>NW_027362771.1:307388994-308006494 GCF_046119375.1 Phyllobates terribilis
TTTTTTCTATAAAATAGCTTTTATTGTGTATAAGCGCCAAAACATAGAAAATGATACAAATGTGGTACCGCTGTAAACATACTGACCCGAAGAGTAAAGCTGCCTCATCAATTTTACCACACGCGGAACAGAATAAAAAAAAAAAAAAAAAAAATTCCTGAATTGTTGGTTTTTGTTTATTCTGCCTCCCAAAAATCGGAATAGAAAGCGATCAAAAAATGTCACGTGCCTGAAAATGGCACCAATAACAACGTCAAGTCATCCCGCAAAAAACGAGCCGTCACATGACTGTCTGCCAAAATCTGGAAAAATTATAGCTCTCAAAATATGGCGATGCAAAAACTAGATTTTACAAAAAATGCGTCTTTTAATGTGTGACAGCTGTCAGTCATAAAAACCCCATATGATTCTGGCATTGCTGTAATCACACCGACCCGAAGAATAAAGTCGTCTAATCACTTATACCGCACAAGGAACGGCGTCAAAAATAAACTCTTGGGTTAGGATTGGGCTAGGGTTAGGGCTGGGTTTGGGGCTAGGGTTGTGCTGGGGCTAGGGTTGTGCTAGGGTTAGGGCTGGGGTTGGGATTTTTTTCAAAAGTAAGAAAAAAAGATGACGATATGGCGACTAGTGTTGAGAGCAAGTGCTCGCTACTTGAGTTTGCATCGGGTGCTCTGGTATGCATTGAGTATCGTGGGTATTTGAGTGACATGCTCAAGTCTCTGCCCCATATGCTTCGCGGCCAAAAAACTTTACGGGGATTGCCTGCCATGCACGAGCGATCCCCGCATGTTTTTTTTTGGGTGTCTAATAACCGTGAAACATGCGGAGCAGGGACTCGAGCATGTCACTCGAGCACACGCTGTACATGGTGCATACCTGAGTACCCGATGCAAACTCAAGTAGCGAGCACTTGCGCTCAAGAATAATGACAACTTATTCAATATGATGACCTAATGTAAACAAATAATGTGCCGTACCTCTGGGTTCAAAATGTTCACTATACACCTTAATAAAATCCTTGAGGGGTATAGTTTCCAAAATGGGGACACTTGTGGGGGAGCTCCACTGTTTAGGCACATCACGGGCTCTCCAAACGCGACATGGTGTCCGCTAACAAATTGAATGGAAAATCGGCTCAAATTGTTAGCGGACGCCACATTGCGTTTGGAGAGCCCCTCTGTGCCCAAACTTTGGAGCTCCCCCACAAGTGACCCCATTTTGGAAACTAGACCCCCCAAGGCACCTTTCTAGATGCATAGTGAGCACTTGGAACCCCCAGGTGCTTCACAAATTGATTCGTAAAAATGAAAAAGTGAAAAAAAAAACACTTTTTCATTTTTATGAATCAATTTGTGAAGCACCTGGGGTTCCAAGTGCTCACTATGAATCTAGATAGGTGCCTTGGGGGGTCTAGTTTCCAAAATGGGGTCACTTGTGGGGGAGCTCCAATGTTTGGGCACACAGGGACTCTCCAAATGCAACATGATATCCGCTAACAAATTGTCGGCTCAAATTGTTAGCGGATATCATGTTGCATTTGGAGAGTCCCTGTGTGCCCAAACTTTGGAGCTCCCCCACAAGTGACCCCATTTTGGAAACTAGACCCCCCAAGGCACCTATCTAGATGCATAGTGAGCACTTGGAACCCCAGGTGCTTCACAAATTGATTCATAAAAATGAAAAAGTGTTGTTTTTTTTTCACTTTTTCATTATTACGAATCAATTTGTGAAGCACCTGGGGGTTCCAAGTGCTCACTATGCATCTAGAAAGGTGCCTTGGGGGGTCTAGTTTCCAAAATGGGGTCACTTGTGGGGGAGCTCCAAAGTTTGGGCACAGAGGGGCTCTCCAAACGCAATGTGGCGTCCGCTAACAATTTGAGCCGATTTTCCATTCAATTTGTTAGCGGATACCATGTTGCATTTAGAGAGTCCCTGTGTGCCCAAACATTGGAGCTCCCCCACAAGTGACCCCATTTTGGAAACTAGACCCCCCAAGGCACCTATCTAGATGCATAGTGAGCACTTGGAACCCCTAGGTGCTTCACAAATTGATTCGTAAAAATGAAAGTGTTTTTTTTTTTCACTTTTTCATTATTACGAATCAATTTGTGAAGCATCTGGGGGTTCCAAGTGCTCACTATGCATCTAGAAAGGTGCCTTGCGGGGTCTAGTTTCCAAAATGGGGTCACTTGTGGGGGAGCTCCAAAGTTTGGGCACAGAGGGGCTCTCCAAACGCAATGTGGTGTCCGCTAACAATTTGAGCCGATTTTCCATTCAATTTGTTAGCGGATACCATGTTGCATTTAGAGAGTCCCTGTGTGCCCAAATATTGGAGCTCCCCCACAAGTGACCCCATTTTGGAAACTAGACCACCCAAGGCACCTATCTAGATGCATAGTGAGCACTTGGAACCCTCAGGTGCTTCACAAATTGATTCATACAAATGAAAAAGTGTTTTTTTTTTTCACTTTTTCATTGTTACAAATCAATTTGTGAAGCACCTGGGGGTTCCAAGTGCTCACTATGCATCTAGATAGGTGCCTTGGGGGGTCTAGTTTCCAAAATGGGGTCACTTGTGGGGGAGCTCCAATGTTTGGGCACACAGGGACTCTCTAAATGCAACATGGTGTCCTCTAACAAATTTAACGGAAAATCGGCTCAAATTGTTAGCGACACCATGTTGCGTTTGGAGAGCCGCTGTGTGCCCAAACATTGGAGCTCCCCCACAAGTGACCCCATTTTGGAAACTAGACCCCCCAAGGCACCTATCTAGATGCATTGTGAGCACTTGGAACCCTCAGCTGCTTCACAAATTGATTCATAAAAATGAAAAAGTGTTTTTTTTTTTCACTTTTTCATTGTTACGATCAATTTGTGAAGCACCTGGGGGTTCCAAGTGCTCACTATGCATCTAGAAAGGTGCCTTGGGGGGTCTAGTTTCCAAAATGGGGTCACTTGTGGGGGAGCTCCAAAGTTTGGGCACACATGGGCTCTCCAAACACAACATGGCGTCCGCTAATTATTCAAGCAAATTTTACAATCAAAAAGTCAAATGGCGCTCCTTCCCTTCCGAGCCCTGCCGTGCGCCCAAACAGTATTTTTTCCCCAAATATTGGGTATCTGCGTGCCCAGGGGAAATTGCACAACAAATTTTGGGGTCCATTTTTTCTTGTTACCCCTGTGAAAATAAAAAAAAATTGGGTCTAAAGTAACATTTTTGTGAAAAAAGTTAAATGTTCATTTTTTTCTTCCACATTCAAAAAATTCCTGTGAAGCACCTGAAGGGTTAATAAAGTTCTTGAATGTGGTTTTGAGCACCATGAGGGGTGCAGTTTTTAGAATGATGTCACTTTTGGGTATTTTCTGTCATAAAGACCTCTCAAAGTGACTTCAAATGTGATGTGGTCCCTAAAAAAATGGTTTTGTAAATTTTGTTGGAAAAATGAGAAATCGCTCGTCAACTTTTAACCCTTATAGCTCCCTAACAAAAAAAAATTTTGGTTCCAAAATTGTGCTGATGTAAAGTAGACATGTGGGAAATGTTATTTATTAACTCTTTTGTGTGACATATCGCTCTGATTTCAGGGCTTAAAAATTCAAATTTTGAAAATTGCAAAATTTTCAAAATTTTCGCCAAATTTCCATTTTTTTCACAAATAAACGCAAGTGATATCGAAGAAATTTTTCCACAATCATGAAGTACAATATGTCACGAAAAAACAATTTCAGAATCAGGGGGATCCCTTGAAGCGTTCCAGAGTAATTACCTCATAAAGTGACAGTGGTCAGAATTGTAAAAATTGGCCCGGTCATTAACGTGCAAACCACCCGCGGGGCTTAAGGGGTTAATGACAAAATCAAATCCCAACAGTTGGGGATCTCTATGGATGATCTCCAAGATGTCCATCTACTGTCTGAACTTGCGGATGAGAGTACCCGTGCATTGGGAGAGGGTCTTTTTTCGGACTTAAGACCTAAGAGTGTCAAAGTGGCACCTGTAAGAGATATCAGTAGCATCGACATTTTTTCATCATTGTTCACTGAAGAGATTAGGAGAATCAACCCTAGGGTACATAGGGTTGACCCTAACCTCACTTTTGATGAACCTAGAGCATTACAGGATCTTAACAATGATGTCTGATGGTTTGATGACAAGGGAGGGAATATAGTACTCATGGACTGTGACCAATATGTGTCAATGTGTATGGATATCCTCTCGGACACTATGACCTATCTGGTATTACGGAAGGATCCTACACCAGACTACACTAGGACATTATCTGATATCCTACAGAAAGCCAGAATGAATGGATTGATTTCGGTAAATGAGATTAATTTTCTTCTTCCGAAATTTCCAGTTATTGCAACCTTCTATGCTCTCCCCAAGGTGCATATGGGCTACCCCCTGATAAAGATAGACCAATTGTATCAGGGGTAGATGCATTAAGCCAAAATTCAAGCATTTATTTAGATCAGATGCTTAGACCCTTTGTCACAGCTCTACCCTCCTATTTGAGGGACACAACAGACCTGCTAACTAAACTGGATTGCATTACAGTCAATCCAGGCACCATACTGGTCTCTATTGATGTAGAGGCTCTATATTCTAGTATTCATTATACAGCAGGCTTTTTGGCGGTTGAGTCCTTCTTCAGTACAAGAGGGAACCACTTGATCCCACATAATAGGTTCATTCTGCAACTACTTGACTATGTCTTGAGGCATAATTTTTTTCCTTTTTCATGGCAGGTTTTACCACCAGCTCAGGGGCACGGCAATGGGGAGCCCTTGTGCACCCCCATATACCCCAACTTGTTCCTTGGCTGGTGGGAGGACACTGTGGTCTTTGGGGACGGGGATGGCATTGGGGGCCCACACATTCAGTTTTGGGGCCACTACACCGACGACATCTTCGTCCTCTGGACTGGGGACCAGGGGTCCTTCATCGGGTTCATACAGGGTCTCAATGTTAATAACCTGGGTCTGAAATTTACCTATGATATAGGGGGCGGTAAGATCGCCTTTTTGGATGTTATATCGATCGATGAATTCGGTTCCTTAAAGTCATCTATTTTCAGAAAACCGACAGCGGCAAATAGTCTATTAAGATGGGGGAGCTATTATCCTTCCCCTTTAAAACAAGGAATCCCTAAAGGTCAATTTTTAAGACTGAGGAGAAATTGTTCCTCTGTATCTGATTTTTTTTTTTCATATGGCAAAGGACCTGAAGGAATGGTTTATCGATCGGGACTATCCGATTAACATGGTCAATAGAGCCTACAACCAAGCATTGAAACAGGAGAGGTCTAAATTACTTATACCACGAGTTAGGTCTGAACAGACCCCTGTGACTAGGTTGATTGGGACGTATGATGATCAACATCCAAAAGTTATGACCATTTTGAGGAAATACTGGGGCATCTTAAGGACTGACCCTGACATCTCTAAGTGGATTACAGACTATCCATCTGTTACCTTCAAGAGGGGCAGATTAGTCAAAGTTAATCTGGTACACAGTCATTTTGTTCCACCTAAAAAAGAAGGTACTTGGCTGGTAGAAGGTTGCGGAGTACCTTTTTAGATATGGCCAATGTATGTTTTGTAGGTATGTTTCACCTTCAGACACCTTTGTGAGTGCAGTAACGAAACGCACATATAAGAATAAACATTTTGCCAACTGTAAAACTATAGGCGTGATCTATATGTGCACATGCACTTGTCTGAAAGACTACGTGGGGAAAACTAAGAGACAATTTTAAAGTTTGCATTGGTAAACATTACGGTGATATTAGAAACAAGAGAGATACACCCCTGGCGAAACATGTGAATACCCACCATGGAGGAGATCGGAATTCTGTTACGTTCCGCTCAATTGAAGTCGTCAGCCCCTCGGCCCGTCGAAGAGACTAGAATAGGAGAATCTTGCAGCGGGAATCCAGATGGATTTTCTGGCTTGAATCTCTGAACCCTGGAGGCATTAATGAACAACTTAATTTCTCTAGCTTCGTCTAGCCTTTTTCTTTAGTCAGCCTTAATGGACAAAATCATTATCGGCTTGTTCAATAGATTTCTACTTTACTTAATCCCAGTACTCATATCTTTTGTACTGGTTGATTGGGACAATTTTTCCATATTCCGTATGTCATGAGCAGCACTGGGTGAAATTGGATTTCCTATTAGGATTATATAATGTGCTGTTCACCTAAATCCTATGGTTTATCATGTCTCCTCTAATATTATTGTCCCCTGATGAGCCCCAGATTGAGGAGGGGGTGAAACGCGTTGGGATTATATAAAGGGACATTTTTTGCTGCTGGGTTTAAACCACCCAGAGGGACCAAGAAAGTGGGTGCCTAACTTGATGGGATACTTTGGTTGAAGTCCACAATTGAGAATTCTGCATTTTTTGGGACTATACTACTGGTCAGCCACCTATTCAAGGGCTAAAAGGACCATCATCCAAGACATCTGCCGGGAGCCTAGATGGACTGAAGGTAAGTCCATTTTATGCATATATATGACTAATATGCATCTATAAATATTGGCCTCTGGATATTTGCTTTTACGTCTGTTTGGGATTTTGTGAGCTGACACCATTTGGTTCCCATTTATACACCAGTGCTAAGGGGATATACTTTGTCCCTCTGGCAAATCACTATCCGAGGAAATATTTGATTCATGAGATTGTTATATCTTATATTTTGGTTTTGATATTCAGCATTCTTCCCCATCCTAACATAATTGTTGTGTGATATTAGCATGTCAGTTATGACATGATTGGGCTTGACTTTGGTCAATACGCATGATGTTGTCTGTATGTGTGTCTAGGGAGATCTAGGGATAGCCTCCGTTGAGCGGGGACACCAGTCCGAATCGTTAGGGTGCAAACACTCCGCTGTCAGGTAGGGAATTCCATCCCTTAGGGGCAATATAGGGCAAGCCTGACTGTATACTTTGTTACCCACACCATCCCACCCCCATATGATGTTTTTATGATATATATGTTTGTCTTGTCCTGTTTGGACTACTAAGTACACTTTTAATGATAATTATTAAAAGCTAAATTTTATTGGGTATTTTTTCTGTTTGGTCTACACTCTATGTGGTGCTACTACATAATGCAACTGTATAGCCACTGTATGGTAGTCATATGTGATAAACTTTTCACACATGAGCTTCTACAGATTCCTACTGTTCTGTTCTCTGTAAGAAATTCTATAAACTAAACTGTAAGAAATTCTATAAACTATGAAAGTTATCACATGTCTAGCAGTCTGAGCCCCACCTGTCCCAAAAACGTCGCTCTAAAATGCCCTGTTGGAATTGAGCAGTGCATGCGCACAAATGCTCTGTTCACTTGCCATGAGACTGCCAGAGATAGATGCTCATTGTACTTGTTGTTTATGTGAATCAGCAATTCAAGGTATAATTTTTAGGCGACATACTTATGACCATGGCAGATTTGGCTTTAGAGAAATACGAATGGCATATAGATTGTGTATTCCGTTCCTTTTCTTCCCATTGACTTGAATGATGAAGTCTAATCCATAAAAAGAGACTAGAATATGACGTGCACTGCAGAAAAAAAGGAATGTTTGAATAGCACCGTTGACTGACAGTCGGCAGTGTTTTTAAAAAGGAAAGCGCGCAAAAAAGAAAAATGATCTCGTGGATAAGCGATTAGTAGAGGTCTTGCCAGAAATTGATTTGATATGATCTTTTTATCAATAGTATGTTTTGCTGTATATTATGGGTGCTAGCCTAATTGTTAGATTAACCAACTACTTTAATTATTTGCTGACAGTCTGTTTGAGCTCTGAAGCCTTCATCTTCATCTTTTTGCAGGGCGGATTTGAATACAAGAGAGCTATTGTGGACTGCATCATCAGCATTATAGAGGAGAACCCGGATAGTAAAGAATCTGGGCTAGCTCATCTGTGCGAGTTCATTGAGGACTGTGAACATACTGTGCTTGCCACAAAGATATTGCACTTATTGGGCAGAGAAGGTCCTCGGACACCTAACCCTTCCAAGTATATCCGCTTTGTTTTTAACAGGGTGGTCTTGGAAAATGAGGCTGTAAGAGCAGGTAAAGACATTGTGATCTAGATTGCCAGAGCTCCATACCCTTAGTCATTATGATCTGTACAAATTTCAAAGTCCAGTTATAAAATCAAATTTAATAATTCACTGTAAATACTTAAAATGTGTTTCAAATCTACATTCCTTACTCTTTTAGCATGGTTCTTCTTTGCATGATGCCAATAGGAAAAAGAATGCTGGTTACCATAGTTTTTGGTCTGCCGTCCTCCTATGTAGTTTTGATCTACTGTTAAGAATGGTCTGCACCTACAAATTTCTTTTTCTTCTTTTTTTTTTTTTTTTTTTTTTTTTTTTTACAACTTAGGAAGTTTGTCTGATATTCTGTATGTAAGCTACACTTTGCCCAGATATCTTGCTTGCTTCTGAAGCATAGACCTAAGAAAACAGGCTGGCGCACTTAAGAAAATCAGAGTTATGGCTCATGGAAAGGGCTGTTTTAATTTGTTAGATTTACATACACTGAACCAGATGTGTTGTATCAAAAGTTTTAAAACATACATTTGTACATACATGTGGTCATAATATACAAATTCAGTAGAGATTAGAATAATAGTTTGCATTCTGGACTCGAAATCTAGTAGAAATCAGCAAATTGAGTTGTAGAACACTGTTTCCTCGGCCACCTCAGCAGTCCTTGTCCGCCAGACAGTAACCCTGTGAACTGCCTCCTACCTGCTGACATCCCTGGTGCGACATCTGATTGGTAGGCCTGGCACAACGTCATGCGTGCACCACTCCGTAATGATTTTGGAATCTTGGTCTACAAATCAGAAGAGGCCCCTGGGAATACGGCAGGTAGGAGGTGGTCCTCAAGGCTCCTGTCTGGTGGCCTTAGAATGCTGGCATAGCTGATGGATAAAAACTTCTGCGAATCTATTCCCTTATCTTTAATATCTAGCAGTGTTTGCATCTTCATAGACTGACAGGTAATGGTACATGACATGGTGGCAAAGTATCAGCCAAAGCTTGGAAGCATACCGTGACAGAAGGACTACATTATTAAATGTGTAGAATTATTAATATAAAGGGTTTTTTTTTATTTTTTTTATTATTATTATTATTATTATTATTTTGCAGCTGCTGTTAGTGCTTTGGCAAAATTTGGTGCTCAGAATGAATGTCTTCTTCCTAGTGTGCTAGTTCTCCTACAGAGGTAAGGAACATGCTTAATAACAAATTCATGATGATTTCCATCTCCATTATTTAGGTCACTGCACCATTATTATTATTTATTTGAACATGTTTCCTAATAAAAAAAATTTAAAAAATATTAGAATTTAAAGGGATCCTGTCATCCAATTCATGCTGCACACCACAGCAGTAGGAAACAGAACCTGGCTGCACTACTGTAGCCAGGTATGTTTTACTGTGAAATGCTGCAACTTTATAGAGTAAACATAATTTGAAAAGTCTTCTGGGGACTACGTGCTTCACCTGACTAGTCTGATGTCCCCTGCTGGCTTTTTTTTCTGCCCTGCTCCAGGTGACTAGCTGCTCTCTCCATATACTTGTACATAGGGAGAGACCTCTCATTCATGAGTAGCAGGAACATACCAGACTGCAATAGCACAGCCAGGTTCTGATTCATGCTGCCGTGGTTTGGGCATCATGAATCTGATGACAAGATCCCTATAAAGGGAAAAAGTCATTTTCTTTATTTCTTGCCTGTTTCTTAGAAGCTAAAATTGGGCTGCAACGAATATCCATATAGATCCAGTCCACAGGGTGCGATCCACAATCTCAAGATGCAAACACATCTCTCCAATTGTCATAGAACCCAATTTTATTTTCACCCAATGGTCTATTTTAGTTATTTTTTACTACTGTGGTGTTATGTCTTGTTAAATTAGTGGTTTATGAAGCCTGTAACGTCCTGTTCTTATATACTGTACAGGTGCATGATGGACAGTGACGATGAAGTCCGGGACAGAGCAACCTTCTACTGCAATGTTCTAAAGCAGAAACAATTAACTCTAAATGCAGCCTATATTTTGAATGGTTTGTATTTCTCTTTGTTTTTGCTATTTGTAAGATTTAATACAATTTTCAGTGCAGTATTAGGCAGGTGAGAGATTTGGCTGTGGATTGGATTTACATTTACAGTTTCATTCCCTTGCCTTGATATATTTTCAGGTCTGACTGTGTCTGTTCTTGGTATGGAGAAAGCTTTACACCAGTACACTCTCGAGCCATCAGAAAAACCATTTGATTTAAAGTCTGTTCCTTTATCCACGGTTCCTCTTGTCGAACAGAAAGCAGGTAAATTCCACAAAGGGTCTGTAAGCCAAAGTAAATTCACATCTGTAGTGTTCTACTATGTTAAATGCTATCTCTAACACCCGGATTCATTTTCCAGTTGCATTAAATTTCTGTATAACCTTTTTTCCTTTAGATCTTGCCCCAGTGGCTGGCAAGCAACTTGGCAAAACAGTTCCTGTGCGCCAAGACATCTTTCAAGGTAATGGTGTGTTTTATTTTTTTGAATGTGTGTGTATATAGTACTTTATTGTTGATTTTTCATTTGAAAAGGATGTTATTTTTTATGGCATATCACTCACTACACATGACATAATGTTATATGAGGATTTCCAACCTCTTGGACCCTCGCAAATACTAAAAACTAATTGGAAGCCCTTATGGCTTTCTCCTTGCCCGGTGGCTCTCCCACCCACACGCTATGAATTAAAATGGATCCTGATGCCTTTTAAGTATAAAACTAGCACTGTGGCCCATTTTACTTCGAGTGGGGTCCAGGTAATAAGAATATTCCCCCCCTCATCACCCCCATCAAAAAATGATTGTATATTTTAGTAAATGGTTATCAGTTGTAATAAGAAAATCTCTAGAAAATGTAAACGTGATCACCACAGATTTGTAGTGGTTAATAAATGTATAGGTAACCGCGGAGGAATAGGATTTGCGTGAGAATGATGGTAATAAGTTGTAGGGAATTTGAATGTTGGAGATTATTTTTGCTCAGACTGGTTACCTTCTCAGATTTACCACAATTGATCTGATACTCTTTTGCTTGTAGAACAACTGGCAGCCATTCCAGAATTCAGAAATTTGGGACCACTCTTTAAATCCTCTGAACCTGTACAGCTCACAGAAGCAGAAACTGAGTACTTTGTTCGCTGTGTTAAGCATGTTTTCACGGACCATATTGTATTTCAGGTTAGTGTGCTTTTCTTTCTTGTGTATTTTGAGGTTTTCAGGGCTATGAACACCATTGCACAACATTTTTTTTATTATTCCTTTGATTTCTAAATTCAAAGATAAGCAAGTTTCTAAATAGTAAATATTACAAGTTTTCTGCTGCAGAGACTGTCTGTCTTCACATCCTTTATCTAGCTCAGTGCTCAGCAAAGATTATATAAATCCATCAGGCTCTCTGCACCTCCCATCCCTTCTTTCAACCTTGGCTATAGTAGTGGGGAGGGAGACCTTGTACAAATATCTCCACAATGTACAGAGGGGGAAACCATCTACAGTCTCTAGGATGGCGGCGAAAATGGGCTATAGACAAGGAGGAAAGAACGTGGAAAGAAGTGCAATATTAGAGCTATAGTGACACATGAAGCAAGTGAAGACCTCGCACCCTGGATACACACAGAGCTCCCATCCAGCATACATTACAGGGAGGGACAATCCCAACAAGAGAAAAATCTGAAACTTGAATCATACAAACTGCATATCAAGGGGTCTGAAAATGAATGAAGATTGCAAGCAAACTTATTGCTATTTTATTAACGTAAGTTAACCCCTGTCATATGTAAAAATGATTTCTTTCCATGTTAGAGGTGTTCATAGCCTTTACATATAGAAAAATTCCCCTGTAAAATACTCTTTCTTCATATTCCCTTTGTGCATATAGTTTGACTGCACCAACACCCTGAACGATCAGCTTTTAGAAAAGGTTATTGTCCAGGTGGAGCCTTCAGAAGGGTATGAAGTCGTATACTATGTCCAAGCGCCGAATCTCCAATACAACCAACCTGGCATATGTTACACTCTGGTCCGACTTCCTGAAGATGAGTCCACAGCAGGTACATCAATGGAAACAAAAGTGTGCTGTGTGTGCCTAGTGGAGCATGCATACTTCAGTACAAGATTGTATTTGGGCATCATTTATATGGTCAAACCCAACTTACATTTCATACTCATCTGTTTGTTCATGCAATTTTTAAACCTATTAAAAAGAGGAAAAACATGCTATAACTGAGCCTTAAAAAAGAATTACAAACTAATAAGCTACATGTGTGGAGAAATTTATATGTTCTACACTTGCATCAATTTCCTTTTCACCTTGAATTATCTGATGGATTTCTTTTCTTTTCCAGTGTCTTGCACATTTAACTGTACAATGAAGTTTGTGGTCAGAGACTGTGATCCTCACACAGGAGTCCCCGATGATGAAGGTTACAGTGATGAATATGTGGTATGTTAATTCATGAGGGCTCTGCAGCAGTACATACTTTCTATATGCCTCATTGTATTTTTAATTTGCATACATTTTTGGGGGAAATTGAGTATGACCCCATAGATTTCCATGGTAAAGCTTAAGGGATGGACTGGAATTTTTTTATAAATGTTGACCATGATTGAAATATAATATAAACTTGAGAAACAATAATATTTCTATGATATGTATTTTGTTTATGTAGCTTGAAGACTTAGAGGTTACTATCGAAGACCATATTCAAAAAGTGTTGAAGCCAAATTTTGGTGCAGCATGGGATGAGGTTGGAGACTCCCATGAGAAAGAGGAAACCTTTGCGCTTAGTACTACTAAAACCCTGGAAGGTAAGTAAATCTCCACTAGTCAGTCACACAGACTTTGCTCTGTAAGGGGCTTTATTGGGTGTATGAGATGTGTCTACATTCCTACTTCAAGAATGTTTTGCCGCAGGACCTTGTTTATTTTGAGGCCCATAGTGTATGGAATTTTAGTGACCTGTAAATCTGGTGTCACCTCCCAAATATTAAGTCATTGTGACTCGGTTCATTCACAATATGCATTATAACACCAAAATTCTCTAAATGTTTTTCTTTTAATGCAAAATGCTGACAGTTAGATATAACAAATTGATATTTAAATGGTTATTCCCCCCCACAAAACAAGTTGTCTCCTATCCATGGGATAGAGGATAACTTGCTGATCACTGGGATGGAGCAGAGGTTCGCATGTGACGCCTCCGCTCCATTAATGGTCTATGGGACTGCAGAGAGCAGCACCCTGCTTTCACTTGGGGTAACTGCGGTTGGACCCTTAGAGAGCTGCAAGTCCTCTAATTTCTGGTGGATATACGATAACTATTTTTGGGGGGGAAATAAGCCTTTAACCACTTCATGACATTTGACGTACCCATACGTCATGGTCTTATAGGGGTTCCCGACCTTTGACATATGGGTACATTATGACGATCGTGCGCAGCAAAGAAAAACCTGGCAAAAAAAAATGATTTTTCATCATTCTGCTGAACAAAAAGTGGAATAAAACGCTATCAAAAAGTCGAATTCAAATAAAAAATGGTATCTTGTTCCTCCAAAAAAACAAGCTGCCAAACCGCTCCATCAGCGGAAAAATAAAAAAAAGCTATAGCTCTCAGAATATAGCGATGCAAAAACAATTATTTTTTCTATAAAACAAGTTTGTGTAAAAGAAGCAAAACATTAAAACAATTATATAAATGTGGTATCGCTGTAATCGTACTGATCTGAAGAATAAAAGCTGCCTTATCAATTTTACCATACAATGAACAGCATTAAAAAAAAAAAAAAAAAACCAATTCCTGAATTGTTGTTTTTTGTTCATTTTGCCTCCCAAACATCGGAATAGAAAGCGATCATAAAATGTCATGTGCCCGAAAATTGTACCACTAAAGACGTTAACTCATCCCGCAAAAAGCAAGCCGTCACATGACTGTCAGAAGAAATATAGGAAAATTATAGCGCTCAAAATATGGTGATGCAAAAACTAGTTTTTGCAGGGAAAAAAAGCGTCTTTTAGTGTGACTGCAGCCAAAGATGAAAAAACCTATATAAATCTGGTATCACTGTATCTATTCTGCACCGACCTGAAGAAAAAAAGGAGTCTAATCACTTGTACCGCAGGAGGAAAGGCGTAATAAATAAAACTAATTCTTGATCTACTGTTGATTTGTTCATTCTGCCTCCTAAATATCGCAGTAAGGCTCGGCTCACATATATCTTGTGCTAAGCGCTTACACAGGGGTTTCCGTGTAAATCTCTGAAATACATGATTCAGACGGAGCCCCCGGCGGAAGATTCCCTGTAATGAGGCAGATGGAGACGCTGTGGATGCCGTCTGGCCTATGGGGGGTGTCAGGTGTCAATCTTTTTAGGCGTGAATAAAAGTGCCATCGGTCAGAGTTTTGTGCACTTCAGAAAAAAAGGACACTGCTGAACAGAGGCCAGACTGAGTCCAGAGTAACTCTGCTGCCTCATTATAGTGAATGGATCCCTCGGGGGTTTCATCTGTATCGCGTCACTCTGAGATTTAGATGGAAATCCTGATATAAGTGCTCAGCGTAGAGAGCTGGATAAATGTGATCCAAAATGTTATGTAAAATGTTCCGAATAAAAGCTTCAGCTCAATCCACAAAAAAACCAAGTCCCCACTCAGGTCTGTCATCTGTTAATGGAAATATAATGGGCTTCCACGTTACTGGTAGTACAAAGTCTCTGGAAAAACATTATGGCTCCTCGTCTCCCCAAAGAAATCCAGCGAATTTTGAGCTCCCAAATCCAATTCCCCCCCCCCCCTGCCCTTCTGAGCCTCAGTGTGTGCTTAAACCACATTTAGCGTTTGGCATTTCTGTAGAGATGAGAGCCACTTCATTTACGGACTGTGTGTCTCCAGAAGCACGAGCTGAGCGCTTGGGAGTTCTGTATGTGTCCACAAACTATTCTGTGATAATTTGTTTGCCGAGAATCAAATAGCAGTACTGTACATCCATATATTGGGTATTGCCACGTTCATCAGAAATTGTGTGACAAATTTTGGTGCCATTTTTACCCATTTTCCTGTGTGAAAATATAAAATCTGAGGCTAAAACAACATTTAATGGTGAAAAACTAATTATTTTTTCCTTCACTACCCAATGGTATAAAATTCTGTGATACACCTGTCTTGTCAATATGATCACTGCACCCCTAAATGAATTCATTGATGGTGTAGTTTATAAAATGAGTTCTCTTATGGGGGGTTCTGTTGTTCTGGCACCTCAGGGGCTCTGTCAATGTGACATGGCAGTCTCAAACTATTCCAGAAAATGTGCACTACAATACTACTCCTTGCCTTCTGAACTTTGCACTGTGCCTCAAAAATAGCTTTCGACCACATATGGGGTATCTGCTTCCTCAGGAGCAATTGCACAGCAAATTATACGAAAAGGGGAGGTATAGACACCATTGTCACCACACTTTAAGATTCAAATGCCATGGTTGTCTGGATGGTGGGTGTCGATCTGGCTGGTGGAGCACAGCTGATATTCAAGAAAAGGAGGAAATCTGGCACATCCATCCATTAATAAAAAGAAAACACTTTTTTGTAGAGCCATTAAAAACTTTAGAATCCAAAAAAATATATTAAAAGGACTTTTTTTTTTATTAGTGGATGGGTGTGCTGGATTTCCTCCTTTTCAAATTTTCTCCTGTTACCCTTTTGAAAGTGCATAATTTGGGACTAAAGGAACATTTTTGTGGGAAAAAATAAAATTTTTTCCTTCCACATTGTTGTAATTCCGTTGAAGCATCTGAAGGGTTAATAATAAAGTTCTTGAATGTGGTTTTGAGCACCTTGAGGGGTGCAGTTTTTAGAATAGTGTCACTTTTGGGTATTTTCTGTCATATAGACCCCTCAAAGTGACTTCAAATGTGATGTGGTCCCTAAAAAAAATTGATTTTGTACATTTTGCTGGAAAAATTAGAAATTACTGATAAAACTTTTAACCTTTCTAACAAAAAAAAATTGTTTAAAAAAATGATGCTGATGTAAAGTAGACGTGGGAAATGTTGCTTATTAACTATTTTGTTTGGTATAACTCTGGTTTAAGGGCATAAAAATTCAGGGTGTAAATTGCAACATTTTTGTCAAATTTTTGTTATTTTCATAAACGCAAATCCTATCGGCCTAAATTTACCGCTATCATAAAGTACAATGTGTCACGAAAAAAAACCAATATAATCCCTGAGATCCATTGAAGCAGTCCAGAGTTATTACCTCATAAAGGGACACTGGTAAGAATTTAAAAAATTGGCCTGGTCAGGAAGGTAAAAACAGGCTTGGGGTGTGAAGGGGTTAATAACAGTATTGATAACATTTTTTTCTTACATGTTTACCACCATAGATGCTGTAACAAACATCATAAAATTTCTGGGAATGCAACCATGTGAGCGATCTGACAAGGTGCCAGAGAACAAGAACTCGCATGTGCTTTATCTCTCAGGTGAGCAGAAATTGAGCACATTTCTAGGTAGTTGCTGTGGTGTGGATTTTGGATAACTAGAATATTGGTTCCTACAATGCAATATGTAAAATGATGGCGGCCAGTTTAGATTAAATTATTTGAATTTGCTGGGTCTAAATTCAGCCCGAATTCTATTCCCATTAAATAATTTCACCCATCTCTAATGGTTATGTTTATTACCTGCCTATATAGTGCAGCATAGACTAATTATTATAGAATAATGTAGAGGTCTTTGTGTATAGGTGCTTTAAAGGGAACCTGTCATGTCTTATCTACTATGTAACTGCCCCCATTGCGTTGTTAGTAATGTAATGTACATCACTAACAGGCTTTTTTTCATTAAAATTGGTGCTAATATGAGTCTAACATTTTATACACTTATATCCTACCTGTGCTGTGACGAGCGGCTCCAGCCGCACACAGTGAAGCTGGGAACTTCACTGCACACGCGTGGGAAGCCGCTCATCACAGCACATGTGCAGTGAAGCTGGGAACTACAAAGCCCCACTGCGCACGCGCGGGGAGCCGGCTGGCCATGTCATACTGCGCAAGTGCCCCACTTACATCACTGCTCGCCGGGAGCAAAGTTTAAATGCGTAGGTGGTGCCACCTGACTGAATGGGGGAGGATCACACCCCTATGACTAAACGAGCAGGTAGGATATAAGTGTATAAAATGTTATAGACTCATGATATTAGCACCAATTTTAATGAAAAAAAGTGTGTTAGTGATGCACATTACATTACTAACAACGCAATGGGGGCAGTTACATACCGTGTTTCCTCGAAAGTAAGGCCCCCCCGAAAGTAAGGCAGGGTGGGGGGTTTCGGGGGGGGGGGGTCCGCCAATGTAGGGCACCCCCCGATTGTAAGGCAGGGTAGCGGGGGGGGGGGGGCGGGGAATGTAAGGCTGATTGGCCGATCAGCCTGTTCGTCACAGGCTCCCTAGTCCCTGCTGGCCACCAGCTCGAGCTGTGATTGGCCAGTCAGCCGGCTCGCAGCTGATTGGCCGAATCAGCTGCGACGTCACCGCCTACAGGCTCGCTCCGATTGGTCCAGCTTCCCCGGCATCCGAATCGTCAGCCCGGCACCGCAGAGGAGATCGAAACAGAAGGAAAGTAACGGTAAGTTCCGAAACTCTCTCTGTGTGTGTGTGTGTGTGTACGGTATGTGTACGGTATGTGTATGGGGCTGTATGTGTCAGTGTGTGTACGGTACCGGTACGATACCGTGTTTCCTCGAAAGTAAGACCCCCCCGAAAGTAAGGCAGGGTGGGGGGTTTCGGGGGGGTCCGCCAATGTAGGGCACCCCCCGAAAGTAAGGCAGGGTGGGACTTTTGGGGGTAAAATTAATGTAAGACAGGGCCTTACTTTCGGGGAAACACGGTAGTAGATAGGACATGACAGGTTCCCTTTAATTGATGTCCCTTTTTTGTGGGTTGTCTGCTGTTTTGCTGGTTTTATCTTTCAACGATGTTATGGTTTCCGTAATGACAATTATATTTACCACTATGCTTCTGGCTTTTTTGAAGAGACTGGGTCATTATTATCTAATATTAGCCTGATGCACAGGCAGAGACTCACATCCTGTCTACACATAAGGGCTGATTCACGTCAGTTTTCAACATAGGACATGTCTATGTTATTCTCCATGGACCACCTGGTCCACGAAAAATCAAGGACTTGTGAACAGCCCCAGTCACTATTATAGGTACAAGTGTTATCTGTAAAAAAGACAAATAGCACCTGTATGCAAAAAACTGAAATGTGAATGAGCCCTAAGAGCAGGTATTGGACTGGTTGCCAGACTGGACCCATAAGGAATGAGGGATAATATATGGCTCAGCTGAGCTGTGACATTGCACAGAATTGCAGGAGCGCTACTTACCTAACTGCTGACCTGAATTTTCATTTATAAGCCCTTGTACACTACATCTCTGCATGGCTGGGCTCTCACTCATATAGACTCCTATTCCAAGGCAGTATTACACAGAGAATCTCCCATTTGTCCAGGTAGATTAGGAGTAAATGGACACTAACTATTTCATGGTACAAAATAAATAAAAGGGGAAAGAGTTGTAATAATTATTTTCTTTTGTCCTGGTTATTGTCCTCAAAAATGTACACAGTCAGTTATTAATGACTAATGTAAAGGTTTTAGGTATATTTCATTGAGAATGCTTTCCCCTCCCCCCATCTATGTTTAGGGGTATATAGAGGCGGCCATGATATTTTGGTTCGGTCCAGACTGGCTCTTGCTGATGGAGTTACCATGCAGGTAACAGTTAGAAGCACCGATGAGACCCCAGCTGACGTCATCCTGGCCTCTGTTGGCTGAATCTTCCCGGAGAGCATACATTTCATCTGCTGCCATCCATGGTGGTCAACATTTCCAGGATCCTGTCTACACTATGAACATTTATTTTATTATTAAAGTCTTAAATTGGAAGCAGAATTGCAGACGGTCCTGCTGTCACCTCACCCAGTTTTGTCTGGGAAAACAATTACAAGACTTTTCTTTCCAATACCAGGCCTCTTTTATACTTGAAGCACTTGTTTCTTTTATCCTCCTAAATGCCCATCATGTGTGCTCATTGGCACAGAAATGTAAGTGATCAAAACGTATTTCCAATAAAAATACAGTACAGATTGTTTCTACTATATCATTATAGCAAATGTCTTATATTTTATAAACCACACTAGAGACATTGATGTTTCTCTGGCCATAATTCACCTGGTAAAATAACATGGCTATTAAGAATCAGCATTCTCTCACATCCCACCTTAAAGGGTTTGCGCTTCTCTGCTATTTCCAGGAAAGCCATAGAGAATGTGTACATGCTCAATTTCTGCGCAATCAGATGAGGCATTGCCGAGCCTCGTTTGCGGTTTCAGTGGTTGGACCCCACTTATGAATAAGATATCCCCCTATTCTGTGGATAAAGAAGGTATAGGTCTTTTAAGTACTAATTTCTCCCTATACAAAATGCTTCTGTACAATTCAATAAGGTAAGAGCCATTCTATTGCTCCCTAGGTCGATATCGCCACTAAAAATCACAGGATATATGAGCCTAAAAATAGGCGTATTGGCCAGTGTGAAATTGCTGATATGAAAAATAGAAAAAAAAACTTTAAATATTTCTAATATAAAAACTTGATTTAAACCATAGGTCATTTTCTGATAACACATTCCCCTTATAGCTGTGGGCTGACTGCTCATTTCAATGGCTAACACAGCCCCCTTTTCTGTCTATGCATTGACACATGATGCTAGGTTAAGGTATAAAGCTTTATTTGCATATAAATCCACAGACCAGTACAGTGATAATTACATCCATCCAGAGATACTTGTGGTACAAGGTTTAAGCTTTTAATAAGGCTAAAAAGCCAAGCCACATGGCTAGTAAGTAACAGAAGGGATAGCACAGAGAATAAAAACAATATTCCAGTCCTAATATATATCGATGCACAGTAACACATTATGAAAAATGTGCCAATATTCACTCCCATACATGTATGTAATAGATGTATCTACAATAATGAATGAATTCTATGAAAAAGGTGCCAATAATGGTGAAAATCCCAATATAGTTACAACAGTAATGCATTGAAGTGTATATACAAGTTAATTCCTTTGCCTCCATAATAAGTCATGTGGGGATCAGTACATTTTTCATAATGCATTATCATACATGCATCAATTGTATGTATATTGTACATGTATATTGACTGAAATATTGGTTCTTTATCTGTGCTGTTCTTCTGTTGGTCATTTACTATCCATCGACTGGTTTAGTCTGGACGTTTTAAAGGGGTTTGCCCATTACTCGGACAACGCCTTCTCAATCACTATCTCCCCATGTAGAATGTCAACTGCTATACTCCCCTCCGGTGCCGGGGCTCGCATAACATTGGATTCAGGGTTCGCATGACATTAATCAGCAGTTGCTTCATTCACTTCCGTTGTGAAAAACTGACTTTAGTAGGAAGTCCGAGAGCACTTCTTCTAGATTACAGTTTTGTCTGAAGGAAGGGAGAGGGACGCGGCCGCTGTTTGGCTGCAGGGCTCATGTGATATAACATTACGGGAGACCAGGTGGTAGCATCACTGCAATGGCACTCGCACCGAAAGTGAGTATAGATTATTATTTTACATGGGGGAATATAGTGATTGAGATCGGGTTGTCAAAGTAGTGGACAACCACGTTAATTGTTTCTAGATGTCTATGTTCTGGTCTCTGGCTTTCTATGTAAATAATGCTTTATATTTTTCAGCAGATGTGCAGCATTAATGTGTGCGCAACTTTGCTGAGATAAATACATACAGTACCAGACAAAAGTTTGGACACACCTGTTCACATCATGGTTTTCCTTGTTCTTATTGGAATCTACATTATAGATTCAGACCCAAGGCAGCAAAACCACAAAAGAACACATATGGCAACGAGGAGTAAAGAAACCTGTGAAACAAACCAGAATACGTCTTAAACCTTAGATTGCACACAGGCAGTGATTCCACAGATTAACTGTTTATGGGGTATATCTGTTAATTTGAAACCATTCCAGGTAACTACCTGATGAGGCTACACAAAAGATTGCCAAGGAGGTACAAAGCTGTTGGAGTAAAAGGGGGCTACTTTGAGGAATCTAAGGTTTTATACATTCTGGTTGTTTCACAATTGTTTTACTCCTCCTTTCCGTATTTGTTCCTTCGTGGTTTTGCTGCCTTCAGACTGAATCTAGAATGTGCACATTCCAATAAAAATGAGGAAAAACATTGTATGAACGAACAGGTGAGTTCAAACTTAACTAGTACTGTTATATATGTTTTTATACTAGAAACACATTTAAAGGGAACCTTTCACCTCAGAAAACATCATTTACCTGCAGATTTAGGGTTAATGCTTCTGCCCCACCTTACTGAAAGTGCGGCAACCAAGAGAAAATGTACTTGTTTCTTCCCGGGAGATGCCGGCTTTCAGTAATGGCGGCATGCACGGAGCAATTATAGTCCTCACTCACTATGCGGTGAGCAGTGGCAGTAATCACGCCCCAGCACTTTGACAGCCTGCTATGTAGCACATCTGAGCAGAGCGAGCGTCAGGGCATGCTTACAGCATAACAATGACTAGAATAGCCACATGCAAGGACTGAAAGCTGTCTGCTCCAAGGAGCAAATAAGTTTGCAGATTAACCCTATATCTGGAGGTAAATTGTGTTCCCTTCTTGTTTGTGTTGTTGGTTTTTTTTAAACCCTCTATTACTATAGAACAAATAGTTGGAATTGGTCACCTACATGTTTTCTTTTCAGTGTTTACTATGGAAAATACAGGGGACATGCAGAATACAATAATGTAATATTGAAACGGCCATAGGTTAAAATGAAAATCACTTGGCAGGCTGGTAAAATTAAGTTTTAAGAAATGTTTTATTTTTAAAAAGTTGACAATTTGTAATATTGATCCATGAAATACTGTTAATGTCACGTCTTAATAGACAATTAATTTCATACATTCTAGACCATGGTTTCTCTGTATAAAGTTTTCAGTTTTATTGTCAAAATAAAAGTGAATGTTCTGGTGTGTCCTGTAAATGCTTGAAACATTGTAACCAATGCCCTGCTATTGGCTGAATGAATCCCATATATTGACTTTTTTCACAATTTTGAGGTGTTCCACCCTTTAAAGAGAACCTGTCATGTCCAGAAATGCTATTTACCTGCAGCTGTAAGATTGTTAAAATCATGCCTGTCTTACTGGAGCAGCGGCTACAGAGAGAAAATGTTATCCTCCCTGTGGCTACTTGTTTCCAGTCCTTGGTGTGGTGGAGGAAGCCGTTACAGTCACGTCTCACTATGCTGTGAGTGTGGCTATAGTCTCTCCCTTGAGCTTTCATAGCCTAGTCTGCACACACATAGCATATCAAGCTATCAACTAAATGTCAGAGTGTGATTACACAAGTGTCTTACTGGTAATTTCACAAAAAAACAATTCACTTGAACCACTTCACGGCCTTGAGATTTTCCATTTTTGCATTTTCGTTTTTTTGCTCCCCTTCTTCCCAGAGCCAAAACTTTATTTTTCAGTCAATATTGCCCGTGTGAGGGCTTGTTTTTTGCAAAACGAGTTGTACTTTTGAATGACACTATTGGTTTTATAATATCGTGTACGGGAAAAAATTACAAGTGTGGAGAAATTGCAAAAAAAAGTTCATGTTCACTAATTGCTAAAACTGACCTGCCATTATGATTCTCCAGGCCAGTACATGTTTGTAGATAACAAAACCGTAGCGTTCCCATTTTTCAGCATCTGGGGCGCTGTGAGGGCTTATTCTTTGCACATAGAGCTGATGTTTTTTATATACCATTTTGAGGTAGATACAATGTTTTGATTGCCTGTTATTACATTTTATTGCCATGTTGCAGCGACAAAAAAAAACAAAACGTAATTCTGGACTCTTTTTTTTTTCTCTCATTCCACCGTTTACTGAACGGATTAATTCTATATTTTGATAGATCGGACATTTCTGAACGCAGCAATACCAAATGTGTATTTTTTTATATGGGGCAAAAGGGGGTGCTTTAATCTTTGCTATTTTAATTTTTTCTAAAAAAAAATAAATAAACTTTTTTCTACTTTTTACTTGCCTCAGTAGTCCCCTTAGGAGACTTAAAGTTGCGATCATCTGATCGCTTGTGTTACACATAGCATGGCTGAAGTCTTGCTCTGTGTAGAAAGAATCATCATCTCATGCACTGGGGTCTTCTGCAGATGCCTGGTTGTCATACCAACCTATGGCCACCCAGCAATCATGTGAGAGAGGTGCCAGTGGGTGGAGTTTATGACACGCTTCCTGTGTGAGTTAAATGCCGCTGTCAGAGATTGACAGCAACATTTAACATGTTAAGAGCCACAGGTCGAACGCGATTCCACCCGCGGCTGTTAGTGGAACATAGCTGATCAAATCAGCTGTCATATGCCGGAAAAGATGCGGGATCAGCGCCAGAGCCCACATCAAAGGCTGGGACACTATGACGTACTTATAGGTCATGAAGGGGTTTTAATGTGTGACATTGCCATGATGTAGGGAGCACTCTTTAAAAGGCTTTAACCACACGTGCAGCATTTTGAGTCAGGAGCAGATTCCAGAAGGACTGAGAAGTATAAAAGAACCAGATCATATTCTGGCTTTGGTCCACAAAACTGCATGTGTGTTTCCAGTCTTAGGCTTTATGAATCTTACAATATATTTGATTATTAGGAGCCGTGCAAAGTCTGTTATATGATGCCTACGTGAAAAAGTAATTTCACAAAAATAATCCTTTAACATGGCTTGAACTTGAATATTTTTTTGATTTTAAAGAGAATGTGTCAGCAAGTTTTTGCTATATAAACTGAGAGAAGGATGATGTAAGGGCTGACCCTGGTCTGCTGCTTGCTGTTGTCTTGTTACAATCAGTTTTCTATGCTGCAGATCTAACAGAGATCGGCCTGCTGAACTGTGTATAACCTCGCTACACCACTATTTAGCAGCGTTTTGTCAATGTACAGTATACACAAAGCTGGTGGGGGTGGGGTTACACGCAGAAGTTAACTAGGATGTTCTAGTCTTGTAGTGATAATCTCCTGCTGATAAAAGACTGATTTTATTTTAACAGCAACACACACCCTAGTAAGGGACAGCACTGGAATCAGTCTGTCAGCCCCTACATTATGGTGCTCTCAGATTACATAGCAAAAAACAGCTGACAGCTTCCCTTTTTAAACTTTTTTTTTTTTTTTTTTATCAATTTGGTCTCTTTGGGAGACTTGAACCTGCAATCAGCAGTTGCTGCAATTTCATAGTACTGAATATATGATCAAAATCTTAGCCTCCTATGAAGTGTAGCCTATGAAAGAGCTTCTTTTGAGTACCCCCATGGCAACCGCACAAGTAGGTGGGCTAATGGAACATACCACATGCATAAAAGGGAATCTGTCACCACATCTAACCTATTAATATGAGCATACAGGTTATAGACTGGTGAGGAGAGTGATACCTGTAGGTCTCATATCGGATGGGTTGTGGAGAAATCATCTTTTATCACTTTATATAAATGACCTCTTCCAGGCTATGGGCGGACGCTGCCTGGTAGATAACTTTGCCTCCAGAGCTTATAATACATGAAGGAGGAGTTACCAGTGTGATGTGCGATGGCCGCTCTCACTGCAGAGCTGTGTGTGATTATAAGGGTGCAGTCACACGGCCGTGTAACACAGACAACTTACGGTATGTTTCGGACCATAAGACGCACTTTTTTTCCCCAAAATTTGGAAGGAAAGTGGGGGTGCATCTTATGGTCCGAACGGTACTTTATCGGTGGTGGTGGAGCTGGGAGCGCATTGTCCTCCGGCGGCGGCAGAGGTGAGATGCGGCTGGAGGCGGGGCCTGTACCTCTGCTGGTGTCCGGCGGTGAGGCTGAGGAGCCAGGGCCTCTGCCAGACTGTGAGTGGCGTCCGGCGGTGAGGCAGAGGAGCCGGGGCCTCTGCCGGGCTGTAAGCGGTGTCCGGCAGTGCGGCAGAGCAGCGTGTGCGGAGCTCCGGCGGCCATTTTCCTGCAGATCACAGCCTCAGGACGCCGGAAACCGCACACGCTGCTCTGCCGCATCGCCGGAAACCACTCACGCCCCAGCTCCTCTGCCTCACCGCCGGACGCCACTCACAGCCCGGCAGAGGCCCCGGCTCCTCTGCCTCACCGTCGGACACCAGCAGAGGTACTGGCTCCAGTCCACAAGCCAGGCCAGGCCCCAGTGCACAGGCCCCAACCAGACACCGGCATCTCACCTCTTCTGCTGCTGCTGGGTTCCTGAGGCAGGGAACGGAGGGACCTGCGATCCTCCTCCACCACCCCCCAGGTAAGATACCTAATCAGACAATAAGACGGACTCCATCTTATAAAAAATATTTTTTTTCCTATTTTACACCCAAAAAGTTGTGGTGCGTCTTATAGTCCGAAAAATACGGTACTCATCACAATGCATGGACTGACCTGCAGCTCTCCTGACCTGAGCGTGACAGCATATATTTCTATGCAGATGTCATGAGAGCTGACGGCCAGTCTGTACACTATGCTGTGATCATCGTCTGTCTTATATGGCCGTCTGACTGCGCTCTAACGGACACATCTGCAGGATCCTCTCAGCCTCCAGCTCACAGACAGACAGGGCTGCAATATTGTTCCAATACATCAGAGCGCTGCAAAATGGGTTTGTAAGATGACAAATTTCAATTCTCTTCTGTGTTAGTCACTTGTCTCACACTGGTAACTCCCCCATTTATATAAAAATAATCTATGGAGTCAGAGTTGTCTTCCAGGCAACATCCTGCTTATAGCCGGGAAGAGGTCATTTACATATGAGAAAAACATGGATTTCCCTGGAATAAGACATCGCATTACAGATATCAAGGTGTCATTTTATTCAGCTTCCTATGACCTGCAGGCCCACTTCCACTGCTTAGGAGGGTTGATCCTACTGACAGATTCCCTTTAAGTGTCGCTGTTTTTTTTTTTCCCCTCCTTCATTCAGTCTTAATGCATACTTTCAATGGAACACTGTGAAGTATCATACTGTAGCTATATGCAGTACTTAAATCAACTAAAAAGGGGGAGCAACTGCAATATTTTTGCTACATAGGAACCTAACCGAAAAAAATCATGATTTGGGTACAACTTGACCCTGCTGAGATGGTTTTTATGTGCTTTTTTTTTTTTTTTTTTTTTTTTTTTTTATCAAAAACTGTGTTTATTAAGTACCCTATGTTAGTTATATGCATTATTTCTTTTACTTTACTTACAGCAGCGTATATGTTAGTTTTTTTTTTCTGTCTTAGGTTTTACACGGGCACATACTCTATATTGAAGAAATTACCTTTAAAGTAAAAAGAAATGCATGACTCAGACAAAAAAAAAAATAACATCTTTGGTTAAATTACGCAAAATAAAAAGAATACTACACACTAAAAAGCAAATATTGTTTTCTGCATACCAATGTGCCTGCTCTGGCATGTTAAAAAAGATGTCTTCCAGCAAGCTTGTCAACAGTTTTTGGTTGTGACAAGGAATACTGTAAATGTAGGTTAGGACTAGCAGGGTGCTTTCACACTGTGCTCTGCCCCACCTTCAGTGGTCCCATCAAGGCTCACATCTGAACCCCCCCCCCCCCCTGCAAAATGAGATTCGGTTGTATGCGTCAAAGGGGCCTACTATGTCTGAGTGTCCTACTACATTAGGGGTATACACCAGAAAATGATGCATGACAGAGCACACGTCGACTCTGTTGGCGCCATTATAGTCAATGGCCCCGGCGACGCGTATTTCCGAATCTCGTTTTGTGCGACAGGACCATAGAGTGTGAGGATGAATGCAATATGAAAGGGGACTAATAATACAGATCTCATTTTTGAGCTGCAGTATCTGTATGTACAAATGTAGTTTAGGTTATCATGTAGACACTATTACATGAAAATAGAGTTCATCCTATTTCACTAGCTCTTAAAATAATTCTATTGGTGAAGAAAATTAAGGTGTTGCTTCCCTTAAAAGAGGTTGTCCACTACTTTAGCATTGACTACCTATTATTATTATTATAGCGCCATATATTCCATGGCGCTTTACATGTGAAAAAGGGGTATAATACAAGAACAATTACAATAATCTTGAACACAATGTGACAGCGACTGGTACAGGAGGAGCGAGGGCTCACAATCTACGAGGGATGGGTGAGGATACAGTAGGTGAGGGTAGAGCTGGTCGTGCAGCGGTATGGTGGAGAGGTGGTTACTGCAGGTTGTAGGCTTGTCGGAAGAGGTGGGTCTTCAGGTTCCTTTTGAAGGTTTCCACGGTAGGCGAGAGTCTGATACGTTGGGGTAGAGAGTTCCAGAGTGGGGCGGAAGCACGGGAGAAATCTTGTATACAGTTGTGGGAGGAGGAGATAAGAGGGGAGTAGAGCAGGAGATCTTGTGAGGATCGGAGGTTGCGTGCAGGTATGTAACGGGAGACTAGGTCGGAGATATATGGAGGAGACAGGTTGTGGATGGCTTTGTATGTCATGGTTAGGGTTTTGAACTGGAGTCTCTGAGCAATGGGGAGCCAGTGAAGAGATTGACAGAGAGGAGAGGCCGGGGAATAGTGGGGGGACAGGTTGATTAGTCGAGCAGCAGAGTTTAGGATAGATTGGAGGGGTGTGAGAGTGTTAGAGGGGAGGCCACAGAGCAGGAGGTTGCAGTAGTCAAGGCGGGAGATGATGAGGGCGTGCACTAGTGTTTTTGCAGATTCATGGTTTAGGAATGTGCAGATCCGGGAGATATTTTTGAGTTAGAGTCGGCAGGAAGTGGAAAGGGCTTGGATATGTGGTTTGAAGGAGAGTTCCGAGTCCAGGGTTACCCCAAGGCAGCGAGCTTGAGGGACTGGGGAGAGTGGGCAGCCATTGACGTTGATAGATAGGTCAGTTGGGAGGGTTGAATGAGATGGCGGAAAGATGATGAATTCTGTTTTGTCCAGTTTTAGAAATCTGGCAGAGAAGAAGGCTGAAATAGCAGACAGACATTGTGGGATTTTGGTTAATAAGGAGGTGATATCGGGTCCAGAGAGGTAGATCTGTGTGTCATCAGCATAGAGGTGATAATGAAAGCCATGAGACTCTATGAGCTATCCCAGGCCTAAGGTGTAGATGGAGAAGAGCAGGGGTCCTAGAACTGAACCTTGGGGGACACCGACAGATAGGGGGCGAGATGAAGAGGTGGTGTGTGAGTGGGAGACACTGAATGTCCGGTCTGTTAGGTATGAGGAGATCCAGGATAGGGCCAAGTCTGTGATGCCGAGAGATGAGAGAGTCTGGCGTAAGAGGGAATGGTCCACTGTGTCAAAGGCAGATGACAGGTCTAGGAGGAGGAGGACATTGTATAGGTCATCAATGTCTGATCGGTCGGGGTCCGACAGCCGACACCCCCACTGATCAGCTGTTAACGGCAGAGGCTGGAAGTAGTTGCTTGTGGAGCTGCTCAGTCTTCTGGTAGTGGCCGAGGATTAGTACTGCACATCCACCTACTATTCAAATCAATAGGGAGAAGATGTGTAGTACCCTGCAGCGGCCACTATCACAAGAGGCCAGCTCCGCAAGCGAGTAATTCCAACCACCAACACAGGCAACAGCTGATCAGCAGGGGTGCCAGGTCTCTCACCCTGACCAATCAGACGTTGATGACCTATCCTAAGGATAGGTAATCAATGCTAAAGTAGTGGACAACCTCTTTAAAGAGCAGAACACTGCAGCTTTTTTTAGTGCACTCAGTGTATGGCTTAAAGTATTTTCAATAAATCTTTCCAAACACCAAGGGTCTATAAATCCTCTTACTGTGCTGGCAGTCCTGTCAGTTATATACTGTCTAATCATCACACAAATCACAATGGCTTCAAATACAAATTGAATTAAGAACATGCAATTTCTTCCTTGCTGTTAGCAAAAAAACTCATGAAATTGGTCAATTATAAAACTAATATACATTAAGTGTTAAAAGACAAGCCAACCCTGAGATATTCCGGAGGTCCCTGCTGGGGGGCTGATGAAGAGCGATTCAAAAGCCCATTACATGAAAATTAAAAATGTTATTGCTTTACAGGAGCTCCATGTTCACCTAGGATGAAATGGCAGTAGAGTTGTTCTTCATGGCTCAAAATGAATTGATAAAGTTTAGATAAGCGTTCAGAAATCCAGTGGGATCCTCAAGCTGAGGGTAGTGACTGATGTGATCATCCAGCACAGTGAAAGTTGACTTGGGAATAAGTTTCCTATACGCCAAAAGACAAGAAAAAAAATTTTCACTAATAAATACTTAATAAGGGTACAAACACATGAACGGATTTTTCGGCCACAGTGTTGTCCGTTTCAAAATTGGAAAGCACCCGGCCAATGTTGGGCTATATGCTAGCCTACGGGCTGCTGTTCACATGGACATCACAGCATGCATTCACACCGCTCCTTTACCTCATCTATGTGGACTGGGATTTTTTTTAAATGTACCGTATATTCCGGCGTATAAGAGGACCTGGTGTATAAGACGACCCCCCTACTTTCCTGTTAAAATATAGAGTTTAGGATATATTCACCGTATAAGACTACCCCTTTTCCAACGCATACCAAACACCGGTAAAAATTAAAAAAAAACAGATTTGAATTTAACATGGTCCTTTTTTAATTTAAATTCTTATGACATGCAGGTATATAGCAGGAAAACTGTCACTCATAAACATATTAAAATAGGGGGGACCCCACGTCATTTTTTGGGGGGGTCCCCCATTCTAATAGCTAGTAAAGGCTAGGTATTCAGCTGGGGGCTGATATTAGTAGCCTGGGAAGCTCCGTGGGTATTACCCCCTTCCCAGACTTCAAACATCTGCCCCAGCCGTCTGCTTAACCTCCGCTAGAGACTATAATGATGGTGGATCCCACGCCAATTTTCTTTTTAAAAAATCCTTTATTTTAACACTAAATGACAATTGAGGGGTTAATAAAGATGCAGTCCCTAAATTATTATTAATTTTGTAATTAATTTTTCCCAAAAATGTTGACGTGGGCTTCGCCATATTTTTGTGTCCAGCCAGGTACAGCAGGCAGGAACGGGCTGCCCCCAACCACCAGCTGCCTATTTGTACCTGGCCGGACACAACAATATAGGGAAGCCCTTTTTTTTTTAATTATTTCATGAAATAATTTAAAAAAAAAGACGTGGGGCTTCGCCCTATTTTTGTGTCCAGCCAGGTACAACTAGGCAGCTGGGGGCTGGAATCTGCAGCGCAGGGAGACCCAAGCTTTCTGGGCCCCCCCCGCTGCAAATTGCAGTCCGCAGCCACCCCGGAAAATGGCGCGTTCATAGAAGCGCCATCTTCTGGCGCTGTACCCAACTCATCCAGGGCCCTGGTGCGGTGGCTCACTGGGTAATAAAGGGGTTAGGGCCAGCTTGGCATTATCAGCTGGCCCTAAGCCCGAAATTCATGGGGTCACGCCAATATTAGACATGACCACCATGAATTTCTAGTAAAGTAATTAAAAAAAACACAACACCCAGAAAAAAGTCCTTTAATTGAAATAAAGACACAATTTTTTAATGTTCTAAATTAAACCATACTTACCGTCACGCCCATTCCAGCTGAAGCCAACGATCTCCTGCAATAAAAGAAAAATAATAAAGCAACCTCATCCTTACCTTTCCATGGTTCCCAGGACCGGTCCAGCTCTGCTACATTCACATGACAGGCTGCACCGCAGCAGAACGCTGCCGTTCAGCTTGCCATGCGGCAGACACTGAGAAGCGCAGGCATGCTTGTGCTCCTCAGTGTCTGACTGTGACGGCATCCAGATGAGCCGAGATCATGTCCAATGAACTCGGCTCACCTCATGCACGTCACTGACAGCGTGGGAAAATTCTCCTGCTCCCCGCATGCGCAGTAGAAGTTTCCCACGCTGTCAGTGACGGACGTCCAGGAGGTGAGCTGAGTTCATTGTCGGCTCATCTGGATGCCGTCACAGCCAGACACTGAGGAGCGCAAGCACGCCTGCGCTTCTCAGTGTCTGCGGGATGACAGGCTGGATGGCGGCGTTCTGCTGCGGTCCAGCCTGTCATCTCGATGTAGCAGAGCTGGAGCTGTCCTGGGAACCATGGAAAGGTAAGGATGAGGTTGGTTTATTATTTTTCTTTTATTGCAGGAGATCGTTGGCTTCAGCTGGAATGGGCGTGATGGTAAGTATGGTTTAATTTAGAACAATAAAGAATTGTGTCTTTATTTCAATTAAAGGACTTTATTCTGGGTGTTTGTGTTTTTTTTAACTTTGACTATGGGGTTAGTAATGGGGGTGTCTTATAGACGCCTCTCCATTACTAACCTGGGCTTGATGTCAGCTGGCATTATAAGCTGACATCAACCCCAACCCTATTACCCCCTGCCACCGCACCAGGGCAGCGTGGAAGAGCGAGGCTAAGTGCCAGAATTGGCGCATCCTATGAATGCGCCATTTCTGGGGCGGCTGACGGCTGGTGTTTCTAGCCTGGGAGGGGGCCAATATTCATGGCTCCCTTCCTGGGCTATTAATATCAGCCCCCAGCTGTCTGCCTAGCCTTTGCTAGCTATTAAATTAGGGGGGACCCCACGTCATTTTTTTTGGGGGGTCCCCCATTTTAATAGCTAGTAAAGGCTATGTATTCAGCTGGGGGCTGATATTAGTAGCCTGGGAAGCTCCGTGGGTATTACCCCCTTCCCAGGCTTCAAACATCTGCCCCAGCTGTCTGCTTAACCTCCGCTAGAGCCTAAAATTAAGGGGAACCCCACGCCAATTTTTTTAATAATAAATCCTTTATTTTAATACTAAATGACAAGTACAGTAACCAACACTATCACTGTACTTCATATATATGTGACTGACATGTTTCTATCTATCTAATCTATGTGTGAAGCTCTATTCTGTCTGTTATAAATTGTCGGGTACCGCTGCTGAATTGCCGGCCGGCTTTTTTAAAGAGACGGTGCATGAAAACACTATTATTTGTTTTAATAAATCCTTTACACTAAATGACAAGTACAGTAAGCAATACTGTCACTGTACTTCATATATATGTGACTGACATGTTTCTATCTATCTAATCTATGTGTGAAGCTCTATTCTTTCTATTCTAAATTGTCGGGTGCCGGCTTATGCCGCTGCTGAATTGCCGGCTTTTCATATATTGTCACAGAAGCGATGCGAACTTCCCTGCTCCGGACACAGCGCAGCGCTTCTGTGACAAGTGAAAGCTGTCGGCACAGAAGCCCTGCGCTGTGTCCGGAGCTGGGAATACGCAGCGATGTGTCAGTTTCAGCACAGAAGCGCTGACTGTCTGGACCTACCGCCGCCGTATTTTAACTCCCTCCACCTTATATTAACTCCGACATGGCAGGGATACGGCCACGGCAGCTTATTAACACCCCCAGAGTATCCCCGCATGTCAATTTCTGAAAGTTTAAAAGCATTACCGGCGTATAAGACGACCCCAGACTAGACAGAAGATTTTTCAGTCTTCAAAAGTCGTCTTATACGCCGGAATATACGGTATTTATTTTTTTTATCAGCCACATCATCTCATCCATATTTCTTCCATTACAGCTCTTAGTCTGCAATAATATTCTAGCGGCGGAACCATCACTCATACCCAGTTTACCCCACCTGATCTCCAACAGATTGGTCTTCTGCACAGACTTTGTCAAACACACCATTGGGTCAGATGTTTGCAATACCAAGATGGATTACAAATGTAAGATCCCTCCCTGAGTGTTAGTATTACACAGTTACTAAATGGATAGTGCGTCGACCTAATAAACTGTCTCTATTCTTATTTATTTATTTATTTTACTCACTTATATAGCACCATTAATTCCACAGCACTTTACAGACATTATCAGCACTGTCCCCATTGGGGCTCACAATCTAAATTCCATATGGCTTTGGAATGTGGGAGGAAACCGAAGAACCGGGAGGAAACTGACGCAAACACGGGGATTTTAACCCCTTATGTTCTCTATACAATAGCACGTTGATTTATGTATGTTTCTTTACAATGTAACTTGTACAGCTTTGGCCTTTGTTGTACACCAATAATATAGAATGGGGCTGTAATTAATAGCTAAGAAGGTATGTTAGACTTACTTGTATTTATCCAAGAATTCAGGATGGGGATTGACTGGATCCAACGGTCCATAAATGAAATGCACTATTGGTATAAAATGCCAATTGTAGGATTTGGTAAGCAACTGCTCGCCTAACATCACATAATGACAATATGTTAATGTGTCTCTAAAACCAGCACAGGCGATCTCCAGAACAGTGTCCTCCATTACATGTTGGCAGCTGCAGCGTTCAATGATCTGAATTTTTAGTTTTTCCCTGGAGGTTTGTAGAATCGTGGAAGGGAGGGGGGCAGGTGTAATATGCACACTAAAATGCACCCATATTATGCTTGTCTGAAAGTAGACTAATAAGCAGTATTTAGCAAATTAAAGGATGCTAAAGTGCTGACCCAGTGCATGGGGAAGGAGCTATAACCTGTAATTTGGAGTATTTGAATAAAGATTGATAAATGGTCATTATTTTCCATCAGTTTGCCTGTTTTCTGCCATAATTTAAAAAAAAAGAAGGCAGCAATGCAATATTTATCAAGAATGCTAACAATAGCTACGCCAACAATGTAGCTTGCAGTGCTATGCTGTTGCAGTATCTCCCATTTGGCTGTTTTCGTAGACCCCCCTCTGGTGGTTGGGACTTAGAAGCTGTTGTTCCTGTCTCCGTTATGAAAGACAGAGATATCTTTCATAACTAATAATAGATAATCAGGGATCACTTAAAAAAAACAGGAATGGCTTAAGTCCTAATATGTGCGGATAGGGGGGATATCTGTTTTACCACTATGTAGTCCTCCCTTCTTCTAAAATTTGCCTTTTATACATATGCAAATTAGCTTTGCAAGTGCACTGGTGGGCGTATTGGTGCACTTGCAGTCCTTGACTCCTGTTCACTTCTCCCAGCCTGTACCAACCATTTCTTGATTGATCGTGAAGACAGAATATCTGCTACATATCATCTCTGCTCTACACTGTCAATCAAGAAGTGGAGGTCAGCATGAAGAAGCAAAGAGGAGCCGCGAACTGCAAGTGCACTTTGCAAAGCTAATTTACATATAAATAAAAGATGAATTTTGATGAAAGATATAATGGCGAAACAGGTATCCCTGGAAATATGTTACATTGATTGATCCTGCAGTGCCCCTGCTTACACAGGACATATTTTACTGATGGATTCCCTTTACTTAAAATCTTATAATTATAAATTATAGTGGGTTTCGTGTCAGATAGACTATCTATAATCTCTAATTATAAAGCTATTTTAACTATTGTGATATTCTACTTTATATTGCAGTTCAGATGGATTATGAAGAATTCTTTTCGATTTCGGAACATATTTAATAATCTATGTTCTACAATGATTATGGCCTCTAGGGTTCATGGATACATGTACTTTATTTTTTTGTTAAAAATAAAAAAATCCTACTACTCACATGGAACTGATGTATTGGTCAAAGCTCCCACCCAGCGTTCTCTGTGCTTTTTGCGCTGGTTTATATACTGTAAAATACTAATAACCAATATTAAGATTATAAAACATTTTATTGTATGTTTAGGACATGCCTTAAATTAAACAAATGCTGAAATGTAGCAGTTTAATTTTAATTATGACTTTGATTAAACTCTGGTAGGTGAAGCCATCAGATACTGGCACAAACAAACAGCAACCCTGGTTTCTGGACTTGCAGAAAAATCACCTTCTGGGAGGTCTACTTGATATGAATAAAATTTACATATGTACAGTAAGTTGTATTTCATGTTGGACTAGGTTGGTTACAGTGAGGATAAAGACATTAATTGTCCTTTGAAAACCAAATATGATTATGCTTTACCTGTCTACTACTAGATTGCCATCATTAGTCCTGAGAGCAGTCCACATATCCCAATATTCAGACTCTGAAGGCTGAGTATAAGGACCAAATACTTCACTGATACTGCAAATACAAAAGAAATAAATCCTGATTACAAAAGTATCACATAGCATAGGCTATCCTTCTGCAATCACTACTACAGTGTTACATATTGGTATTTTGTGATCTACATTCCTATTGTAAGAAATACATTCCAAGAGAAGACACCAACCAAGAGAATGTTCCAAGGAGATAGCAAGGCCATGCCAATGGGGCATGATCGAAGATAGGAATTCTTCACACCAGACTGCTTTCGAGTAGCTATGTGATTACTGAAGTAACTAAGTTCAAGAATTAATATAGAAAAAAAACATATATATGATGTTTTGTATTAAATTGTACACTGCTCAAAAAAATAAAGGGAACACTTAAACAACACAATGTAAGTCCAAGTCAATAACACTTCTGTGAAATCTACCTGTCCAGTTATGGAGCAACACTGATTGTGAATCAGTTTATCCTGCGGTTGTGCAAATGGAACAGACAACTGGTAGAAATAATAGGCAATTAGCAAGATACCCCCTATAAACGAGTGGTTCTGCAGGTGGGGACCACAGACCATTTCTCTGTTCTCATCCTTTTTGGCTGCTGTTTTGGTCACTTTTTCATTTTGCCATTGCTCTCACCCCTAGAAGTACAGTAGCATGAGGCGGTGTCTACAGTACAACCCACAGAAGTTGCTCAGGTAGTGCAGCTCATCCAGGATGGCACATCAGTGCGAGCTGTGGCAAGAAGGGTAGCTGTGTCTGTCAGCACAGTGTCCAGAGCATGGAGCAGATACCAGGAGATGTGGAGGGAGCCATAGGAGGGCAACAACCTAGCAGCAGGACAGTTATCTCCTCCTTTGTGCAAGGAGGAGCACTGCCAGAGCCCTGCAAAATGACCTCAAACCGACTCCATGAGGGTGGTAGGAAGGCCAGATGTCCACAGATGGGGGTTGTACTCACAGCCCAACACCTTGCAGGACGCTTGGTATTTGCCACAGAACACCAGGATTGGCAAAGTCGCCACTGGCGCCCTGTGCTCTTCACAAATGAAAGCAGGTTCACACTGAGCACATGACAGAGTCTGGAGACGCAGTGGAGAGCGATCTGCTGCCTGCAACATCCTTCAGCATGACAGGTTTGGCAGTGGGTCAGTAATGGTGTGGGGTGGCATTTCTTTGGAGGGCCGCACAGTCCTCCATGTGCTCGCCAGAGGTAGCCTGACTGCCATTAGGTACTGAGATGAGATCCTCAGACCCCTTGTGAGACCATATGCTGGTGCGGTTGGCCCTGGGTTCCTCCTAATGCAGGACAATGCCAGACCTCATGTGGCTGGAGTATGTCAGCAGTTCCTTCAAGATGAAGGCATTGAAGCTATGGACTGGCCCGCCCGTTCCCCAGACCTGAATCCGATTGAGCACATCTGAGACATCATGTCTTGCTCCATCCACCAACATCACGTTGCACCACAGACTGTCCAGGAGTTGGCGGATGCTTTAGTCCAGGTCTGTGAGGAGATCCCACAGGAGACCATCCGCAACCTCATCAGGAGCATGCCCAGGCGTTGTAGGGAGGTCATACAGGCACGTGGAGGCCACACACAATACTGAGCCTCATTTTGACTTGTTTTAAGGACATTACATCAAAGTTGGATCAGCCTGTAGTGTGTTTTTCCACTTTAATTTTGGGGGTGACTCCAAATCCAGGCCTCCATTGGTTAATAAATTTGATTTCCATTCATGATTTTTGTGTGATTTTGTTGTCAGCACAGTCAACTTTGTACAGAACAAAGTATTCAATGAGAATATCTCATTCAGATCTAGGATGTGTTATTTGAGTGTTCCCTTTATTTTTTTGAGCAGTGTATTTGGTTTATTGTTTATTTTCCTTCATGCAGATCTCCACATAAATCTCATAAAAATGTAGAAGGTATTTTACACAATATATACATTTGTATTACACTCACTCTTCTGCGTCATTTATTGACCAGACCCAGTAAGAAGGGTGGGTATATATAATATAGTTTGTTGCACTTTACCATATCACAATTGATCACATTTATTGCTGTAGTAACATTATTCACTTACTATTGTCCTATGAGAAAATGAAAATTGTAAAGTATGAGAGAAGGTAGAGAATGAAAACATAACTAGCGCCAAACAAGTTCTGGGGTAATCACAACATTCCCTCCTATTTTTCCAGCCATAGATAAATATTGTCACATCTGTTTATGATACCAATGTTAATACTCACCCTTTGCTAAAGAAGTAAAAGTTCATCAGCCTTTTTATCACTGTTGAAAGAATCCCGCCATCTTTCAGCAGCTTATGATAGAAAAAGAAATATTTAGCTAGAACATGGCACAGTCTATGAAAACTTCATACTACTTCAAATTAATGTCAGTCCTTAGTTTGTCTCTCTCCTAAATGCTTCTACTAAAGTAAAGCTTGAAAGAAGGCATAATCAAAATGTTGGCCTGTATTTAGATAAATTTTTTTTAATGGCAAGATTACTATTAAGAGAGATCCTGACATAGTATTACACATACATAGTGGTGAAGGTCTCAGTGCCTGGTTAGCAATCACAAAAGGGTTGAACAGCATATATTTTTATACTTGGGGTACAATTTGTTAATATGGAAATGTTTTGTGTGTTTCCAAAATAATGGCTTTCAGCTGTACATTATAAACCTTAGAAGTGAAAAATCTTCCTTGTATTAATTATAAATGAACAGACCTTCTGAATTAATCTGGGATGGTGAGTCTCTGGAAAGATTCCTGCAATTTAAAAAAATTTAAAAAAACATATCATGCATGGAATACCTACAAGTGTGTACACTGAAAAAAAAACATGTAACTGTAGTTTAACATTCACAGCAATTCCACCAAAACAAAAGTTCTAAAGTTTAGATTAGAGAACAACATTACTAAAATTAGTGATGGGCGGACCTGTGGATGTTCAGGTCCGTCGGGTTCGGCGAAAGATTTAAAAAAAGGTTTCGTTCGGGTACCAGAACGGTACCCGAACTCAAACCCACATAAGGACCCCATTCAAATGAAAAGGGCTCGAAGATCTGACATTTCCCACACTGTCATCTGTGTGACAGCGCGGGAAACACCGGCTCTGATCAACAGTAAATTCGTTACTGCCGGTCAGAGCACTGCGGTTCCCACGCTGTCACACAGATTAAAAAGGTTACTGCCAGTCACAGGCGTCGGCTGATGACAGCACTACCCTTGCACCATCCTCATACCAGGATGAGGGATGAAGGGTGCCATACATACCAGGATGAGGGATGAAGGGTGCCATACATACCAGGATGAGGGATGAAGGGTGCCATACATACCAGGAGCCGCGCTGCAGGTACAGTGTGCGCGCTATTAAGGAAAATGAATATTCACTGCTTCCCACACCCATGGGTGATGGGAGCAGTGAGTATTCATTTTCTTTAGCAGCGGGCACAGTGTAGGATGCAGCAGCAGGCTACTGCCTCTTGTGCCCCACTCCTCCACCACTGCAGCCCCCCCCCCCCCCCACACACACACACACACTTTCCTCCAAAATTTTGGAGGAAAAAAGTGCGTCTTATAGTCCGAAAAAAACTGTAGTTTTATTTTTAATGGCACCATTATGTGTTACATGTAAGTTATCATTTAGTTAATTTTTTTTTTTTTAAAGGATGCAGGTTCATTGTGCACATTGTCGGTGTAGCGGTCCCTTTTGTTGTCTATGCCCCCCATTGCATGGCTGGGATAGGTTAAAGGAAATTTGTCAGCAGGATTTCATACCCCAAACTATTTATATGTGCATATGGCCACTTTTAGGCCACGACCCCACTATCAGTATTTGGTCAGTATTTTTTCTCAGGAGTGGGAGCCAAAACCAGATGAGGAACAATCAGAGAAAAGGTATAATAGAAACAAGTCACCAATTCTGCATTTATCACCCACTACTGGTTTTGGCTCCCACTCCTGAGAAAAGATACTGACCGAATACTGATAGTGGGGCCGTGGCCTTACATGGCTTGTCTGTTCCTCAGTTACTTAGAAACCAGTATTTGAATATGTAAATGAGGCTAAAGAGCCATTTGTAAATCTGAAGCCTTGGTCACTCCAGCTCTATTCCCCACCCAATGTCACCTCCTCCTGCTTAACTGACAGGCTCTATGCTGTGTGACTTCAAGATAAGGAGCAATCAGTCAAGCAGGAGGAGGCATCTCTGGTGAAGAGGGGAATAGAGATGGAGTGGCAAAGGCTTCATATCTACAAACAGTTGTTCAGCTTCATTTGTGTTTTCAATTCAAACACTGATTTCTCAGGAACAGACTGGACATGTAAGGCCTCGTTCACATGTCAGTTTTCTCCTATGTGTACTATCCATTTTTCACAGATAACACTTGTAGTTATAATAGTGAAAAGGCATATCACATTTTTCGCAGAATGAACGCAAAATCGTAGAGACATGTTTGATCTTGACCCAACTGTTGGATCAAAATGGGCAATGCAGTCAATAGCTCCTTAAAAAAAATGGACAACACTGAGATACCATCTGAATCTATTTAGATTTTCAAGGACTGTTACATAGAGTCCCCATCAAAGTCTAGGAGCCAACATATGAAATGTTTGTAAGGGATTAAAGAAAATCTTAAGAAAACTGTGACGTTTCCCAAAAACTACATAGTAAACTTCATACTTAAAGAGAGCTGCCGCCTCAATAAGAAATATGAACTGATCATGTGTTGCTACTTATTATTGCGCAGTCTGTTCATTAGTCCATAGCTAAATATGAGTTTACACAAACGCCACCGACATCTCAGTACAATACAGCGGCCATGTCTTGGTAAAAAAAAAAAAAGATGCTTCTCAATATCCTGGCAGGAGAGGTCTGAGTGCATCATGTGCCATTTCCAAAACATTTCCTTACCTCCATTGGAGAGACACAAACTCCCAATGTTGAGGTGTCCTTGTCTTCGGTTTTCATACCTAAAGAAAAATACCATATGCAAGAAGAAAGGAAGAAAGATCTGTAGGCTCTTAATTCCTTCGCGCATGCCCTGTATCCCAATATCAACTTATTGCACGATATAAGAAAATCTAACAGGTGAATGTAAAAATGTATTTTTTCACTATAGTTTTGGAGCCAAATACGCATGTAAAAATTGAACCAAGTACTGCACTAATTTTACAGTCAGAACAAGATTCAGCCTAGCAAAAGACCGGCAGGATCTCTGGAATAATTTTGTTCATTCATATGACCAACACTTCCAAATATTGATGCCTTCTATCTTCTACTAGGCCATGGTTGTAAAAGTTGAGCAGCACTTGGTTACTGTCCAACTTTGGAGTCATGTAGGGCTCCTACGAACCCACCTGTTAAACACTACACACATGAAACCTACATGAAAAGAGAGCGTTAGAACTGACCTATAGACCAATTCCTGGGCAACAGTGTCTCCATAATCGTGTGACAGAAGGTTCACTCTTTGATCTCCCAAGCCGAGGTGACTGATGAGAGCTTCCACAATACTGGCCTGCTCAAAAATGGAGTAGCGATGGAATCTCTGCAAAATGAATTTTACTTCTGAAACATTCCAAGCATGGCATCACGTACAGTTATGTTGTAATTAATGCTGTGCTTGTATAATTCAGAACTCTACCAGAAAAAAAAAAAACCTTTTTAAAACAAGAAAAGTAACATTTTTAATTTTGTGCTACAACTGTTCTCTAGTAGAACACTAATATCTAGTTTTTAGTTTATGTAAAGACAGAAATCCGAATACATGTAGGTTTTTGATCAGGTACTGCACTCTCTTTTTCTAATTGATGCTCCTAAAGTCTATGCACAAGGGTGTCAGTTCATCAGCGTTTACTCCAGTGAAAGACTTTGAAAAGACACAAAATGTTTGCAACGCTTGGCGTTTTCACATCAGTCCCGGTCAGCTTCACCAAAGTGAACACGGCATGGGTAGTAGGAGGCATGGCGATGTTCATTCACAGAACTCATATGCCACATTAATTTAGAGCATTTCTGATGGGGTACCCGCTACTGGGAAGATGAGCCGAATTCTTATGTTAAGATTGGCATGCACAATGCTGGGCTTAATGGTTCGGCCCAAACATTAACAAAATATGAGGACAGAATAAGCAAAGGCCTGTGAAGAAAAAAATCAAAAAAAAGTTTAAAAAAAAAATGAATGAACCAACCATATAAACAATATTGTTAGAGAGAGAGCAATAGATGTAAGCTACAGAAAGCAGTAAGGAAAGATAATACACATAGAACGCGGAAAGACCATGCAAAATGTAAAAATAGATAAGAAAGGAGAAAAATGGATTCATTGTGTCTACTGGAAGGGGAGGAGAAATCAATAATCCACACATTCAGTGATCAGATACGCTGTGAATACTACGAACAGGTGACCTTAAATACTTACTGGTTTGTCACTAAACCCAAAGCCTATAAAGTCCGGAGCAATTACTCTTTGGAATCTCTGTGTTAGCCCTTCCCAGACCTGGAAGGAAAATACCATACAAAACTGTGAGCACCATGACGTACATAAAGTGATTTATGAAACTGTAAGGGGCAGCAACTGAGGGTGATTCGATGGCAGATGAAGCATAGCAGAAAAATGGGGGGGGGGGTGCGGGAACTTGTACATTCTGTTACTGAGCATGTGTTACAGATACCAAGCTGTGCCAGAAGAGAAACAATAGGTGGGTCGTCTGCGCTGCGGCTGGAAATCCAAAGTACAGGACACAAAGCAGACTTGATGCATTTTTATTATCAACACATTTTAAAGTCTTCAGACTTCTTCATCAGGACAGAACAACATGCGATATATAGCAAATGGCTACACAGGGGAAGTCTTACCAGTATAAGGTTAAGTGTATCGGCAAGGATAGATATAGGTATATAAAACGTAACTTTTAATATAAAATCTAAAAAAGCCTCCTGGCTATAAAAAAAAAAAAAGACACAACATATAATCATTCCGCAAGTAATTGGGTATAACCACAAGAAAAGGCTAATACCAAGGTCCCTAAAGCTGTAAACTTAATAATAAAAAAGGAACAATCTCACCATGGATGTGAGCGATGTTCTATTAAGGATCCTCCAGGTTACTGATCCTCCAAGTAGAAAACAGGAAGTGGCATAAATTCATCCAGCCACACATTACCCCAGCTGGAATCAGTAGATCATAAATACTCCCAAACACTTCTAACGCATTTCATCACAGGAATCATCAGGGGAGATAGATGTACGGGAATGTATAGATACTTAGATATATGTACAGTACAGACCAAAAGTTTGGACACACCTCATTTAAAGATTTTTCTGTATTTTCATGACTATGAAAATTGTACATTCACACTGAAGGCATCAAAACTATGAATTAACACATGTGGAATTATATACTTAACAAAAAAGTGTGAAACAACTGAAAGTAAGTCTTACATTCTAGGTTCTTCAAAGTAGCCACCTTTTGCTTTGATGACTGCTTTGCACACTCTTGGCATTCTCTTGATGAGCTTCAAGAGGTAGTCACCGGAAATTGTTTTCACTTCACAGGTGTGCCCTGTCAGGTTTAATAAGTGGGATTTCTTGCCTTATAAATGGGGTTGGGACCATCAGTTGTGTTGTGCAGAAGTCTGGTGGATACACAGCTGATAGTCCTGCTGAATAGACTGTTAGAATTTGTATTATGGCAAGAAAAAAGCAGCTAAGTAAAGAAAAACGAGTGCCCATCATTATTTTAAGAAATGAAGGTCAGTCAGTGCGAAAAATTGGGAAAACTTTGAAAGTGTCCCCAAGTGCAGTTGCAAAAACCATCAAGCGCTACAAAGAAACTGGCTCACATGAGGACCGCCCCAGGAAAGGAAGACCAAGAGTCACCTCTGCTTCTGAGGATAAGTTTATCCGAGTCACCAGCCTCAGAAATTGCAGGTTAACAGCAGCTCAGATTAGAGACCAGGTCAATGTCACACAGAGTTCTAGCAGCAGACACATCTCTACAACAACTGTTAAGAGGAGACTTTGTGCAGCAGGCCTTCATGGTAAAATAGCTGCTAGGAGACCACTGCTAAGGACAGGCAACAAGCAGAAGAGTCTTGTTTGGGCTAAAGAACACAAGGAATGTACATTAGACCAGTGGAAATCTGTGCTTTGGTCTGATGAGTCCAAATTTGAGATCTTTGGTTCCAACCACCGTGTCTTTGTGCGACGCAGAAAAGGTGAACGGAAGGACTCTACATGCCTGGTTCCCACCGTGAAGCATGGAGGAGGTGTGATGGTGTGGGGGTGCTTTGCTGGTGACACTGTTGGGGATTTATTCAAAATTGAAGGCATACTGAACCAGCATGGCTACCACAGCATCTTGCAGCGGCATGCTATTCCATCCAGTTTGCGTTTAGTTGGACCATCATTTATTTTTCAACAGGACAATGACCCCAAACACACCTCCAGGCTGTGTAAGGGCTATTTGACCAAGAAGGAGAGTAATGGGGTGCTACACCAGATGACCTGGTCTCCACAGTCACCAGACCTGAACCCAATCGAGATGGTTTGGGGGGAGCTGGACCGCAGAGTGAAGGCAAAAGAGCCAACAAGTGCTAAGCATCTCTGGGAACTCCTTCAAGATTGTTGGAAGACCATTTCCGGTGACTACCTCGAAGCTCAAGAGAATGCCAAGAGTGTGCAAAGCAGTCATCAAAGCAAAAGGTGGCTACTTTGAAGAACCTAGAACATAAGACATATTTTCAGTAGTTTCACACTTTTTTGTTAAGTATATAATTCCACATGTGTTAATTCATAGTTTTGATGCCTTCAGTGTGAATGTACAATTTTCAAAGTCATGAAAATACAGAAAAATCTTTAAATGAGAAGGTGTGTCCAAACTTTTGGTCTGCACTGTATTTTGTAGCCAGGAGGCCTTTTCAGATTTTATATTAAAAGTTAAGTATTAAATAGTTATCTCTACCCTTGCTGATACATTAAATCACATGTGGTATGTGGTTATATGCTGATGAAGTCTTAAGACTTCGAAATGCATGTACCATTCGGATTGCCATCAGCAGCGCAGACAACTCACCTATTGTTTCCTTTCTGGCATTTCAATGTTTTTTTAACCCATGGGACTGCAGCAGCTGACAAATTTAAGCTTTTTCCTTGTTGTGTGATCCACAACTTTACCAGGTGAGCAATTCCCTGCACCTTATTGCCCTTTATTATCAGATAAAACCCTATTGCATTTTTTTGCTCCTCAGCTTTTTCCTAAATACCAAGCTGTAGCGCGCTGAATAAACTGTTCGGATGAGGTTCATATTCTGCACTCCCTATCTTGGGAGAGGATTTTGGTCCAAGGTTGTACACCACTGGACAATTCTAGTGAGACATTTTATCATTTTCATTTATTTCTGAACTACAGTATAACAAATGCAGCACGTGTACATACAGTTGCAATCCAAATTATTAAACTCCTATTGCAAATTAGGCTGATCAGTAACATTTACAAACTTTCTGCTGTTTATAATAAACCCCCAAAAATTATAAAAGCGAACCTGTCACCAGAAAAAAAACACTATTAACCTGCAGATATGGGGTTAATCTGCAGGTTAATAGCGTTATTATGCTGGTGCCTGCACTTAGCTGAACACTGCGGGGATAAAATGAACTTTATTCCCACCGCAAGGTATAATTTTATTCATCTTCCTGTGACCTGTGTGCCCATGTAGACGTCTTAGGAGGTTTATCCTACTGAACGATTTAGGTTTATTAATGGGGGTTGAATAATTCTGATTGCAAATGTATTTTCTTAATTAGTTGTACTACTTGCGATAAGATATGCCCACACAATATGCCATCATTGTTTGATAGATGTGGAACCATCTTTGTTGCCATCTCCCACCCTATCTGAAGGATAGGGATCTCCTGACTAGGCTGTTGCGGCAGCCACCAGTCACTGCGTCCAGGCAGACAATGAATGGAGAAGTAGCTGTGTATTTGTGCTGCTCTCACTATTTATGGGAGTTATCAAAACAGCCGATTACAGCTTCTCAGCTGCTTCCATAAACTCTCATGGAAATAAATGGGGAGAGCCCTGCACATGCCACCTTCTCTGATGGTTCCCTGACTATGCAAAGACCGTGTGAAGGTAATTTATTGTTACCTTATACCAGTCGTAGCTTGATGTTGGGAATCCATGTAAAATAACCACCACATCTGAGCTTCCCACAGCTCCTAAGGATTCTTAAAAGAAAAAAAAGAAAGACATATAAAGCTGAAATCAGCTTTAGCTTTCATGTGCACAAGGCTTTGGGAAAGTTTTCTAATCTTACAGAATGGAATCCAGTCCTGTGCTGGACTCTAAACATATGTCTCGTGCATGCTGCCTATTATATCTCCCTACCTAAATGTCCAAGAGCTCATTTCGCTCAGCAGAATTATATCTATACCTCCAAATAATACCTCTATAAAAGATCCGTTGTTCTTGGAATGTGAAAAATGCACCGGATGACCTCCATGTGAAGAGTGCCGGGGAGAGGTTGGGTGGAGGAATGTGCAGGTAAACAGCAAGCAGAGGGACTGTAATCAGCCCAACCTGAATCCACCATTCCTTCATCCTGCAACACATACATATCCAGGTAACTTCATGTGTTCATAGAGGCAAACAGCAATAAGAATATCTAATCATAAATATTCTGTGCTCTGGACAAGTTATCCCAAGCCTGGGAGGACGTGATATTATTCCTACCTGCGAACCACAGATAGTCACATGTTGTATGTCTACATCTCTGAGGTTCTGATTCTTCATGGCTCAACTAAATAAAGGACTTTGCACTCCATAATGCACATTCCTGGATTTGAAGTAAATTCCAATAGTTCAGCATCCTCAAATCCAATAAAGGTTTTCAGAACCATCCACAGGACCTCAAAAGCCAAGAAGATTTTTAAAGAAGTTGGCCACTACTTACACACTGATGCCCTATGTCTCATCGGCCGGGTCCGACACCCAGAATCCCCGCCGATCACCTGGTATCGGTGTTGGCGGCAGCTGGAAGTACTGACTTGCTGAGCTTAGCAGTCTAGTTGTAGTGGCCGGGGGGGGGGGGGGGGGGGTACTACAAATCTGCCTCCCATTGAATTGGAGGAGGATGTGTAGTACCCAGCCCCGGCCACTACAGCTACACGGCCAAGCTCAACAAGCGAGTACATCCAGTCGGCCGCAGCCACCAGCACCGATGACAGCTGATCGGTGGGTGTGCCGTGTGTCGGACCCCGGCTGATCAAACATTGATGCCCTATACATAGGATAGGGCATCAATGTATAAGTAGTAGACAACCTCTTTAAATGTTGATGCTGATACGGCTCAATAGGCACGGTCAATGATGTGCATTGGAAACTGTTGTGTCATAGATCAAAAATTTGCTATTAACATAGCATTTTTGAGAACCAAAAGGTGCGGACCCCCACTGTAAATATTGAGTCTTTGCATAAACGTGATTTGTCAATAAAAGTGTAAAAACGTATGAAATGCTTATAAGGCTATGTGCCCACGATGCAGAAATGCTCCGGATTTTTTCCTGAGAGTTTCAGCATCTCCCTGGCAAAAAAAAAAACGCATGCGGATTGTACATGCGTTTTTCCTGCCAGGGACATGCGGAAGTGAAGCGTTCTTCACATGGATTTCCGCATGCGGGTTGACAAGCGCTTTCCAAGCGATTTTAGCATCACTTGGAAAGTGCTTGACAACTTGGTCACACTATATAGATCCATGCAAACGGCATAGATTTATATACTGTGACCCCAAAGAATGTCAAAAAAATAAATATATACTTACCTTCTGATGGCCCCCGGAGTCTGCTTCGCTCCGTCCTGGCTGCCCGCAGCTCGCGGTACACTACACTGAAGGACCTGCCGTCACATGACTAAATGACGTCAGCGCAGGTCCTTCAGTCCACTGCGAGCTGCCGGCAAGCGAAGACAAGGAGACCAGGGGCCATCAGAAGGTAAGTATAAAATTTATTTTTTATTTTATTCTTTTTTTTTACAGGTTCTATGGTACCCGGGTCCGAAGAAGAGTCTCCTGTCCTCCACACCCGGGTACCATCCACACATTGAAACGCATATAATCCGCATCTACAGATCCAGTGATGCGGATTTCATGCGTTCCAATGCAAGTCAATGGCGGCGAAAACGCCGCGCTTCCGCAGAATAATTGGTAGTGCTGTATTTTTTTCCGCAATGATAATCCGCAGCGGAAATTTCCGCAGCATGTGCACAGCACATGCGGATTATCATTGGGGGACATGGCAGGCCTTCTACCAAGCGTTTTTTTAAACGTTTCTGCAGCTGCGGAAACCCTTAAAAAACGCATCGTGGGCACACAGCCTAATTGTATTTCAGCAACCATAGAAACATCTGAATAACAGATACAAAAACTCTGAAGCAGCAAAGTTTGTGAAAAGCAGAATTTGTATCAGTTACAAGACTTTTCGCCACACGTTATATGCCATATACGTACATCCAACTGAGCATATACCTTATACTGTGAGCAGTCTTGCAGAATGGTGACTACTACTGTTCTGATAAGAGATATCTGAAGCTGAAAATGTGTTTTCTCCTGAAAATATGGGGCTCCAGACTGCACCTATAAATGGTTGAAATGGTTGTAAGCAGCTTTATAGCCACAGACATTTAAATCTTCTTAACGTTTCTGCTTGCTCAGGACATTATTGTGTAGCAGATTTATGCGCTCTCTAAAAATATGTCAACAACACAATTATTGAACACTAATCCATATCACTTTGGAACTCAACATTTCAGATCACTATGGCTTTTAGAGGCTTCAACCATATGTGTGACATGAGTAACTGACAGCTGGAAATAAAAGTGTATGTCTACCAGAGACTTACATATAAAAGTAGAAAAGGTGATGGGGCACAAAGTGTAACCCGAGTACCTCTAGGTTATGTGCAAACAGGGCTGATCTGCTGTTTATGTCAGAAAAGAAAACCCAAATCCTGCAGGTTTTGTTTGCATTGTAAAGGGTGAAATCCACAGCATAAATTGACATGTTGAAGGATTGAAAACTCACACTATAGGCCAATTTACTTTCCAATACGTCCCTCAGGACAGCACCAGTGGAGGTCGTCCTTCCTTGACCTATAGCGGGACAGGATCACAGTGAGGTTAAAAGGCCCCTCCCACCTCCACCCTACAGTAGTGATGGGCAGTCCGGCTCCGCTCACCAAAAAGAGCCGGCTCTTTTGGATCCTAAATGGATCCCTATTAAATATGTGCTCACCATAGGTAAACACATATTTAAGATGACATAGATGCCACCGAAACGCCGCCCACTCACGGCTGAAACTCCGCACACTCTCAAGTAACCAATTAAATTGAAGAGTAGGCGGAGTTTGGCTTGGGTGGGTGGAGTTACAACCTCCGAACACCGCGATTTTACGCCCAGTGAGAGCCATTTAGAGAAGTTAGTGCTCTATCTGGGGTGCCGGCTCCCGTCAGTCACAGCAGAGAGCCGGCTCTTTGTGTCGGATCGTTCGCGACCGACACATCACTACCGTCCAGTGTTTTTCCTGTCCCTACAGAGGATAGTTGCATGAGAGGTTGCTCCTAGAGTGAAGATATCCTGTGGAGCCTCATCATTGTACGGACTCAGGGGGGGATCGGGGAGTCTCGGCCTTCCCTTCCCCCTGTCAAGCGGTCCGTGGCTGACACCTCTCTGTGAGAGGACCCTCAGTCAACAGCCAGCCTATGCTTCTCTGCAGTAATGCAGCATTCCTGATGGATGCCGCTTCTCTCCATGGTGGGCACTCGGCATTACCAGCTCCCCCTGTTCCTCTAACGGGTGTGGAGCCAGCACAGGTAAGTGCACGGTGTAATCTCGTTTGGAAGGGCTAGGCCTCTGGGCTGATGCTAGCCTCATGCCTTATGCCGAAGCTGGACCTAGAGCCTCATATTCCGAGATTTGATTTCAGATACGCAGCTAGGCCTCAGACCTCTGGTTTAAAGTTACACCTCATGTCTGGGCTACCTCTCATGATTTGACTCCAGTTTGTCGCATGTCATGGCTGCACAGGGCCTCATGATTGGGCTTCAGAGTTTGACATGCGGAGCATATTTTGTCATTTTTGTTTGAATAAACAAGTGCTGCAGCTTAGCTACTCCATCCATTGGAGGACACATGGTGTTAATACAGTAATTTGTCTCTGTGAAGTCTGCCGTCCAGCTGCACCTCACTAATTAGCTTCTTCTGGTGGGGCTAATCTGACAATTGAGATGTACTACTCAAGGTGGAGGTTTATCCTGGATTACTCTCTGGAATGTAACCTAGTTTGGCCTCTTGTCTAGCCTCTTCAAGCATGACTCTACTGCTTCATTTTGCGTCATCACTCAATATGACTTCACTGCATTCAAACAAGCAACACTCGCATTCCAATCAGAACTCACCTCTGCTAAACAAGCCTACTTCACAACCCTCATAGCTTCCCTATCCTACAACCCCAAACAGCTATTCAACACTTAACTCTCCCCTCCGCCCTCCACTGCCCCCTCCAACCTCCATCATCTCTGCTGAGGAGTTTGCCATACACTTCAAAAACAAGATTGATCAAACACAGCAAGTCTTTACTGACCGAACACCACAGCCCCTTTGTTTTCCACACCATTGCCCTTACCCCATAACCTCCATTTCCAACATTACTAAAGGAGACCTTACTCATCTCCTCTCCAAATCACACCTCACTACTTGTTCACTCGACCTCATTCCATCCCACCTCCTCCCCAACCTCACCCCCACACTCGTCCCATCCCTAACCCATCTCTTCAACCTATCACTAACTTCTGGTACCTTCCCTGCTGCCATCAAACATGCCACAATTACGCACATCCTCAAAAAGTCATCCCTCGACCCAACCGCCTTGTCTAGCTACTGCCCCATCTCGCTGCTCCCATTTGCCTCCAAACTACTTGAGCAACACGTTCACACTGAACTTTCCTTCCACTTCTCATCTAACTCTCTCTTCGACAACCGACAATCCAGTTTCCGCCCCCACCATTCCACTGAAACTGCCCTTACCAAAATCACCAATGACATACTTACAGCCAAAGTTAACATACAATTCTCTGTACTCCTTCTTCTTGACCTGTCCTCTGCTTTTAACACAGCTGACCACCACTGCCTCCTACTACAGAACCTCTCTTCCTTCGGCGTCAAAGACCTTGCCCTATCTTGAATCTCCTCATACCTTTCTAACCGCACATTTAGCGTCTCCCACTCCCCCACACTACCTCCTCACCCTGCCCCCTCTCTGTTGGAGTCCCTCAAGGCTCTGCCCCTACTCTCCTCAATCTATACCCTTGGCTTGGGACAGCTCATAAAATCCTATGGCTTCCAGTACCATCTGTATGCTGATGACACCCAGATCTATCTCTCTGGCCCAGACGTCACCTCTCTGCTGTCCAGAATCCCAGCATGTCTAACAGCCATATTCTCCTTCTCCTCCCGCTTCCTCAAGCTCAATGTGGACAAAACTGAACTCATCATCTTTCCCCCATCTCGCATATCTTCCCCCCCTGATCTTTCTATCACAATAAATGACATCACACTTTCCCCTGTGCCAGCAATCCGGTGTCTCGGAGTAACCATTGAGCTGCCCTGTCCTTCAAAACCCACTTCCAAGCTCTCGCCACCTCCCGTCGCCTCCAGCTCAAAAACAGTTCCAGAATCGGTCCTTTCCTCAACCCTCAATCTACTAACCTGCTTGTGCATGCCCTCATCATCTCCCGCCTCGACAACTACAACATCCTCCTCTGTGGCCTACCTGCTAACCCTCTCGCACCCCTCCAGTCCATCCTTAACTCTGCTGTGCGACTGGTCCATCTCTCGCCTCGCTACTCCTCTGCTAACGCCCTTTGCAAATCCCTTCACTGGCTCCCAATTGCCCAGCGTATCCAGTTCAAACTGCTAGCACTGACCTACAAAGCCATCCATAACCTCTCTCCTCCGTACATCTCTGAACTAATCTCCCGATACATTCCCTTACGTAATCTCCGGTCCTCCCAAGACCTCCTTCTCTCCTCCACACTTGTTCGTTCCTCGCCCAATCGCCTCCAAGATTTCTCCCGAATATCCCCCATCCTATAGAATTCTGTGCCTCAACACGCCCGATAATCCGCCACACTTGGATTCTTCAGACGGAACCTGAAAACCCATCTCTTCAAACAAGCTTACAGCCTGCCATGACCTTGCTTGCTGCCACCTCAACAATGCCGCAGCTACTGCAACCCCCCTAACCTACTGTCTCCGCCCCATTCCTGTGGAATGTAAGCCCGCAAGGGCAGGGTCTTCTTCCCTCTGTACCAGTCTATCATTGTTAGTTTGTTTACTGTCAGTGATATCTGTATTTTGTATGAAACCCCTTCTTATTTACAGCACCATGGAATCAATGGTGCTATATAAATAAATAATAATAATAATAGTGCATCATGGTGCATCATTGTGTTTCATAGTGCCTCTTTGCCTCATAGTGCATCATTGGGCCTTGTGGTGTTTCATGGGTCTCATTGTCCTCATTGTGCATTGGGCCTCTGGCTTTTTGGGCCTCGACTCAGGCTATAAAGTCCTGGACCCAGATCCAGCTACCTTTGCCTCATTCTTTGCATCTGGGCTTAGTCAAAGGAACAACCATGCTCGGATTGGCCTAGTAGTTTAGTATTTCTTCTGTTGGAACAGCAGTCTCAATTCAGCTACTACCCTTAAGTGCAATAGTAGGGACTCTTTCCTAAAATGATGGTTGTAGGGAAACATATCTATTGAGTTCATCCTATAACATGACAGTACTGTTACGGGAGAAGAAAATCCAATGAGATAGATGCTAATCATGTTGGGGGAAAGAATCCTTCCTGACTCCACATACGGCAATCAGTCTAGCTTCCTTGATCATCATCCTGTTAACAGATTCTAGTCCCATAATCGGTGATGTTATGTTTATCAGGGAAGGTTTCACGGCCATCTTTATACTTTGTCGTAAATCAACAGTACAGCATCATGTGCAGGGGATCCCATACTCTCACATCAGTCATGGCTCCTACAATAAGGAATCTGTGTCTGGGGCTCTTACATTTGAGAACCCATAGTCCCACTGCCTCACAGTAGATAATCTCCCTCAGTGATGGAAAGAAACGTTCTTTCCTCTAGCTACAGAGGAGGATCTCTGTCATAGTTTCAATCCGGGTGTACAAATATCACTGAGAAGATCTCGTGCTGTTTCCCTAGTTTATTCGCACACGGTAGTGGGATCGCCTTTAGGCCTTTATTTTCTCCAGGCTGAGCCCAACCACTTCCATCAATTCCACAGCCCAGACTCCCTGTGTCGTTAACATCATCACCACAGGTGTGATGATCTACGCGTCCCTATCAGGGGTTCTGATGAGGAGCCCAGCATTGTTAATGGCAGGGTATGTTACCTGTCAGACTGCATATTTCAGTAATATCCAGTCCCTTACTTGAGATCTAAAGATTCATAATAAACATCTATGAAATCCTGGATGAGTAATATAAAAACATCCCAATGCTCTGCCCATTTATCCATCTACTAACAGTTATTGTTTGATCTTCCAGCAATCCAGGGCTTCTGTCCTGCAAGACTCCTTATGGTAAGCTGGTCTGTAACCAGGGTTTAATGTGAACCCTTGAAGATCGATGAAGGAACAGTCCTGTGTTACTGAGCATATGCAAACCTAATATTGGTCTGCAACAGTCCTCATTGTGGCAATGGCTATCACCAAGCTTTAGCTGGGCAATAAGGTTTTATTTTTGGGTCTATTCCGTCGCAGTGGTGTTAGAAGTATAATCTAACAATCACTGAGGTTCATTGTTGGTGTTTCGGTTCCACAGGGTGTGTCTCACTTTCCGTTTCTGCTGCATAATTGGTTTACCACTTTCATACTGAATGTGGGCATTGTAGACATACAGTACAGACCAAAAGTTTGGACACACCTTCTCATTTAAAGATTTTTCTATATTTTCATGACTATGAAAATTGTACATTCACACTGAAGGCATCAAAACTATGAATTAACACATGTGGAATTATATACTTAACAAAAAAGTGTGAAACTACTGATAATATGCCTTATATTCTAGGTTCTTCAAAGTAGCCACCTTTTGCTTTGATGACTGCTTTGCACACTTTTGGCATTCTCTTGATGAGCTTCAAGAGGTAGTCACCGGAAATGGTTTTCACTTCACAGTTGTGCCCTGTCAGGTTTAATAAGTGGGATTTCTTGCCTTATAAATGGGGTTGGGACCATCAGTTGTGTTGTGCAGAAGTCTGGTGGATACACAGCTGATAGTCCTGCTGAATAGACTGTTAGAATTTGTATTATGGCAAGAAAAAAGCAGCTAAGTAAAGAAAAACGAGTGGCCATCATTACTTTAAGAAATGAAGGTCAGTCAGTCTGAAAAATTGGGCAAACTTTGAATGTGTCCCCAAGTGCAATTGCAAAAACCATCAAGCGCTACAAAGAAACTGGCTCACATGAGGACAGCCCCAGGAAAGGAAGACCAAGAGTCACCTCTGCTTCTGAGGATAAGTTTATCCGAGTCACCAGTCTCAGAAATCGCAGGTTAACAGCAGTTCAGATTAGAGACCAGGTCAATGCCACACAGAGTTCTAGCAACAGACACATCTCTACAACAACTGTTAAGAGGAGACTTTGTGCAGCAGGCCTTCATGGTAAAATAGCTGCTAGGAAACCACTGCTAAGGACAGGCAACAAGCAGAAGAGACCTGTTTGGGCTAAAGAACACAAGGAATGGATATTAGACCAGTGGAAATCGGTGCTTTGGTCTGGATGAGTCCAAATTTGAGATCTTTGGTTCCAACCACCGTGTCTTTGTGCGATGCAGTAAAGGTGAACGGATGGACTCTACATGCCTGGTTCCCACCCTGATGGAGGAGGAGGTGTGATGGTGTGGGGGTGCTTTGCTGGTGACACTGTTGGGGATTTATTCAAAATTGAATGCATACTGAACCAGCATGGCTACCACAGCATCTTGCAGCGGCATGCTATTCCATCCCGTTTGCGTTTAGTTGGACCATCATTTATTTTTCAACAGGACAATGACCGCAAACACACCTCCAGGCTGTGTAAGGGCTATTTGACCAAGAGGGAGAGTGATGGGGTGCTACGCCAGATGACCTGGCCTCCACAATCACCAGACCTGAACCCAATCGAGATGGTTTGGGGTGAGCTGGACCGCAGAGTGAAGGCAAAAGGGCCAACAAGGGCTAAGCATCTCTGGGAACTCCTTCAAGATTGTTGGAAGACCATTTCCAGTGACTACCTCTTGAAGCTCATCAAGAGAATGCCAAGAGTGTGCAAAGCAGTCATCAAAGCAAAAGGTGGCTACTTTGAAGAACCTAGAATATAAGACATATTTTCAGTTGTTTCACACTTTTTTGTTAAGTATATAATTCCACATGTGTTAATTCATAGTTTTGATGCCTTCAGTGTGGATGTACAATTTTCAAAGTCATGAAAATACAGAAAAATCTTTAAATAAGAAGGTGTGTCCAAACTTTTGGTCTGTACTGTATATCAGACACTCGCTATGGTGATTTATCCTTGCAGATTTCTTAAGTTGTCTTTATTTCTTCTGATCTTTCAGATCATTTCTATATCTATCCTGGTTCTTGCCTGAGACTTTGGTCCTTGGGGCTTCCGTACCCACCCTGGTGCTATTACTTTGGTACTACTCCGCTGGTGTTGTCCGGAGGGATGTATTGGAAAAAGAAAATTAGACCTACCGGTAATTCGATTTCCAGGTAGTCCCTCAGGACAGCACCGTTATTTTCCCTCCCTTATATTTATCTTTAGGCTCGCACAAGATCAATCTTCCTGCAGATCATTCATCCAAGTCGTCATGGCTCCAGATCAAGCTGAAACTGTCAAAGGGTTTCTTGCATATGAGTTATATTAGCTTGTACAGACAACCTTCTGTGGTACTTTGAAAAACACTGGAGGTGGTAGGTGGGTGGGGTCTTTTAAGCTCTCTGTGATCCTGTCCCGCTATAGGTCAAGGAAGGACGACCTCCACTGGTGCTGTCCTGAGGGACTACTTGGAAATCGAATTACCGGTAGGTCTAATTCCCTTTTTTTTTATTTTTTCCAGAAAATAAGTGACATTACCTCCACAATGTTACTGTTGTAATTTTTCCACTTGGAACATTCACAGAATATTAATGTGGCTATCCCTTGCTGATGAATCCTATGGGCACCTGTTGCAAGTTTTAACTATATGCTATAGGACTTTGTATATGAAAAATGAAAGAGGACCTTTTAACAGTTTTGTTTTTATTTACACTGAATCCCTCCTCCAATTGGAGCTGCTCCACTGATTCTGGAACAGTTTTTCTTTTTTTTCTGTGCCCCTCTGTCCTGAAGTAATGTCCCTCGGTAATAAGGGTGCAAATTTTCTCTTCTACGAACTGGGAAATATCTCAGCTTCTCTGTGGATGCAGCCATATTTTGACTGACCAACCCCGGAGGAGAAAATGCAAACGCCCACAAAGAAGTTCAGTGGTACACGCCCAGTTGGTTCAAGGGAAAAATTGCATCTTAAATAAAGGGGGAGGGGGATGGGAGGGCATAACTTTGGACCAGAGGGGCACAGAAGAATAAGAAAAAGTATTTCAGAATTAATGGCAACACCAATTGGAGGAGGGAACCAGTGTAAGACCACGTTCACACGTTCAGTATTTGATCAGTATATTACATCAGTATTAGTAAGCCAAAACCAGGAGTGGAACAGTTAGAGGAAAAAGTATAATAATAGAAACACGTCACCACTTCTGTATTTATCACCCACTACTGGTTTTGGCTTACAAATACTGATGTAAAATACTGACCAAATACTGAACATTTGAATGTGGCCTTAGTTTAGAAATCAAGTGAAATATCCTTAAAATTTCCGCATGTCCTTGCCTGGAAAAATGCATGCGGAATTTCACACGCGTTTTTGAAGCATTTTGGACATGCAGAATTGCCTTGCGTTTTTCTACATGCATTGAAGAAGGCAATTCCGCATGCGTAAACGCACAAATAATGGACATGCTGCGGATTTTTCCGCACATCAAAAATGCTGCGGAAAATTCCACAGCATGGGCATTGAACTTGCGGAATGTCATTGGGGACCATGGGGGAAGGATAACCAAGCGTCTACGCTGTGCAAATTCCGCAGCAAAAACACATCGTAGGCACGCACCCTAAAAAAAAAAAAAAAAAACCTCTCCCAAACCCCAACAACTTTCCTAAAAGGGGTTGTCCAGGCTTATGATACTGATGAATTTTCCTTTTGGCTAAATTAACAATTTTAAACAATCAGATTGGTGGGGGGAGAGATTCAAGGCTGGCACCCCGTATGATCAGCGCTTTCCAGCCCCTTCGGCCGAATGTTGAGAGGAACAGTAAAGCTCCATTCATCGTTTAGTAGACGAATTGCAGATCAGCTCCTATTGAAATGAATAGCAGTTGAGCTGCGGTTCTACGCAATAAACGGAGCTATACTGCTACGGATCCATTCTGTTTACTTCCAGGCACCACTGAAAAGAGAAGATCGGTGGATTTGCTTGGAGTCGGACCCCCACCAATTTTATATTCATGACTTATCCTATATGTCATCTACATCAGAGGTCCCCAACCGCCGGTCCGCGGACCAGGACCGGGCCGTTGGGGTTTTTCAGCCGGTCCGCGAGGAGAGGGGGCCCCTCCAGCCTCCAGCAGGGCCGCCATCAGGGCATGACTGCCCTGACTCCAGTATGGGGCCCGGCCGGTAGGAGCCCCCCTCTTGTGCGTCTCTCTCCTCATGGGGCCCCCGGCCGCATGCTAAGCGCCGGGTCCGGGACATCTTAGCGCTGCGCTGCTGCGGCAGCACCTTCATGATTCCCCTGACTTCCGGTCATGTGACGGCGCCGTCACATGGCCGGAAGTCAGGAGAACCTGGTGTCAGCGATTTGGACGAGCGCCAGGATTCTGCAGGGATCGCATGGGGGTAAGTATAACAAGTTTTATTTTTTTTTAAATACAATTAACTAGGAGTGGGGGGAATGGGAGATGCACATGGGGGAGGGGAGAGATGAGAGATCCACATGGGGGGAGGGGAGAGATGAGAGATGCACATGGGGGGAGGGGAGAGATGAGAGATGCACATGGGAGGGAGGGGAGAGATGAGAGATGCACATGGGAGGGAGGGGAGAGATGAGAGATGCACATGGGAGGGAGGGGAGAGATGAGAGATGCACATGGGAGGGAGGGGAGAGATGAGAGATGAGAGATGCACATGGGAGGGAGGGGAGAGATGAGAGATGCACATGGGAGGGAGGGGAGAGATGAGAGATGCACATGGGAGGGAGGGGAGAGATGAGAGATGCACATGGGAGGGAGGGGAGAGATGAGAGATGCACATGGGAGGGAGGGGAGAGATGAGAGATGCACATGGGAGGGATGAGAGATGCACGGGGGGGATGAGAGATGCACGGGGGGATGAGAGATGCACGGGGGGGATGAGAGATGCACGGGGGGGATGAGAGATGCACGGGGGGTGGATGAGAGATGCACGGGGGGTGGATGAGAGATGCACGGGGGGTGGATGAGAGATGCACGGGGGGTGGATGAGAGATGCACGGGGGGTGGATGAGAGATGCACGGAGGGGATGAGAGATGCACGGAGGGGGATGAGAGATGCACGGAGGGGGATGAGAGATGCACGGAGGGGGATGAGAGATGCACGGAGGGGGATGAGAGATGCACGGAGGGGGATGAGAGATGCACGGAGGGGGATGAGAGATGCACGGAGGGGGATGAGAGATGCACGGAGGGGGATGAGAGATGCACGGAGGGGGATGAGAGATGCACGGAGGGGGATGAGAGATGCACGGAGGGGGATGAGAGATGCACGGAGGGGGATGAGAGATGCACGGAGGGGGATGAGAGATGCACGGAGGGGGATGAGAGATGCACGGAGGGGGATGAGAGATGCACGGAGGGGGATGAGAGATGCACGGAGGGGGATGAGAGATGCACGGGGGTGAGCTGCACATGGGGGGGTGAGAGATGCACATGGGGGGGTTATGTTTACATAACTTTGTTGCCTTATGAAGGGCGGGGGGGGCCCCCAAAAATTTCTTGCACAGGGGCCCACTACAGTCTGTGTCCGCCACTGGGATGAAGTAAATGCAGCTGAACAGCAGCTGTCAGGACAGCTGCCCTGTCCTGCTGCAGGGCGTGATGGGGCCTCAGTGATGCGGCTCCTGGCACAGCACATTATGTGGGGCTCCTGGCATAGCTCCTGGCGGGGACCTGGTCTACACTATATGATAAGTATGCACTAAACTCCAAATCCCTCCATTACCCCGCCCCCATATGACCAAAGCCCCGCCCACCCCACCCCCTCCTTGCTGGGCCATGGAAAAATGATCTTGCTTCAAGCCGGTCCCTGGTGCAAAAAAGGTTGGGGACCACTGATCTACACCATCAGCCTGGTCAATCCCTATAAGCGTAAGGGTAGATTTTATTTCATCAGGGCAAAGTAACAGAAAACATTTTCAGTCAACTGAATCAACCAGATTTTCTACTAATTAGATAAACAACCAAATGTTTCTTCTGAATTGGAACAGTTGTATTGACAATGATTGCAATGGAAAAAAAACAACTCTTATATAAATATTATCATTAATGTCCAGCACATACAGACTGATAAGTTCCATTTCCATCAGTCTGAGCAAACCTTTACTATAAATGTAATAATTACTCAGGACAGAAAGAGAGAAACGTGGTTGCAAAAAAAAAAAAAGTCATAAAATGCAAGTGTAAGGCGAAATTCACACATGCTGAGTGGATTTTGCACAGCAAATCTGCTTCAATTTACAGTACAATTTAATTAAATGGTCTTTCGAAATCCCATTCACACATTGCAGAAAAAAATCTGCCCCAAAATGAAAATATAGTGCAGATTTCCAGATTTTTACTGTGTATTTCACCCTACTCAATGGTTTCTAATGAGGAAGGGTGAAATCTGCAGCTATATCCGCAAGTAACATATCCGTGACTTGTGAGCATGGCCGAAATGTGATTTTAAAGATACAGCTCGGAATAATATGACATCTACCCTAACTTGTGAAAGGATCTTAGGGGAACATGCTCTTTAAAAAGAGAACCTGTAAACTTGGATGACATTAAAGAAGCAAACCCATGAAAATTTTTATCCTTCCAATATATTGCAACCGTCAGTGTACTGACAATTGCTCATTTTGCCCTTCTCCCCAGCTAAATCTTCTGTTTTCCATTAGGTCTATAACATCACATGATTAAAAACCGACTAGCTGAATCCTTCTAAGCTCTATGTAGAAACAGGAGATCAGTTTACCCTCTATGACTCATCAGTCACTTCAAAAGTCCCTGGGAGATGAGGGGGGGGGGGGGACAGCTGGGTCAGGAGTTGAAGAGGGGAATGATAAATGCAGGGAATAGAGTAGACATGAGCGGACCAGTGGAAGTTAGTCCAAAGGTCAGTTCAGGTACCAGAACTTGACCCCAGACCAGAACCACATGAAAGTCAATGGGGACCTGAACTTTGGTGCAGTAAAATGGTCGTAGTAAGGGCTGGGGGCTGAAAAAGGAAACAAAATGGAGATAAGAGCAGGACAATTGCCCTGAAAACAAATGTGGATAGGAAAACAACTTAAATTAACATAGAATAAAAAAAAAAAAAAATCATGAACCAGGAGGCGGAGGTCCAAGTGGAAGAGCGAAGCATTGCCTTGCGTTTGTATTTTACTGTACTTGTTAATAAACAAATGAAAAAAATGACCTGGGGTGCTCCTTATTTTTAATAACCAGCCAAGGGAAAGCAGACAGCTGTGAGCTGGTCTTATTATTCTGGGAAGGGACCAATATCCATGGACCTTCCCAGCCTATTAAGATCAGCCCCCAGCTGTCTGCTTTACCTTTGCTGGTTATTAAAATGGGGGGACCCCCCAAAAAATGTGAGATCACCCCTATTTTTAATAACCAGCTAAGGCAAAGCAGACAGCTGGGGGCTGATATTAATAGGCTGGGATGGGATATTGGCCCCTTCAGAGCCCAGTAAGACCAGCCCTCAGCCGCCCCAGAAATGGCACATCCATTAGATGCGGCAATCTGGTGCTTGGCCTCGGCTCTCCTGATTGCCCTGATACGGTGGCAATCGGGTAATGGGATTCTGGGGTTGATGTCAGAAGCTGTCGCTGATATCAAGCCCACAGGTTAGTAATGGAGAGGCATCTGTCAGACACCCCCATTACTAACCCAGTAATCAAAAGAAAAAACACACAAAAAAAAAAAATCTTTATTTGAGAAAAAACTGCCCAGCAATTTTCCTCTTTCACTCATTTATTAAAAAAAAAAACCCACACCAGTCCACCATAGTCCACATGTAGGTCCCACGATGATCCCAGTCTCAGTGTTCCAGTGTATGGAGCCCCGTTCAGATGACTAAATGACGTCAGCGCAGGCCCTTCAGTCCACCGCGAGCTGCCGGCAAGCGAAGACAAGGAGACCGGGGGCCATCAGAAGGTAAGTATAATATTTATTTTTTATTTTATTCTTTTTTTTACAGGTTCTATGGTCCCTGGGTCCGGAGGAGAGTCTCCTGTCCTCCACACACGGGTACCATTCGCACATTGAAACGCGTGGAATGCGCATCTACATATGCAGTGATGCGTAATCCATGCTTTTCAATGCAAGACAATGGCGGCGAAAAAGCAGCACTTCCGCAAAATAATTGGTAGTGCTGCGTTTTTTTCCGCAATGATAATCCGCAGCGGAAATTTCCACAGCATGTGCACAGCACATGCGGATTATCATTGGGGAACATGGCAGGCCTTCTACCATGCGTTTTTTAAGCGTTTCTGCAGCGTTTTTGCCGCTCCGGAAACGCTTAAAAAACGCATCGTGGGCACACAAGCCTTAGGGAGCTTCTTTTTTTTTTTCAAATAAATTTGTGTGTGTGTGTATTTATTTCTTTTGACTACTGGGTTAGTAATGGGGGTGTCTGACAGACGCCTCTCCATTACTAACCTGTGGGCTTTATGTCAGTGACAGCTGCTGACATCAACCCCAGAATCCCATTACCCCGATTGCCACCGCACCAGAGCAATCGAGAGAGCCGAGGCTAAGCATCATAATTGGCGCATCTAATCGATGCACCATTTTTGGGGCAGCTGATGGCTGGTCTTATTAGGCTGGGAAGGGGCCAATATTCCTTTCCAGTCTATTAATATCAGCTCCCCCGCTGCCTGCTTTGCCTTTTATTTATTTATACATGAAGAAAGCGAGGTTTCACACCGATGTAATAAAATCTTCTTTTATTCCATTTACATTAAAAATGCAGGGAAGCGGCGCCTTTTGCGGACGACGGCCGTTTCGCGTGTCTATCACGCTTCTACGGGTCCAGACATCACTTTCTTCATGTATGAATTGTGACTTACTTTGTTTCTGGAGGGAGTTGCACCCGATGGTAAGATTGATTGCTCCAGCTGATGAGGTCGAGCTTCTGGAGTCTCTGCACAAGGACTGAGTCGCTGCAGTGCTGGTTGCCTGTGCATTTGTACTTTTATTTATTTATCTCTCTTATATAGCGCCATTAATTCCACAGCGCTTTACAGATATTATATCCACTGTCCCCATTGGGGCTCACAATCTACATTACCAATCAGTATGTCTTTGGAATGCAGGAGGAAACCCACGCAAACACGGGGAGAACATATAAATTCCTTGCAGAAGTTGTCCTTGGTAGGATTTGAACCCAGGACCCCAGTGCTACAAGGCTGCAGTGCTAAACACTGAGCCAAGGTGCAGCCCCAAATCATTTTTTTGGGGTCCCCCCATTTTTAATAACCAGCAAAGGCAAAGCAGACAGCTGGGGGCTGAAATTAACAGGCTGGGAAGGTCCATGGATATTGGCCCCTTTCCAGCATAAGACCAGCTCACAGCTGCCTGCTTTCCCTTGGCTGGATATTTAAAATAAAGGGATCCCACATTGTTTTTTTTTAATTATTTATTTTACACTGTCCCTCACTCCAGCAGCATCGCCACCCGTGATCCGGTGTCTATACAGGCCGGGACACGGGTGGCGCCGGCCAATCACAGCCATGCCAATATTGTGATGTCTCCGGAAGTGGCCACAGCTTAAAAGCTTGAAGAATTAGCTGGGTAAAAAGGCAAAATGAACAATTGTATGTACACAGTGCTATATAATATGATGACTGCAAAATATTAAGATGATAAAAACTTTGATTGCAGTGCTTCTTTAAATAACAATACTGGATAATATTTTTTTAGAATCAGTATTGTGTTATCCCTCGGATATTCCGCCTGGAAATGTATGAACAAATTGACAATTGGGGATACTATTCACCTTGTCAAGTGTGTGAACACAAATCCCATTCACAACGGTAGTTGTACATTTCCATGGGGAAGAACAGAGGAATGGTACAATGCATGTTTTCCAGTCACTGGAGCAAAGTTACCTACATATATAGGCACGGTACAGCCATAAACCGGGTCCGAGCTTACAGAGGTCAGAGTACATGTACACTAAGATACGGCATTATCGCTCACTCTGTTCACGCCGATCTCTGAGCTTCTTTTTTCCATAAACCGTGAGAAGTGCGGTTTATAAACTGTAGACAGAAATGACGAGCCTAGACGAACACCAGGGGCCACAGCCGGCGCACCCCTAATTTACCTAATGTTAATAGTGTAACGCAAGCTATAAGATATAATGTAAACGTGTAATAACCCTCACTGATAAGGGGAGAACTCTGTTTCTCTCTTGTTATGGAGTCACTGGGACCAGTTATTGTTATTATGGTGACACTAGGGCTCACTGTTAAGGGGAGGACCCTGCTTCTCTCTTGTTATGGGGTCACTGGGACCAGTTATTGTTATTATGGTGACACTAGGGCTCACTGGTAAGGGGAGGACCCTGCTTCTCTCTTGTTATGGGGTCACTGGGACCAGTTATTGTTATTATGGTGACACTAGGGCTCACTGGTAAGGGGAGAACCCTGCTTCTCTCTTGTTATGGGGTCACTGGGACCAGTTATTGTTATTATGGTGACACTAGGGCTCACTAGTAAGGGGAGAACCCTGCTTCTCTCTTGTTATGGGGTCACTGGGACCAGTTATTGTTATTATGGTGACACTAGGGCTCACTGGTAAGGGGAGGACCCTGCTTCTCTCTTGTTATGGGGTCACTGGGACCAGTTATTGTTATTATGGTGACACTAGGGCTCACTGGTAAGGGGAGGACCCTGCTTCTCGCTTCTCTCTTGTTATGGGGTCACTGGGACCAGCTATTGTAATAAAGGTACACAACTGCTATTGTTATGATGGCAGTAGGGCAATCACTGGTAAGGGGACATCTGTGCCTGGCTCATGTTATGGGGGCACTGGGACATGTATTGTTATGAACTATTGTGAGTACCTATTGTTCTGGTAAGGGGGAGGGGTATATGGTCTCCATTCTAGTTGAGGCAGGGACACAAGGACATTGGCAGTGTTGTGGGTACAGCTCATCTATGAAGTGTCCCACTACAGCCTCTGACTGTCCGCAGCTATCACCAGCCTGTGCCATGAGGAGCAGCGCAGCGATCTCCACTCCGGTGACATACTGGCACTGGCCGCAAATGACGCCGGGTCCCCGGCTGCGCGTTCTCTCACGACTCGTCCTCCTCTCACGGCTCGCCCTCTCTGCGCTCGGGTCTGGACAATGGCCACTGTCCGCCTTACCTGGGCTCAACTTCCCATCCTGTTGCCTGCACCTCCTCAGGCGCGTCCACAAGAGACAAGTCTGGTGTGCGCGCCTGTGACAGCAAAAGGCGGAAGCGAGAGACAACTAGGCGGCCATCTTTAGTCCTGGAAGGGGTCAGAGAGCACTAGCCTCGCGTGCGGCTCCTTACTGAACCAAGCGGCGGGGAAGGGATCTGCTGTCAGTTCTGTAGCCATTTACCTAAGGAGCGTGTACATGAGAAGCTGCTCGTGACAATCCTAAAGCCCTGGCTACATGAAGTCACATCTATTGGAAAGCTTCCAGACGCCTAGTTTAACCCACAATCCCAGAGGAATAAAATGCCACTTGACTCTATAGCACAGTACCATCGTCCCACAGGCACACTCCTAGTAATTGTGCATAACATCTTAAGTAAAACTCAGATACCCTGAGTCTACTACATTGCAAAAGGGCTACTGTCAGGTGTCAGAGCACCACTGACTGAAATGGACGACCGCTTCATAGAGTAGATCATCGATATCTTTGTAGTGGAAACCCCCTTAACGGGTAACGGTCAGTAAGAATGTAACTAGGAAGCCTGAGGTAGTATGGGGTAAGGCAGGGAAACCCATTCTCAACTATACCTATTCAGTTGTTCCCCAGGGCTCCGCTGCACCAAAATCCTATGCAAATTAGATTCATCACTCACGGTAATCATCTCCACGCTTTGATTGACAGGAGAACAGAGGTGCCTCAGTCTCCACTATCAATCATGAGGCAGAGATGGGACGAGGTGGGGGAATCAAAGGCAAGCCGAGGACCACAAGTGCAACGATATGCCCCCGAGTGCAACGATACGCCCCCGAGTGCACCGATACGCCCACCAGTGCACTGATATTCCCACAAGTGCACCGACACCCCCCCAATGCACCTATACGCCCACCAGTGCACCGACACACACCCCAATGCACCTATACACCCACCAGTGCACCAACACCCCCCCAGTGCACTGACACGCCCCCCAGTGTACCGATACGCCCACCAGTGCACTTGTAACCCTAAAAGATTTAATTTTAACATTACTCCAATAGATTATTGCAGTTATTCTTGTTATTCTCAGGCTCTTATGCGGCTGACGTGAAAGCCTAATTAGGAAAAACAAAGCACTATTTGCACCAGAATTAATTCCAATCTCCATTTGGAAGTTGATATTAAAGGCCCGATTATTGCATTTGTGTAAAGTCTATTTTATATGTGTTCACTTTTTTTTCGTGTTTGCAATTGTGGGCAAATGTTTTCACTTGATTCATCAATTATGACTTTTTTAAAAAAAGTCCCAAAATGTATCACAAATGTACTCCAGTCTCCCCCTGGAGTGATTTTATGTACATCACAATCTTGGCTCAATTTCTGCGACAGTTTGTTTGCAATATATGTCAAAGGCAAAAATAAAGAACATATTTTTTACTTTGCATAAAATGCATGCACCAATTTGAAGACTATACATGAAAGAAAGAAAACTGATGTAAGAAAGCCGCAAATGATGAATTGGGGAGAACAATCACAGAAGAATTTTTCAGGCAAACAATAATCTAACTAACAATCAAACTCAGTATTTGGGCTCATTCACACCACCGTATTTTCGGTCTGAGTGCGTTCCATGAAAAAAACGCAGGGCTGTGGAGTTGGTAAGCCAAACCTCCGACTCCTCAATTTCCATGACTCCAACTCCCTCATACATGGCTCATGTTTAAGTGATAAATTTACTGTAGTACAGATTCATCTCAGCTAAAAGTCTACACCCTTAGATCAGGAACAGAACAGACATTTATAGGACATTTCATAACTTTCCCAAATTCTTATGAAAAAATATTCCCCACAAACTCCATTGAACTACTGTACCCAATTTATTATATATTTTAGGAGTTGGAGTCGGTCCATTTTATACCGACTCCATGACTCCGACTCCACAGCCCTGAAAAAACGGACAGCACTTGGACTAATGCTATTCAATGGGGCAGTGCAGATGAGCGATTTTTTTCACAGAGTTTCACAGTTTTTTCATCCATACAAGTCTACGGGTGCATGAAAAAATTTGGATGTCATATGGAGCCGCAGTAAAGCATCTGAGTTTACGGATGCATTGCAATTTTGTAACATAGGAAACTGTAAATGGTCTTGTAAATAATTAATAGCTGCTGCTGTAAAAAAACGGATTGAATATGGATGACAAATGAGAAAAAAAATTGTCTTGAGTTTTCTCGATGAAACTGAACGATTTTTTATATGCTTGTGGGAACATATCCTTTCAATGACAGATGCTCTGTAGAATTGTAGCAGATAATTGGGAAACTCAGAAACTGAATTATTGTTAGAATCTATTTTGTTTTACTATCAGCCATCTTGTTGTGGTTTGCTGGCTTCTAGTCTTTTCCTCTGGTGATGAGTTTCTTGGTCACATGATCTCTGCACTCTTTATTACTCAGCACCTGGCTCCCATTCCCCGCTGGACATCAGTGTTGTTACGCTTGTGCTCTGGCTAAGTAGCCTTGTTTATTTCTTTGTGCTTTGGACAATTGTTATCCTGGGACTTCTTGTTCCACCAGTTTTGTTCCCTTTAATCTTTGTTTCTGCAACTAACTTTTCTGTTAGTAGGTCTCCTGCTTTTGCTCCCAGTCCTTAGATCTTTTAGGGACCCATTTCCCCTTCCTACAGGTCTTCGTTTGAGTTCAGTGCAGGATCATCGGTGGGGCTATTCATAGGGAATAGGGCACCCACCCCAGCGTAGGGTTAAGCTGAGTCTCAGTGCAGGGACAGCTTTTCCCTCCTATTCCTTAGTTCTAAGTTGCAGAACATAACAATTATACTGTAAAATCAATGGGCAAAAACATTAACAGAATACTTTTTTTTATTATTCCTTTTCATGAAATGGCAGTGTAATCACCAGTAAATGAACCCTAAAGACCATCTGATCATTCTTCATCAGCTCCAGCTAATGCAACAGGTGAAGTGGTGCGACAACTTTATCATAGGCACCTTAGATATCTCTTCACTCTACACAGTAATTCAACATGATTTAGGCTGCCAGCCAGCCACGTACTTTCTCCAGAAACAAAATAAATTACCAAATGAGCAAATTTTGTACATCAAGGAGTGCATGAAGTTCATTCTCACACACAATTATTTCAAATATGACAATAAATTCTATACGCAGCAGTGGGGTACAGCCATGGGGACCAGGATCACCCCGAGCTACGCAAACCTTTATGTGGGCCAGTGGGAGGCGTCCGCCATCTATCCTGGTGGGGCACTTCGAACGAACCTGGTCCTCTGGCACAGATTCATCGATGACATCCTCTTCATCAGGTCTGGTGACCAACAATCACTTGACTCCTTTCTTAAAGAGATCAATAATAACGAATTCTTCTTAGAATTCACCTCCAACACTAGCACACAACAGGTGATTTTTTTAGACCTTAATATTTACATACATGGTAACAAAATCCAGACCCGGACTTACAGTAAACCTACAGACTCCAACAGTTTTATTTCGTTGGACAGCTGTTACCTTCCCAGTTGGCTTTTAAGTATTCCACGCAGTCAATATATGCACAGGAATTGCTCCAATGTTGAAGATTTCGATGAAGAATTCACACAACTCACCAAAAAATTCCTGGAAAAAGGATATAACTTACAATTTCTTAAAGAAGCTAAAAACAAGGTCCAAACAATTCCCAAGGGACACACTTTTTAATAACCACAATGAAAAAACTCATGCACAGGACCCTATGACACAACTCAATGTCCCTATTATTACCCAATTAAATTCCAATACACACCTATTAAAGAAAATTATCACCAAACATTGGCACACTCTCCAAGATGACTAAACGATAGGTGATCTCATTCCACCAAAACCCAGATTCATTTATAAGAAGGCTAAAAACCTGGGCAACCTTATTGCTCCCCCATACTACTGAACAACTTCCCTTTACTAAAGATGTTGTGTTTTTTTTTTCCTTGTAATAAATGCGCAGTATGTAATAAACTCCACACCACCAAACAAAAAACCATCAAAGACTGCCAATTTATCCACACCATATCAGACTTCATTACCTGTAATACTTAAGGAGTGATCTATAGCCTCAGGTGCCCTTGCAACAAACTATATGTAGGCCGGACAAAACGTCCCCTACATGTACGCATAAACGAGCATTTGCGCTACATCTCCAAGAACAGATAAAGACACCCGTTATCGAAACACTTCTCTGAGAAACATGGAGACTCCAAAAAGCGAATTGTGGTAATAGGTTTACAGAAGGTTTACAAACAATGGCGTAAAGGGGACTACTTAAAACAAATGTCCAGAATTGAAATCAAATGGATCTTTACTTTGGATACACTAAAACCAAAAGGACTTAATTCAGAGATAGAACTGTTTGCATTTAATGAGGATTAGATCCTACAATCAAGGATTGACTATCCACAACATCAATGAGCCACTCGTTATACTGAAACCTGAAGCATACTCCTCCCCCACTGCTAATATTGGAGGAGCACACGTATATAAGGGACCCATTTACATCTACAGACCAACCCTGAAGAAGAGAACCGTAGTTCTCGAAACGCATTGGTTTTTTGGTCTGTCCAGCCTCCGTACCGGTACGAGTCACGTGTGCCTCGTCACATGTACCTACGTCACGCAAGTCCTCCTGCTCTACTGCTAGGCGCTCGCTGCAGGTCCTATCCTGCTCCCTTTGCGCCGCTGACGGAGGACTCTGAGAGCACTGCGGGAGAACAGCAGGTCACCGGCCGGAACCCTGTTCCACTCCCCTGCTCTCCTACCACCTATAGTTCAACATCTTAAACATAAGAAGCAAGATTTCCATGCACATCAATCCTGCGCCATACAGGACACTCTCCACTAGACCGTTACCAGATAATCTACAACTGTAAGTGACAGAGCAGAGCTCTGATAGAGCCAGCCACTCCAGAACTATACCATCGCACTGAATTGTACATGTATTTTATTAACAGCACCGGACCGGTGTATAACTGTTACTTGCACTACGCACGCTATTGTTAATGTCCTAGCCTTTGGATAAGGCTGCAGCTCAGGCAATCACTACGCCTGTTGCCATTTATACAATGAGAGCACAACTATTATCTAAAATAGCTCTGCGGTGACCATTTCAAGCCTGCACAGGCCTGAATCATTATCTACATGTCTTACAGGTAATTGAATCCTTTTTATTGTATAATATATTACTATTAACGTACTCATTTATTTATCTATTTACGTATCCAACTGAGCCTGAATTAATACTTACCCTACTTACTAGCTTCCAAGCCATGCTCTTCATACGAGACATTCATCGTGTTTATTCCGCTATACAACTACTACCGACTAGAAAAGATACATGTTACTTATCTAATGCAATTTCTCCCTAGTAGCTGTTGTAACGGGTCTGGGAGGCGGAACCTCTGGGCTACTATACAAGGGAGCGGTCCTTGTAAGGGAGCGGGTGGCGACCAGGCAGGCAGTCACAGCAGGTGACCGGGACAGTCTCTGGGTGTACGGGCAGGAGGTCACGGCAAGTGATCAGGGCAGTCTCTGGAAGAACGGGCTGGAGGTCACGGCAAGTGACCGGGGCAGTCTCTGGAAGAACGGGCTGGAGGTCACGGCAAGTGACCGGGGCAGTCTCTAGGTAAAGGGTAGGTACGACCTGTGATGGCTGAACCTCCAGGTAGGCTAGCAAGGCAGATGGAGGATGTGTGCTCCCAGGTGAGCAAGCGAGAGTCTCTGGAATAGCAGGTGGTCACAGCACGTGACGGCGGAGCCTCCAGGTAGGCAAGCAGGCAGGTAGCGGAGAAGCGCTCCCAGGTGAGCGGGCAAGAGTCTCTGGAATAGCTGGTGGTCCCAGCACGTGACAGCGGAACCCCCGGGCAGGCAAGCAGGCAGGTAGTGGAGAAGCGCTCCCAGGTGAGCGGGCAAGAGTCTGGAATAGCTGGTGGTTACAGCACGTGACAGCGGAGCCTCCGGGCAGGCAAGCAGGCAGGTAGCGGAGAAGCGCTCCCAGGTGAGCGGGCAAGCTGGTCCATAGACAGACTGACCGGAGTTGTAAGGCAGACCGTCGGACCTCAGGCAAGCAGGCAGGTAGCTGATGTGCGCTCCCAGGTGAGCGGGCAAGTTGGTCCTTAGACAGACTGACCGGAGTTGTAAGGCAGACCGTCGGACCTCAGGCAGGCAGGCAGGTAACAGGAAATCAGGCAGGATTAGGACAGCAAGCTGGCAGGAATCTGGCAGGTAACTGGCAGGTAACTGGCAACGGGACCTGAGGGCTGAAGCAGAGTAGAACGGTGCAACAACATTGCTCGGGCACCTCCATTTTGGAGGAGGTGCCTTATATATGGTAAAGTCCTCCGGCCATTGGCCGGGGACTCCTTAGGACGGCGCGCGCGGCCCCTTTAAGAGGGAGGGAGGGCGCGCGCGCGCGCCCTAAGCACAGTGGCCGGGAAGGAGAGCGCGCTGCCAGCAGAGCGGGAGAGGGACGCCGGGCACGGAGCAGAGCGGTGAGGGGAACAGCGTCCCTGCCTAGCAGAGGGCAGGGACGCCGGCACTACAGCTGTTACGGGTCCAGGTGGTGGAACCTCTGTGCCGAGGTGCAAGGAGGGACCCAGAGGGGCGTGACTAAGTATCCACCCGAACCAACCCTGGTCGTACGGCAGCTAACGACACCGTGACCAGGGAGGATCCGGGCTGAGGGACCAGGTGCTACTCTGGGGACGACCTTGTAAGAGAGCAGGTGGCTCCCACGGGTCAGATGGCTGGGACTGACCGGTATGGCGGATGGACACGGCAAGCAGGCGGAAGTCTCTGGTAGCTGACAGGTGGTCACAGTTCGAGAAAGCAGGGCAAGTAGCAGTCTTTAGGTTTACCAGGAAGGTGGTCACAGCAAGTGACGGCAGGATCTCCAGGCAGGCTGGCAGGAAACAGGCAGGTGCTCCCAGGTGAGCGGGCAGACAGACGAGGCGGGTAACTGACAGGTAACTGGTGGGCACTCCCAGGTGAGCGGGCTGACGGACACAGCAGGAAACAGGCAGGTAACTGGTGGACGCTCCCAGGTGAGCAGGCAGACAGACGAGACAGGTAACAGGCCGGTAACTGGTGGACGCTCCCAGGTGAGCGGTCTGACAGACGAGGCAGGTAACAGGCAGGTAACTGGTGGACGCTCCCAGGTGAGCGGTCTGACAGACAGGGCAGGCGGATGCTCCCAGGTGAGCGGACAGATAGCCAAGGCAGGTAACAGGCAGGTAACAGGTGAGCGCTCCAGGTGAGCAGGCTGGCAGGCTCGGCAGGTAACGGGCAGATAACAGGCTGGCAGGCAGGACGAGAAGTCAGGCTAGCAGCGGGACCTGAGGGCTGAAGCACAGATCAGACACAGTGCAAACAACTTTGCTCGGGCACCTCCATTTTGGAGGAGGTGCCTTATATATGGGAAGTCCTCCGGCAATTGGCCGGGGACTCCTTAGGACAACGCGTGCGGCCCCTTTAAGAGAGGGGGAGCGCGCGCGCGCGCCCTAAGCACAGTGCCCGGGAAGAAGCACGTGCCGGCAGCAGCGAGGGAAGGAGTGCTGGAGGACGCCGCGCGCTGAACAGGAAGGTGAGAGGGGCGGCGTCTCTGCCTAGCAGGAGGCAGAGACGCCGATGCTACAGTAGCTAGTGTTATATAAAAAAATTATTGTTTTTCCTGAGCTATAGCCCTGTCAATCATCTAATATTCCAGCATTTATCCTTTACATCCGTTCACAGTCTGAGATTTATTACCACATGCTACAGCCATCCAAATTGTCTCATCCTACGGACTCAACCCTGATCCACACCCAAATCAGGTAAATTGTATTCCTTTTCGGCCATGTGGTGAGTAAGTGGGCTCACTAACTCCTCTTCCCCATCTATCTTAACTTAGGAAACCACCTGGACTATCCCTACAACGTTCAACTCCAACCAGCTCAAAGACCCACGGGTCTACTGCAAAAAGAATCCCGCATATAGCTTCACTTTACCCTTCAGGGACTACATTTTAACCTTTTATTTCCCCTCTCTCTTCCCCTCTAATAACCTTAATAAACATTGTGTATGAAACATACCCACATTTTTAATATTTGTACTAATTTACTCATCTTACCTTTACAGTAAGGCCTAATCTTACCAGCGCAAGACCCCCTATATATCTATTTTTAATATTGGATTCATCCAAATTTGTCAACCTGTGGTTGGTTGTCTGTTTTCGCAGCAGGTACAACCAGGCCTACCTACCAGCGCCTTCATACCTTTTATCTGGTCTTGTAAATGATTAATAGCTGCTGCTGTAAAAAAACTGATTGAATATGGATGACAAGTGAGAAAAAAAATCGTCTGAGTTTTCTGGATGAAACTGAACGATTTTTTATACGGTTGTGGGAACCTATCCTATCAATGACAGATGCCCCGTAAAATTGTAGCAGATAATTGGGAAACTCAGAAACTGAATTATACTGTAAAATCAATGGGCAAAAACATTAATAGAATACTTTTTTTTTTATTCCTTTTCATGAAATGGCAGTGTAAGCACCAGTAAATGAACCCTAAAGACCATCTGATGATTCTTATCCACTTCCACTAACCTTATTAATTTGCTCTGCAGTTGAGTCTCTGAATACAGACACAAGCGAATGTCAACAGGTCTACAAATAATTTCTCCGATTACACACCAAAAGGAGAGCAAGAACACTTCAATCATGTGCACATTTGATATAGGTTCATCCTCCTCTAAAAAAAGCAATGACATTTTTTCCTAAAGTGCAGTATGAAATTTTAATGAAAGATCAGTGGAGCATCACATGGTTCAAGCTTCAGTACCCAGGTACATTGGGGGAAAATAAGTATTTGATACATTGCCGATTTTGCAAGTTTTCGCACCTACAAAGAATGGAGAGGTCTATAATTTTTATCTTCAACTGTGAGAGACAAAATCTAAAAAATAAAAATCTAGAAAATCCCATTGTATGATTTTTACATAATTAATTTGCATTTTATTGCATGAAATAAGTATTTGATACGATAGAAAAACAGAACTGAATAATTGGTACAGAAACCTTTGTTTGCAATTACAGAGGTCAGACGTTTCCTGTAGCTCTTTACCAAGTTTGCACACACTGCAGCAGGGATTTTGGCTCACTCCTCCATACAGATCTTCTCCAGATCTTCCAGGTTTTGGGGCTGTCGCTGGGCAACATTTAGTTTCAGCTCACCCCAAAGGTTTTCTATTGGGTTCAGGTCTGGAGACTGGCTAGGCCACTCCAGGACCTTGAAATGCTTCTTACGGAGCCACTCCTTAGTTGCCCTGGCTGTGTATTTCAGGCCATTGTCATGCTGGAAGACCCAGCCACGACCCATCTTCAATTCTCTTACTGAGGGAAGGAGATTGTTGGCCAAAATCTCGCCATACATGACCCCATCCATCCTCCCTTCAATACAGTGCAGTCATCCTGTCCCCTTTGCAGAAAAGCACCCCCAAAGTATGATTTTTCCCCCACCATGCTTCACGGTTGGGACGGTGTTCTTGGGGTTGTACTCATCCTTCTTCATCACCAAACATGGTGAGTGAAATTGATACCAAAAAAGTTCTATTGTAGTCTCATCTGACCACATGACCTTCTCCCATGCCTCCTCTGGATCATCCAAATGGTCATTGGCAAACTTCAAATTGGCCATATGCTGGAGTGAGCAGGGAGAACTTGCGTGCCATGCAGGATTTTAATCCATGACGGCGTAGTGTATTACTAATGGTAATGCTTGAGACTGTGTTCCCAGCTCTCTTTAGGTCATTGACCAAGTTCTCCCTTGTAGTTCTGGGCTGATTCCTGACCTTTCTCAGAATCATCCTTACCCCACAAGGCAAAATCTTGCATGGAGCACCAGACCAAGGAAGATTGACAGTCATCTTGTGTTTCTTCTATTTTCTAATAATTGCGCCAACACTTGTTGCCTTCTCACCAAGCTGCTTGTCTATTGTCCTGTAGCCCATCCCAGCCTTGGCAGGTCTACAATTTTGTCCCTGGTGTCCTTAGACAGCTCTTTGGTCTTGGCCATGGTATAGAGGTTGGAGTGTGATTGAGTGTGTGGACATGTGTCTTTATACAGGTAATGCATTCAAACAATTACAATTAATACAGGTAGTGAGTGCAGAGTAGGAAGGCTTCTTAAAAAAAACTAAGAGGTCTGTGAGAGCCAGAATTCTTGCTGCTTGGCAGGTGATCAAATACTTATTTCATGCAATAAAATGCAATTTAATTATTTAAAAATCATACAATGTGATTTTCTGTTTTTTTTTTTTATTTTTAGATTCCGTCTCTCACAGTTGAAGTGTACCTACAATAAAAATTGCAGACCTCTCCATTCTTTTTAGGTGGGAAAACCTGCAAAATTGGCAGTGTATCAAATACTTATTTTCCCCATTGTATATGGCCAAACATAAATAACAGTATGATTACCCCCCCCCCAAAAAAAGTAAATTAATTGGTACAGAATTGTTAAATATGTAAAATAAATCAGGTGATCACAGATGGACATTCACTTTCAAGTGCTTTCAATAAGACACAAATTGTGCAGAACTAAGTTCACACGGGACAGTTTTAGCTAATTCCGATGCTAGATCTTACAAAAAAACGATGAATTCAGCAAAATCAACTATACCATAATATAGTTTAGGCCTGAGCTACACTGTGACTTTTTATAGCGCTACGGATTAATTTTAACCATTAAATGGCAGTTGCAGTCCACCAATTGCATACAACTCAATGTATTACTTTGGACTGCAGCTGTAGCTAAATAGTTACTGTCAGGAATTCCAACACACACAGAGGACGACACCGGGGAGATCACGCAATATCCCACCGCTGCCATCAATTTGTCAGGAATTCCAACACACACAGAGGGACGTCCCCTGGGAGATCACACAATATCTCACCGTGCCGTCACGCTGCCCGTATTTCATTCGGAGTCGCGAGCACGCGTTCCAGACTACTCGCTACATGGATATCGGCAAGCGACCAGTGAGCGTATGGCGCCACACCTCGTGGATTCCAAAGCATGGAATCAGTGTTAAACGCCCTCCGTACGGTCACTGTCAGCTTCACGATAACCCAATTATTAATATTCTCTGCCACCACCGGCCGAGTTTGAAATATAATACAGGCCTGGCAGGACCCCTGCGTTTTGGTAGCGTATATGGCTTCGGGGAAGGGAACGATTACAGAACAAAAGAAACAGAACTATTACATTTTATATTTAATCCAAAAGGGAGGCAGTGTTTAGGAAAAATATATACAAGGATGTTACAAAGGAGGCATTAAAATACATAGGCAGTTGCATAAAATAAACAGGGTAGAAAGAAGACAACTTACACTATACGATCACGGAGACGATTCAATATAGGTGGAGGAGGGGCTCTCCAGTTGGATTATGCTGTTATTGAACAGGACCCGTTGCCTATAATTCTTATTCCTCCCTGGCAATCAATGCTCCTGTCTTCTCCATGGATTCTCTTATACCTAAGGGGAGATGTGGCCACAAGCCCCTGGTGGTGACATCATGTGGGCCGGTCTCCAGCCTGTACATTTTTATTAAAAACGCTAACTTCTGCAATGACTGATTGCTCGTTGATCGCAGAAGCTTGCAAACTACGCCATTTTTTTCCCTTATGATTCTATCTTTATTTAGAGACCACACATCGCATAGCTGCAGTCTGCTATTCTGGTGTTTTTGCGCTACAGCTCCCTGATTTTGCCTACAGCCCTGAAAAACTACCTATACATTCCTGGGCTGATTTGGTCACTAAACATATGGGTCCCGTTACTGTCGAACATATGGAACTCATAATATTTCATAGTTCATATCGGAGTCAGTTCGTCTGCAAATTTCCCTTTGAGGCTCAGGAAGCATCCTCACAGTTACACGCAAATTAGTGCAAGCCAGCGTTTTAATTACCTCCTGCGTCTTTCAGAGACAAGATGCTTGCTTCCTAATGAAGTTATAACACTCCTTGGCTGGCATTGTTTGCATAAGCTATTTCCCAGGCGTGTGTTAATTGGGGCTTTTGTGCTGAGGAAAATGGGACAGCTCGGTGCTGACAAGTGGTGATAATTTGCAGTAAGACACTGTATAATTGTCATCTCTGGACAAACACTACAGGAGAGTGCATGGGAGAAGGGGCTAATATTCTGTTAATATGTCCCTGACATTAATATTTTCCTGAAAGTTACAATCAATCAGTAGCACTACAAAAAAATTGCAGTGTAGTCCAGGTCTTAGGCCACAGCTCCATTATCAGTATTTGGTTAGTATTTTTTCTCAGGAGTGCGAGCCAAAACCAGGAGTGTGTGATAAATGCAGAATTGGTGACTTGTTTCTAATTCACCTTTTCTCTGATTGTTCCTCACCTGGTTTTGGCTCCCACTCCTGAGAAAAAATACTGACCGAATACTGATGGTGGGGCCGTGACCTTAGCTTGAGAACGCACACTGTGGCTGGCCACTTGGCCCACCTGGTTGGCCACCAATGGTTGCACGAATTAAGTTAATCGTTGTTCACCGATTGGCTGCTGTAGATGGACGGTCTTTTGGCAGCTCAGCTAGCCACACCGTGCCTTCCCACCTATCTACAATAGGTGGCCCTAGATTTTCAGTCCTCTTCCTTTCTATAGAGACAATTTGCTTATTGGGAAAAAAAAATCACATCTTAGAAATTAAAGATCACACACAAGAAGTAGAAGCAGTTCAGTTCGTTAGACATTTATGATGTATGATTTATTTTGTAATAGTGTTTCAGTAATGTTTTTAGCTATTTTTATGGTGTAAGGGTAAGTGCACATAATGTCTGTATTCTAAGGGAGAAGCCGCTGCAGGAAAAAGCTGGCAGTGTTTTCCCTGAAGCTGCTTCTCTGGTTGAGTTGACATCACTGTATTCGGCAGCTCCGCCGTAGGATTCTTTTCCATATACTTCCAATAATAAAGAAGAAAGAACATGCTACTTTTTTAACTACTTCAGTTTCCGATCTCTGAAGCGTTTAAAAGTAAAAAAAAAGGACTGAACATGGCGCACAGCAATATCATTTTTACTTTGTTTTGCATTATGTTCATTTTTTTCGGTGCCTTTTCAGGCAGATTCCAGGCGTAGTCCGCATGAAAAAGACGTCTTGTGCACATATAATTGATATTTATCTGTGTGCCTCTTTCTTTAGAATGTATACAGCATGACTCAAGCAGGCCGTGCCATTATACAGAACACGTATCGTCACTAGTGTTGAGCATTCCGATACTGAAATATCGGGTATCGGCCGATATTCGCGGTATCGGAATTCCGATACTTAATTCCGATACTTTTACAATATCGAATACCGGAATCGGAAGTTCCCATAATGCCTGCGCTCTGCAGTGTCTCTGAAGGATGACAAGCTGGATGGCAGCGCTCAGCTGAGATCTAGCCTGTCATCAGAATGCCATCCCAGCATGGGAGAATTCTCCTGATCGTTTAAAAGCCGGCGGGCGGTAAAAAGCCGCCGGCTTTTAAACAATCACACAGCCCCATACTGCTTCCCCGCAGCCTACCACCCCGATCCTCCGCTCCCCTCGCCACCTCCCATCCCGATCGTAAGTTAGGACCGGGCGGGGAGCGCAGCACCAAGGAGCGGGGAGCGAAGGACCCAGGCGGGGAAGCCGGCAGTGAAAAGACTTCACCGCCGGCTTTCCCGTTCTGTGCTGCGCTTTCCCGCCGGTTATTTCAAATGAACAGCTGAGGAATCAGGTGATGCTGATCAGCTGTTCATTTGAAGTCGCCGCGGTGCCCTCAGAGGGTTCACGTGAGTTCATGCTTGACTGCATTGCATGAACTCACATGAACTTTCCCACGGCCGCACAGGTCAGCCTCACCTCCCAGACGATCAGCCCGTCATGATTGGTGTGTGTGGGTGTCTGTGCGTGTGTCTGCGAGTGTGTGCGGGGTGTCTGTGCGTGTGTCTGCGAGTGTGTGCGGGGTGTCTGTGCGTGTGTCTGCGAGTGTGTGCGGTGTCTGTGCGATGCCTGCGGGTGTGTGCGTGCAGGCAGACATAGGCCGATGTGACACTACTACTCCCATCGGCCTATGTCTGTCCCCCGTCCACTCGTGCCAGCAGGATCAGCTCGATGGGAGCAGTAGTTCCCATCAGCCTGATCCTGCTATTTAAATTGCCCTACTGTGTCCCCAATAAATTTTAAATACATGTCATTGGTGGCCAGTGGTTACCTAAAATAAATTAGTTTATACATTACCTGTCCTCGCCGATCGCCACCTAAAATAATGTAAAAAATAAAAAACTACACCTATACTCACCTAGACACCTAATTCCCCGAAGCCATCGATCTCCTGTAATAAAATATAAAATAATAAACCACAACCTTATCCTTACCCCTCCGTAGTAGTCCACGAGTGTCCCACGATGATCTCCAGTTTAGAGCAGCCACATAGAATGTGACCGCTCTGAACCGCTGCCGCCGCTAGAATGACGGGGCCGTAAAGCAGCCCCGTCATTGCATAAGCGGGTTCGCCGGAGTTCAGGCAGCGCTGCTCCGGTTAGCTCCTTTACGGCCCTGCTGTATCGTGAGAAATTCCCACGGTACAGCAGTGCCGTAAAGGAGGTCTCCGGAGCTGCGCTGCCTGAATGCACTCCGGTGACCTCAGTCAGTGGCTCCTGCTGCCGGGAGCGGACGTGTTCCCGGCAGTGTGAGCTTACAGCAGCCATGCACAGCTGTCACCATCTCCAGATGTGACAGCTGTGCATGGGAGATCAGCGCAGGAACGTGGACAGGTAACTATTTTTTTTTAGTAAACTAAGAATTAAATAAAATGGTGTGTTTTATTTCAAATAAATTATTTTTTTCTGGGTGTAGTGTGTTTTTTCTTTTTAACACTTTGTAGGTTAGTAATGGGGGTGTCTTATAGACGCCCATCATTACTAACCTGGGCTTCATGGCAGCTGGCGCTGACATGAACCCCACCACTATTACCCCCTGCCACCGCACCAGGGCAGCGTGGAAGAGCGAGGCTAAGTGCCAGAGTTGGCGTATCCTATGGATGCGCCATTTCTGGGGCGGCTGACGGCTGGTGTTTCTAGCCTGGGAGGGGGCCAATATTCATGGCACCCTTCCTGGGCTATTAATATCAGCCCCCAGCTGTCCGCCTAGCCTTTGCTAGCTATTAAATAGGGGGTACCCCACGTCATTTTTTGGGGGGGGTCCCCCATTTTAATAGCTATTAAAGGCTAGGTATTCAGCTGGGGGCTGATATTAGTAGCCTGGGAAGCTCCGTGGGTATTACCCACTTCCCAGGCTTCAAACATCTGCCCCAGCCGTCTGCTTAACCTCCGCTAGAGCCTAAAATTATGGGGGATCCCACGCCAATTTTTTTTTAAATAAATCCTTTATTTTAACACTAAATGACATTTGAGGAGTTAATAAAGATGCAGTCCCTAAATTATTATTTATTTTTTAATTAATTTTTCCCAAAAATTTTGACGTGGGCTTTGCCATATTTTTGTATGCCAGCCAGGTACAGCATCCAGCTTCTATGAACGCGCCATTTTCCGGGGTGGCTGCGGACTCCAATTTGCACCGGGGGGGGGGGGTGCAGAAAGCTTGGGTCTCCCTGAGCTGCAGATTCCAGCCCCCAGCTGCCTAGTTGTATCTGGCTGGACACACAAATAGGGAGAAGCCCCACGCATTTTTTTTTTAAATTATTTCATGAAATTCATGAAATAATAAAGAAAAAAAGGGCTTCCCTATATTGTTGTGTCCGGCCAGGTACAAACAGGCAGCTGGTGGTTGGGCGCAGCCCGTTCCTGCCTGCTGTACCTGGCTGGACACAAATATAGTGCGAAGCCCCACGTCAATTTTTTTTTAATTATTTCATCTTCTGGCGCTGTACCCAACTCATCCAGGGCCCTGGTGCGGTGGCTCACTGGGTAATAAAGGGGTTAAGGCCAGCTTGGCATTATCAGCTGGCCCTAAGCCCGAAATTCATGGGGTCACGCCAATATTAGACATGACCACCATGAATTTCTAGTAAAATATTTAAAAAAAACACAACACCCAGTAAAAAGTCCTTTAATTGAAATAAACACACAATTCTTTATTGTTCTAAATTAAACTCTACTTACCATCACGCCCATTCCAGCTGAAGCCAACGATCTCCTGCAATAAAAGTAAAATAATAAACCAACCTCATCCTTACCTTTCCATGGTTCATGTAATACATTCTACATTATTCTTAGTTGTTTTACTTCATGTAGAATTAACCTACAAGGAAAGAAAGGGTTTATTCTCATTCCGATATTTGTGTCCCATTGACTTGCATTGGTTTCCGGTATCGGAATCGGCGATATCCGATACTTTTTGGGTATCGGTCCGATCCAATCCGATACGATATTTCCTGATATCGGAAGGTATCGCTCAACACTAATCGTCACTCAAGCAAATGATCTCCCCAAACACAAACGTTTGGCTAAGGCCGAATTCACACAATTTCTTTCTTATATGGGAAAAACATGTTTTTGTTGTTGTTGTTTTTTCAGTATGCTGGATCCATTTTTGGTCCATTTATCAGTTTTTACAAACAGAGAATTATCCGTTTCCATTTCCTACGGAGAAAAAAAAATTCCGAAGCTTCTCCTTTTGCAGTGTTTCACTCAGCCATTTATTTGTATAGACAACTTTTGGTCCGCAACATGGATAATAATAGAAGTTTTATCTTGAAAGGGAGGGGGGCAATTAATCCCCCCCCCCCCCCCTTACCCAAAAGGGCTCTTTTTCTCCTATATTCTCTTAGTAAACTCAACTAGAATGGCTTTTTAAACTTTGGCTGTCGTAATGTGAGCATAAAGGAACTTGAAAATCCATTTCTTCACCTTATTTTATTCTCTGTGTATGAAGATGCTGAACATAAACTTTACTTTAAAGGGAATCTGTCAGCACGTTTTTGCTACCTCATCGGAGTGCAGCTGTTCTGACACAATCAGAGTTTTTAGATATACCATGAAGCAGAGCTGAGGAAGCTAACCCGCCCACACCAGGCTCTGTATATACAATGTCTATAGACAGTGAGCTGCCTATCACAGGAGGGGGCATGTCTGGCAAGCATGCACTCACTGCTTTGTCCCAGCAATGATAAGCTACAGGTGCTAAAACAATCATCGCAAGCAATCAAAACCACAGAGCTTGATAAGAGAGGCATCGTTGAAATATGCATTTTAACCCCTACCTCATGGAGGTCTTCAGATTACATAGCAAAAACTTGCTGACAAATTCCATTTAAGTTTAAGATAATTGAGCAAAAAGATTCACGCATCCTGTGCGCCCCTTTGTTAGGATATGCAGCGTTATGACATTGCGGATCCTAGTAAGCATAAGAGGTGTCCAGGATACCAGGCAGAGAAGACCGTCTACAGAAGTAATGGTTGTCCTGGTCCAGCTGCCACTGAGGATCGGACTGGATGTCGGACAAGGACAGCGGGAAATCTTATAACTCAACTCTACCAAAAACAGGTTAATCTACATTGTGATGTATGTTATTATAGAACAAAGAGCTGGATCACCTTCTGCTGTTAGGGTAGGGATTTGTTCACACAGGTTACGTTGTGGATGCAGAAACCAGCATTTTGCTGACATGACTAGCCATTTTTTGATGCGGCCTTCAGAACTCTGCTTTAGTCAGTTTTATTGTTTTTACAATAGGTGAAATATGCCACTGCATGGTGTTCATTTAACCCTAGAACGCATGACCATAAAAATCTACTTTTTCACATACCTGGGGCCTTTTAGGCCCGTGTGCAAATAACATGGAATAACTCAAACAAAAATGACAAACAACTATATACCTGAGGAATACCTAGAGTTTCAAAATTCTAACTAAAGTAATCTTGCAGAAAATAGAAAACCATTAACAGGGCGGGCCTGCGAGGCCCCAGGTATGCGTTCTAGGGTTAAGTATCTCAGGGCATAACATGGTATAACCAGAAATATATAGACAGAAATATAGACTACAATATAAGTAATGCAATGTATTTGACGCGCCCCTGGGCCTGTGTCGCGCTGCGTTGCGCATGCGGGAGCTTACCCGGAGCCGGATCTCTTGAGGGTTGTAGTCTCGTGGCGGTGATCCGGTCCGTGCCCAGGGAGTCAGACTAAGTGGCGCTGTATTAGCGGTAGATGTTGGACGACTACGCCACCCGTTGAGTACAGCTAAGGAGCTGCTGCTGCAGGGCAGACCGCTGAGGCCGGTGGTAGGATTGTGCAGCGTGATAGTATAACCCCCAACGGGAGGGGTATGGCCTCAGGGCAGCCGACGTGGATGATGGGGGTAGCAGGAACCACTCAGAGACGGTACGGTGTAGTTCAGGGTCTTTACTGGTGACAACAATAGACCCTCCCGGAGTACTGGCTAGCGATTGGGGCCTGGTCAGTCCTTGAGCAGATGGGATCTCCCCTGGCCAGGCGGAGTTGTAGGCCTCCCAAACTAACGATACTCTTCTGGCTACCTTGCTAGAAGTGGGTATAAGTAGCCCACGTCCCTGAGTGTACCGTGTGGTGCTCACCCGTATGGCCGGTGACTCAGGGCCTTCTAGTAGCTTCCGCTCCACGACGGCGGTGCTGGTCCCACGCGTGTGACCGTGCCTTCGGGTTTCTGGGCCAGAGGACCTGCAATCCCCTGCCGGTCGGTTTCTGCTGCTGGATAGGAGTTAGTCCCCACAGCCTCGGACTCCGGGTCCGGTGATAACTTCTCAGTCAGGGCGAGCTCTGCAGCTGCCAGCCCCTGACTCCTTGTAGCACTGCTCCCACAGAGCTCCTGATGTTCTTTCCTATATCTGCTTCTCTTCTCTGTCTCTACTTCTTCTCTACTCACTAACCCTGCCTCAGCCCTAGGTTTATATAGGGGAAGTTCTTCCCCTCCCAGGACTGGGCAGGAGGTGTGGCATGCACAGGATCCCTGACCAAGAGACCTCCCACCTGCTCTCAGACATAACATTGCCGTTACTGTGGAAACCAGACCCCTGGGGTGCCACATTCCCCCCTAGTGAAATTTAGTACTCCGGGACTAAACATATTTTTAGAAAAACATAACAAGGTATAAACAATAATAATACAATAAGAAAAACACATAAAGATGGTTACGGCGTGTCCGCAACCGGGTGCAGTCTTTGAAGAAAAGCAAGGTGTCCATTTCACCAAAACAGGGAGACGTAACCAGGTAGGGGTCTGTCCTGCCCCGAGTCCTTAACAGTCTTTAGTCCGTCCTGGGTTACGCTCCAACTATACACAAAGGATTCCCGGTAAATCCACCAAGGACTCCTATAAATAACTAGAAACACATAATTATACACAAGCAACAAGAAAAACAGGTAACCACAAATAAAACAATTTATACACTTCAAATCCTCCAACGTGCGGGTAACTGGCCTCTAGTGGCCCTAGTGGACCTACGGAGCTGACTGTCTAGCCCTGAACTACAGGGTGTAGGAGCTGTCAAGGGTAAACTGGGCAGCTGTCTACCGGCTCTTTGACTCACTAGGGGTACGGCAGGCTCACTATAAGCAGAGGGTTGATCCTCCTGTTCTGCTTGTGTGGAGTCTTCTGCCTCCTGGACCGGCTGCTCTTCCAGCTCTTCCTGTTGCTCCGTAGTCACTTGGGATGCTGGTTGGAGGAACGTGAGGACGGGTACCACAACTGCACCATTGACTTGAGTCCAGGACCGAGGGAAGTCTCCGAGCACAGTACTAACCATATCTTCCCTTTCCTCTACGGGTCGATGGTCTTCTTGTTCCTCTTCAGGGTTCCGTAGCTGTTCAGGACATTTCTTCAGGTGATCCCGGGATACAATGGCTATGGTCTCCCCTCCGTCTTTACTGATGGTACAGACTTTCGGGTTCTCGTGGCTTGAGGGCAGTACGGTGTACGGGTCCTTCTCCCACTGGTCGTCCAACTTGTTGAGCCGTCTTTTCCTCTTCAAGACCTGCTCTCCGGGTACCAGGGGAACAGCGGGAGCATACTGGTTGTAAGTTTTCTCTTGTCTTTCCCTAGCCTGACAGAGACTTCGCTCCACGCTCTCCTGTACTTTCCGGTACTGCTGCTGCCTCTCTGTGTCCCAGTCTGCTTCTGGTGAAGTGTCCTCGGGTGTCAGGACTCCCATTTCCAGGTCAACAGGTAACTTACCAGGTCTCGCCCTCATTAGGTAAGCCGGGGTACAGTTGGTGGAACCTACCGGGATGTGGTTGTATAGGTCCACTAGATTGGGCAGCTTCTCAGGCCACAGACTGCGTTCTTCCAGGGGCAACGTTTTCAGGAGATCCATTACCACCTGGTTCATTTTCTCACAAAGTCCATTAGTTTGCGGATGATAGGGTGTCGTCCTTATCTTCCGGCAGCCATACAGATTGCAGAATTCCCGGAAGACCTCCGCTTCAAGGGCAGGTCCCTGGTCCGTCAGCACTTGGTCCGGGTACCCGTGTGGACGGCAGAAGTGCTGCTGGAAGGCTCTAGCTGCTGTTTGAGCCGTTAAGTCCTTAACGGGGACGACAACCAAGAACCGGGAGTAATGATCCACAATGGTTAACGCGTAGACGTAGCCACTTCTGCTTGGGGTCAGTTTTACATGATCCAAGGCTACCAGTTCCAACGGCTGCCGGGTGACGATGGACTGCAGGGGAGTCTTCTGGCTGGCACGGTCCTTCCTTCTTAGGTTGCACGGGCCACAGTCTCTGCACCACCTCTCGATGGTTCCCCTCATGCCTACCCAGTGGAACCGCCCACGCAGCAGGAACTCCAGCTTCTTCCATCCAAAGTGTCCAGCCCCGTCGTGGTATGCTTCCATCACCATGACTGCGTCTCTCCGTGGCACCACTACTTGCCAGATTAGTTCATGCGTCCGGGAGTTAACCATTCTGCGGCACAACTTCCCCTTGTAAAGGAACAGTCGACTCTTCTCAGCCCACAGTTGCTTGGCTTCCTCCGGAGCGTCTGGGTCAAGGCGAGCCTCTGGCCGAGTCAGCATCTCCTTCACCAGCCGGACGGCAGGGTCACTGTCTTGCGTTTCCTCCCAGTTGTAGTGAGGCAAGGGGTTAAACGTAGCGGCTTGCTTACTCCTTACCCGATGGGAATACTGGATAGTCCCATGACGGTGGAACGCGGGGAGTTCGACTTCTTCCAGTCCCTCTGGATCTTCTCCTACGTCCGGTAGGTTTGGCATCCTGGACAGGGCGTCCGCGTTGGTATTGGAGCGTCCTGCCCGGTATTTGATTGTGAACTCGTAGTTGGACAGACGGGCCATCCATCTCTGCTCTAGGGCACCGAGTCTTGCAGTGTCCAGGTGTGTCAACGGGTTGTTATCCGTGTACACGGTGAACCGGGAAGAAGCGAGGTAGTGCTTAAAGCGTTCGGTGACTGCCCACACCACTGCCAGGAACTCTAGCTTAAATGAGCTATAATTCTCAGGGTTTCTTTCGGTGGGTCGCAGTTTTCGGCTGGCGTAAGCGATTACTCGTTCTTTCCCCTGCTGGATCTGGGACAGCACGGCTCCTAGCCCGATGTTACTTGCGTCGGTGTAGAGGATAAAGGGCTGGCTGTAATCAGGGTACGCCAGGATTTCATCCCCCGTGAGGGCCATCTTCAGCTGGCGGAAGGACTCTTCTTCTAACTTCTCCCATCTGAAGGGTGGCTTCTGGTTCTTGGCCTTCCGGGACTGGCCTATCAGGAGGTCCTGCATAGGAGCTGCCTTTTTGGTGAAACCGGGGATGAATCTGCGGTAATAGCCTACCAACCCGAGGAACTGCCGCACTTCCTTTACACTGGAGGGACTTGGCCATTCCTTAATTGCGGTGATCTTATCAGGGTCGGGAGCCACTCCATCAGCGCTCACCACGTGTCCCAGGTACTGCACCTTTGGTTTCAGGAGGTGACACTTGGAGGGTTTCACCTTTAGGCCGTAGCTTGCCAGAGCTTCGAACACTTCCGCCAGGTGTTTCAGGTGGTCCTCATACGTCTTGGAATATACGATGACATCGTCCAGGTACAACAGGACCGTCTCAAAGTTTCTGTGGCCCAGACAACACTCCATTAATCGTTGGAAGGTTCCTGGTGCATTGCAGAGTCCGAACGGCATGCAGGTAAACTCGCTAAGTCCCATCGGGGTGGTGAATGCGGTCTTCTCCCGGTCCGCCTCTGCTACAGGAACCTGCCAGTACCCACTAGTGAGATCCAAGGTAGAGAAGAAGTTAGCAGATCTTAAAGCAGCCAAAGACTCCTCTATCCTTGGTAAGGGGTACGCATCCTTGTGTGTGATACGGTTGATTTTCCGGTAATCTACACACATCCTCATGGTGTTGTCTTTCTTTTTGACTAAGACTAGTGGAGCTGCCCAGGGGCTACAGCTATCCCTGATCACCCCAGCCTCCTTCATGTCTCTAAGCATCCCCTTGGCGTGTTGGTAGTGTGCAGGGGGTACGGGTCGATACCTCTCTTTAATGGGAGGATGGTCTCCCGTGGGGATGTGGTGTTCTACCCCCTTGACTCGCCCGAAGTCTAACGGGTGTTTACTAAACACTCTCTCGTACTCTTGCACCACCCGATAGACTCCCTGTTTCTGGTGTGAGGGAGTGGAGTCAGTACCCAAATGTAGTTGCTGACACCAGTCCTCCATTGTTTTCTGAGAGCCGTTACCTTCCTCCGGGGAAGATGAAGGCAAGGGTTCTACGGACTGTATGGAATCTTGATTGATGGTATACAATTTGGCTAGCGTGGCATACCGGGGCAGGTACACTTCCCTCTTCCCGATATTTATTATGCGAACGGGCACCCTCCCATGGCGTACATTGACCACCCCCCGTGCTGTCAAAATGGTGGGCCTACTGTCTGAGTAAACTGGTTCTACCATTGCCTGGTAATCTCTACCTCTCAGACCAATATCTGCCCGGCACCAAATCATCATTTCACTTTTCGGGGGCATGGCAATAGGGAAAGGGTCACACATTCGCACGCTACCAATCTCACCACCGGAGAGTTCTAGCTGTTGCCGTCGCATCAGTGCCCGGATCTCTTTCTGGAGCACTCGCTGCTGGCCGGAGCTGGCGTTCTTGGCAACCTGCTGTAAAAGGAAAATCACCTCTGCAAGACAATTTTCAATTACATTAGTTCCTAGAGTTATCTTTGGGTGACTCTCGTGTTTGTCAATGTCTACAATGATCAGTCCCTGTGCTGCCAGTTCGACTCTACCGATTTTAATGGTCACCTCTTTAAATCCAATCTGTGGCACGGGCTGACCATTGCTGGCGATGATACTCAAGTCGTCGTCAGGGTAGCGGGTGATATCCGAGTCATTCCAGTACTGCTTGAAGAGCACGTACGGGATGGTGGTGACCTGTGACCCGGTGTCCAGTAGGGCACTCATAGGAATGCCATCCAGTACCACGGGTAAGACTGGACGTCCTCCCACATATTTGTCGCGCCAGTTCGATGGGCCTGGTGATCTTTTTCCTGGGGGTTGGCCCTCTACCCCAGGTTGTGCCAGTTTAAAGGACAGTACCTTGCCATATGTCCGGGTTGATTGCAGCGACGGCAGATGGGTCGTCCGTCCTCGTTGTATCGGTCGCTGGGTCTTCCTCTGGCCGGTGGGGTCCTCCTTGGTCGACGCCACGGGATGTCCTCCGGTCTGGATGCCAGCTGGATCTTCCCTGGAGTGGAAACCTGTAAAGACTGCACAGTTCGGGTTAGCGCAGCAACGCTTTTAGCTAGCTCTTGGACCTGATGGTGCAGGTCTGGAGCCGGGTCATTGTTCAAAGCCTGCGCATCAGCTCCCACAGGCCCTGCCGACAAGGGCGCCGCCTCCTGGTGGTAAGTGGTAGTGGGGCGTCTGGGGGTCACAACGCCACCTGGTGCCGGTTCTCGAAGCACCCGGATGGCTCTGTCCTTGAACTGTGCAAATCCCAGATGAGGGTCCTGTAAGGCCATTGCCCGCAACTGGGTTCGGTGGGCATTGCAATATAAACCCTCTATAAATTGTTCAGTCAACAGCCTGTCCTCGTCTCCCACGCCGTCAGGGTCGGTCTGCTTAATGGCTCTCAGGGCCTCTTGTAGGTTCAGGGCATAGTCCCTTATACTCTCATGTGCCCGCTGTTTGCACCCGTAGAATCTAAGCTTGATCTCGGCTGAGGTGCGGGTATCAAAGGTGTCCCTCAGCCGGGTTAGTATCCCTGCGACAGTCCTCCCCCCAGGTGGCCAGGACTTTACCTCCCTTTGGGCTGCTCCGGTTAATTGGGCCACCAGGATGCTCACTTTTTGCTCCTCTGTGAGGGGGTACACCTGGAAGAGGCTATCCAGCTTTTCTCTAAAGTCATGCAGGGTATGTGACTCCCCTGAGTACTGGGGTAGCCAGGCTGCCCCCGGGATATAGGGCATGGTGAAAGGCATGACCGCAACAGCGGTGGCACTGGCGGGGGTTGAAGCGGTGAAGCTCTCCTCCGTATCCGACATCCTTCTCCCCCCTAGTGGACCGTGGCCTACCTTGCGATGATCCTCTTCCGTAGGCCGCGGCTCCGCAGTGGATCGTCAGGGTTGAGGACCTTCCGTCGCGCTCCTGTGACGTCGGCGTCTGCTGGGCTCCTTCCAGGACCTTACGCAACGTCCGGACGTGAGGCGGGGCTTCAGTTCTCGCGCGCTTTCGGAGTCCACGCCCCTCTTCTTCCCGCGCGGCGTCCTCAAGATGGCGTCCAATGGCGGGAAAACTCCACGTATGGCGGGAAGAAGGCCGAAGATGGCGCCGGATGGCGGGAAAACTCCACCGATGGCGGGAAGGAAGCGGAAGATGGCGCCGGATGGCGGGAATCTTCACCACAGGTAAGTTTGAACAGTCTTTTTCAGGCACGCAGTACCCGGTGGTTGCGGGCACGAAATCCTGCCGACTACGCCAAAAGTTGACGCGCCCCTGGGCCTGTGTCGCGCTGCGTTGCGCATGCGGGAGCTTACCCGGAGCCGGATCTCTTGAGGGTTGTAGTCTCGTGGCGGTGATCCGGTCCGTGCCCAGGGAGTCAGACTAAGTGGTGCTGTATTAGCGGTAGATGTTGGACGACTACGCCACCCGTTGAGTACAGCTAAGGAGCTGCTGCTGCAGGGCAGACCGCTGAGGCCGGTGGTAGGATTGTGCAGCGTGATAGTATAACCCCCAACGGGAGGGGTATGGCCTCAGGGCAGCCGACGTGGATGATGGGGGTAGCAGGAACCACTCAGAGACGGTACGGTGTAGTTCAGGGTCTTTACTGGTGACAACGATAGACCCTCCCGGAGTACTGGCTAGCGATTGGGGCCTGGTCAGTCCTTGAGCAGATGGGATCTCCCCTGGCCAGGCGGAGTTGTAGGCCTCCCAAACTAACGATACTCTTCTGGCTACCTTGCTAGAAGCGGGTATAAGTAGCCCACGTCCCTGAGTGTACCGTGTGGTGCTCACCCGTATGGCCGGTGACTCGGGGCCTTCTAGTAGCTTCCGCTCCACGACGGCGGTGCTGGTCCCACGCGTGTGACCGTGCCTTCGGGTTTCTGGGCCAGAGGACCTGCAATCCCCTGCCGGTCGGTTTCTGCTGCTGGATAGGAGTTAGTCCCCACAGCCTCGGACTCCGGGTCCGGTGATAACTTCTCAGTCAGGGCGAGCTCTGCAGCTGCCAGCCCCTGACTCCTTGTAGCACTGCTCCCACAGAGCTCCTGATGTTCTTTCCTATATCTGCTTCTCTTCTCTGTCTCTACTTCTTCTCTACTCACTAACCCTGCCTCAGCCCTAGGTTTATATAGGGGAAGTTCTTCCCCTCCCAGGACTGGGCAGGAGGTGTGGCATGCACAGGATCCCTGACCAAGAGACCTCCCACCTGCTCTCAGACATAACATTGCCGTTACTGTGGAAACCAGACCCCTGGGGTGCCACATATTAGAAAGGTACTCAACTTTTTATTGAAATTAATTATGAAGGGTGTTCAGAAGTCACCATACAATTTAGGATGTGTCTTTGCCAACACAATTCAAATTCTACAAGCAAAATTCTGTTTATCCTTAAAGGGGTATTTCCAGTAGCTTAAGTACCCATGGTTACAACCACTTATATAGTGACAGTTAGTTGTTAGTGGTCGTAACCATGGACATCTGAGCTACTGCAATGCCCTGCACATGGGGTAAGCAACATAGCTTATCACAAGAACTATACTACATTTCTAATTGGAGGTATTTGCTATTATTATTACACCTACTACATATTGAGATAGGATCTTGGAGATAGGCATTTAACTACCACTCACTGCAATTCATAGAAGTTTGCCCCATCGATGGTCTTTGATCTTGTCCTGTTTTTAGCCATGTTTTATTATATGGAAAGAATAAAAAACCTGAACTTGAATAGTGATCAAAATGTTCCACTGTTTAAACAAGTCACAAAGACTTAAAGTATATATTGGATGCTTGGCAAATCATGAAGAAATTTAATGGATCTGCAAAAACTAATGACCTGAGATCAGCCTAAATGCTTCATGATATAATGCACTACCAGAAACGAAGACTAAGTAGCATCAAAGTTAACTGGCAACTGCTTATCCATCTTTCCCTCAAAATAGAATCCATTTCAGGTCCAACCAAGCACGCTTCATAGAGAAGTCAGCCAAAAAAATTGTTTAGTTAACTGGTATCTTGGTACTAGCACAGCAATGAAAGGAAAATACTGGTGAAATGCCTTTATGGCTCCTCGAGAAGCCTAAGGCTATGTGCCCACGATGCAGTAATGAAGCTGAAAATTTCTGCAGCATTTCTGCATCTCCCTGGCAGAAAAAACGCATGCAGATTGTACATGCGTTTTTCCTGCAGAATACATGCGGAATCACATGCGGATTCACATGCGTTTCCGCATGCAGATTGACAAGCGCTTTCCAGGCGATTAGCATCACTGGGAACGTGCTTGTCAACTAGGTCACACTGTATAAATCCATGCAAACAGCATAGATTTATATAGTGTGACCGTAAAACGATGCTTAAAATAAAGCTATACTCACCCCCGATGCCCCGGCGTGTGCTGCAGCGCTCGTTCCTGTCTGCCGGCATATCGCGAGACACAGCGGTGAATGGCCTGCGGTCACATGACTGTGACATCACCGAAGGTCCTTCAGCGCTGCCGGCATGCAGAGAGAGCCGTCGGACAGGTGAATATAAACTTTATTTGTTATTTTATTCTTTTTTTTACAGGTACAATGGTACCCAGGTCTGGATGAGAGTCTCCTCTCCTCCAGAACTGGGTACCATACGCACATTGAAACACATATTATCCGCGTGTACAAATGTACAGACGCGCATTCTATGCGTCTCAATGCAAGTCAATGGCGGCAATTCCACTGCGCTTCCGCAAAATTAATGAACATGCTGCGGATTTATGAGCGCTGCAGAAAAATCCGCAGCATGTGCATTGACATTGCGGAATGCCATTGGGGACCATGTGGTGCGGATTACCAAGCGTTTTTGATGCGTTTCCGCTGCGGAAATTCCGCAGCGGAAACGCATGGTGGGCACGCAGCCTTAGACTACATTCAGTAGTAAAGTAGGCAGTATCCAGCATTCCAGGTTTTTATTCATGGTGCTTGAGTAGGGATCCCCTCCGTGTTCTAGCATAGATTATAGAACTGGCGCACCACATACAGCGACAGCTGCCATATTTACTTTTGCGCTTTTCATCCTCTTCTACTATTGTCTCATCGTGGCAAATGGTTTGAGTCAAACCAAGGTCCAAAGTGTGGACTGAAACGTTACTTTTTTCTGTTTTGGATTGCATATGAATAAATTATCTAACCTGCCTTTCATAGTGGAGTGCAGAATTCTTTAATCTATGTAAGGCTACAGTCACACATCCGTTTCTTTTTACAGCAATCAAAAAACAAACCAATTTTCCCACACGTTTCATCCATTTTCCATGTTATTATTTTCTCATCCTTTTTTTTTAAAACTAAAGCCGATAGACTGCATGAACTTTTCTTTATACGGACCCTGGTTTTTATCAGATTCCCAAAGACTGTAATGGCTAAGTCTGATACACAAAACGGCTGAGAATAGGACATGCTCGGAGACTCACGGATCAGACGGATCCATTTTTCATTCGTATGTGTGTATGGATAAATGTAAATTCATGGGGTGGTGAGCTGTCCGAGAAAAAATGTGTGTAAATGTAGCCTAGCCAATTGGTTTACAGTGGTAAGCACATAAGTATCTGTGCCCATACTATCCTCAATGATTTACAAATTAATTTCATGGTTTATGTGACATACTTACAAATTATACCATATCTGGGACAAGCTCAAAGGGGGTTTCTCATGGTAAAACACACTTTTCTAAACCAGTCGCTATCCAGCCGTTGGAAAACTAGAATTCCCATGAAGCACCGACTGCGGCAGGTGATTACTTACCAGGAAGCTATGCCATCACTTTATGTTCTGTGAAGGTCCAACCTCTAGGACCCTCACCAATCCAGAGAATGAAGTGAATGTGATGCTGGTGTAGTGCTGGAACCTCTATTTTTTCTGAAGGACAGTGCTTCCTTGATTTGTTATGCAAGAAACTGCCCAATTGAAGTGGTGAAGAGCATGGCGTTCTATATGGAACAGTTAAAAGAGAACACAGCCCTAAACCAGCATTATTGTCTGTTCTCAGAATCATTGGGGTCTCAGTGGATGGACTGCTTGATTTTAAGGGGATGGCATATTCTAGAGATAGGTTATCACTTTATATAGAAGACGAGAAAACTCCCATTTAGAAGAATATTTTAGTAGAAAGTCACTTTGGATATATTTGAGTTTAAGCATTTAAAACCTAAAATAACGCTCATCCTGTTTATAAAGGGACAATTGCAGCCATATCCTATACAATAAAAACTATATATAGCCATAACCCAAACCTTATGAATCATAGCAAGTCGAAACAAAAACTTTGACAAATAGATGCCACCAATTGAAAATTTCTTGGAACATCATTTAAGTGGCTCATGACAATACCACCTGGGGAAAATACCCAGCCTAGGCATAACTGTAGCCCTAGTAGAGTAATCTCCAGAATGGCAGCTCCCAAATTAAAGTGAGTCTGTCACCCCCAAAATGCAACTTAACTAATTAAGCAGTTATGATTTTTATAGGAGGAAGTCCCCTGCATATCAACAGTACACATTTCACTGTTGAAGTTCGTTTTATAATGCTTTATATAACATATGCACATGAGGGTGCTTTGGTGCACTCTAGGCGTGGCCGAGAGCTTGGAGCATCATTACAACTCCCTCAATTTGCATACTGAGCAGTTCCCTGACTCTGATTGACAGCACTTTATTGACCAGAGCGAGTGCTGCCTGAGCCCTAACCACGGAGATGGGTGTGTACTCTGACTATGCAGGAGGGAGGTCTAACGATGCACTGGCTCTTTGCCACTCCAAGAGTGCACCAAACCCCACTCATTTGCATATGTTATATAAAGAGTTTTCAAACTAATTACAACAGTGAAATGTATACTGCTGATATGTAGGGGACTTGGCTCCAATAAAAATCATAACTGTTTAATTAGTTCAGTTTGCATTTCTGGGGTGTTAGACTCCCTTTTAAGCTTCAGGAATGCAGAACGACATAGCCATGCAAAAGCTAGAACTGGATTGTCTAAATGCAAGTATGTCATGCAGATAGGTCTATTATTATTATTATAGAAAATAAAACATGATTTGGTCCAATGGTTTTACAGAAATGAGACATTCATTTTTGAGGAATATAAACATCAAATTAAAGGGTGTGTGAGCAATTTTGCCAGTGCAAAATTGATAGGAGCACTATACTGATGTAGGAGAGATGTGTTTAAACTTACCTTTCTATATTTTTTTTAAAAGCAATATAATTACATTTCATTCTATTTTGGTGTGTGATGCTCCCACAAGAGCTCCAAAGGCAGTTGCTAAGATTAAAGTGCCCTCGACTCTCCACTTCTCGATTGATGGCTGTTGCGAGCTTCAGGTTGCCTGATGCTTGTAAGATGGTTATGGATCTCCTAATACACAAGCTTCCACTTCAACCTTTAGGGCCGGGGTCAAAGCACGTGCATGCTAAACTAAAATGTAATTTTCATTTTCACATTTATGCTGCTGCAAAAACAGTACAAGAATGTATGGTTTAAAAGCTGCAGAGACTCCCTTTTCTTTATCATGTTTTAAAGGGATTTCCAGAATTAGTGAATGACAGGATGTTGATGACCCTTAGGTTAGGACATCAGTGTCAGACTGGTGGGGGTCCAACACCCCACACTCCTACCAATCAGCTGTAAGAAGCACAGGCAGCGGTTGGATGTACACATACTGAATAGAGCTGCACAGTGCAATGCTGTTCAATGCGTTGTGGCAGCTGCAGAGTACTGCAGAACAGCTCCTATTTGTTTCACACACAGCCCTAGTACTATTTGGTGTTGTGGTCACGCAAGTTCACTTTGTATCTGCAGTATATTACTGGCAAAGGATCAAAATTTCTTTATTTTTGTCTATTGGAAAGTGGCTAAATTTTCATAAAGTTGCACATCTCAGCATAAAAAAAAACATTTTCCAATTTAATTTAAGACATTCTGAAATTGTAATTTATTTTGGTCACAGATAAAATGAAAACATATTAGCGAATTGTTTAAATAGCGATTCTCTGATGCAGTGCAGTTATCCAGTATTAATTGCTGGGAGAAGGAGCCACACTAAATGCAGAATTTACATTTGTTTTATGGAGGTCTGTAGTACAATGCTGGCAAACTATAGCCTGTACTCTATGGAGGCATGTGCTGAGAATCTGAAATTAGGAAAGGTAACAACTTAAAGGGGTATTCCCGTCTCCAAGATCTTATCCCAATATGTAGTAGGTGTAATAATAATAATATTAGCAAATATCTCCAATTAGAAATGTAGTACAGTTCTTCTGATTCGCTATGTCTCTTTCCTCATGTGCAGGCATTGCAGGACCTAAGGTGGTTACGACCACTGATATAGTGACAGTTAGTTAGCTAGTTGCTAGTGGTCGTAACCGTGGATACCTAAAGTCCTGCAATGGCCTGCACATGAGGAAAGAGACCTAGTGAATCAGAAAAACTGTACTACACTTCTAATTGGAGGTATTTGCTAATATTATTATTACACCTGCTACATATTTGAATATGATGTTGGAGAGGGGAATACCCCTTTAAAAAGAGAGGAAGTCAAAGCTGTCCCTACACATGCTACCAGACTTAATGCCGTGTATCATGCACATATTGTTAGTTAATAAGATCAAAAAATTTGAAAAAAAATGCACAGATAAGCAAAAAGTCTTCAGTCACAATAAAGGTGACATTTATGCTTCTCAAAAAAAAAATCATAAACAACTAATTTTGCTTGTAGTTTATCATACAGGACTTGGGGTTGTAAGGACAGATATGAAGTCAGATAGTCATACGTGGGGAAGCCTCAAAACCGTGCCCACACATCCCATCAGGCTGAATGCCCAGTACCATGAACACTTTGTTTTATGATCAAACAGTAAAGAAAAAAACCCAAAAAACATTGCACGGATAATCTAAGTGTTCAGTCACAATTGTGACGGTTGTAAAGACGGACAAAGTCAGGTAGTCATACGTAGACCATGGAGTAGTATTATGTACAAGAGTAAAAGTAACAGCAATCTCTAAACCTGAAGAGTCCAAAAGCCCTCGGGGACCTATTCTATGACCTACAAGAAAACTGCAACCAACTACATATAAATAAAAACAACTTAAATTAACCGTTTCTTCTATACATTGACTTAAATAACCTGTAAACAGCGTTCTATTTGACCCGCACCCCCTCCCACCAGAGACAAGCTAGCAATACTGCTGGAGCATGGAAAAGAACGGCTCTACTGGGCACAGACATGTGGGGATGAGCGAGAACAGATGTTTATTACATAGGGTGAACACTATTTCCATGGTCTGGAGTGTGGGCTGATGCTGCGGATAGACCGGGAACTGGCGGAACTGGCAGACGATGGGACTTGGCTGTTTCTGGAGTTGGCTGTTTTAGACTCTGATCTTCCAGTGGATAATCTGCTGAGACGACCTAAAAGCAACAGAAAGTAGTGATACCATCTATATTGCAAACAATATATATTATATTCAAAGTTTAGGGTCCCCGGTAATAATGAGACCCAACAGCAATTTTTCTTTTAGGCATATATTTAGTAAGTGAAAGAGCAGTATAAAAAAAAATAAAAAAAATAATCAACAGTAGCACACCAGGGATCTAAACGCCGCCTCTTCTAACTGCATATAAGTGGATGACATCTCCCCGTCATCCACGTAGTGCACAAAGTCTCACGCCCGGAGGGACCGAGGTGGCGCTGATCACAATCTGGAAACACCGACCGGACAATTTACATACAGTGAGGGACAAGCAGGGCTGTGGAGTCTGTGTCCATTTTAGTGGATTTGGTATAAAATGGACCAACTCCTAAAATATATAATAAATTGGGTACATTAGTACAATGCAGAATGTGCTGTAAATGTTTTCATAAAAATTTGTGAAAGTTATGAAATGTCCTATAAATGTTAGTTCTGTTCCTGATCTAAGGATCTCGGCTTTTAGGTGAGGTGAACCTGTGCTGCGCTTTATGCTCAGTAGTGAGGCCGTGCTGTGGAGTCGGGGAAATTGAGGAGTTGGAGGATTGGCTTACAGACTCCACAGCCCTGGGGACAAGTATAAAACACTTTTTCTGAGGTATTTAGGGGCACATCTGAGGATACAAAGGGGTTGCAGGAACAACATTCTTATGATCTTAAAGGTAATGGGCATAGTTCATAAGTGCAGCCTTAAAGAAGCCTGTCACCAGTTTTGTCAATCACACATCTGTGTGTCACGGCCCGTTATTCATAGACTGTAGTTCTCCAAACCCAAACTCAATAGCTCTCAAGTTCAGGTCAGAAGACGCGCAGGAAATCAGTGCATGGATATGGAATTTGGCCTTACAAACATTTGTGAATGAATGAGTCGTCCTAAACAGCTCACTGAATTTAAAAGGGAATCTGTCATCACATTTGACCTATGTAAACTATTAATATGGGCATATAGATTATAGACTGGTGAGGAGAGTGATACCTGTAGGTCTCATATCAGATGCCTTGTGGAGAAACATCTTTTATCACTTTATATAAATGACCTCTTCCAGGCTGGGGGGCAGACGCTGCCTGGTAGATAACTCTGCCTCCAGAGCTTATTATACATGAGGTGGAGTTACCAGTGTGATGTGTGATGGCCGCTCTCTGTTCTCCTGGTCTCACTGCGGAGCTGTGTGTGATTATACCTGATACATCTGCAGGTTCTTCTCAGCTTCCATCTCACAGGCAGACAGGGTTGTAATATTGTTACAGCAGAGGTCAGAGAGAAGCAAAAAAATGTGTTTGCAAGAAGACAAAATTTCATTTCTTCTGTTCTGTGTTAGTTACTTGTCTCACACTGGTAACTCCCCCTTCATGTATAATAAGCTGTGGAGGCAGAGTTATCTTCCAAGCAGCGTCCTCCCCATAGCTTGAAAGAGGTCATTTATATAAAGTGATAAAAGATGATTTCTCCACAACAAGGCATCTGATATGAGGCATACCGGTAGGACTTCTTTCAGCTGTCTAAACTATTAATATGGGCATACAGGTTATAGATAGGTCAAATGTGGTGACAGATCCCATGGCCCTGCAATAGGCAACCACCGCGGTAACAAGTCAAATAGTGAAAGTTCTTCCCTCATGCCACAATCAACTGTCAACATTATTACTGAAAAGCAGAAGTTTTTAGGAACCACAGTAATTCAGCCACAAAGTGAGACCACATAAATTTACAGATCAAGCTCAAATATACTGTAGAAAGTCTTTTCAGAATAGAAGGTATTTTAGCCTCAAAGTGGGACCAACTCTATATTACTGCCTATGGATTTAGAATAGGATGTCACAAAAGTGCATTTCCTTGGGGCAGAGGGGCTCTCAGTATGTGCACCACATGGTGTCAGAACACTAATCTGCAGATTAACCTCATATCTGCAGGTCAATTGCGTTATTTTATATGACATTTTCCCTTTAATAAAAAGAATAATTTTACACATTTACATAAATATTTTTCTTCTAAAATCAGCACTGACCTTGAAAGGGCAATAGAGCAGCAGTACTAGCAGTTTCCCTGTTATTTTCTATAAACATATGAATATTTTTGTAAGCATTTACAAATGAGTAAAATGAGTTTTGTTTTCGCACAAAGCCATCCATGGTTATAGAAACAGACTTTCCTCTATTGCCTCCTTCAGGAATTAGGATTGTACCCCATGTGCCATTTTGAACCTGGTTTCTGGGTTTATGTCGACTAGTAGGTGTCAGGTTATCTGGGTATGGGCAGATTCCCTGCCTCCGGCACTCAGACCACTCTGGTTCTCTGCACGCTTGTCCCAGCTCTCCCGCTGTCAATCATCTAACTACAATACCCCACCTTTCACTTTTGGCTGCATATATGGGAAGAACTCAATTTGCTTGTACAGAGAGTCCTATTACAAGTCACAAGTAGTGTTGAGCATTCCGATACTGAAATATCGGGTATCGGCCGATATTCGCGGTATCGGAATTCCGATACTTAATTCCGATACTTTTACAATATCGAATACCGGAATTGGAAGTTTCCATAATGCCTGCGCTCTGCAGTGTCTCTGAAGGATGACAAGCTGGATGGCAGCGCTCAGCTGCGATCCAGCCTGTCATCAGAATGCCATCCCAGCGTGGGAGAATTCTCCTGATCGTTTAAAAGCCGGCGGGCGGTAAAAAGCCGCCGGCTTTTAAACAATCACACAGCCCCATACTGCTTCCCCGCAGCCTCCCACCCCGATCCTCCGCTCCCCTCGCCACCTCCCATCCCGATCGTAAGTTAGGACCGGGCGGGGAGCGCAGCACCAAGGAGCGGGGAGCGAAGGACCCGGGCGGGGAAGCCGGCAGTGAAAAGACTTCACCGCCGGCTTTCCCGTTCTGTGCTGTGCTTTCCCGCCGGTTATTTCAAATGAACAGCTGAGGTATCAGGTGATGCTGATCAGCTGTTCATTTGAAGTAGCCGCGGTGCCCTCAGAGGGTTCACGCGAGTTCATGCTTGACTGCATTGCATGAACTCACATGAACTTTCCCACGGCCGCACAGGTCAGCCTCACCTCCCAGACGATCAGCCCGTCATGATTGGTGCGTGTGTCTGTGCGATGTGTGCGGGGTGTCTGTGCGATGTGTGCGGGGTGTCTGTGCGATGTGTGCGGGGTGTCTGTGCGATGTGTGCGGGGTGTCTGTGCGATGTGTGCGGGGTGTCTGTGCGATGTGTGCGGGGTGTCTGTGCGATGTGTGCGGGGTGTCTGTGCGATGTGTGCGGGGTGTCTGTGCGATGTGTGCGGGGTGTCTGCGGTGTCTGTGCGATGTCTGCGAGTGTGTGCGGGTGTGTGCGTGCAGGCAGACATAGGCCGATGTGACACTACTACTCCCATCGGCCTATGTCTGTCCCCCGTCCACTCGTGCCAGCAGGATCAGCTCGATGGGAGCAGTAGTTCCCATCAGCCTGATCCTGTTATTTAAATTGCCCTACTGTTTCCCCAATAAATTTTAAATACATGTCATTGGTGGCCAGTGGTTACCTACAATAAATTAGTTCATACATTACCGCCGATCGCCACCTAAAATAAAGTAAAAAATAAAAAACTACACCTATACACCTAATTCCCCGAAGCCATCGATCTCCTGTAATAAAATATAAAATAATAAACCACAACCTTATCCTTACCCCTCCGTAGTAGTCCACGAGTGTCCCACGATGATCTCCAGTTTAGAGCAGCCACATAGAATGTGACCGCTCTGAACCGCTGCCGCCGCTAGAATAATGGGGCCGTAAAGCAGCCCCGTCATTTCATAAGCGGGTTCGCCGGAGTTCAGGCAGCGCTGCTCCGGTTAGCTCCTTTACGGCCCTGCTGTACCGTGAGAAATTCCCATGGTACAGAAGTGCCGTAAAGGAGGTCTGCGGAGCTGCGCTGCCTGAATGCACTCCGGTGACCTCAGTCAGTGGCTCCCGCTGCCGGGAGCGGACGTGTTCCCGGCAGTGTGAGCTTACAGCAGCCATGCACAGCTGTCACCATCTCCAGATGTGACAGCTGTGCATGGGAGATCAGCGCTGGAACGTGGACAGGTAACTATTTTTTTTTAGTAAACTAAGAATTAAATAAAATGGTGTGTTTTATTTCAAATAAATTATTTTTTTCTGGGTGTAGTGTGTTTTTTCTTTTTAACACTTTGTAGGTTAGTAATGGGGGTGTCTTATAGACGCCCATCATTACTAACCTGGGCTTCATGGCAGCTGGCGCTGACATGAACCCCAACCCTATTACCCCCTGCCACCGCACCAGGGCAGCGTGGAAGAGCGAGGCTAAGTGCCAGAGTTGCACTTTCTGGGGCGGCTGACGACTGGTGTTTCTAGCCTGGGAGGGGGCCAATATTCATGGCACCCTTCCTGGGCTATTAATATCAGACCCCAGCTGTCTGCCTAGCCTTTGCTAGCTATTAAATAGGGGGTACCCCACGTCATTTTTTTTGGGGGGTCCCCCATTTTAATAGCTAGTAAAGGCTAGGTATTCAGCTGGGGGCTGATATTAGTAGTCTGGGAAGCTCCGTGGGTATTACCCACTTCCCAGGCTTCAAACATCTGCCCCAGCCGTCTGCTTAACCTCCGCTAGAGCCTAAAATTATGGGGGATCCCACGCCAATTTTTTTTTAAATAAATCCTTTATTTTAACACTAAATGACATTTGAGGAGTTAATAAAGATGCAGTCCCTAAATTATTATTTATTTTTTAATTAATTTTTCCCAAAAATTTTGACGTGGGCTTTGCCATATTTTTGTATGCCAGCCAGGTACAGCATCCAGCTTCTATGAACGCGCCATTTTCCGGGGTGGCTGTGGACTGCAATTTGCAGCGGGGGGGGGGGGGGGGGGGCAGAAAGCTTGGGCCTCCCTGCGCTGCAGATTCCATCCCCTAGCTGCCTAGTTGTACCTGGCTGGACACACAAATAGGGCGAAGCCCCACGTCAATTTTTTTAAAATTATTTCATCAAATAATTTTTTAAAAAAAGGGCTTCCCTATATTGTTGTGTCCGGCCAGGTACAAACAGGCAGCTGGTGGTTGGGCGCAGCCCGTTCCTGCCTGCTGTACCTGGCTGGACACAAATATAGTGCGAAGCCCCACGTCAATTTTTTTAAAATTATTTCAGGAAATTCATGAAATAATTTAAAAAAAATTGATGTGGGGCTTCGCCCTATATTTGCGTCCAGCCAGGTACAGCAGGCAGGAACGGGCTGCGCCCAACCACCAGCTGCCTATTTGTACCTGGTTGGACACAACAATATAGGGAAGCCCTTTTTTTCTTAATTATTTCATGAATTTCATGAAATAATTTAAAAAAAAAATACGTGGGGCTTCGCCCTATTTTTGTGTCCAGCCAGATACAACTAGGCAGCTGGGGGCTGGAATCCGCAGCGTAGGGAGGCCCAAGCTTTCTGGGCCCCACCCGCTGCAAATTGCAGTCCGCAGTCACCCCGGAAAATGGCGCGTTCATAGAAGCGCCATCTTCTGGCGCTGTACCCAACTCATCCAGGGCCCTGGTGCGGTGGCTCACTGGGTAATAAAGGGGTTAAGGCCAGCTTGGCATTATCAGCTGGCCCTAAGCCCGAAATTCATGGGGTCACGCCAATATTAGACATGACCACCATGAATTTCTAGTAAAGTATTTAAAAAAAACACAACACCCAGAAAAAAGTCCTTTAATTGAAATAAACACACAATTCTTTATTGTTCTAAATTAAACTATACTTACCATCACGCCCATTCCAGCTGAAGCCAACGATCTCCTGCAATAAAAGAAAAATAATAAAGCAACCTCATCTTTACCTTTCCATGGTTCCCACGACAGCTTCAGCTCTGCTACATCGAGATGACAGGCTGGACCGCAGCAGAACGCTGCCATCCAGCCTGTCATCCCGCAGACACTGAGAAGCGCAGGCATGCTTGCGCTCCTCAGTGTCTCTCTGTGACGGCATAAAGATGAGCCGAGGTCATGTCCAATGAACTCGGCTCACCTCATGCACGTCACTGACAGCGTGGGAAAATTCTCCTGCACTCAGCGCTTCAGCGTGAGAATTTTCCCACGCTGTCAGTGACGTGAATGAGGTGAGGTCATGTCCAATGAACTCAGCTCACCTCATGCACGTCACTGACAGCGTGGGAAAATTCTCACGCTGAAGCGCTGAGTGCAGGAGAATTCTCCCACGCTGTCAGTGACGTGCATGAGGTGAGCTGAGTTCATTGGACATTAACTCGGCTCATCTGGATGCCGTCACAGAGAGACACTGAGGAGCGCAAGCATGCCTGCGCTTCTCAGTGTCTGCGGGATGACAGGCTGGATGGCAGCGTTCTGCTGCGGTCCAGCCTGTCATCTCGATGTAGCAGAACTGAAGCTGTCCTGGGAACCATGGAAATGTAAGGATGAGGTTGCTTTATTATTTTTCTTTTATTGCAGGAGATCGTTGGCTTCAGCTGGAATGGGCGTGATGGTAAGTAGAGTTTAATTTAGAACAATAAAGAATTGTGTGTTTATTTCAATTAAAGGACTTTATTCTGGGTGTCTTATAGACGCCTCTCCATTACTAACCTGGGCTTGATGTCAGCTGGCATTATAAGCTGACATCAACCCCAACCCTATTACCCTATGGATGCGCCATTTCTGGGGCGGCTGACGGCTGGTGTTTCTAGCCTGGGAGGGGGCCAATATTCATGGCACCCTTCATGGGCTATTAATATCAGCCCCCAGCTGTCTGCCTAGCCTTTGCTAGCTATTAAATTAGGGGAGACCCCACGTCATTTTTTTGAGGGGGTCCCCCATTTTAATAGCTAGTAAAGGCTAGGTATTCAGCTGGGGGCTCATATTAGTAGCCTGGGAAGCTCCGTGGGTATTACCCCCTTCCCAGGCTTCAAACATCTGCCCCAGCCGTCTGCTTAACCTCCGCTAGAGCCTAAAATTAAGGGGAACCCCACGCCAATTTTTTTTTTAAATAAATCCTTTATTTTAACACTAAATGACAAGTACAGTAATCAACACTGTCACTGTACTTCATATATATGTGACTGACATGTTTCTATCTATCTAATCTATGTATGATTCTCTATTCCTTCTATTCTAAATTGTCGGGTACCGATGCTGAATTGCCGGCCGGCTTTTTTAAAGAGACGGTGCATGAAAACACTATTATATTTTTAAATAAATCCTTTACACTAAATGACAAGTACAGTAACCAACACTATCACTGTACTTATTATATATGTGACTGACATGTTTCTATCTATCTAATCTATGTGTGAAGCTCTATTCTTTCTGTTGTAAATTGTCGGGTACCGGTGTATGCCGCTGATGAATTACTGGCTTTTCATGTAATACATTCTACATTATTCTTAGTTGTTTTACTTCATATAGAATTAACCTACAAGGAAAGAAAGGGTTTATTTTCATTCCGATATTTGTGTCCCATTGACTTGCATTGGTTTCCGGTATCAGAATCGGCGATATCCGATACTTTTTGGGTATCGGTCCGATCCAATCCGATACGATATTTCCTGATATCGGAAGGTATCGCTCAACACTAGTCACAAGCAAATGTTATCTTCGCATATGTTTATGTTCTTCTTGCTCTCCTGTTCCATCACAACTTCATATATTATGAATGAGAAGGTGAATCCTAGGAACATGAACGCAGGGAAGCAGTGGCAACAGCCTTTCTACATATCAGAAATAATCTCTGCCATAAATCATATTCCTAAACAAGTCAAGGTTTCATTTCATGAAGATATACTAGTGAGTACTCACTGGCAGTGTCTGTTGGCATGAGCAATTTCTCCAGGTGTTTTTCTATTTTCTCCAGGTCTTCACAAGAAAATCTGCACTTCTTCTCTGCAGCTGGGACAGGTTCTTTTGGAGTGGTCCATTTGCGAGCAGATTTGGCTTGGATTGGTTGGGGTAGGCAGGTGACTGGGAATGAACCAGTTGTAAGGCCATCTTGGAATTTTTGAGCTATGACTTTCAAACCTGTGCGAGAACCACTTGGGTCAGAAGCCAACTTTGATTATATGATCTCTACAGTGTTGCTACATTTCAAGAATCTTTAACACTTCTTGTATTCCACAATCCCCCATTATATGCTTGAAAAATAAAAGTAAAAATGTATTTCAATCTCCCCTAAGTATACCTTTTAATTAATATTACTGTTATTATGTACATTTTGTTTAAAACAATAAAGGCTCATAGCCCTCTTCCTGATCATACACGCCATATCATGTGATTTTACTACTATTCAAGATAAGTCTCACTGTGCGTTAAATTTCGGGGTTTGTCGAACGTAACTCCGTCCATCCAAACCAACTCCGCCTACTCCCCAAATTAATTGGTTAATCGCGAGTGGGCGGAGTTTCGGCTGCGTCATCGTCATATTAAATATATGTTCACCTATGGTGAACACACATTTAATAGGGATCCATTTAGAATTCAAAAGAGCCGGCTCTTTTTGGTGAGCGGAGCCAGATCACCAAAAAGAGCCAGACTGCCCATCACTAATTACGGTGCACTATGTCAGATCAGTGGAAAGGGCTTGAACCTTGCATCTCATGCAAGCAAGGCTCCTGACCAAGTCTGTTCTCTGTAGTCACAGATCAGGGGTCTTGGTTTGCTACATTCAAGACAGCCCTCAGTCCAAGCCTCATCACAGGCTGTGTACAGGTTTGATTTACTTCCTCCCCTTCATTCTCCCTGCTGTCCTATGCAGCCATCATTATAATATCACATAAGAACTGTGCTGGAGTGCAGAACAAGCTATGAATGTGCATAATGTGTATGGACATGGCTTTTGTGCAGCCTGCCTGCACCTTCATAACTTGTATCTGATCTGTCAAGAAACATGACGTGAAAGCTGAAAAAGCAGTAGATGTATAACACAGAGGAAAGTGAGGGAGAGGAGGGATATCAAACCCACCTACAACCTGTAATAAATCTTGGTTGAGGGGCTGGCTCACATAAGAAGAAAACTGCAAGCTATGCCCACTGATCTGTGACTGAAGAGAATGCTTGGATAGGGAGCTAGCTTGCATAAAGAGCAATAAACAAGCTACTCCCTATGATCCCTTACCAGGAGTGGTAGCAGCATCGCTGTAATGTGAGGTGACCGTGAATACTAGTAAAATTTCATGAAATGGCATATAAAAGAACAGGAAAAGGATATGACCCTTCAGACAGATTGTGTATTGGACTGCATTTTTATTTATTTTACTCACTTATGTAGCGCCAATAATTCCACAGCGATTTACAGACATTATGGGCACTGTCCCCATTGGGGCTCACAATCTATATTCTCTATCAGTATGTCTTTGGAGTGTGGGAGGAAACTGGAGAACCCAGAGGAAACCCACGCAAACATACAATCTCCTTGCATATGTTGTCCTTGGTGGGATGTGAACCCAGGATCCCAGCGCTGCAAAGCAACAGTGCTAACCACTGAGCCAACGTGCTGCCCGTTTATCTTTCCAAAGTAACAATGCTAATGCTGAACATGAATCAGGAATCGGTTACATTCATTAACTTTTAGAACCATATTATAATGGGAGCATTCACTGTAAATAAAATCAGTCCCTTACCTCCGGAAAGCATGAATATATTTTCAAATCCTCTCTCACACATTGTTGTTGCGGCTTGGCTGGTTATCCTCTCATCTTCATCATAGAGGATAATAATTTTGCCATGGGCGTTTTTCTTATTACAGTTGTTAAGTAGAAAAGGTAAGTGGTAGTTATTGCACTAAATGTCTAAAAGATGGCCATACACATTATACTAAAAGTTGAAAATGGACACAATGATTGTTTCAGCGGACCGATGACAGACCAGCATTGTCTGAAAAGATCGACAATCTTTCAAATTGTCTCTTCAGATAGGAATAGGACTAGAACTCTAGTGCCACCTATTGGAAGTAGCAATCCTAAAAGTCAATACTGACCCTTTAACGAGTCTTTATCACATGACTTCGGATAAAAGTCAAGACTAGACAATCTTTGAAATTTTTGGACAAAAAATTTTTGTTTGATAAAATGTTTCCAGAAGGATTACTTTTCTTTTACCCTCTGTCATCAAATGTGCATGGCCAGTTTGAAGGATGATGGAGAAATTATTCATCAGACTGTTAAATGGCTACTCCACCACAGGCAGACCTCTATAGAAGATCATTTGATGTAGATTTAAGGTTACATAGAATGATCATCTGCCGAGAACGATTAAACGTAATCAAGTTTAAAAATCATTTCACCCAATGAACGAATGTTTTGCTCGTGATTGGTAGCCTGTTAGAAATTAGCCAGTATAAATGCACCTAAGGGCTAACTCACAATTGCGAATAAATCGGACGAGTGCAATCCGATAAATTAAAAAAAATAAATAAAATAAAAAAATCGGACTGCACTCAGACCAATGTTATTCACTGAGGCAGTGCAGATCTGCCATATTTTTCTCACCGGTATTCGACATGAGGAAAAAAACATCGAAGCATGCGGTGTATGGATGAGTAAATCAGATAAGACACGCCAATGCAAGTATATGGGTACAAGGAAAAAAAAAACACAGACAGCACACGAATCATGCGAATGGCGTTCGATTTTTACGAAAAACATCTCAAAAGGAACCAGGATTGCATCAGCCAAGTACAAGAAGTTCACAGCCACGTCGTTTTAAAAAAAATAAAAAAATATTTATTACGTTAAAAAAGCATAAAAAGCTGTAGAATAAACTCCATATGAAAGGCACTAGAGGGTGCAAGTTTATAATATGTAAGTGGGTTTAGAAATGTTTTATCTGTAGGATATCTATCTAATAGCCTTTTATCATCTCTCGCTTTATGTATGATTGCTTTCTTATTTTTGTCAACTAGCTTATACATTTACATAGACTATTATAGTATGTAAAAGATGTTAAAAACGTATTGCATATGGATCCGAGCCGAGAAAATAATTGCACACTCACATTTCACTTGCATGACGAAAGGTAAAGCAAACAGATTCCACTCGTCCAACTTTTCTGGATGAGAATGGAACAGATTTTTTTATACGCTAGTGTGAGCGAACTCTTAAAGAATAACTAAACTTTTTGGGAGATTTTCTTAATAGGTTTTATGCCCTTCAATTATGAGTAGGTTGGTTGGGGTAGGTGTCTTGAAACCCCCACCAATCGCTCTATAGACCTCTTGGAAGTGTAGTAGAACTCTTACGAATTCTGTAAAAAAGTCATAGGCTCCTGTCTCCTGCACATTTATAAGAAATCTTAGGAGAGATCTCAGGACCTGGATCCTGACCAATCTACTCAGAATTAAATGGCTTTAAACATAAAATATCTTCCCAAACTTAAGTTATTCTTTAAATATGTAATATCGCTACTGCCTGCGTTTTATTAGTACTGTGGTTCCTGTATGGTGCGCAGTCTGAACATGGCTGTTAACAACAGCTTCAATAATCTCCTTACCCTTGTTAAAAATATACTGGGAGTTGCAGTTTCATGCAATACAATTGTATATGGAGGGGGCTGACCAAAAATTGCAATTGATTGCCGTACTAAGCTTGGTGATGAACTCATATACTGATGATGGTTCTGGTGCTGCATTCCTGTACTGATGGTGATTCTGGTCCTTTAGTCATGTAAATGAGATAATTCTTAAATTTGTCAGATTTGACAATATAGCTACCAGCCAGCAGTCAGGGTGCTGTCCTTTGCAAACATGGACAATACAAAGACTGAAAATACCGTTGCCTTAACGAGGCCAAATATGTATGCAAGCTGAACAAGTATTTAACTAAAGCCTTTATACACTTAGATAACTACGTTCAGCCGATTGTTTGGCTGCCAGTTATCTCACCCAACTTTATCATACACAGGAGTTCAAAAGGGTTTGCAGTCCAAAATTGTACATACTGAATCCTTATCTTCCCAGACAATCATTTGCATGGGGGCCCCATACACATTAGACGGTCAGCTGAATCTATCAATAATGGCTGGCTCAGCTGACATTAGTCTAATGTGTATGGGGGCAGTATCTACTCTCTAAAGGGTATGGGCACTTTTAGTCTGACTTTCAAGTAGAGGGCATGACCATTTAAAGTGCCTAAGGCATCATGACCACCAAATATGGCCCAGATTACCATATATTATTTTTAGTATATGGAGGGACACAAAAGGATACATAACTCAGGATTTCTGGTGTGAATGGATTCATTGTTCTGGAAAGCATCGCAGTAGGATAGCTGTAAGCTGCAAAGAAAAATATATAAAGCATAAATTAAAGCAGATCACATTATTGTGACACAGCATATAGTATTCTTTATAAATAGGTTGCAATGCTTTTCACCAATACACTTGGTGAATACCATGTACTTTATTATTGGTGCAATTTATTTATTTATATAGCGCCATCATATTCCACAGTGCTTTAAAGATCTCATCATTGCTGTCTCCAATGGGGCTCACGATCTAAATTCCTTACCAGAATGTCTTTGGAGTGTAAGAAGACATCGGAGTACACGGAGGAAACCCACGCAAATGCCTTGAAAAATTGGGATTTGAACCCAGGACCCCGACACTCCAAGGCAACAGTGCTAACCACTGAGTCACCGTACTTCCCAATTTGCCTAGTAAATCTCTTTCACTGCCCTACCAATCTGTCTTGAGAAGCACGAAGAAAACAGTCTCCTTGAAATATATATATACGCAAGGGAACACCATCACTATATAAATGCTGCCTATGCCATTGCTGACCAAGGGCATCGGTTCTGTAACTATTAGGTGCAAATTCCCATTTGCCATATAACTAGATAAATACTATTTGTTGAACTCAAGTAAGAAACTTTTCTAATCTTCTAGTGCAGGAGACAAAAGTCTTTGTAATGTAATGCAGTTACTTATTTTTGTCCAGCATTTCTGTGCTGTCTTTTAAGGTGACCCCAGCTTTGTCAATTAACCCCTTTACGTACCACAAATGTACAGAACAAAGGCTGGAGATAGTTTCTGCATAGTTCCATACATGTACTGCACTATGATGATGCAAAAGCTCTGAGCGCATATTTAGTCATGGTCTCTACATCTCAGATCCCACTGTAATGGCCAGGATCTATAATCATATAAGTACAAAACATTGTGGCACCCCCCCCCCTCCCCCATCCAGGGATGAGAAGACTAGTCCAAGTAACAGGTCTCCGCCAGCCACTCGGCTACACTGACTGCTCTCTTCCTATATGCACATACAAAGGCAGCGGGTAAGGAGAAGCCGGCGGAAACCTGCCTCTTCGACTAGTCACCTTGTCTCTGTCTGCACTTTCAAATATGTTTCTCTCTTAAGTGCCTAGGTATTTCAGCGTAAAACATAGATATTCGTAATGCATGGGCCAGTCTCAGATTAATGCTGCCTGAGATACACTGGTTACTGATTCTTGTTTCTTGTATCTATAAATGTAGTCTACAAATTCTGTAGTCAGAAATAGGTGCAGGAAGGAAGGGTTTGCGTTCATGGAGAACTGGGCCGACTTCGCTGTCAGCTACAATAGGGAGGGGCTGCATCTCAACGGGGAGGGTGCAGCTATGCTGGGGGAAAAAAGGCAAAAAAGGTGGAGGGTGTGTATTTTTGTAAGATCCAACTTAAAACCTGTTATCAATGACGACATTGGGGGAAGCTGCGACAATGTAGAGTCAGTCTGTGTAAATGTACATGGGGATGGCCATAATGGAAAGCTGCTAATTGGAGTTTGTTGCAAGCCTCCTAGTATAGCTGAACAGGTAGAGGACAAAATGCAGCAAATAATAAGAAAATCCCCCATAATAAGGATCCTAACTATCCAGATATTCAATGGGACAAAGAATCTTCCAGTTGTGTTAAAAGCTGCAAGTTCTTATCTACAGTTCAGGACAATTACCTCTCTCAGCTGATAGATGAACCAAAGAGGGGAGGTAATCTGCTGGATCTGGTGCTGTCAAATAGACCAGATACAATTTCAGATCTACAGGTCCGGGAGCAATTAGGAAACAACGACCATAATATGGCAAGTTTCAATGTAATATTTAATAAAACATTTCAAAAAGGAAATGCAAAAATCTGGGTATGCCGAATGTAAATGGGGCAGGTTTAAGGAAATACTAGAATCCTGTAGAAAATTTATACACTCTGGTAATAAAATTTCCAGGAATAAAAAGAAACCATTATGGATAAATAAGACAGTACAAATTTTAATAAGACAAAAACAAAGGGCATTCAAAATCTTGAAGGCCGAAAATACAGAAATAGCATTTCAGGGGTATAAAAGACCTAAATAAAAAATGTAAAAAAGAAATCAAGCTAGCAAAATTATCTACAGAGCAACAAATCGCCTGGGACATTAAATTAAATCCCAAAAAATGTTATACATACATCAATGCCAAAAAGAGAAAATCAGATGGTATCGGCTCCTTAAAAGACGATAATAGTAAGATAATTATAGAGGACAAAGAAAAGGCTGAGATATTAAACAGACACTTTTCATCCATGTTCACCAACAAACAGTCTGTTCCAGGGATCTTTCAACAGGGAAAAAAAAATCAAAGTTCACCACCTGATATAACTAGTTTAATACAAGAAGAAGTACACCTGAGTCTGAACAAATTAAACATTGACAAATCCCCTGGACCAGATGGTATTCATCCACGGATACTGAGGGCATTGAGCTCAGTAATTGATAAACCGCTGTATCTCGTATTCTTAAACTCTCTTGTAACAGGGATATTGCCACAGGATTGAAGGATAGCCAATGTGGTACTGATTTTTAAGAAAGGTAAGAAGGTGGATCCAGGTAACTACTGTCCAGTAAGTCTGACATCAGTAGTGTGCAAAGTTTTTGAGGGCATTATAAGGGATGACCTGCAGAGTTATAGCGCAGAGAATAATATAATAAATGATAATCAGCACGGATTCATGAAGAATAGGTCATGTTTAACCAACATGTTGGGGTTCTATGAGGAGGTAAGTGTAAATCTGGATGTTGAGAATGCGGCTGATGTGATTTATCTGGACTTTGATACTGTACCACATAGCTGCCTTATACTGAAGCTACAGAAGCAAGGACTTGGGGGAACTATATGCAGATGGGTAAGGAATTGGCTACATGATAGGAAACAGTCATAAATGGTACGTTCTCTAAATGGGGCATAGTCAGCAGTGGGATACCGCAGGGATCTGTTCTAGGACCGATTCTTTTTAACCTCTTTAGTAATGACCTGGGGGATGGGATTGTGAGTAAAGAGTCAGTTTTTGCTGACGATACCAAACTATGTAGGATATTAAAATCTGATCTTGACATTACAATATTGCAGAACAATCTGGATAAGATCACTGAATGGGCAAACACTTGGGAGATGAGGTTTAATGGAAGATAAATGTAGAGTAATGCACCTAGGACGGAGTAATCCTATTGCTACATATACATTAAATGGGAGTATATTCGGGACTACAGAACAGGAGAAGGATTTGGGTATTCTGGTTACGAGTAAGCTGAGCAGCAGTACTCAATGTCAAGCAGCTGCCGCAAAAGCAAACAAGATTTCAGGGTGTATAAAAAGAGAAATAAAATCTCGTGATCCCAATGTACTGTTGTTACCCCTTTATAAATCACTGGTGAGGCCACATTCGGAATATGGAATCCAGTTTTGGGCTCCACATATTAAAAAAAGATATTCAGAAGTTAGAGTCAGTTCAAAAGGTGGGCAACTAGACTATTAGAAGGATGGAAGACCTCTCATATGATGAGAGGTTGGAAAAGTTGAGCTTGTTTACCTTAGAAAAACGACGCCTCGGAGAGGATCTCATTTACATGTATAAATATATGTGTGGTCAGTACAAAGGACTGGCACATGACTTATTCCTTCCAAAGATCATACTAAGGACCAGGGGGACTCATTACTTGTGGAAGAAAGGTGATTCCGGCACCTAAACAGGAAAGGGTTCTTTACAGTCAGATCAGTCAGACTGTGGAATGTAGTAAAAAAAAAAAAAAGGCTGGATGATTTCCTCGATATACATAACATTGTGGGCTACAGTTAAATTAGACAAAATGTTACACCTATAATAGTACTTTTGATCCAGTGTTCTTGTACTGATCGCCTTTCTCGGGGTCAAGAAGGAATTTTTCCCTGTGATGCAAATTGGCTGAATGTGTCCAGGGTTTTTTGCCTTCTTCTGGATCAACAGATTTAGGTATAGGGATTTTAGTAATACCGTAACAGTAATACAAAAATAAACCAGTTTAGAATTTAATTAGTTTTATTTGTAATTGTAATAGTGCAGTAATGATACAAATGAATTACTATTTTTATTTTTGAGGCCTAGTTCCAGTAAGTTAGTGTAGTGTTGGTATGGGGAGTACAATTGAGGGAGGAAGGTTGAACTTGATGGACCTAGGTCTTTATTCAACCTATGTTACTATGTAAATTAAAAATACCACTGTTGCATTAGGGCACATACAAGCGGAATATGAATTCTACGTGTGCTCTTTTGAGACTCGTGCCCTGCCGCCTTACCCCACACGTTAGCCTTGTCGCTATGACCAGGCAGTCGAGGTACATTTACACTGGCCGATCAGAGGTTGTTTCATAGCTTGTCTTGACAGGCTGACCGGACTTGTATGTCCACACAACGGTCAGTAACATGATTGTTCAGTGCATGTAGAATAGCATGTTATCACTTGCTGACGGATATGTGCTGACAAAAACAAGGATCATTAAGCACGCTTAAAAATCATTTCACATGACAAACGTTTTGCTCATTTTTTGAGTGTAGGCAGCCTGTTTACACAGGCCAATAATCGGGAAACAAGTGTTCTTATGACTGCTCATTCCCAATTATCTGTCAGTGCCAAGACAATATAATGAGCCATCACTAAGCTCCACAAGCTCACGGTATAGCCTTCTATTACTGGGTCTGTGTTCCCAATTCCTCGAAGATAGGTGTATACTACCTGCTGCTTGGGGTCCACATGTGGCCCTCGATGCCCTTCTGTGCGGTCCTCAACAAGTCACATTGTCTAGTGCCTGATCATATGTATTTTCCATGTTCGGGAGTAGAGAACTGGCATGAAACAATGTAGGGATGGGTAACAATGTTGTACTGTGTGGCCATGCCATTCTCTATACAAGGAGTAGAAGGGAAACACCTGGCTGTCAGCGTCTCGCGTAAACTACAAAGGATAAAGCTGAATCAATTGCCTCTTCCATTCTGGACTGCAAATGGAAGGAAAGAGGCCCCTATCCTCCTGAGAGGTGGGCGTCTTAAAAATGGAAAACACCTATTAGATATTTATGTAGTGAAGTTTTTGCAGCCCATGGGGCTGTTTCAATGTAATGTCTAATATTATTTGTACCCATTGAAATGTAAAATGCTACGGAGTTTGTTGGAGTTCTACAAGTAAAAGTATTACTTTTATATAATAATGTCGCCGAGAAGGGTTTCATTCATTGTGTATTTGTCAAGAGAAAGAAAAACAACCCATCCACTGCCATATCAATAAACCTAGATACAACAAAGAATGGTATTTTTAATCCTAGTCTATCCACACATTTTTTATTAGAACATACAAACAATCAAAATAACGAATACCGTATTTTTCGGAATATAAGACGCACTTTTTTCCTCAAAAATTTTGGAGGAAAATGGGGGGTGCGTCTTATAGTCCAAATGTTGGTGGGGGGGTATGTATAAATATATGTATAAATATATATATATATATATATATATATATATATATATATATATATATATATATATATATATATATATATATATATATATATATATATATATATATATATATATATATATATATATATATATATATATTACACACACTGGGGGGGGGGGCGGTAGTGGTAGAGGAGCAGGGCACAGGAGGCAGCAGCCGCCTGCTGCACCCTACACTGTCCCCGCTGCTAAAGAAAATGAATATTCACTGCTCCCCACGCCCATAGGCCTGGGGAGCACCGAATATTCATGCTCCTTAATAGCAGCACACAGTGTAGCCGCAGCGCGGCTCCTGCTGCTGCCAGAATCTGTTAAAGGGCATGAGGAGGGTGTGTGGGGAGGGGGTGAATATTCATACCCTTTAATAGTGGGCACAAGCGATCGCCCGGCATCAGCAGGAGCCACGCTGCGGCTACGCTGTGTGCCGGCTATTAAGGAGCATGAAGTCACTGCTCCCCACGCACACAGTCCCGGCGTGGGGAACAGTGACTTCCGGCAGCTGATCTCTCCTTGTGAGCCGCGCATGGTAGTGATGCCATGCGTGGCTCACATGGCGAGATCAGTGCGGGCAGACAGGACGCAGCGCTGGAGAAGAGAGAAGAAAGGTGAGTAGGAGTGTTTATTTATTTTTTTATGTGCAGCATGATGGGGATGAGGGGCGCCATGCATACCAGGCCAGGAATGAGGGGCCATGCATACCAGGCCAGGAATGAGGGGTGCCATGCATACCAGGATAAGGATGAGGGATGCCAGACATACCAGGATGGGGATGGGGGCCACGTATAAAAGGAAGGGGGGGCATATATACCAGGATGGGGGATATTGTCAGAATTGGGGGACATTACCCCTATACCAGTGTCAGCAGAAGACCCCCTCCCCCTTAAAAGTGCATCGTGAACACATTTTTTACTTAAATTTTTTTTTCTATTTTTCTCCCCTAATACCTAGGTGCGTCTTATGGTCCGGTGCGTCTTAAAGTCAGAAAAATACGGTATAACAAACATCCAATTAATTTACGCTTAGCCACATTGGAACAGATACCTGATCATTCCCTCAATAGATTTCAAGAGATAATTAATCTTGAATCTTACGGGATTTTTAAATTGTTTGCTCTAACCCCAGAAGGGTTAAATGAAATCATTGAGAACACATGCTAAGAGGTTAAATAAAATTATCGACAGGATACGTTGAGGAATACATATATCCTCCTATGAAATCATAATATAACATGCATACAGATTGAACTAATATGTTTTTATATAAGCAATTTAGAATTACAGGTCTGTTATATGTTATTTTTGTATTAAAGTACTGTAAATTGTGCCATAATTCATCAGTGACACAAAACGTCACACCTTACCCCGATAGAGGGACTGGTGTTTTTACTGTGTATTATACCTGAAGAAGGAGAGGGGGTTGAGAGCTCACCACGTTGCTTAATATTTAGTGCCGAGAAATCTGACCGGTGGGTGGCGATTCCGCTGGTGGAGCACAGCAATCCATAGGAACAAAAGTGGAAGGTTTGAGTAACGACCATCCGGTGATTAAAACAAATATTTATTGAAAAATGTTAAAAAACAGGTAGATCCGTCAAATACAAGTTAAAACTAACTTGTATCTGATGGATCCACCTGTTTAACATTTTTCAATAAATATTTGTTTTAATCACTGGATAATCGTTCCTCAAACCTTCCACTTTTTTTCCTCTGAAGAAGGAGTTGATCCATCTCTGAAACGCGCAGTTTTTTAATAAATCCATTCCCTCCATGCTTTGCCCATCGCTACATCCTTGGCAGCACCCGGACAACACCGCCGTTTTCTCTTTATTTCCCTAAACCTTTATTACTCTAAGCATGGTTTAACCTTCCGTGGAATACCTTTATTAATTAGGATGTTTCCCACAGCAGAAAGCACTGGCACAGCACTAGGATATCCCATCACTTGCTGATCAGTAAAGGTACAGCTGCCTGGGCCCCCACAGAATCACTGAATTAACCCTTTCACAGCTTTTCACTAGACAGCAGTGCATTTAACCTGAATAGAGCTGCCCCAGGATAAGGAAGAGATATATACGCAATATTTAAAAATATATTATTTTATTTGAGAATAATTAAAATATATTACATTTTTCTTAATATATTTTAATTATTCTCCAATAAAAATATATTTTTTTAAATATTGCGCATATATCTCTTCCTTATTCTGGGGCTATATACATACCCAGGTTGTGTTTATTCAATTTCTGGAACAGGAAATATTATTTTATACTTGTGACTAGGGTTATTTCTTCATAACCAATTCAAATGAGTAGGACAGTCACAAAAATATCTGCATTAAATCTGCCTCTTGTGAATATACCGAGGCACATACAGATGTTCCACTGAACTTTATAGGAGTTCCAAGCCAAACTCGCATCAAAATTTCTGGCATTTTTAATGCAGATTTGTCACAAAATACTCCATGCATTTCAAAAAGTGAAATCTGGGTGTAAATCCCCAGCAAAAAATAGATTGTATAAACGTGGATTCCAAATCCGCATCACAGGTCAATTTCTGCGGCAGATTTTTACTATGCATGGGCATGAGATTTGGCATAATCTCTTACACTTTGATGGCAAATACGCTGTGGCTTTTCTAGGTGTGAACATACACTTACAGATCTCTGCCCCCTTGGCCAGAATATTGATTGAATGTGAATTATCCAGCAGTCACATCACTGCGCAGAGTTATCATGTAAAACGGGCACCTGAACTCAAAAGGGACAGTGCCAAGTTTTGTAACCATGTTCCCCTTTATTCCCATAGATAGTAACCTAAAATAAAAATGAATAACTTGAAATCACTTGTACAATTATACACTGACCTCCAATGATATGGCACTGGTCATAACAGTCCTTGTCACGGACATCCAGGAGAAGGAACGGGCAATCTTGGTATGGCTTCTCCAGGGATCTGGGGCTGCACCCAGGAGCTTTTTTACTTGTCATCTTTGGATCATTATCCAGGTCTAATTCTCCAACTCCACTGATAACACTGTGAAAGGGAAAGTCGCAGAACGGCATCATGAAAAAACCGACTAACGCATGAAAAGGTAGGTAAACATCTTACACTTAAATAAAAAAAAACTCCCTTAATGACAGGCACATTTTGCTTTGGTGTTTTCATTTTTTCCTATTTTCTTATTCAAATTGTCTCTTCAAAGAGGAAGAGGAGTGGAACTCTAGCGCCACCTATTGAAAGCAGCAATTTACAGTTCATCTGCCCACCAAACTATATAGACTTCGCATCCGTCTTTTAGTTATGACATGCTAGGTTTTTAACCTCACTCCTGGATTTATATTCGTTCACTAAATAAAGAAACGTTTTCATTCCGTGGAGCAGATCCTCTTCTTATGAGGTTTACTTAAAACCTTTCGAAAACTCTATTTTCAACTTTTTTTATTCTAGTTTTCATAAAGAACTTATCAGAAATTGTTTGATGGCTTGTTCTAAATACCGTGTCCAAATCACAGTCTCTTATGAAGCTAAACCCATGATTGGGCTTCCCAGGAATACCAACAAAAACAAGATCCCATCATGGGGTGCCATCTCTGTTAGAGACATCATATGCCGGCTGTGTAAAGCAGCCAGCGTCTTCCCCTTGTGATGTGGGTTCAGCTCTTGAGCCCACTCCATGACGGATATATCTGTCGTGAAGCTTCAAGAGCTAAAACAAGGGCGATCAATCTAAAATCATTACTGTGGCCTTGTCTAATAGTGTCGTCGGAAAGCCACAACCTGCCTAATAAAACAACAACAGGCCGCTGCTTAACCCCTTCACCCCCGGGGCCACTTTCCATTTTTGCATTTTCGTTTTTTGCTCCCCTTCTTCCCAGAGCCATAACTTTTTCATTTTTCGGTCAATATGGCCATGTGAGGGCTTATTATTTGCGAGACAAGTTGTACATTCGAACAACATATCGTGTACTGGAAAACAGGAAAAAAAATCCCAAGTGCGGTGAAATTGCAAAAAAAAGTTGTTTTTTGTTTAGTTTTTTTACCATGTTCACTGAATGCTAAAACTGACCTGCCATTATTATTCCCCATGTCATTTCGAGTTATAGACACCAAAATAAAAAATAAAGTGGTGAGGAAAAAAAAAAAAAAACATCGCCATTTTCTGAGACCCGTAGCATCTACATTTTTCGGAATCTGGGGCCGGGTCAGGGCTTATTTTTTGAAGCCCGAGGTGATATTTTTAGTGACACTATTTTGGGGGTAGATACGATGTTTTGATTGCCCATTATTGCAATGTTGCGGCGACTAAAGAAAAATAATTCTCTGTTCGATTTTTTTTCTCATTACGTCGTTTACCGATCTGATTAATTCTTTTTATACATTGATAGATCGAGCGATTCTGAACGCAGCGATACTAAATGTGTATATTTAATTTTTTATATTGTTTTATTTTGAATGGGGCGAAAGGAGGTGATTTCAATATATATATATTATATATATATTTATTATAATATAATATATATATATTATATATATATATTATATATATATATATATATTATATATATATATATATATATATATATATATATATATATATATATATATATATATATATATATATATATATATATATATATATATATATATATATATATATATACAGTACAGACCAAAAGTTTGGACACACCTTCTCATTTAAAGATTTTTCTGTATTTTCATGACTATGAAAATTGTACATTCACACTGAAGGCATCAAAACTATGAATTAACACATGTGGAATTATATACTTAACAAAAAAGTGTGAAACAACTGAAAATATGTCTTATATTCTAGGTTCTTCAAAGTAGCCACCTTTTGCTTTGTTGACTGCTTTGCACACTCTTGGCATTCTCTTGATGAGCTTCAAGAGGTAGTCAATGGAAATGGTCTTCCAACAATCTTGAAGGAGTTCCCAGAGATGCTTAGCACTTGTTGGCCCTTTTGCCTTCACTCTGCGGTCCAGCTCACCCCAAATCATCTCGATTGGGTTCAGGTCTGGTGACTGTGGAGGCCAGGTCATCTGGCGTAGCACCGCATCATTCTCCTTCTTGGTCAAATAGCCCTTACACAGCCTGGAGGTGTGTTTGGGGTCATTGTCCTGTTGAAAAATAAATGATGGTCCAACTAAACGCAAACCGGATGGAATAGCATGCCGCAGCAAGATGCTGTTGTAGCCATGCTGGTTCAGTATGCCTTCAATTTTGAATAAATCCCCAACAGTGTCACCAGCAAAGCACCCCCACACCATCACACCTCCTCCTCCATGCTTCTCGGTGGGAACCAGGCATGTAGAGTCCATCCGTTCACCTTTTCTGCATCGCACAAAGACAAGGTGGTTGGAACCAAAGATCTCAAATTTAGACTCATCAGACCAAAGCACAGATTTCCACTGGTCTAATGTCCATTCCTTGTGTTCTTTAGCCCAAATAAGTCTCTTCTGCTTGTTGTCTGTCCTTAGCAGTGGTTTCCTAGCAGCTATTTTACCATGAAGGCCTGCTGCACAAAGTCTCCTCTTAACAGTTGTTGAAGAGATGTGTCTGCTGCTAGAACTCTGTGTGGCATTGACCTGGTCTCTAATCTGAGCTGCTGTTAACCTGCGATTTCTGAGGCTGGTGACTCGGATAAACTTATCCTCAGAAGCAGAGGTGACTCTTGGTCTTCCTTTCCTGGGGCAGTCCTCATGTGAGCCAGTTTCTTGCAGCGCTTGATGGTTTTTGCACTTGGGGACACTTTCAAAGTTTTACCAATTTTTTGCATTGACTGACCTTCATTTCTTAAAGTAATGATGGCCACTCGTTTTTCTTTACTTAGCTGCTTTTTTCTTGCCATAATACAAATTCTAACAGTCTATTTAGTAGGACTGTCAGCTGTGTATCCACCAGACTTCTGCACAATACAACTGATGATCCGAACCCCATTTATAAGGCAAGAACTCCCACTTATTAAACCTGACAGGGCACACCTGTGAAGTGAAAACCATTTCCGGTGACTACCTCTTGAAGCTCATCAAGAGAATGCCAAGAGTGTGCAAAGCAGTCATCAAAGCAAAAGGTGGCTACTTTGAAGAACCTAGAATATAAGACATATTTTCAGTTGTATCACACTTTTTTTGTTAAGTATATAATTCCACATGTGTTAATTCATAGTTTTGATGCCTTCAGAGTGAATGTACAATTTTCATAGTCATGAAAATACAGAAAAATCTTTAAATGAGAAGGTGTGTCCAAACTTTTGGTCTGTACTGTATATATATATATATATATATATATATATATATATATATATATATATATATATATACACACATATACATACCAAAAGTTTGGACACACCATCTCATTTAAAGAAATTTCTGTATTTTCATGACTATGAAAATTGTACATTCACACTAAAGGCATCAAAACTATGAATTAACACATGTGGAATTATATACTTAACAAAAAAGTGTGAAACAACTGAAAATATGTCTTACCGTATTTTAGAGGAGGAAAAAAAAAAAAAAAAAAATGTAAGCAAAAAAATGTGGTCATGATGCACTGTTAAGGGGGAGGGTGTCTTCTGCTGACACTGGTATAGGGGTAATGTCCCCCAATTCTGACAATATCCCCAATCCTGGTATATATGCCCCCCCCCCTTCCTTTTATACGTTGTCCCCATCCTGGTACGCATGGCCCCCCCCCCCCGTCATCCCCGTCCTGGTACGCATGGCCCCCCTGTCATCCCCGTCCTGGTACGCATGGCCCCCCGTCATCCCCGTCCTGGTACGCATGGCCCCCCCGTCATCCCCGTCCTGGTACGCATGGCCCCCCCGTCATCCCCGTCCTGGTACGCATGGCACCCCGTCCTGGTACGCATGGCACCCCGTCCTGGTACGCATGGCACCCCTCATCCCCGTCCTGGTACGCATGGCACAGCAGTCCCCATCCTGGTACGCATGGCACCTCTCATCCCTATCCTGATATGCATGGCACCCCTCATCCCTGTCCTGGTATGCATGGCACCCCTCATCCCTGTCCTGGTATGCATGGCACTCCTCATCCCTATCCTGGTATGCATGGCACCCCTCATCCCTATCGTGGTATGCATGGCACCCCTCATCCCTATCCTGGTATGCATGGCACCCCTCATCCCTATCCTGGTATGCATGGTCTCCCTAATCCTCATTATGCTGCACATAAAAAAAAAAAAAATAAACACTCCTACTCACCTTTCTTCTCTCCTCCAGCGTTGCGTCCTGTCTACCTGCACTGATCTCTCCATGTGAGCCGCGTATGGCGTCACTGCCATGCGAGGCTCACCAGGAGAGATCAGCTGCCGGAAGTCACTGCTCCCCACGCCGGGACTGTGTGCGCGGGGAGCAGTAACTTCACTCTCCTTCATAGCCGGAACACAGCGTAGTCGCGCTGCGTTTCCTGCTGCTGCCGGCTATCTCGTGTGCCCGCTTATTAAAGGGCACAAATATTCACCCCCTCCCCACGTCCATGGGCGCGGAGAGAGGTTGAATATATATATACCCCCCCCCCCCCAACATTCGGACTATAAGACGAAGCCCCCATTTTCCTCCAAAATTTTGGAGGAAAAAAGTGCGTCTTATAGTCCGAAAAATACGGTATATTCTAGGTTCTTCAAAGTAGCCACCTTTTGCTTTGATGACTGCTTTGCACACTCTTGGCATTCTCTAGATTAGCTTCAAGTGGTAGTCACCGGAAATGGTCTTCCAACAATCTTGAAGGAGTTCCCATCTCGATTGGGTTCAGGTCTGGTGACTGTGGAGGCCAGGTTATCTGGCGTAGCACCCCATCACGCTCCTTCTTGGTCAAATAGCCTTACACAGCCTGGAGGTGTGTTTGGGGTCATTGTCCTGTTGAAAAATAAATGATGGTCCAACTAAACGCAAACCGGATGGAATACCATGCCGCTGCAAGATGCTGTGGTAGCCATGCTGGTTCAGTATGCCTTCAATTTTGAATAAATCCCCAACAGTGTCACCAGCAAAGCACCCCCACACCATCACACCTCCTCCTCCATGCTTCACGGTGGGAACCAGGCATGTAGAGTCCTTCCGTTCACCTTTTCTGCGTCGCACAAAGACACGGTGGTTGGAACCAAATATCTCAAATTTGGACTCATCAGACCAAAGCACAGATTTCCACTGGTCTAATGTCCATTCCTTGTGTTCTTTAGCCCAAACAAGTCTCTTCTGCTTGTTGCCTGTCCTTTGCAGTGGTTTCCTAGCAGCTATTTTACCATGAAGGCCTGCTGCACAAAGTCTCCTCTTAACAGTTGTTGTAGAGATGTGTCTGCTGCTAAAACTCTGTGTGGCATTGACCTGGTCTCTAATCTGAGCTGCTGTTAACCTGCGATTTCTGAGGCTGGTGACTCGGATAAACTTATCCTCAGAAGAAGAGGTGACTCTTGGTCTTCCTTTCCTGGGGCAGTCCTCATGTGAGCCAGTTTCTTTGTAGCGCTTGATGGTTTTTGCAACTGCACTTGGGGACACTTTCAAAGTTTGCCCAATTTTTTGGACTGACTGACCTTCATTTCTTAAAGTAATGATGGCCACTCGTTTTTCTTTACTTAGCTGCTTTTTTCTTGCCATAATACAAATTCTAACAGTCTATTCAGTAGGACTATCAGCTGTGTATCCACCAGACTTCTGCACAACACAACTGATGGTCCCAACCCCATTTATAAGGCAAGAAATCCCACTTATTAAACCTGACAGGGCACACCTGTGAAGTGAAAACCATTTCCGGTGACTACCTCTTGAAGCCCATCAAGAGAATGCCAAGAGTGTGCAAAGCAGTCATCAAAGCAAAAGGTGGCTACTTTGAAGAACCTAGAATATAAGACATATTTTCAGTTGTTTCACACTTTTTTGTTAAGTATATAATTCCACATGTGTTAATTCATAGTTTTGATGCCTTCAGTTTGAATGTACAATTTTCATAGTCATGAAAATACAGAAAAATCTTTAAATGAGGTGTGTCCAAACTTTTGCGATCATCAGAATTGCTCACTGGCTATGAACGCCGACCGCTGGGTGGTGCTCATAGCCTCCCGGCAATAACAACCGCAGGGGTCTCCTGCAGACCCCAGGTTGTCGTGCCAACCCATCTGCGACCCGTGGTCATGTGACAAGGGCGCCGATGGGCGGGACTTATGACATCCATCCGTGATTCCACCCGCAGCTGTTAGGGGCACATGACAGCTGATCAGATCAGCTCATCGCCGGAGCCCGCACCAAAGAGAGACCCGACATGTGCCGTACATGTACGGCAAATGTCGGAAAGGGGTTAAAAGGGTATTCCCATCTCCAATATCCTATCCCAATATGTAGTAAGTGTAAATTATAATATTAGCAAATACCTCCAGTACCCATGGTTATGACCACTAACAACTAGCTAATGAACTGTTACTATATCAGTGGTTGTAACCATGGATACCGAAGGTCTTGCAATGCGCCTGTACATGAGATAAGCGAATCAGCAGAACTATACTACATTTCTAATTGGAGGTGTTCTCTAATAGTATTACACCTACTACACATTGGGATAGGACCTTGGATATGGGAATACCCCTTTAAGTCTCTCCCTAATACTTTACACTGAAGGTATGGTTGTTGAAACTGGCTGTTGTGAAACAGCACAAGCCCACAAGAATCTCACAACAAAGTCAGAAAGTATATGGTGTGTTGATTTAATTAACAGTAAAGGATAGAATCATTATGAACTACAAGCAAGAAAATCAGTCCTTGTAGTTTACAATCATTCTGTCCTCACTAACAGTAACATGAGTACGTCACTGCCATCCATATACTGAGACAAACAATGATCCATACAGGGAGATCCTGGAACACAGAGTAAAAATATTTTACTTTTTAAAGTAGCATTAACCCCTTAGTGACCGGACTAATTTTTTTAAAATCTGACCAGTGTCACTTCATGTAGTAATAACTCAAACACTTCAACATATCCCATTGATTTTAAGACTGTTTTTTTTGTGACACATTATACTTTATGATAGTGGTAAATTTAGGTTGATACGTTTTGCGTTTATTTATAAAAAATATCAGAATTTTGACAAAAATGTTTTAAAAATTGCAATTTTCAAACTTTGGTTTGCCCATTGGGATTAAAGGGATAGTTATTCACACAAAAACATTAACAAATAACATTTCCCTCACGTCTGCTTTACATCAGCTCCATTTAAAAATGTAGCAGTCATTTTTCATTTTTTCAAGGAAATTTACAAAACTTATTTTTATAAGGACCTGTTCAGTTATGAAGGGACTTTGGGGGTCCTATATGTTGGAAACTACCGAAAAGTCATACCATTTTAAAAACTGCACCCCTCAATATATTTAAAATTGCTTTCAGGTAGTTCATTAACCCTTCTGGTTCTTTTCAGGAAGTAATGGAAAGTGGCATGACAAGAATGAAAAAGTTTATTTTTACCAACCTAAATTGTGATAACTTCTGAACAGGCCTAGAGCCGGCAGACTCTAAGGCCGTTATCTGCCATGGCAAACATCAGGACCACATGCTCAAGATCTCAGGGTGCCGATGAGGTTAAAGAGGGAGCCCCCACTCTGTTAACCATTTAGATTCTGTAGTCACTATTAACAGCAGAATCTAAGGGGTTAAATGGCCATGGTCGGTGCCAAAACTGATCATGGCTGACGCAACAAGTTGTCAGCTATTGTGTACAGGTGACAGTTACAGGATTGTCACCTGTTGGGGAATGCTAGTCTCTTATATCGCAGGTCAGTAAAAAGTACATGTGAATATAAGAAACGTTCTAATATATCATGAGAAATATTTTTTTTTCTCCACTTCTAAGCCTTTCCCTTTTATCCGCCTCCTGAACTGATCATTCACTCTCACTGAGGGATCAGGTTGCATCTACCTATTGAAGCCTATGGAAAAAGGAGGAGAAGCAGAGTGAGAGTGAAGCCATGTTCATACTATCAGTATTTGGTCAGTATTTTACATCAGTATTTGTAAACCAAAACCAGGAGTGGGTGATAAATACAGAAGTGGTGATGTGTTTCTATTATACTTTTCCTCTGATTGGCTTCCAAATACTGATATGAAATACTGACCAAATACTGATAGTGTGAATGTAGCCTGACAGAGAAACACACAGATAGCGCTGCTTTCTAGTAAGAGTTTACTCTCACCCCATTACTGAATTCTCATCTACACTATTCCTCATTACTGTATAATGTCTTCCATGCTGCTACTTCGGTGGTCTGCTACAGGGGGATAGCGGAGTAGGAATCCCTCATGTCTCTGCAATCTGTTTATTGGAGACATTATAGCAGCTAGTATCTACCCACCAGGTCAGAGACAACTGAAAATTACAGATAGAGCCAGCAGAGGAGAAAAGGATACAAGTCATATCATGGCCAGAAATAGTATTAGACCTAAAGTATCAACAGAACAGACTGTAGTAAAGTCATCTGAAACTACATCTATTCCTTAACAGAATGGATGGGTGGACAGCATACATTTTTTTTTTATATGTGCGACAGATTTGAAAAAGAAATTGCATCAAGTAAGCCTACACAAGTATTAAACAAAAACGATATAATTTAGCAATTATTTTATTCTATATTCTGTACCTGGTTATGGTATATTTTAAAGGGTTGTTCCACATATTTTGCAGCCACTACACAGTGATTGGATAGGTCCTGTTCAGCTCTGCCACTGATAACACCCAGCCGCTGCCAGCATTGAGAACTGCTGATCAGTGGAGGAGGTCCCAGGCGTTGGACCCCCTGTGATCTGACGCACCTATCCTAAGACTAGGTCATCATCAGAAAAGAGTTGGAATAACCCTTTATCTTGAAGAATTGATTTAAGCTAGTTGTCCCTCCTAGCATATCCATATCATACATAGCATATCCATATCATGCATAGCATTCTCTGATGACATGCAGCATGGCCCAGTTTTAAAGAAAAATGGAGTTCCCAGAGGTGGGACCTATATCTATAATACATAAATATAAGAGATGGGAATACTCCATTAACTGATCAGTCATTTTCTAATGAAAAAATATGGAGAGTGAGGCAGTACATCCAGTAAAATTAACCCTTTATTAACCCGTGTGAAGTTTTAGCTCGAATGAGCTTAAACCCTTACTGACATCCGCTGTACATGTATGGTAGCGGGTGTATGGAGCGGGCTCACAGGGTGAGCCTGCCCCTTACCCAGTAGATAGTGACTGTGTGTTACAGCCAGGACCTGCCTCTAACAACCGCGGTTGGCGCTAAGTCTGTTGAAGACCTCTGTGCTTCTCATTACGGAGCTCCTTTAAAACACAGCCTGCGGCAGGGCTTCAAAGGAGACTGTGACTTATACTATATGCGGCAATACTATGGTATTGCTCTATCAGGATAGGTACCCATCAGAGAAAGGTCACCTTGCTGTGGTTGATGGGCATCCCTGAATTGGCAAATTTATGCACTAATAAATATAATGTACTTACAAAAATGAAGGTTAACAACAATGCAGTTTAGAGCTCATGCACTCAGTGTGTTCGCAGATATCTTGGCCCTTACAGAGGCTGCTATGTTCCTTTTTTTGTATGTTTTGCAGTCATTGCAGCTTGCACCTGTTCACACTATATGGAGGTGCTGGTTGGTTTTTTGTTTCTTGCAGGTCTGCACACGCCGTTCCATGTTGTTGAATGTATTCCACAGGATGTCTGGGGTCATAGCCTGAATTTCCCGCTGTATGTTCCTCGGAGGCCTGTAATATTCATGGCCTGTTACTGTACTCCCGACCTTTCAAATGGCCCCAAAGGAAAAAAATCTGGTGGTGTTAAACCAGTACAGTGACTCAGTAGGGACGAGCACAACCTTTCTTGGCCGCTCGTTGACATGTGTAATATGACATGCCTGTCTGCTGGGAAAGCCTGTGTAACGATTTACGTGGAGATAGAAGTCGCTGTTTCACATCTTGAATTGTTTCCATTTTCAGACATCCTTGATCATGCCTATCCAGTAATGTTCCTGTACGTTCCGACTTATTCACCAATGACAGAAAACACTGCTTGGATGGAGGATTTCAACCTCTAAACTTCTTGAGAAACTCACTTTGGTACCTGTTTAAAAACTCAGTTTTCCAATTAGTTTTCACAATGAAAACACTCTCCTCCAAACTGTATCTGTACATTGTAACAAATGCAGAAGGAATTTGGCAGGAGTGAAATGCGAGCACCACACAAACTCCTGACACGCAGAAAGGTGTGCAGCAAGTCTATGACAACCGGCGGGGCGACAAGTCAGCGAGACCACTTGGAGCAAGGATGTTTCTTGTCGCTGAAGTTCATTCTACTCTCACGTCTCAGGAACCAAAGTATGCACAATCCAAATTTCAGCATGGTCGATCGTCTCTGTTAGAAGCTACAGCATTTTTTCCGGGTAAGGTAGCGAATGCATCACCCTGTATAACACACAGAAATCTACGACTATTACTCACCTCTGCAGCGTAGATCTTGCAGAGTTAATGCATTCTCCTCCTCCTATGGTGCCAATTAACAGGATTGGACTTAAAGGGACATCGTCAGGACTTCCTTTTCCATTAGTCCCGTCAGTTGCGAGTTCTGTATCAACTTCCGAAAGGACAGAATTACTCCCTAAGAAACGGTTATAATGAAAAATATAGATATTTTTAACTATTTGAATATTAAAGCGTACGGAAAAAAGATTTCTCATAGGCACAAATCAGATAATATCACTGGGGGAACTCGGGGAGTTTCAGTTAGAAGCCAGTGCTGTACCTTGTAAATGACAGCTGCTACAGGCTACTCTCTGTCATTTTGGCTGCACTCATTTAAATACTTGAAACACTTACATAATCCATATTATGTAACCTATAACCACAAACTTTCCCTTCAAACTAAATATCACTGGATTGAAACTCAACTTAATGTAATAGTTTTTTAGAAAGGTATAAAAGTATGTGACTTAAGGGGCCATGGAAAGGTTTCATGGGGGAAGGAGATATTTATAAATATTTCCAATGTGAACCCGCTATAAATTGCAGTGAGCCATGACAGCTACAAAAGAAAACCGAGAATACAATGCGAGGGGACAATGAGAGTCAGATTCTTAACATCTGTCATCAAGTCCTTAAGAGAATCAGGAGCCCGATATTCAATACACACAGCAGTGAAATATTCATTACCTTCGAGCCTCAGCAGCTCCTCGCTCGTAATGTCAGCCGGCTCACTCTCGTCCGATACAGATGCCACTTGAAGTACCTGAACACACGACACACAGATTCTTTAAGATCCAATATAGACATGACACCTAGCTTTTAAGCTAAAGCCTGGACTAGACAACCCTACCTGATGTAAACCTGATATATTACATAAATTTCAATAATATATTTGAATCCAACAAACCAATCAGGTTTAGTAATCACATAATGTAAGACGCCTCAATTTATTGTATGTGCACGAGCTACAAAAGCCGTGCCAACACAGCGGTCTTCTCACAGGTGACCTTAGCTACTTTATGGCGAGAGACTACATTTCCAGATTGGTGATAATGTTAACCTAAGGCTATGTTCACACATGTTGGGGTTTTCAGCGTCACAAATCTGCAGCAAAATCTAATCTCTGGCAGGAAATCAGCGGCGTCAAAAACTCAAGTTTTGCTGGGTTTTTTCAGCGTTTTTTTCACTGTCCTTCTGTCTCAATTTATGCATGTACAAGATGTGTGAACAGAGAATTCTGGTTTCTCATAGACTTTGCTGGTACTACAAAACGAAGCTGAAAATTTGCATAAAAATCTGCAGCAAAAAACGTTGAAAAACCCAACATGTGTGAATATATCCTAAAGGAATCGAGAACAAAACAAGTTCTAGTGTACAGTGATATACGGCTCTGGCAAAAATGAAGAGACCACTGCAAAATTTTCAGTTTCTCTGATTTTTCTCTTTATAGGTATATTTTTGAGTAAAATGTACATCGTTGTTTTAGTCTATAAACTACTGACAACATATCTCCGAAATTCAAAGCTAAAGATTTTGCATTTATTCGAAGCAAAATGATAACGTGTCAAAATACTAAAAAAAAACAAACGGTGCTTGCAGACCATGAATTACTCATGTTTTAACTCAGGAACAGTTCAGAAACCAATATTTGGTGGACTAACCATGATTTTTAATCACAGCTTTCATGCGCCTTTCCATGCTTTCCACCAGTCTTTCCATGCTTTCCAACAGAAAACTGTTCAGTGGTCTCTTAATTTTTGCCAGAGCTGTATATATAGTTCTTTTCAGTGGCAAGTTCCTCAGCGATTGGGGGCGTATACAGGGGTTGGTGCCTTGGAGACTTTCCAGAGAATAAAGGTGGTCATATACAGTCTTCCGCGTATAGTCAGCCTAACATATTTAAACAATTCCATTTTTATTCAGACAGGCTTATGTCCACCCTAATACGTCAGCAATGATGCTTTACCAGGAACCTGTCAGATCAGAATTCCCTATCTAAGATTAATGTGCACACAACATCTTTAAGACACCGGCAGACCCGCCAAGGTTTTCCTAGGCAAAGCTATTTCAGGAAAAAAAGCCGGTGGTCTAATTATTTCCTCTAGCCTTCCCTGCCTTTTCTTAGATAGAAAATTCTGACTTGACAGGTTCCCTTTAAAGGAGATGTTTCACTTTCTATCTTCAGAAGCGCACTGTACCCCTGTCTCTCAGCTTTCTGCTTGCCAGGGTGCGATGCGGTGCGCTCCTGATGATTGACAGGTCGGAACTAGCAGTATAGTTGCATCACTGCTTCAATTGGAGAACTTTCCAATGCTGCAGCAGGATAGGAGGTGCACAGAAGTAGGCCAGATCATGCGCTGTAGCCAGCTTTAGATCAGCACTTACAAGCGCTATTAAAAAGAGCTTGCAAGCACAAAACCTGCTCAGTCACCAATGCTACACTGCAGGAATCATCAATAACCTATGCAACAAGTATTAAACCATTAAAATTCCCATTGATCTTTATAAAAGGTAATTATGGGAGGATTCATAAGTCTGCAGTCACACAGAATGGCTGCAGGCTTATCAATTTAGACTGGACAGCACCTTTAAAAAATATATTGGGGTCATGATTTTATGGCACTTACTAATCTAGAAGTATTACAGGTTCTTCTCCCTCTCTTGTTGGTGCTGCCTTCCTCATTGTGTTCCTCTTCTTAATATGGCTTTTGGTGGAGGAGCGCGAGACCAGACCTGTCCATCACCCTCCTCCAACAGCTTTTCCATGTGCGGTGTTTTTAAATTGGAGGATAATTTTCCTTTTACATTAGTACATGCCATAAATATCATGTCCACAACACATTTGTTAAAATAAAGATAAAATGGCCAACCCCTTTAAACAGTAACACAACTTTTTTTTTTCCATTATTGTGTCCAGCATGGAAAGTTTTGAAAATTTGTAATGGACTTAATTAGGCGATTCAGCTGCATTTCTGTCCAAAAATCTGATGAAATTGGCCTCCAAACCCCTAGTTTCTGCAGGTTTTTCCTGTTGGGTAACATCCATGCTCCATGTGCATGTAAACTGCAGTACAGATTGTGTCGGCTGACGGAATGGCACCTAAGGAGTGTTCTTGTTCCAGAGGTAGACCATGCTCTATATTGTAGTCTCTCTTCTAGAGCTCTGCTGCTTCCCCGCTGTGTCCTGCATTCTGACATTGAACTATGAGTGACAGATGGCAGCTCGGTAACAAGAGAGGAGCGTAGAATAACCAGAAGATGGCTCCTCTCTTGCTGTTGTACAAGAGTATGATGCCAGAATGCAGGAGACAGCATTAGACTCCATTCGCATGAAGCATTTTCCAAAAATGCGGCAAAACAGTGCATTTTTAAATGCAACACAGCCGCAACAAGTGAACGCAGCCTTACCCCACAGTTATTAAAAGGGTTATCTGGGACTTTGGTTATTTTTTTCTCCAAGGCTAATGACTTACAGGCACGTACGTACTAAATACAATGATCTGTGCTAGCTCAGAGCAGTCATAAACCGCTCCTGCAGACGAGTCTCCTTCCGTTGACAACAGGGCAGTTCCTTCTCTTCAGCTCTGTTGACAGGACATCTTTTCCAATGTTATGTTGATTGACAGCCAACAACCTAACACAGAAGGGATCCAACTCTCAATCAGCATGATATCGGCCTTGACATTCTATTGACAGAGCAGACTGGAAGAGAAGGCGCTGTTCTGTTCATGTGAGGCAAAAAGCAGCAGGAGTCACGGTCTGAAACAGCAGAGATCGGCGAGGGGCAGAACAGGCACGTAGTTGCTAACTACCTGCCTACAGTGGGTACGGAAAGTATTCAGACCCCTTTAAATTTTTCACTCTTTGTTTCATTACAGCCATTTGGTAAATTCTAAAAAGTTCATTTTTTTCTCATTAAAGTACACTCTGCACCCCATCTTGACTGAAAAAAAAAACAGAAATGTAGAAATTTTTGCAAATTTATTAAAAAAGAAAAACTGAAATATCACATGGTCATAAGTATTCAGACCCTTTGCTCAGACACTCACATTTAAGTCACATGCTGTCCATTTCCTTGTGATCCTCCTTGAGACGGTTCTACTCCTTCATTGGAGTCCAGCTGTGTTTAATTAAACTGATAGGACTTGATTTGGAAAGGCACACACCTGTCTATATAAGACCTCACAGCTCACAGTGCATGTCAGACCAAATGAGAATCATGAGCTCAAAGGAACTGCCCAAGGAGCTCAGAGACAAAATTGTGGCAAGGCACAGATCTGACCACGGTTACAAAAGAATTTCTGCATTAGTCAAGGTTCCTAAGAGCACAGTGGCCTCCATAATCCTTAAATGGAAGAGGTTTGGGACCACCAGAAGTCTTTCTAGACCTGGCCAAACTGAGCAATCGTGGGAGAAGAGCCTTGGTGAGAGAGGTAAAGAAGAACCCCAAGATCACTGTGGCTGAGCTCCAGAGATGCAGTGGGGAGATGGGAGAAAGTTCCACAAAGTCAACTATTACTGCAGCCCTCCACCAGTTGGGCCTTTATGGCAGAGTGGCCCGACAGAAGCCTCTCCTCAGTGCAAGACCTATGAAAGCCCGCATAGAGTTTGCTCAAAAACACATGAAGGACTCCCAGACTATGAAAAATAAGATTCTCTGGTGTCATGAGACGAAGATAGAACTTTTTGGTGATAATTCTAAGTGGTATGTGTGGGGAAAACCAGGCACTACTCATCACCTGCCCAATACAATCCCAACAGTGAAACATGGTGGTGGCAGCATCATGCTATGGGGTTGTTTTTCAGCCGCAGGGACAGGACGACTGGTTGCAATTGAAGGAAACATGAATGCGGCCAAGTACAGAGATATCCTGAATGAAAACCTCTTCCAGAGTGCTCTGGACCTCAGACTTGGCCGAAGGTTCACCTTCCAACAAGACAATGACCCTAAGCACATAGCTAAAATAACAAAGGAGTGGCTTCAGAACAACTCTGTGACCATTCTTGACTGGCCCAGACAGAGCCCTGACCTAAACCCAATTGAGCATCTCTGAAGAGACCTGAAAATGGCTGTCCACCAACGTTCACCATCCAACCTGACGGAACTGGAGAGGATCTGCAAGGAAGAATGGCAGAGGATACCCAAATCCAGGTGTGAAAAACTTGTTGCATCATTCCCAAGAAGACTCAAGGCTGCACTAGCTCAAAAGGGGGCTTCTACTCAATACTGAGCAAAGGGTCTGAATACTTATGACCATGTGATATTTCAGTTTTTCTTTAATAAATTTGCAAAAATTTCTACATTTGTTTTTTTTTCAGTCAAGATGGGGTGCAGAGTGTACTTTAATGAGAAAAAATGAACTTTTGAATGGCTGCAATGAAACAAAGAGTGAAAATTGTAAAACAGCAAAATGTATCAACATTGACAGCACCTGAACCTCAAAAACTGCTGCCATTATACAAGTTCAGACATACGATAAAAAACATTCAGCAAAATATACAATGTACAAATCACTGCTATATTAACTCACCAGTTGAGCGAAGGTAGTAACTTTAATCCGTTTGAAAAGTTCATCTTTTTTATATCTGTAATCTGAGAAAGTAAAAAAGAAATAGATGTAACTAACTCTGATAGCATGAACAATCTTCAAAATTAACTGCAGTACCGACCATCCGTAAAAGCTTGGAGCATTTCTCAGAATTGAAAACATACAATTGCGGGTAAGACTCTGTTCACATGTCAGTTTGGGATCCGTTTGTAATTGCTCCAGTAAAAGAAAAAATACATATATTATATATAGACACATAGATAGATAACAGATCCAAACAAATACCAAAGCTTCTGTTTATAGACAGATGGTCAAACAAATCCATGTAAAAATTGAAACTTTCTTTCCGTTTTGTATCCAATTACACCCCTTCTTAATCCCACAGGAAACTTATGGAGGGAGTTGAATATCCGAGTTGCCAAGCGACATCCTCAAAATCTGAATGATTTAGAGATGGTCTGCAATGAGGAGTGGACCAAAATTCCTCCTCACATGTGCGCAACCCTCATCATCAACTACAAAAAACATCTGACTGCTGTGCTTGCCAACAAGGGTTTTGCCACCAAGTATTAAGTGTTGTTTGCCAGAGGGATCAAATACTTATTTCTCACTGCAAAATGCAAATAAATTTATCTAATTTATAACAATGTGATTTTCTTGATTTTTTTGGGGATATTTTATCTCTCAAATGTTAAAATTAACCTACCCTTAAAATTATAGACTGTTCAGGTCTTTGTCAGTGGGCAAACTTGCAAAAACAGCAAGGGATCAAATACTTATTTCCCCCACTGTATATGGAGGCATTTCACATGCCAGGAGCTTTCCTCTCTGTCTCAGTGTGACAAAAGCCAAGACAACAACTCACATTCAGCTGTGAAGGCATCCAAGTCTCTCCTCATGTCATATAGCTGAGATATCAGGATTAGAGAAAAAGGAAACAGTCTTGACTCAATAACTGCACAGAAATTATATAAGGGAAAGAAAACCAAGGTTCATTGTCAGGACCAGTGCTGTGGAGTCAGTAAGCCAAACCACTGACTCCGATTCCACAGCACGGCCTCACTACTGAGCGTGTACATAAAGTGCAGCACAGATTCATCTCCACTAAAAGCCGAGATCCTTAGATCAGGAATAGGACAGACATTTATAGGACATTTCATAACTTTCCCAAATTCTTATGAAAACATTTACAGCACATCCTGTATTGTACTAATGTACCCAATTTATTATATATTTTAGGAGCCGGAGTCAGCCCATTTTATACAGACTCCGACTCCACCAAAATGGGCTCCGACTCCTACACAACAGCCCTGGTCAGGACGCTCTCAAACAACTCTTCATATCTGAGCATCCTGTGCAACTTTGAGTCCTATGTAGTATGGAGGACAAATATATGGGGATTCTTGTTTTTTTCCAGTCTAGTTGTGCATAAAAATGAAAAACAAATATTCAGAAACTCCATTAGAAGCAAACAAATGGACCACTCGGTTAAAATGGATCGGTGACAGGCAGTATACTGTCAATTTTTACAACAAAAAGGACTTCTAAAAAGGAAATTATGGAATCAAACAATATTGAAAAACTTCCAATGTAATTTAATAAACAAGTATAAATATTATACACATATACGCACACAACCCTGCAGCTTTAGATATCATATGCAGCAATATAAGTAATATAGATAGATCACTGTAATGGTGGAGGTGGAAGAGCAGAAATCCATTACCTGGTTCTGTCTGGCCAGAAGCTTCATCAGAACTTTGTGACATGACTGATAAATGGGTTATATATCCAAGTGTGTACGTTCTGGAAGGAATACTACGCTGACTCTACAGGACTGAGAGCCGGCAGGAATGGTTCTTCTCGTCCCACATTCCTGCAATAAGCCATGCCCAGGACAGTCCCAAGCATTGTGCTGGCTTTTATCAGATTTGTATACTTTCAGCCATCATATTCTCAGAGTTGTTCTCATAAGACAGAATTACTGTCCTGGAGGTTTGATTTCTCATGGATAGCAGGTACCCTTACCAGGAGGTACAAAAGTGCCTATTCTAGTAAATCAAGAAGGTGAATATTATACAGCACATGGGACAGACAAAGATCTGTGTGTGCTCCACACAAGAGTATAAAAATAAAGAGAAATCTGATGAGCACAGAGGGAATTATACTCTGGACGGCAACAAAACCGTAATTGTGCGGCTGCTACTGCGAGGAAAGCAGAGAAGAACGCGGAGGGGTAAGGGGAGAGAAGCTACCCAAATATTGTAATGTCAGCGTCTATCAGGCCAATGGAAACCATCGCTTCATGAGCCATTCTTATTACATGACATATAATAATGGAGAATGACACGCCATCTGGTGGCACGCCAACATATTCGAATCTTTGTTGGCCTATGTATTAGATATGCAGAGGCAAAGTATAACCTTCTACATCATCACAAGTGGTCCGGTTACCCACTTTTTATACGCCAGCGTCCCGGTATACTGGATTTGTGTTATGCAGATATATTGGCAGAAAGAAATATCACTTATTTTTTTTATTTCATTTATTTTTTTTACTTACTTCTCTTAATTTCTTCTATCTTTTCCAAATATTTGGTCATGCTGTTACCTGGAAGAAGAGACAAGGCACCTCTGAATGTCAGCTCAACAAGACGTTCTGATTCTGCACGCGGTGAAGTCACCGTCACCTCTATCTGGTCATTGTGACACATGCATTCCGGGCTTAAAGGGAAATACCTATTTGTTTGGTATTTTGTTATTTGAGTGCAAACAGCTTAATATAAAACATGCTAAGAAGATGTACCACGGTAACATAATAGTATAAATAAAAAATATATACATACTGGAAAACATTACATATTACTCCGAGATACGGAAGTTACTAAGCTAGTCCGCATATGGATACTCCTTTTGGCATAAGTTTGGCCCACAGAAACTCTACATACAATTAGATGCCTTTTAGAGCTGAACTTTGATTTGGTCATAAATCACCAACTTCAGAAGAGATACAAACTTTCAGAACAAGCTCACTGATGGATTCACTGTTAACTCATTCTGCTATGTACAGTGATACTGCAAAAGGGTTCAAAGATTTTACTGAAAGACAGTTTCAAAACTAACTTTTAGCCAAAAGTCCATATATTTTATAGAAAAAATTCTGAGGCCTCACCAGACAGACCAAGGTGATACATAGGTTTCCTCACCTGTCTTGGAAGCCCAGGCCAAAATAAAAATGACTACTCAATTTACATAATATTAACCTCCTGAACTCTGTATTAGGTATAAGTCAATACCGCTGAACTAGAGATTACTGCGGCCAGAGATAGGACTGAGCATCAGCATATAACTTTTGTGATTACGGCTGCCTTTACCTCACCAACAACTAGGGGGCGCCTCACTACTCAAGGACTAGTGGAAGGCATGGATTTGTAGCAATGATCGTGTGCAGTATTAGTTACACTATTAGAAAATGTTGGCTTTACAAAATGCAGTAGTCAGCGAGTTAGGGCGCAGTCAGACGGCAGTATAACACAGACGACGATCGCATCGTAATGCTTGGACTGGCCGGCGGTTATCCTGACCCAAGCGTGACAGCGGCATAGAAATACATGCTGTCCCACTCGGGTCCGTAGAACCGTCGGCCAGTCCGAGCATTGCAATGCGATCATGGTCTGTGTTATACGGCTGTTTGGCTGCGCCCTTAGATACATTTTTTCTGCTGTAACTTAGAGGGGTTGTCCATTACAGGGAACCCCCTTTTAGGTGTCAGAGGGTGCTGCATAAATTAAAATCTATACTTCCCTTCCAGACCGATGACGCTCCTTGGCTGGTCTCCTAACAAACAATGACACCTGACTGATTGGCTGCAGCCTTATCATTTCAGTCCAAGAAGAAGAAACACTACTCTTCTATAGGATGGAAATATGAAGGCAGTCGCAGACTGGCTGCAGCTGTCATGTGACTGTGTATCAGGAGACCGGCCAAAGACACAGGGCTGAGAAGAGGAGTGGCATCGGTCCAGGAGGCAAGTATAGATTGTTTTTTCATTTATGCAGCACCCTGGGCCCATTAATATCTGGTTGTTCAGCCCCTTAAAGCACCACTCCATTGTTTTTTATTAACGCGCTGGAGTGGTGCCACTAATCTAAGTTACCTGTCTCTAGTATTACACTTACAAGCCGATGTCTTCGGCTCTTCCTGACGTCGATCCTTTCCTCATCCGCCATCTTGTGACCGCAACTTCTGACTGTCCGGAAGTCGGAGGTAACGGTCACAAGCTCTCAGTGTAAGTCTATGACAGCCTCGTTCTGTCTCTCAGACTTACACTGAGTAGTGACTTTTGTATTGCCCAGCAAACACTGGAGAGATCCGGCAGGTCACAAACTGCTGGAAACCAACTGGAACGGCACCGAAAACAGATGAAGACGGCAGCAGGTAAGTATAATACTAGGGGCAGGAAACTTACATTAGTGGCACCACTCCAGGGCTAAAGTAAAAAAAAGACACTGGAGTGGTGCTTTAAGTTAAAACGCAACTTATTGTTTTAGAAACAAAACACCTCAGGCTGACATTCAAGATGAGAGCGAGTGTTTCATTTGTTTCATTTCCAAGTCTAAATGATTCTGTAATTCCTGAAGGCCCTGGGCAGAGAACAAGGGACTGTAAGATGACCTGAGATGGGAGAGAAGAGCGCCTTTATTCTTCACTCAGGCGTGTCCTGTTAAATACTCTGTTTGGTGAAACATTCTAGCAACAGTCACCATTTGCTTTCAATCGTCCTCACCAGTGAATTCAGACAAAGCCAAAATTCTTTACCCCCCGAAGCCTAAGTAACGCTTGTTTGCTGTCCCAATGCAAAACGTCTAAGAATAAAATACATACTGTACCTATACGTCCTACAAGTAAATCTAATCAATACTGGTATAGATAAGTAATAGGCCTTTAATATTTCTGACAATAATCAAATTGCTTCGGAAACAAGTATTAAAGGGAACGTGACAGGTGACATATACTGCCTAGACCGTGTGCAGCATGTATAAGCCACTGGCTGTACGATCACAGCCATCTAGGTTTGTCTCAAATACTGCAGTTTCAGAGAAACACATACTTTTAATAGCAACCGTGACAGAGCAGCACCGAGCACTAGTCGTACAGGCTTCTCCCTGCCAGCTGACAGTGACTGTATACAGGGCCGCCATCAGGGCATTACTGCCCTTACTAGTGTATGGGGCCCGGTGAACTGAAGCAAAAAGTGGGGTCCCGAACACGCTGGCAGCCGGGGGCCCCCTCTCTTTGATTCCGCTCACTGAGCCCCAGAGGCAACAGTCCAGGGCAGCGCCGCAAGCCAGGTGCATAACAACACTGTATAGTTAAATCACCTAAGGTGATTTAAAGATATAGCTATAGTGTTGTTAATGCACCCGGTGGCAGGAATTGGGTGATGTACCTTTAAGCCGCGGCCGGGCCCGGGTGCATCATGGTCCTGATGTAGCATGCTCATGTGACACACGCGCGGTGCCCATCTTGAATCTTGAGCAGCGTGGGAGATAGGCATTAATGAAGGCTGCGGATCATATGCGCAGAAACATGTAGGTATATACTGTAGTATAATAAAAGATATAAAACTGAAGACCAGGCGTCCCTGGAGAGAATATTTAACCTCAGCATAGCACCTGTATAATGGCTCATATAACACATATATAACTATATAAATCAAGTGTGCGGGCAAAAAGCCTGAATTGCAGACTAGTGTAGCCACTAGTCTTTGCTCACTCCTATGGTCCCTCTCCCATTTTCCCCACTACATCCACATGCATTCCTCTTCATCCCACCACATGGGGGTCTATATGAGTAACACTGACTTTGACGGGTTGGAGTGGCTACACTAGACTGCAATTCAGGCTTTTTGCCCACACACTGGTTTTAAATAGTTATACATATGTTATATGAGCCATTATACAGGTGCTATACTGAGGTTAAATATTCTCTCCAGGGACGCCTAGTCTTGAGTTTTATATCTTTATTATACTACAGTATATACCTACATGATCCTCTATACCTGCCATTTTGCTTAACCAAACTGCAGTATTGGATGCATGGCGGTAATTTGTAACATGCTCTTATGGGAGAGTGTACCTAGCAATTGATCTATGTCATTATCTGTACTTTCAGGTTATTGATTACCTGTGGACATGGTCTTTTTGTATTGTTTCTGTTTTTAATTGGTTTTAGTATGTTTGTGTCAGTGTACATTAATACATTTTGGAATTTTTTGATTTAATACTATTGACTCATAGGTGTGCATTTCCATATTGCATTGTTTTTTTCCTCTTGTTTTGCTTCAGATTATCTTGTCAATGTAGGTATTTTGCACCCGGTTATTTTTTGCCCTATGATTGGCACTGGTGCACCCCCATTTACATATATTTATTACACATCTGGCTGTGATCGTACAGCCAGTGGCTGATACATGCTGCCCATGGTTTGCGCAGCATGTATCACCTGTCAGGTTCTCTTTAACTTTGACAAGCACACCTATTAGGTTTCAGCAGAAAAGGTGTTATTATGAAATTGTGATGAAGAAAAAATTAACCATGTCAAGTGAGGATTGGAACTTCAGCAAAATCTTTCTTGAGGCCAACAAGTCTCGTTTTGCCCTGGAAAAAAACTCAATGAAATCAGTTTTGAAATGGTCAGTTACCTGCCATATTCTCCTGATTTGGTCCCATCTGATTATGATCGCAAAAAAATCATCAAAAAGGATGAAAATTGATGACAAAGACCAAGATGGTAATTGATGATGTGTAGTCATGGCTTGCAGAGCAGGATAATTTTATTACTAAAGGATTAGAATTACTTTTTACTCTATGCATTAAAGGGCATCTGTCAGTAGGATCAACCCTCCTAAGCAGTCTATATGAACATGTAGGTCATAGGAAGCTGAATGAAATCATATCTTGATATCTATCATCCGAAGTCTTATTCCAGAGTAATCTACAATTTTCTTGATATGTAAATGAGCTGTTAAAATCTATGGGCATGACACTGATCTCCCAGAGAATTTGCCTCCAGAGCTTATTTTAAACTAGCTATTGAACCGGTTCTACACCCGGGCGGTGAGCATTTTTATTGGTATGCGGTCTCCCATGCTGGTATGAGCTGCCCCCATCCTGTTCGCCCATCCTGTTATGAGCTGCCCCCATCCTATCCTGCTATGAATGGCACCCCTCACCCCCCCAATCCTGGTATGCATGGCACCCCTCACTGGTATGCATGGCACCCCTCACCCCCCCTCCCCCAATCCTGGTATGCATGGCACCCCTCCCCCCTAATCCTGGTATGCATGGCACCCCTCACCCTTCCCCCCCCACCCAATCCTGGTATGCATGGCACCGCTCCCCCCCCAATCCTGGTATGCATGGCGCCCCCCCCCCCAATCCTGGTATGCATGGCACCCCTCACCCCCCCACACCTCAATCCTGGTATGCATGGCACCCCTCATCCCCCCCCCCAATCCTGGAATGCATGGCACCCCTCACCCCCCCCCAATCCTGGTATGCATGGCACCCCTCGCGCCCCCCCCCCCCAATCCTGGAATGCATGGCACCCCTCGCCCCCCCCCCCCCCCAATCCTGGAATGCATGGCACCCCTCACCCCCCCCAATCCTGGTATGCATGGCACCCCTCATCCCTATTACGCTGCACACATACAAAAAAATAAACACTTACTCACCTTTCTTCCCTGTGCTCCAGAGCGGTGTCCAGTTCTGCCGGGGGAGGAGTGTTGGGCCGGAGTACGCAAATGTGTCTTCAGTAAAATGGCACCGGATAGTGCTATGCGCCTCACACCTCCCCCGGCCTCCGGACCGAACACAGGCGCCGCAGCAACAGTCCTCCCGGTCAGGTAAGTATGGCGCCGGAGGAGTGTATGGCGCATACCGTGATCTCTGGCGCCATACACTCCTCTTACCTGTAACGGCTCCATGCGTTCTTCTGTCTGGAGCCAGACTGCGCAGGCGTGTTTTCAGTCTATAAGGGCTTCAGACAGAGGGACGCATCTCTGGTTATATTATAGATAAAGGGGGTGTTATCAGTGTAAGACATGTAATGACTGACAGTCTGCTCTCCAGATCTCACTGCAAAGATATGCCTAATCACAAAGTGTTCAAAGTAGAGCAGACATAAGTGTGATTACATCCACTTCTTTAGCTTTCATCTCAGTCAGTGTGGGGGAAGAGGCAGCACAGCAGAGCTGACAGCACTGTGAGGAGAGTGTCTAGAAGTTTTGTAATGAAACAGAGGTCAGTGAGGAGAGCAGACTGTCTGTCATTACATGTCTCATACAGGAGAATCTGCTGTCCGGATCTCAGTGCAGAGCTGTGTCCGATTACAATTCACACTTCTTCAGCTTCCATTTCATGGGCAGCTAATATGGGGGGAGGGGCAGTACAGTAACGCTGACAGCACTACAAGAAGAGAGCTGCTAGAAGTATTACCCATGAGAGACAGTTCAGCTCTGCTGTTAGTTATCACACAAAACTCTGCAGTGAAATCAGGGTAGCAGATTGTCAGTCATTACATGTCTCACACTGGTAATGCCCCATTACATATAACACAAGCTCTGAAGGCAGATTTGTGTCCGGCCTATAGATCTTAAAAGCTCATTTACATTTTAAGAAAAATATAGATTTCTCTGAAACAAGACATCAGATTGCAAATATCAAGGTATCAACTTTCTAGGACCTACGTGCCCATGTAGACAGCTTAGGAGTGTAGATCCTACTGACAGATTCCCTATATATGTATAGTATTGAAAGGGGATTATGTTGTAACTTCTACATGTAAGTTTTTTCAAGGCCAGTTTAACTATATATCAATACCCCTCGTATAAAGGATATGTATATTTTATTACTAAAGGCAATGAAAATCTGTGATTTCCAACAGTAGAAAAGGCCTAGAGCCAGATAAACTATTCATCTGGGAGTAGATCACAAATACACACAAGCGAGCGCAATGTTCCCCAGACACAAAGCCGAGCCCAAACAGGCTCTTTAATATTAACCTCGATATAAATGCTGAGTGCAATTAATCTTGCCCGATCCATTGATCTCCACATTTTAGAAAGTGATGTTTGTTCCAAAACCCAAAGAAGAAATTATTCACAACAGATAATCCCTTATAATGTGCAGGTTCAGGGTACTGAGGAACTCCTCTATTAGTCCTAGAGCTTTTTTCCACACTTTTCTCAGTTCCGCAAAGAAATGAAAAATGGAGAATGCGCTGGTCTGGTCCAATTTACAAGCCTAGTGCATGTAAATAGCTCGCAGAGAAGTGCACGGAGCTAGCCATGTCCACAATTGGCACTCATCTGAGCCTTAGACAAACCTGAGCCACATGCTGGTGTTGAATGCCACTTAAGAGAATGAAGGAAACCAACTGATTTAATTGGGATATACAAGTGCTTCTCACTAAAGAATATCATCAAAAAGTTTATTTATTTCAGTTCTTCAATACAAAAAGTGAAACTCATATTATATAGAGTCATTACACACAGAGTGATCTATTTCAAGTGTTTATTTCGGTTAATGTTGATGATTATGGCTTACAGCCAATGAAAACACAAAAGTCATTATCTCAGTAAATTAGAATAATTAACAAAAAGCACCGGCAAAGGATTCATGGGGAAGACTGCTGACTTGACAGATGTCCAGAAGGCAGTCATTGACACACTCCACGAGGAGTGTAAACCACAAAAGGTCATTGCTAAAGAAGCTGGCTGTTCAGAGTGCTGTATCCAAGCATATTAATGGAAAGTTGAGTGGAAGGAAAAAGTGTGGTAGAAAAAGGTGCACAAGCAACAGGGATAACCGCAGCCTTGAAAGGATTGTTAAGAAAAGGCCATTCAAAAATTTGTGGGAGATTCACAAGGAGTGGACTGCTGCTGGAGTCATTGCTTCAAGAGCCACCACACACAGACGTATCCAGGACATGGGCTACAAGTGTCGCATTCCTTGTGTCAAACCACTCATGACCAATAGACAAAGCCAGAAGCGTCTTACCTGGGCCAAAGAGAAAAAGACCTGGACTGTTGCTCAGTGGTCCAAGGTGTTGTTTTCAGATGAAAGTAAATTTTGCATTTCATTTGGAAATCAAGGTCCCAGAGTCTGGAGGAAGAGTGGAGAGGCCCACAATCCAAGCTGCTTGGGGTCTAGTGTGAAGTTTCCACAATCAGTGATGGTTTGGGGAGCCATGTCATCTGCTGGTGTAGGTCCACTGTGTTTTATCAAGACCAAAGTCAGCGCAGCCGTCTACCAGGAAATTTTAGAGCACTTCATGCTTCCCCCTGCCGACAAGCTTTTTGGAGATGTAAATGTCATTCTCCAGCAGGACTTGTCACCTGTCCACACTGCCAAAAGTACCAATACCTGGTTTAAAAACAACAGTATCACTGTGCTTGATTGGCCAGGAAACTTGCCTGACCTTAACCCCATAGAGAATCTATGGGGTATTGTCAAGAGGAAGATGAGACACCAGACCCAACAATGCAGACAAGCTGAAGGCTGCTATCAAAGCAACCTGGGCTTCCATAACACCTCAGCAGTGCCACAGGCTGATCTCCTCCATGCCACGCCGCATTGATGCAGTAATTGATGCAAAAGGAGCCCCGACCAAGTATTGAGAGCATTTACTGAACATACATTTCAGTAGGCCAATATTTCAGATTTTAAAAACATTTTTCAAGCTGTTGGTATAAAGTATTCTAATTTACTGAGATAATGACTTTTGTGTTTTCATTGGCTGTAAGCCATAATCATCAACATTAACAGAAATAAACACTAGAAATATATCACGCTGTTTGTAATGACTCTATATAATATAGGAGTTTCACTTTTTGTATTGAAGAACTGAAATAAATTAACTTTTTGAGAAGCACTTGTAACTGCGTAAAGTACAACTGCTTTCATCATTTACCTGCTCAGCAATTCTAAACATAAATTCCTAAATTGTGGAATTAAAGTGTTTGTCCAGGACTTTAATATTGATGGAATATCCTTAGGATAGGTCATCAATACCAGCTGCTCGCAGGTCCTGCGGAGGCCAGAAGTTATCTGGGGTTATAGCGAGCAGCCTACTTCCAATGGAGTTACGACCCCCCACCCCTTCAGAGACGCATGTTTGATTGGCATGTATCATGTACATGTCCTGTAGGACACGTGCACGATAACTGCTGGTCATACACATGTCACAGTCATCTGCACCGCTCACTTCCAATGCAGAAGAGAGCGCCACTGGATTACCCCTTTTAGTAGTGTATGGAGCTGAAAGATCACAGCTGAAGAGTATAGGAGCTGATCTCCAGTGACTATGAATAGTCATTACAGTGTAGGGAGCTGTGGTTTCCCGGTTCCATGCTCAGTTTAGTTTGGAAGTCTGGCTGCCAATTATTCCACACTAATGAGATGCTGAGGACCTATCCTAAGGACAGGCTATGAAGATCAAAATCCTAGATAGAACCATTGGGCTTTTCTCATAGTCATAAATGGGTCAACTTTCAAAATGCTAAAAACAAGAGCTTTGCAATTTCTCTCTTATTTAAAATCCTCTCTGTTTTCATGAATGGAGAGATTTTTAATTTTATTGTGTACTGCTCATTGCCAAGCTTACCAGCCACCTCTGCTGGTTTCCTAGACAAGGAGCAGGTTTGCAAGCTCATTACTATAGAGCTTGCAAGTGCTGCTCAGATCCATATCCTGAGCTTCTCCACTGTCAGCTATGTTTGCAGCATGGAGGGAGTACAAGTCAGGACAGCGGCTCAGCCATGCTGCCAGCCTGAACATTCAATCTTTACGAGAATACCAGCCCGCTGGCTGCAAGCAAAAAGCCGGGAGGCAGAGCAGCAGTGCGCCCCAGAAGAGAAGGGAGAATAAACATTTAAACTTAATGTTAATTCCAACAAACCACAGATCTAGATCGCTTTAGCCAAACTAATAATTCTGACGTATTGTTTTCCTTGCATTACATAATATTAGAGAAGCACTGACCTGTGTCAAGCCTTGTCTTCACATGCTGGTACTTTGGATTCTGCGGGATTCTTTTCTTAAGAATCTAAGAGAAAAAATATTTACAGTAAACAGAAAAAGATTAATGTACAAAGCAGAAAATATTGGTGACATTTGTGTTGTGCATTTATATACTGTATATTTTATAATGTTTAAAAAACAGTATCCATTAATAGTCCTACAGGCGGGGGAGGGGGCATTAAAAAAAAAAAAAAAAAAACTAGTGGAAAAGTGAATGAGATGACAGCCATAGTTGGATTTGTGGTTATCGTCATTTTTGACAGGGCATTGATGTGGGTAGTTCATCCAGACAACTCAATCAGCCTCTTCCCTGGCATTTAGGAACAGAGGATAGGCCATCAATATCAAATCAGTGGAGGTCCAATATCCTACCCGATCAGCTGTTATCAGGCTCTAGTGGCGGCTGGAGGTAAATAATGAATGGAGCTGCGGTGTCCTGCTCTTTCCACTGTGTACTGGCTGCTTCCAGGAGCTGAAGGTCAGATTGCACTCATTATAACAGGAGGTGAGAAGCAGCGCACTAATGAACGGTCTCATGACGTGGTAGGCTAAGGAAAGACGTAGTTACTTACCGGTAACGGGATTTCTCAGAGCCCATGACGGCACCACGGAGAGAGGGGATCCGCCCTTCAAGGACAGGAAACCTACAGATAAAAAGGGCAGTACCTCTCTCCCGCATCAGTTGTTTACAGAGCATGAGAGGACCACCAGGTTAGTAACAAAATTTTACAATTTAAGACCTCGCTAGACACACCACGTGGCTACAATAATTAACTAATAAGCGTGCGCACCCACATGTGAAGGGAGGGAATGTACGGGTGCCGTCATGGGCTCTGAGAAATCCCGTTACCGGTAAGTAACTACGTCTTTCTCCTTCCCCCATGATGGCACCACGGAGAGAATTGCAGAGAAGTGACTCATTAGGGGGGGGACCACAGCTTCCAGAACCCTTCTCCAGAAAGTAAGGTTTGAAGAAGAGGTTAAGTCTAGCCGGTAGTGATTAAAGAAGGTAGGGGGGGTGGGGGGTGGGAGGGGAGACCAGGTTGCCGCTCTACATATCTGCTCTATCGTAGCACCGGCCTTCTCCGCCCAGGAGGCTGCCACCGCTCTTGTTGAGTGGCCCTTCAGTTTCTCCGGGGCAGCTTCTCCACGTGAGGAGTAAGATAATGTGATGGCCTCCCTTATCCATCTGGCCAGCTTGCCCTTAGAAGCTTTCTTCCCCTTACGAGGACCCTGAAAGCAGACAAAGAGAGAGCTATCCTGCCTACACTCGTGTTGCCTCTAGATACTGGATTAGGCACCTTCTGACGTCTAGTGTATGCAGGGCACGCTCTTTCGTGTTCCTAGGGTTAGGGCAGAAAGAAGGGAGGGTGATTTCCTGGGACCTGTGAAATCTTGACGCCACTTTTGGTAGATACGCAGGATCAGTTTTCAGAATAACCCTATCCTCCAAGATTTGCGTGAAGGGGGGGCCTGCCGATAGGGCCTGAATATCACTAACCCTACGTGCGGATGTGAGAGCTACCAAGAGTGCCGTTTTTAGAGACAGAGTTTTTAGGGATGCTTCTGACAGGGGTTCAAAAGGTGCCTCAGTTAGGGCTGAAAGGACCAAGTTCAAATCCCAGGGTGTAGTATTTCGGGATGGGATAGGGCGGGATCTAGCGGATGCCTTAATAAATCTAGATACTCATCTATCCCTGGCTAGGTCAAAATTATACAGTGCTCCCAGGGCCGCAACTTGAACTTTTAAGGTACTTGTGGCCAGGCCCTGCTCCAAACCCCTCTGTAAAAATTCCAGGATAGCTGTCAACGGAACCTCCCCACCCAACCAGGAACCGGAGACTGACAGGAATTTCTTCCAGGGTTTCCCGTATAGTTTGGTGGTGACTGGTTTTCTACTTTGAAGTAGTGTGGTGATCAAATTTGGGGAGAAACCTTTGTCCTTCAGAAGAGCCCTCTCAAATTCCAGGCTGTCAAGTGTAAGCCTGACACCTGAGGATGGAGGACCGGACCCTGAGAAAGAAGGTCCAGGAGCACCCATGGATCGGAGATTGACAACCTCCTCAGCCATGAAAACCATGCTTTCTTTGGCCAAAAGGGAGCTATTAGGATTACCCTCGCTTCCTCTTCTCTGATTTTCCTCAGAACAGCTGGAATCAGAGCGGTCGGAGGAAAAGCGTAAGCTAGAGGGTAATTGCAGGGGATCATAAAGGCATCCACGGCTACCGGGTTCCCTTTGGGATCTAGGGAGCAAAAAGAGCGCGTTTTTTTGTTCTGATTGTTGGCAAACAGATCTATGGAGGGACGGCCCCACCTTTGTACAATTTGCCGAAAAACCGCCTGACTTAGCCCCTTCGCAACCTTGGGTTTTGCCGTTTTTGCTTTTTCGTTTTTTGCTCCCCTTGTTCCCAGAGCCATAGCGTTTTTATTTTTTGGACAATATGGCCGTGTGAGGGCTTATTTTTTGCGGGACAAGTTGTACTTTCCAACGCCATTACTAGTTTTACCATATCGTGTACGGGAAAACGGGAAAAAAATTCCAAGTGCGGTAAAATTGCAAAAAAAGTGCAATACCACAGTTGTTTATTTATTTTTTTTTACCACGTTCACTGAATGCTAAAAACTGACCTGCCATTCTTATTCTCCAGGTCATTACGAGTTCGTAGACACCAAACATGTATAGGTTATTTTATATTTAAGCGGTGAAAAAAAATTCCAAAATTTGGTAAAAAAAACTAAAAAAAAAAAAAAATAGCGCCATTTTCCGAGACCTGTAGCGTCTCCATTTTTCGTGATCCGGGGCTGGGTGAGGGCTTATTTTTTGCGTGCCGGGCTGACGTTTTTATTGATAACATTTTGGGGTAGATCCGATGTTTTGATCGCCCGTTATTGCATTTTATTGCAATTTTGGGGCGACCAAAAAACGTAATTCTGGCGTTTAGAATTTTTTTCTCGTTACACCGTTTACCGTTCGGATTAATTCTTTTTTTATATTGATAGATGGGGCGATTCTGAACGCGGCGATACCAAATATGTGTATGTGGGTTTTTTGTTATATATATATATATATATATATATATATATATATATATATTTCATTTTGAATGGGGCGAAAGGGGGGGGGTGATTTAAACTTTTATATATATTTTTTTTTATATTTTTAAAAACATTTTTTTTTCCACTTACTGCATGCTTCAATAGTCTCCATAGGAGACTAGAAGCAGCAGTTGTCTGATCGTCTCTGCTACATACAGGGGACGAGCAGATCCCCTGCATGCAGCAGAAATGGTCCTGTGCTATGAGCGCCGACCACTAGGTGGCGCTCATAGCGACCAGATCATGACAACCACAGGCGTCTGCTGCAGACCCTGGGTTGTCATGCCCACCCATCGGTGACCCGCGATCACGTGACGGGGTCGCCGATGGGCGGGGCTTATGACGCGCAACCCGGAAGCGCGCGTTAAATGCCGCTGTCGGAGATTGACAGCGGCATTTAACATGTTAACAGCCGCGGGTGGATCGCTATTCCACCCGCGGCTGTTGCGGGCACATGTCAGCTGTAAGAATCAGCTGACATGTGCTCGGTTCAGTGAGGGCTCAGCGCAGCAGCCCTCACTGAAATGGGGGTACGTAAATGTGCGTACTAATACGGCATGGGTTGGAAAGGGGTTAATTCCCACTCGCCCTGCTTCAATTGAGTCCGACTCAGAAAGTCTGCGGTGCGGTTTTCTACTCCTTTTATGTGTAGAGCGGATAGGGATTGCAAGTTCTCCTCGGCTACGTGAAAGATGACCTCTGTCGTCTGCATTAGGGAATGGGACCGTGTACCCCCCTGGTGGTTCAGGTATGCCACTACTACTCGGTTGTCTGAGAAGACCCTCACGTGATGTCCTTGTAGTGTGTGCATGAACTCCCGGAGTGCCTGCTCTACTGCTAGGAGCTCCTTCATGTTTGAGGACATTAGTTTCACGCATTTTGTCCAGACCCCCTGAGCTACCAGGCTGTTGAGGTGGGCCCCCCAGCCCCCAGGGCTTGCACCTGTGGTCAGGACCTGCGGTGTCGGGATTGTCCAAGGAATCCCCTGGCCCAGATTGTGTATGTTCCCCCACCACTCTAGGGAAAGTGTGGTTTTTACAGATAGCGTTAACCGCCCTTCTAAACGCCCTTTTAGAGCTTTTTCTGCCTCTAGGATTTCCCACTGAAGGGTTCTGGTATGTATTTGAGCCCACTGAACGGCCGGAAAGCACGCTGTCAGGGAACCTAGCAGGGACATGACCTTCCGAAGGGACATAGACGGGTGGGATTTTGCCCGTGATATCAGGTTTAAGATTTTTTTAATTTTCCCTGAGGGGAGACGACACTTCTGAATTTTTGAGTCCAGTATGACGCCTAGGTACTCCTGTATCTGGCATGGTTCTGTCTTGGACTTTTCCAGATTCAAAAGCCACCCTAAGCGAGTCAAGGAATCCATGACCTTTCCCAGATGGGATTTGCAGTCCAGGAAGGAGCTGCCTATTATCAGGAAGTCGTCTAGGTATGGGACGACCAGGGTATTCTGCTCCCTTAGATGAGCCATCACCTCTGCAACCACTTTGGTGAAGACCCTTGGGGCTATGGCGATGCCGAATGGGAGGGCTGTATATTGGTAGTGCTTGACCACTCCACCCATAGGAACAGCTACCCTGAGGAACTTCTGGTAGTCCTTGTGTATCGGGACATGATAATAAGCGTCTTTTAAGTCCAGGACGGCCATGAAACAACCAGGAAGCAGCATTTTTATTGAAGATTTTATTGTTTCCATTTTGAAGGGTTCCACCTTCAACAGCTTGTTCAGCTTTTTCAGATTCACAATCGTCCTGTATGTCCCATCTGTTTTTTTTCTCAGGAATAGTGGAGAATAGAAGCCCATGCCCCCCCCCCCCCCCAACCGGGACCTCCTGGAGGACTGCTTTCCCTACTAGTCCCCGGATTTCCTGCTCCAAGGCTAGTTGCTCCTATAATGAAGTTTCTCTGAGGGACTTTGTAGAACTGAAGTTTCAGGCCTGATTGAATTAGGGTCAGAATCCATCCTCTTTTTCTGTTCTAGACCGCTAAACATCAAGTCTTATATGGATTTTTTGGGCCGGGGATCTGTTAGATCCATGGTAGACCTGACTGCCTTGAGGCTATCTGTTTCCTCAACGGGGAAACAGCTCCGACCTCCTCTAACTGTAGACGAGGAAGAGGAGGAGGAAGAGGTTGAAGTGTCTGAATCCCCGTCATCCTCAGAACTACTAGACGTGGACTCGGGGGATATGTTTTTAGTTTTCTTTACTCTTTTGCCCTGAAAAGATTTAATAGTGTTTTCCACTTGTGACTTAATTAGGTCTCTAAGATCAGAGGCAAATCTCGGGGTTCCCTCGCATATGGTCTGCTCAATGCAGGAGCTGCAGAGTCTCTTTTCCCAAGTAGTGGGCAAGTCCTCAGTGCATAATGCACAAGTCCTATTTTTTGTTTTCCCTTTACTCTTTTTTCCCTACGGGAGACAAAAGAGAGAGAGCAAGGGCCCCTAGTTACAAAGTGGACTTTCACGAAGTTCACTTACCAACCAGACGGAAGAGCAGGTATCGGTTCAGGAGGTGGAGCCATCTTTGTAGCCGGAGTCCTCCTGGAAGATGCCGAAGTGGAGTCCTTACTGCGCTGCGACGATCTGCCAGAGCGCCCGCTTCCACTCCGGTCCTGGCCTTCCGGTCCCTTTTTCCGTTGGGTTGGCGGTGGTGGTGGCGACTGAGGATGTAGCTGCTGCTCCTCAGGTAGGTCCTGGTCACTCATTGTTACAGTGTAAGAAATTATTTTTTTTTCCACAGCGTGCCAGAGCCCAGAAGAGAAAATACTGGCGTTCTCAGCTGTTTTTTAAGGCACTGGGAGTCCCTCCCATAGTGCTTGCAGTGACCTGGCCACCCCCCCTGCACAGACCGGATACCCAGTCATGCATTGCGGCGCCGCGTCATCCGGGTGAGCCCCTGCACGTGGTGCGGGGGAGGACGCCCGTGCCTGCGCAGACTGGATTGCCCAGTCATGCTTTGCGGCGCCGCGTCATCCGGGGGCGCCCGCGCATGCGCGGTGAACCCGGAAGCCTAAATACATGCTGTCGGGCCGCGCGCGTTTACACCTCCGCAACCAGGGGGGTCTAGCACCATCCTCGCTCTTCGTCTAGACCCCCTCCGCACACCCTAAAGGCCCACTGACCTCAGCGGTGGCGCTTCAGGACACCGCACCAGCCGAGGCAGGGGGACCCCCGCTGCCTGGATCGGACTGGCCGGGCCTGGCATCCCACGACGTCCATCTTCTGGCACCCCGCAGGTATGCCTCCTCCGGACTGTAGGGTCCCGTCAAGGACAGGAAACCAACTGATGCGGGAGAGAGGTACCGCCCTTTTTATCTGTAGGTTTCCTGTCCTTGAAGGGCGGATCCCCTCTCTCCGTGGTGCCGTCATGGGGGAAGGAGAAAAATGTATGTGTGTATTCTTTATTTTGATTTAATATTTTATTCACCTGGCAATATTATTACATTTACCCATTGCATAATGTCCCCTAACAGAGTATATATAAATAAAAGCCTGATCTCAAATGACTTCCAGTACATGATCTGCATGACTGTCTTCTCCATTCCTGTGGGTATTACCTACAGCACCAAGCTAGCGAGACTGCGGCATTCCCCTGACAATGCTCGTCCCCATAAAAGGTGAACATTTTACCATGCAGACATTCAGCCTCTCCCCGACCCACGTGATCCTGTTCCATAACTCCCTTCAATTTTCTGGACTTGTGATCCACATACATAAAGGCTAGTTATGACTTCTATGATTGTAGCATGGCTTTTAAAGGGCAATTCCCATCTCAGCCATTCGTGAATGATACGTGTCACATGACCGCGGGTCGCCAATGGGTTGGCATCACAACCCGGGGTCTGCAGGAGACCCCTGCGGTTGTCATTGCCAGGAAGCTATGAGCGCTGCCCAGAGGTCGGCGCTCATAGCCAGTGAGCATTTCTGCTACACACAGGCGATCAGATAAATCACAGCTTCTAGACTACCATGGAGACTATTGAAGTATGTGAAAAGTAAAAAAAAAAAAAAAAAAAAAAAAGTTTTTAAAAATATTTAAAAAAAAATGTAAAATGTTTAAATCACCCCCCTTTTCGACCCATTCAAAAAAAAAAAAAAAAAAAATCGAATATACACATATTTGCTATCGCCAAGTTCAGAATTGCCCGATCTATCAATATAAAAAAAGAATTAATTTGATCGATAAACGGCGCAATGAGAAAAATTAGTTGTTGGCCACCGCAACATTGCAATAAAATGCAATAACGGGCGATCAAAACATCGTATCTAACCCAAAAAGGTATCAATAAAAATGTCAGCTCAGCGAGCAAAAACTAAGCCCTCACCCGGCCCCAGATCCCGAAAAATAGCGACTTTTTTTAAACAAACTTTGGATTTTTTCTCACCACTTGACTAAAAAAAGAACCTATACATGTTTGGCATCTACGAACTCGTAATCACCTGGAGAATAATAATGGCAGGTCAGTTTCAGCATTTAGTGAACATGGTTAAAAAAAAAAAACACAACTGTGGAATTGCACTTTTTTTTGCAATTTCACTGCACTTGGAATTTTTTTCCCCATTCTCTAGTACACAATATGGTAACACCAATAGTATCGTTCATAAGTCCAACTCGTCCCGCAAAAAACAAGCCCTTACATGGTCATATTGACCGAAAAATAAAAAAGGTATGGCTCTGGAAAGCAGAGGAGTAAGGCTATGTGCCCACGATGCATTTTTTAAGAGTTTCCACAGCGGTAAAAACGCTGCAGAAACGCTTAAAAAACGCATGGTTGAAGGCCTGCCATGTCCCCCAATGATAATCCGCATGTGCTGTGCACATGCTGAGGAAATTTCCGCTGCGGATTATCATTGCGGAAAAAAACGCAGCATTACCAATTATTTTGCGGAAGTGCTGCGTTTTTGCCGCCATTGACTTGCATTAGACCGCATGGATCACGCATCACTGTATATGTAGATGCGTAATCCAAGCGTTCTAATGTGCGGATGGTACCCAGGTGTATATGAGAGGAGAGTCTCATCCACACCCAGGTACCATTAAAAAAGTTGTAAAAAAAAGAATAAAATAAAAAATAAATATATACTTACCTTCCGGCGGCCCGCAGTACGCTCCTCCTTGCTTCCCGGCACTTCGCTATGGAATGAAGGACCTGCGCTGACGTCAGAGTCATGTGACGGGTCACGCGACGCTGACGTCGGCAGGTCATTCAATCCACCGCTGTAGGCAGCCGGGACGGTGAAGCAAGACAGCGCGGGCCATCGGAGGGTAAGTATACATTTATTTTTTGACATTCTCACGGTCACGCTATATAAATCCATGCTGTTTGCATGGATTTATATAGTGTGACCAAGTTGACAAGCACTTTCCAAGTGATGCTAAAATCGCTTGGAAAGCGCTTGTCAACCCGCATGCGGAAATGCAAGTGAAGAACGCTTCACATCCGCATGTCCCTGGCAGGAAAAACACATGTACAATCCGCATGTACAATCCGCATGCGTTTTTTTCTGCCAGGGAGATGCAGAAACACTCAGGAAAAAATCCGGAGCATTTCTGCATAATGGGCACATAGCCTAACAGACGAAAGCGCAAAAACAGCGTCAAGTTAAATAATTAAATTGCATTTTATTGCATGAAATAAGTACGGTATTTAATCACCTACCAACCAGCAAGAATTCTGGCTCTCACAGACCTGTCCGTTTTTCTTTAAGAAGTCTTCCTACTCTGCTCTCATTACCTGTATTAATTGCACAAGTTTGAACTCGTTACCTGTATAAAAGACACCTGTCCACCAGGGCTGTGGAGTCGGTAAGCCAAACCTCCAACTCCGACTCCTCAATTTCCATGACACCGACTTCGACTCCACGACTCACTCATACATGGCTCATGTTTAAGTGATAAATTTACTGTAGCACAGATTCATCTCAGCTAAAAGTCTAGACCCTTAGATCAGGAATAGGACAGACATTTATAGGACACTTCATAACTTTCCCAAATTCTGATGAAAAAAAATATTCCCCACAAACTGCATTCAACTACTGTACCCAATTTATTATATAATTTTAGGAGTCGGTCCATTTTATACTGACTCCACCAAAATGGGCTCCAACTCCACAGCCCTGCTGTCCACACACTCAAATCTCTCCACCATGGCCAAGACCAAAGAGCTGTCTAAGGACACCAGGGACAAAATTGTAGATCTGCACAATGCTGGGATGGGCTACAGGACAATTGGCACGCAGCTCGGTGAGAAGGCAACAACTGTTAGCACAATTATTAGAAAATGGAAGAAACACAAGATGACTGTTAATTTTCCTTGGTCTGGGGCTCCATGCAAGATCTCACCTCGTGGAATAAAGATGATTCTGAGAAAAGTCAAGAATCAGCCCAGAATTACATGGGAGGATCTGGTCAAAGACCTGAAGAGAGCTGGGACCACAGTCTCAAGCATTACCGTTAGTAACACACTATGCCATCATGGATTAAAATCCTGCAGGGCACGCAAGGTCTCCCTGCTCATGCCAGCACTTGTCCAGGCCCATTTGAAGTTCGACAACGACCATCTAGATGATCCAGAGGAGGCATAGAAGGTCATGTGGTCAGGTGAGACCAAAATAGAACTGTTTGGTATCAACTCCACTCGCCGTGTGTGGAGGAAGAAGACGGATGAGTAACAACCCCAAGAACACCGTCCCAACTGTGAAGCAGGGTGGGGGAAACGTCATACTTTGGGGGTGTTTTTCTGCAAAGGGGACAGGATGACTGCACCATATTGAAGGGAGGGTGGATGGGGTCATGTACTGTGAGATTTTTGGCCAAAAACCTCCCTCTCTCAGTAAAAGCATTGAAGACGGATTGTGGCTGGGTCTTCCAGTGGCCCGAAACACACAGCCAGGGCAACTAACAAGTGGCTCCGTAAGAAGCATTTTAAGGTCCTGGAGTGGCCTAACCAGTCTCCAGACCTGAACCCAATCAAAAATCTTTGGAGGGAGCTGAAACTCAATGCAGCCCCAAAACCTGAAAGATCTGGAGTTGATCTGTATGGAGGAGTGGACCAAAATCCCTGCTGCAGTGTGTGCAAACTTGGTCAAGAACTACAAGAAACAGCTGACCTCTGTAATTGCAAACAAAGGTTTCTGTACCAAATATTAAGTTCTGTCTTACTATTGTATCAAATACTTATTTATGCAATAAAATGCTAATTAATTATGTAAAAATCATACAATGTGATTTTCTGGATTTTATTTTTAGATTCTGTCTCTCATAGTTGAAGTATATCTACCATAAAAATTACAGACCTCTCCATTCCTTGTAGGTGGGAAACCTTGCAAAATCTGCAGTGTATCAAATACTTATTTTCCCCATTGTATATATACATACACATTATATATTTATTATCTCAGTCTGTATATACATATATATTGGAATTCATCCAAGTACGTGCAATAAATGTCACAATCCTTATACCGATCATATATCAAGGTCTTTACCTATGTTACCTAATCATTGGTGATAATCGAGCTCCTTACAGAGACCCGAGCGCTACGCGATACTCGTGCCGAGCACACTCGCCCATCACTACTAATCATCTAAACACAGCCCCAGTAAAGCGCACTGCATTTTTTTTTAGCTCTCAGAGAAAGGAATAAAGAAAGCAGTAAATGTCTGAGAGCGGAAACCGTTTTCAAGATTGGTGCACAACCCTGATTTATTGAGCATTCATGACATATTCTGATGCTATTCCATGGCATATTTTACACCTCGCACATAAAAAAAAAAAAAAAAAGTTGGAGAATTTGTAGCTAATGTACTCCAGACCACCCAGAGTGATTTTATGTGCGCCTAAGATTTTGGTGCAATATTTTACAAAAAATGCGACTTTTTGCGCTATAAAAGGTAGCAAAAACATTAAAAAGAAAAGAGGACCTTTCACCAAATCTTTCATGTTGAACGGGACAAAAGATGTAAGATTGGTTGGAAAACAGAATAAAACAATTTTAGTTTTTTGTTTTTTTTTTAATCTCTCCGATGTGAAGATATTATCTATCAAAGCATCTGGAACCCTACTGAGTTATTTTTCATTAAGTCCAAATGGGTGTGATCAGATAGCTTTCATTGGGGGCGTGTACTTCTTCACCCTGTATGATACTGACCAATCATAAGTAGGTAGCAACAGTCAAAGGAAAGAACATGCCCACCATTGCTTACAGCAGATTTCTCAGAGTGAGAGATGTGTAATGTCAGACAGCCCTGATCCCCTGGTTAACCTCCTGCATGAGGCAGTGTGGGGGAGGGGCAGCACATGAGTCTCTGTGTCACATTACAAACCCTTCTATCAGCTTTTCACCTTTCAAAGCACTGTCAACTCTGCTGTACTGACCCTCACCTCACACACTGCCTGTCTGGAGATGAATACTCAAACGTTAGTATCACAATTATGTCAGCCGCTCAAAACAGGCTATTAAACAACAGCCAACTGGCTTACATGTAGCCGATCGGGCTGTCTAAATATATCCTATGGGTATGTTCATACAAACAAACTGATTTTCAAGGTTGCTCAAGTCTTCTTTGGGCTGAAGACTGAGGAAGGTTGAGTAAAGGGGGCTTCATACTTATGGTCTAGTGATGGGGTGGGATGGGGATGGGTCCCAGCACTGAATAGATGATAAACATCCTTTGACATCCACAGAGTAGATATTGAAAATCCTCAGCAAAATCCAAAATGTTTTAAATGCTTTATTCAGAGCAGAAACTGAAAGTTTTGGAAGAGTTTTGAGATTTTTAGGATTTAGACTATTTCTGTTCAGTTTGTGCTCTAAAAAAATCCTCAAAGAACTCCAAGTGCCTTAAATTAAAAATAAGTTTCCCGACTGCTTCTTCCTCAATCTCTTAAAACTCCTACATGAAGGTGCAGCCAAATGCATATCTGGACTACCCGGTGAACAAATCATATGAAGATTCAGCTCATCGGAAAAGACAATTGAGCTACAAACATTGAAAGGAGAAAAAAAGATGGGAGATACAAGGGTGGAATGAAGATGTCACTTCTCCACTAACAGAAGTGTGCAATGGGCCCCGTTCTCAAGACACATGCGGGTCCGAGCACCGGGACCCTCATCTATTGAACATTTACCTATACAGTGGTGGCCAAAAGTATTGGCACCCCTGCAATTCTATCAGATAATACTCAGTTTCTTCCTGAAAATGATTGCAATCACAAATTCTTTGGTATTATTATCTTCATTTAATTTGTCTTCAATGAAAAAACACAAAAAGAATTGTCCTAAAGCCAAATTGGATATAATTCCACACCAAACCTAAAAAAGGGGGTGGACAAAAGTATTGGCACCCTTTGAAAAATCATGTGATGCTTCTCTAATTCGTGTAATTAACAGCACCTGTAACTTACCTGTGGCACCTAACAGGTGTTGGCAATAGCTAAATCACACTTGCAGCCAGTTAACATGGATTAAAGTGGACTCAACCTCTGTCCTGTGTCCTTGTGTGTACCACATTGAGCATGGAGAAAAGAAAGAAGACCAAAGATCTGTCTGAGGACTTGAGAAACCAAATTGTGAGGAAGCATGAGCAATCTCAAGGCTACAAGTCCATCTCCAAAGACCTGAATGTTCCTGTGTCTTCCGTGCGCAGTGTCACCAAGAAGTTTAAAGCCCATGGCACTGTGGCTAACCTCCCTAGATGTGGACGGAAAAGAAAAATTGACGAGAGATTTCAACGCAAGATTGTGCGGATGGTGGATAAAGAACCTCGACTAACATCCAAACAAGTTCAAGCTGCCCTGCAGTCCGAGGGTACAACAGTGTCAACCCGTACTATCCGTCGGAGTCTGAATGAAAAGGGACCGTATGGTAGGATACCCAGGAAGATCCCACTTCTTACCCCGAGACATAAAAAAGCCAGGCTGGAGTTTGCCAAAACTTACCTGAGAAAGCCTAAAACGTTTTGGAAGAATGTTCTCTGGTCAGATGAGACAAAAGTAGAGCTTTTTGCCAAAAAGCATCAACATAGAGTGTACAGGGGAAAAAAAGAGGCATTCAAAGAAAAGAACACGGTCCCTACAGTCAAACATGGAGGAGGTTCCCTGATGTTTTGGGGTTGCTTTGCTGCCTCTGGCACTGGACTGCTTGACCGAGGGAATGGCATTATGAAGTCTGAAGACTACCAACAAATTTTGCAGCATAATGTAGGGCCCAGTGTGAGAAAGCTGGGTCTCCCTCAGAGGTCATGGGTCTTCCAGCAGGACAATGACCCAAAACACACTTCCAAAATCACTATTAAATGGTTTGAGAGAAAGCACTGGAGACTTCTAAGGTGGCCAGCAATGAGTCCAGACCTGAATCCCATAGAACACCTGTGGAGAGATCTCAAAATGGCAGTTTGGAGAAGGCACCCTTCAAATATCAGGGACCTGGAGCAGTTTGCCAAAGAAGAATGGTCTACAATTCCAGCAGAGCATTGTAAGAAACTCATTGATGGTTACCGGAAGCTCTTGTTCGCAGTTATTTTGGCTAAAGGTTGTGCAACCAAGTATTAGGCTGAGGGTGCCAATACTTTTGTCTGGCCCATTTTTGGGGTTGTGTGTGAAATGATCAATGATTTGATTTTTGCTTCATTCTCTTTTGTGTTTTTTCCTTGCAAGCAAATTAAATGAAGAGAATAATACCAAAGAATTTGTGATTGCAATCATTTTCAGGAAGAAACTGAGTATTATCTGACAGAATTGCAGGGGTGCCAATACTTTTGGCCACCACTGTATATTGCTGTACTACTTTGGTTGGATTTTAAGTCTCCCACATTCAAAGTCAATGGGTCCATGAATAAAGGACTGCACATGGACAAAACGGATTCACCTTGGATAGAACGTAGCCAAATATTCATTGCTTTCGACACCTACAAGTGTTACATCACTCGTCAGAATATAGCTTACGTCCTTATTCACATCAGTGTTTTTCAATGACACACATTCTTTGTGACTATTTACAGATCATATATTCACCATTAAAAAAAAAATGAAACGTCCTACTCTGGTCTGTTTTGCATACAGAACTCAACCATTCAAATGTACAAAGCATTAAAGGGAACCTGTCACTAGATCCATGCTGCCGAAACCACAGTCTGAATCTCAGCCTGACGATTGCAGCCATTCAGAGACAATATGGTTGAAAGAGCCGACCAGGGGCTGTATGTAAAGGCATGACTAGTCCAGGGGGTCCCCCAATCGGCTTCTCATAGCTCCAGTTGTTTGACAACTCTTTCCCATGTGTGAACATAGGCAGAAACCAATTAATCAACCGGAGTGGGGCTGGGAGAATCACGGACATGTGAATAACGAAAAGCATTAGGTTCCAGGTGATCTGTGCCACACGGGTCACTTCATATACAGGTAATCCGCTGTACAGGCTGCATCCTAATGGTATGGGGTCGTTAAGTCAAACCACTGACCCCATGACTCACGACTCCACAGCCCTGCCTCACTACTGAGCGTGTACATAAATTGCAGCACAGATTCATCTCAACTAAAAGTCTAGATCCTTAGATCAGGAACAGAACAGACATTTATAGGACATTTCATAACTTTCCCAAATTCTTATGAAAACATTTACAAACACATCCTGTATTGTACTAATGTACCCAATTTATTATATATTTTAGGAGCCGGAGTCAGTCCATTTTATACCGACTATGACTCCACGATTCTGTAGACTGGTCATGATCTGCCGTACAGCCTGTGCCCTTACGGTATAGTGACCGGTCGAGCTCTGCCGTACAGCCTGCGCCCTTACGGTATAGTGACCGGTCGCGCTCTGACGTACAGCCTGCGCCCTTATGGTATAGTGACCGGTCACGCTCTGCCGTACAGCCTGCGCCCTTATGGTATAGTGACCGGTCACGCTCTGCCGTACAGCCTGTGCCCTTATGGTATAGTGACCGGTCACGCTCTGCCGTACAGCCTGTGCCCTTACGGTATAGTGACCGGTCGAGCTCTGCCGTACAGCCTGTGCCCTTACGGTATAGTGACCGGTCATGCTCTGCCGTACAGCCTGCGCCCTTACGGTATAGTGACCGGTCGCGCTCTGCCGTACAGCCTGCGCCCTTACGGTATAGTGACCGGTCGCGCTCTGCCGTACAGCCTGCGCCCTTACGGTATAGTGACCGGTCGCGCTCTGCCGTACAGCCTGCGCCCTTACGGTATAGTGACCGGTCGCGCTCTGCCGTACAGCCTGCGCCCTTACGGTATAGTGACCGGTCGCGCTCTGCCGTACAGCCTGCGCCCTTACGGTATAGTGACCGGTCGCGCTCTGCCGTACAGCCTGCGCCCTTACGGTATAGTGACCGGTCGAGCTCTGCCGTACAGCCTGCGCCCTTACGGTATAGTGACCGGTCGCGCTCTGCCGTACAGCCTGCGCCCTTACGGTATAGTGACCGGTCGCGCTCTGCCGTACAGCCTGCGCCCTTACGGTATAGTGACCGGTCGCGCTCTGCCGTACAGCCTGCGCCCTTACGGTATAGTGACCGGTCGCGCTCTGCCGTACAGTCTGCGCCCTTACGGTATAGTGACCGGTCGCGCTCTGCCGTACAGCCTGCGCCCTTACGGTATAGTGACCGGTCGCGCTCTGCCGTACAGCCTGCGCCCTTACGGTATAGTGACCGGTCGCGCTCTGCCGTACAGCCTGCGCCCTTACGGTATAGTGACCGGTCGCGCTCGGCCGTACAGCCTGCGCCCTTACGGTATAGTGACCGGTCGCGCTCGGCCGTACAGCCTGTGCCCTTACGGTATAGTGACCGGTCGCGCTCGGCCGTACAGCCTGCACCCTTACGGTATAGTGACCGGTCGAGCTCTGCCGTACAGCCTGTGCCCTTACGGTATAGTGACCGGTCGCGCTCTGCCGTACAGCCTGCACCCTTACGGTATAGTGACCGGTCGCGCTCTGCCGTACAGCCTGTGCCCTTACGGTATAGTGACCGGTCGCGCTCTGCCGTACAGCCTGTGCCCTTACGGTATAGTGACCGGTCGCGCTCTGCCGTACAGCCTGTGCCCTTACGGTATAGTGACCGGTCGCGCTCTGCCGTACAGCCTGTGCCCTTACGGTATAGTGACCGGTCACGTAATCTGCTGTGACCGGCTGTACATCACACAGGGCAGCCGGCAGTATACACATAGCAGCGGTCCCGCTCCGTGCACAGATCCAGCGCTACGTGCGGGAGGACCGGTCCTACACCGAGCTGTATTCTGGGCCCAGACCGCCCTCTCACCTCCGGGTCCCCGATGTTCCTCCGCGCAGACATCATTCCCTTTTTTCAAACAGCAGCCCGAGACTCCGCAACCGCCTCCTCCGCCTCAGCCGGATCACCCGCCAACAACCGTTCCTCTGATTGGTGGAAAGCAGAAAGGAAACTAATGAGAGGCGACGTTACTCAGCGGAGGGGCGTGTCTGCTGCGGCTAGTGACAGTTCCCTGTGGTTGCTAGGCGACAGGGACGCTGTGGCCACCCTGGTTGTGACTACTTGTGTTCCCGCCTGGGTGCCCGGGGCTGAGGGCGGCTCTAGAGTCACCGGTCCCGTGGTTCAGTATTCCTTCATGTCAGTATTCAGTCTACTAGTGCTGGGGAGCCGGACTGTGGAGACTGGGACGTGTGCACTCAACTGCACACTGCTGCCGCTAAATACATAGATGTGCGTGCATTATGGGATATGCGTCCATTATGGGATGCGCCACTTTATCCTGCAGGGAACATTGGCTAATCAGACTTTCTGGATTACCGGATGACCCTGTTATACAGTCAGCTCTTACAGCATCATCAGTCCTGATAAGTCAGTAAATGCTTAACCCCTTCCTGTCTGAGACATTTTTCATTCTTGTGCTTCTGTTTTATCCTCCCTGTGACATAACCATAAGAGAGCTGTATTTTGTGATCTGTTGCAGTTTTGAATTACACCACAAACCATTCACTTCACCCCGGAGGAAGCCGGTAAAGCAGCGATACGCGTGGTGATCTTCTGATCACGTAGGTTTTTGGACTTACTCTTAAATTGGTACAATTGTTTTACACTGAGTGACTTACTGTCTATCACAACTAGGGTTGAGCGAGTATGTTCTGTTCGAGTATGCTCGGGGCGAGCTCCGAGTATTTATAGCTGCTCTGTGATATCGTTGAATCGCTCCCGTGTGCATGATTTGCAACTGTTTGACAGCTTTATTACATGTGAGGAATGTGTAAGAAATAGACATTCCTCACATGTAATAAAACTGTCAAACAGTTGCAAATCATGCACACGGGAGCGATTCAACCATATCACCGAGCAGCTGTAAATACTCGGAGCTCGGCCCGAGCATACTGGGCGAAAGGGTTAATAGAACATACTCGCTCAACACTATTCACAACTTGTTTTAGGGGTAGTCTTAGGCCATGTTCACATCTTGCAGAAAATTTCCACTGCTGATTTTTTTTACTGCTGATTCCCTTTAAACATGGTGTCTGGCTAAAACAAACTATCATCTGGGACCCGCACCAATCAGCAGAACAGGAGAACTCTTATCCCCATTACATTTGAGCAGCAGTACGTACAGTGGTGGCCAAAAGTATTGGCACCCCTGCAATTCTGTCTGAATCTACTCAGTTTCTTCCTGAAAATGATTGCAATCACAAATTCTTTGGTATTATTATCTTAATTTAATTTGTCTTCAATGAAAAAACACAAAGAATTGTCCTAAAGCCAAATTGGATATAATTCCACACCAAACCTAAAAAAGGGGGTGGACAAAAGTATTGGCACTGTTTGAAAAATCATGTGATGCTTCTCTAATTCGTGTAATTAACAGCACCTGTAACTTACCTGTGGCACCTAACAGGTGTTGGCAATAACTAAATCACACTTGCAGCCAGTTAACATGGATTAAAGTTGACTCAACCTGTGTCCTTGTGTGTACCACATTGAGCATGGAGAAAAGAAAGAAGACCAAAGAACTGTCTGAGGACTTGAGAAACCAAATTGTGAGGAAGCATGAGCAATCTCAAGGCTACAAGTTTATCTCCAAAGACCTGAATGTTCCTGTGTCTTCCGTGTGCAGTGTCATCAAGAAGTTTAAAGCCCATGTTACTGTGGCTAGCCTCCCTAGATGTGGACGGAAAATAAAAATTGACGAGAGATTTCAACGCAAGATTGTGCGGATGGTGGATAAAGAACCTCGACTAACATCCAAACAAGTTCAAGCTGTCCTGCAGTCCGAGGGTACAACAGTGTCAACCCGTACTATCCGTCGGCGTCTGAATGAAAAGGGACTGTATGGTAGGATACCCAGGAAGACCCCACTTCTTACCCCGAGACATAAAAAAGCCAGGCTGGAGTTTGCCAAAACTTATCTGAGAAAGCCTAAAACTTTTTGGAAGAATGTTCTCTGGCCAGATGAGACAAAAGTAGAGCTTTTTGGGAAAAAGCATCAACATAGAGTGTACAGGAAAAAAAAAAGAGGCATTCAAAGAAAAGAACACGGTCCCTACAGTCAAACATGGCAGAGGTTCCCTGATGTTTTGGGGTTGCTTTGCTGCCTCTGGCACTGGACTGCTTGACCGTGGGCATGGCATTATGAAGTCTGAAGACTACCAACAAATTTTGCAGCATAATGTAAGGCCCAGTGTGAGAAAGCTGGGTCTCCCTCAGAGGTCATGGGTCTTCCAGCAGGACAATGACCCAAAACACACTTCCAAAAGCACTATAAAATGGTTTGAGAGAAAGCACTGGAGACTTCAAAGGTGGCCAGCAATGAGTCCAGACCTGAATCCCATAGAACACCTGTGGAGAGATCTCAAAATGGCAGTTTGGAGAAGGCACCCTTCAAATATCAGGGACCTGGAGCAGTTTGCCAAAGAAGAATGGTCTACAATTCAAGCAGAGCATTGTAAGAAACTCATTGATGGTTACCGGAAGCGGTTGTTCGCAGTTATTTTGGCTAAAGGTTGTGCAACCAAGTATTAGGCTGAGGGTGCCAATACTTTTGTCTGGCCCATTTTTGGAGTTTTGTGTGAAATGATCAATGATTTGATTTTTGCTTCATTCTCTTTTGTGTTTTTTCCTTGCAAGCAAATTAAATGAAGATAATACCAAAGAATTTGTGATTGCAATCATTTTCAGGAAGAAACTGAGTATTATCTGACAGAATTGCAGGGGTGCCAATACTTTTGGCCACCACTGTATGCTCAATAGCTGCTCCATTCATCTCCTATGGGGCCGCCGAGAGCTGCACTCGGATTTTGCTGGCACCCCCTTAGTGTATGAATGGAGCAGTAGTCAGGCATCCAACCTGCGGTTCCATTTTGCAACAGGGATAAAAGTTTTCCATAGAAGATAACAGTTCTCCATTCTGCTAATCAGTGCGGGTCCCAGTAGTTGTACCCTCACAAATCAGTAAGTTATCACCAGAGAACCCCCTTAAAGGGAATCTGTCAGTAAGATCAACCCTCCTAAGCAGTCTACATGGACATGTAGGTCATAAGAAGCTGAATAAAATGATACCTTGATATCTGTGATGCGATGTCTTATTCTAGAGAAATTCACATTTTTCTTATATGTAAATGAGCTGTTCAGGACTATGGGCCGGACTGTAATGCTAGAAGAGCATAGGAATGGCTTATCTGCTTAGATTTTTGGTATATGTCTTTACATGATATGTTTCAATATGATGTGTAATATTCCAACAACACGATCTTTAGTCTCAGTAATAATCTTTATTGCATTGCACGTTTTATTACGAGTTATCACGAGTATGCTCAATGAGCTTAGTGAGGGCCAGCCAGGTCTCCTCGGAGGTTGGGATAATCTGGTTGGCTGGCAGGGCAAAACCATAACGGCCGGTATCACGAAGCTCAAAGGTGTAAGAGTACTTGATGCCCTGGTTGTAGGTCCAGTCAACGGTACCTCCACTGGCTTGGTCTGTAAAACAAGAATGGTAGGTAAAGATCATAGACAAGAGAATGAAATGTCCATAACATGATGCCTTACCTACCTGCTAGATTTGCTTCGTTATACATGTTTTCTAATAAAACTTGATTCATCCATAACTCATCTACCTTCTTTACAATTATGAGGGCAGTTGTCTATACAGTTGTTTGCTGGGTGGCCCTGATGGTTATTGTGTTGCTGTGAATTGCATATAATACAAGCTGGGGGGGGGGGTGCATACCAGGGGCGGACATAACATTGGTGCAACCTGTGCGGCCGCACAGGGGCCCAAGAGGTAAGGGGGCCCATTTCTACGTCCAAAGCAGGTGCAATTTTGCATTTTTTAGGAGCTCTTTGGCTGCAAAGGGCCCATATATTTCTCTTGCACAGGGGCCCTTTTCTGCCTGTGTCCGCGTGGTTGCATGGCCACAACAGTCACCAGGCCTTACCCAGATGAACTTTTTCTTTTGGGGAGTCATTAAAGATTAGGTATATTCAAGAAAACCATGCACAGTTGACAGCATGATTATAATTCATCTGTAATTGTAACAGTATACCCACTTCTGCATCTCCCTATATAAAACCATACGGATATCATTAGGGGATCTCTACTATAAAATAGAAAAATGAGCCATTCTGCAAAACCTGTTCACACTGTGGCCTGCCTGGCACATCTTTGTAATTAGAAAACAGCCATTCATTAGAATAGCCATCATGTAACGCATACTTGCTAACTGTCCCAAATTTTCATATACAGTCCCTGCAAAATTGGGCTGTCATAGGCCAAAATGGGGCAGAGTTTATCTAAACCTCACCCAAAAAACTTAAAGAGGTGGTCCACTACAATGTTTAATGCGCCCATTGATTTAAACCTTTTAAATAAGTATTTTTCTAAATACCTTAAGTTGCCATATTTGCCTGTGAGTGGCGCTATCGCTGCTCGCTCAGTCCCGATCACGTGACCCCGGCTGCAGCCACCTCTGTAAACCGCTGATGTCACGTCAACTTCCGGACTCCCTTGCATCATCGAGGCGTGACCCAGTCGCATGCACCCCTTCCCCCCCCCCCCCGATTAACTGGGCTTTAGGTGTTATCTCACCACACGTCACAGACCAGTATCCAGCGTGCGCTTTACCTCTCTCCTCTATTGATGGCAATTATGGTAATGCAGCATTTCTTGTGTTTAGTCTGGTATTGTTATTGTTAGAACTCTCCTGTTAGGTTTTTTTGAGTTTGCTGGTCACATGACCATTTTTGCCTATTTAATCCGGCTCCGCCCTCCTTGCCTTGCTGGACTTCATTGTATTTACTACTCTTGAGCTAGCTTGGTGCTCTGTTGCCGTTCTCTGTTAGTTTTGCTAGGTCTTCTGACCTCTATGCTTTTTGTTGTGTGTTTGTCTTTGACTGCTACTATTTCTGCTAGGAGGTGTCCAACTTATCCCAGTCCCTAGTTCTTGTAGGGATCCCTCCCTCACATCTATAGGTCTTCGTACAGACTAGCTGAGGACTTTAGCGGGTCTGATCGTAGGATCAGTTTCCCCGTTACATCGTAGGGATCTAGTTTAGTTCTATTGTAGGGACAGATCTCCTGTCTTTCCTTAGTCTCTGTAGCAGATCATAACAGTAAGTCCAGCCCTAAAAGAAAAAAAAAAAATTTCTCTAAGGAAAGACACCCAGTTTTCCATCATGGTCTCGGTTCAAGATTTGGCTCAACGCTTGCAGGGACTCTCTCTGGAGGTGGTCAAGCTCCAACAACACGTGAGTAGCTGTCCTGGAGCACATTTTGTTGAACCAAAGGTACGTCTGCCTGATTTATTTTTTGGCGAACAACAAGATTTTTTTTCTTTTAAAAATGCTTGTTTATTGTATTTTCGTTTGAGACCCGGATCCTCTGGTGATGAATCACAGCGCATAGGGTTCATAATGTCACTTTTGCGCAAAGATCCTCAGGGATGGGCCTTCTCTCTCCAACCTAGTGATCCGTGCTTTAGATCAGTGGATAGTTTTTTTTCTGCTTTGGGTTTGTTGTACGATGATCCTGATCGTGTCTCATCTGCTGAGTCTGAATTAAGACGTTTGAGGCAGGGATCGGGTAATGTGGAAAAATATTGTTCTCACTTCCGTCGGTGGTCTGCCCAGGTGGGGTGGAACGATTCAGCTTTGAAAAGCTTGTTTCTTGCAGGGCTAGGTGAAAGGGTTAAGGATTTACTGATTGCTTATCCCACACCTGGAAACTTGCAGGAGGCAATGCAATTAGCTATGCGGGTGGACAGGAGACTGCGTGCAAGGATTAATGAGAGCAAATCCTCTGCTATGTCAGCTCCGAGTCTTGAGAGGGTCTGTGCTGACAATGGAGAGCCGATGGAGATTGGGGCGATGGCACCCCGCTCTCAGGAAAAAGACCGCAGGCTTTCTGAAGGCCTGTGCTTCTATTGCGGAAATTCTGGTCATTTTATTAAGAGCTGTGTGCTTCGTATGAAGAAAGAAAAAAAAATAGTCAGTCATGCCCGTATTGCCTGTTTAAATTCTAAGGGAGTATTCCTATCTGCCACTACTGCTGCTCAGGATGAATTAATTGAATTTCGGGTATTTTTGGATTGTGGTTCTACTCTGAATGTGATTGATGGGGGATTCCTGGAAAAACTTAGATTAGAACCTAAAACTTTGTCATCCCCTATTTCTGTGGTTTCTGTTGATGGCTCTCCCTTGAAGAGTGTTACTCACAAGGTCTGTGAATTTCCCCTCACTATTAATGGTATTCATCAAGAGAATTTGGATTTGGTGGTATTGGATAATTTGCCTTCTCCAGTAATATTGGGGTTACCCTGGTTAAAATTGCACAATCCTGTATTGGATTGGTCTACCAATGAAATTAAGTCCTGGAGCCCTAAGTGTTATGACAAGTGTTGTAACGGGCGCATTGCTGCTGTGGAAAAAGGGGAATTACCTGTACCTATTCAGGATTTTTGGAGAGTTTTTTCTGAGGAGGAGTCGCAAATTTTGCCTCCCCATAGAGACTATGATTGTACCATTGAATTTGTCCCTGGAGCGACTCTTCCTAAAAGTCGTTTATTTAATCTGACTATTCCTGAGAGAAAGGCTTTGGAGGAATACATACAGACAAGCTTGGCCGCCGGTCACATTAGGCCTTCCAAGTCTCCTGTGGCTGTTGGATTTTTTTTTGTAAAAAAGAAAGATGGCGGTTTACGTCCTTGTCTGGACTTTCGTGAGATTAATAAAATTACTGTACGCAATCCTTACCCACTGCCATTGATTCCTGATTTATTTAACCAGTTAGTGGGGGCCAAGTGGTTCTCTAAAATTGATCTCCGGGGGGCATACAATTTGTTGCGCATGAAGGAGGGTGATGAATGGAAGACTGCTTTTAACACTCCTGTGGGTCATTTTGAGAATCTGGTGATGCCTTTTGGTCTTACCAATGCTCCAGCATTTTTTCAGAATCTTATTAATGACATCCTTAGACCTTTAATCGGCAAAAATGTGGTTGTGTATTTGGATGACATTCTGATTTATTCGCCTGATCTGAAGTCTCATTGGCGGAGCGTACGTGAGGTATTACAGTTATTAATGGACAATTCGCTTTTTGCTAAGCTGGAGAAATGTGAGTTCGCTGTACAGAGAATTAGTTTTTTGGGCTACATTATCTCCAGTGCAGGTTTTGAGATGGACCCGGTTAAAGTTCAAGCTGTGCAGGAATGGCCTAGGCCTATTGGTTTGAAATCGATACAGAGGTTTTTCGGTTTCGCCAATTATTACAGAAAATTCATAAAAAAAAATTCTATTATTGTCAAACCACTGACCGATCTCACCAGGAAAGGTGCTAATGCGGTTCAGTGGACTTCTGAGGCCATTGAAGCTTTTGTGTTTCTAAAGGAGAGGTTCACCTCTGCTCCCATCCTTATGCAGCCTGATGTGACTAAGCCGTTTTTGGTTGAGGTTGATGCTTCTTCGGTGGGGGTCGGTGCGGTGTTGTCTCAGGAAAACAAGGATGGAGTACATCCCTGTGCCTTTTTTTCAAAGAAATTTTCTGAGACTGAACTTAATTACGATATTGGTAATTGGGAATTGCTGGCGATTAAACTCGCATTTGAACACTGGCGTCACCTCTTGGAAGGTGCTGAATTTCCCATTCAGGTTTTCACTGATCATAAAAATCTGATCTATCTTGATGCTGCCAAGCGCTTGAATGCCCGTCAGGCTAGGTGGGCACTTTTTTTCTCGCGGTTTAATTTTTCCGTTACTTACATCCCGGGTACCAAGAATGTTAAAGCGGATGCTTTGTCTCGCAGCTTTTCTCCCATGGTCGGTGTTGAGGAGGAAGAGGAGACCATTTTACAAGAAGGTGTTGTGATTGCTGCTTTGGACTCCATTTTGGAGGATGAGATTCTTAAAGCTCAGGAGAATGCCCCATCTAACACTCCCCATGGGAGGTTGTTTGTGCCTAGGACCTTTAGGAGAGATTTGTTTGTTGAGTGTCATGAGTCTCGGTTGGCAGGTCATCCAGGAATTTCTGAGACCAAGAGACTTGTGGGTCACAGTTTTTGGTGGCCTGGATGGCAGAAGGAAGTCATTAAGTGGGTGCGCCAATGTACTGTGTGTGCAAGATCCAAGTCTTCGCATGCTCCTGCTGCGGGGTTGCTTTGCCCTCTGGAGGTTCCTAGTGCACCTTGGACACATCTGGCTATGGACTTTATTACTGACCTTCCCCCCTCTGAAGGTTTCACGGTCATCTGGGTGGTCGTGGACCGTTTTAGCAAGATGTGTCACTTGGTTCCCTTCATCAAACTGCCCTGCGCTAAGACACTCGCTAAGGCCTTTGTCAAGGAAATTGTCAGACTACATGGTGTTCCTACTGACATTGTTTCTGATAGGGGACCTCAGTTCGTGGCTCGTTTTTGGCGTGCCTTTTGTGACAGGTTGGGAGTTCATTTGTCGTTTTCATCCGGATATCATCCTGAGTCTAATGGCCAGACAGAAAGGAAGAACCAGGATGTTGAGCAGTTCTTGCGTTGTTTTGTGGCAGACAATCAAGAGGGGTGGTCTGAGTTTCTGCCACTTGCTGAATTTGCTCTTAACAACCATACATCCTCTTCTGCTGGGTGTTCGCCTTTTTTTTGTTGTTCAGGGAGACATCCGTCTTTTGGGTCATTCTCCAAATTGGTTTCGGCTGTGCCTGAGGAGGAGAGTTTTTCCGGTGATTTGGAGAGAGTTTGGACGGATGTGCGTGGTAATCTTCAGGAGGCTAACAAAAAATCTAAGAGGTACTTTGATAGGAAACGGCAAGAGGTTTTGTTTGCTGTTGGTGACATGGTTTGGTTGTCCTCTAAGAATCTGCGATTGAGGATTCCTTCTAAAAAATTGGGTCCCAAGTTCGTAGGGCCCTTTAAGGTGCTTCAGATAGTTAACCAATCTGCTGTTAGGTTGGAGGTCCCTACGTCCTGGAAGATTAACCCGGTGTTTCATGTTTCTCTATTGAAAAAAGCTGATGTGTCGGATGGTGACGCCTCTGCCACTGTTCCTCCGGTGGTGGAGGACGGGGAATATGAAATTTCCCGCATCCTAAATTCTAGACGGTGTAGAGGGAGTTTGCAGTATCTCGTCGCTTGGAAGGGTTTCGGACCTGAGGATAACTCATGGGTGAGGGCGGATGATGTTTCTGCTTCCAGACTTGTCAGAGCGTTTCACAGGAGGTTTCCTGGTAAGCCTGGGCCTAGGGGATCCGGAGGATCCTCTTAGAAGAGGGGGTACTGTTAGAACTCTCCTGTTAGGTTTTTTTGAGTTTGCTGGTCACATGACCATTTTTGCCTATTTAATCCGGCTCCGCCCTCCTTGCCTTGCTGGACTTCATTGTATTTACTACTCTTGAGCTAGCTTGGTGCTCTGTTGCCGTTCTCTGTTAGTTTTGCTAGGTCTTCTGACCTCTATGCTTTTTGTTGTGTGTTTGTCTTTGACTGCTACTATTTCTGCTAGGAGGTGTCCAACTTATCCCAGTCCCTAGTTCTTGTAGGGATACCTCCCTCACATCTATAGGTCTTCGTACAGACTAGCCGAGGACTTTAGCGGGTCTGATCGCAGGATCAGGTTCCCCGTTACATCGTAGGGATCTAGTTTAGTTCTATTGTAGGGACAGATCTCCTGTCTTTCCTTAGTCTCTGTAGCAGATCATAACAGTTATAATAGGTGCATAGGTTACAATCGCTCCCAGGCCCTGGAGACTAGGTGGGCCCCAAAGGTCCCTTTGCCCCATATGAAAAGACTATTACTAATAAATACCTGTGTTAGTTGGGGGCCCCATTGGAGATTTTACATTAGGACCCACAAGCTTCAAGTTACGCCACTGGTTCCCCAACAGCTGATCGTCCTGAGATAACCCTTTAAATAGGATCTGTCACCTTATTCTGCTGTCCTATAATAAGAAGGTCTTTTTGTGCTGTTTTGGCTACTAGGAGCCTGGACCCATATCTGTAACATGCTGCCCTTCATAGAACATTTTATGTATGCTGACAGATCCAATTTAATAAAATCATATTTCCTGTATATTTTGAATTAAAAAAGTGCACAGAGTGAAAACATGACTTACAGATGGTGGTGATGATGGTTCCATATGTGTACTGAGTTCCATACAGAGAAGTCAATGCAGTTACTGCTGTTTTAGCAACACGGTCCTGCGTACAAAGAGGCAGAATAAGATGAAAATATCGATAATAAAAATCAGATTCCTGTATCTTCATAAATAAATTGTATATTTTTGATTTATTATAACACATTATAAAAAAAGTTTAAAAAAATTACCAATTCAGCGTTATCTGGGGTACGAACACTCGTGTAGCCATATGGATAGAGGAGCATCTGGGAATAGCTGTGGATGGAAACAAATCCCTTGATTTTGCCATGGCTCTTCACAAAGTCAACAATAGACTTGACTTCTGGCTCAGAATGAGCAGAACGTCCATGGTAGGTCTCAGAGCAAGGGTTTGAGCTTGATCCACCACCTAGATATCAACGGTATAATGTAATTAGAAAAGTAGAAGTCACTTACTCGGTTATTAGGTTCTGATATTGTGGTTTTAGATACTGTATATTCCTGATTAATAACGCATGAATAAACTCAGCATGTTACCTCCAAAACCAGCATCCCAGTTCCTGTTGGGGTCAGCTCCAATACAGGTAGAGCCAGAGTTGGGGGATCTGGTCTTACGCCACATACGGTTCTGTCATGTAATAATGGTAATGAGCGAAGAGCTTCACATCAATTAAAAAATATCCACCACCACTGCTATAAATTGTCATGCATGTATAGAAGGAAGACATTGAGCTCAGAGGATATTTACTGAGGTGTGGGTGAAAACAAAGCCATCAGGGTTGGTCACAATCTCCAGGAAGATATCCAATTTGTTCAGAGTGGCAGTAAGAGATGGGTCATTTCCAAAATCCTTAACGATCTATAGATAAGGAAATACATAAGATCATTAATATCTCATAACCGTTACGTTTTTCTGTCCCCCACATATTTCTTAAGCCCTTACATATATATATGTGCTTCATTAATTTTCCCTAATGCTGTTGTTCTTAATTGTAATCATTGTTCCAATATCGAAACAAATAATGTTCAAATGAATAAATTGGTTAGGTAAAATTACAACCTTTTAACTCCATAAAATGCAGTAGGGAACAAACTTATAAGGGTATACCCATCTCCAAGATCCTATCCCAATATGTAGTATTAATATTAGCAAATACCTCCAATTAGAAATGTAGTATAGTTCTTCTGATTTGCTATGTCACTTACCCCATGTGCAGGCATTGCAGTCGCTTAGGTATCCATGGTTACGACCACTCATATAGTGACAGTTAGTTGTTAGTGGTCGTAGCCATGGATATCTAAGCTACTGCAATGCCCTGTACATAGGGTAAACAACATAGCTTATCAGAAGAACAATACTACATTTCTAATTGGAGGTATTTGCTAATATTATTATTATTACACCTACTACATATTGGGATAGAATCTTGGAGATGGGAATACACCTTTAAAGAAACACTCCAGTTTTTTCTTCTATAACTGCATCCCCACCTGATTGTTTATCACCCTCCGCTCTATTCTTATATACAGTGTACTTATTTTCATGCATTGAAACTTTCTATTTTCTTCCTTTCAGTCTCCATATTGATCCCTAGCTTTCATCCTGCATGTTATTCCTCCATGTTTTACTATTAATCCATGATGCATCCATACAGAATTACATGATATAATACAACCAGTTCCATTTTGTCTGTTGGGATGATGCTGTGATCATTCTTCCCTCTATATTTTCCTAAATAAACTAATATAAGTATACAGTATGGGAGGCTGAACCGTGATATTCTACATTATTATTGTGTGATAGGCACTGTGCAGTCATCATCATTATCTTTGATATGAGCTTCTTCCCCTGCCTACCCTGGTATAGTCCATGAAATTTCATTATATAGCAGCTTTTGGTTACTAAGGTGGTGACCCCCTTCAGACAACACAATGCCATGTAATTCCCAGTGTGGGGGGGTCACCATGTGATCACATGACCTGATTTAAGAGCAGTATGCCATGAATTTCCAGTTAGAAAGAGACAACTAAATAAAGTAATAATATATTAATTTTATGTTGAGGGACTAATGACAGGATAAATTTAAAAAAAAAAGAACTTGGAGTGCTACTTTAAGAAGTTTGATTATAATAATTGTCAAGCCATGATATATATATATATATATATATATATATATATATATATATATATATATATATATTATAACAGATTTCTCCAGTCGACAAACACACTGCAAATGTAAAAAAAATTGTGACTGCATACCTTCTTAGCAAACCACAGACCACTGGCCTGAGTAACCCACTCACGGGAGTGAATTCCAGTATCAATCCAGAAAGCTGGGCGGTTAGCGCCAGTGCTGAACTAGAATAGAAAACAAAATGCATATATAACCTAATAATCTATTCGTTTTTCTTTCAATGAACACCATAGTTGGTTAGATCCATATTGTTACATGATTTTGTATGATGTCTGCATAAATGTTCTTCCTCTAGGCCATACATGTCAAACTCTGGCCCGTGGACCAATCTGGCCCGCAATGTGGTTTTATTTGGCCCTCGACACCAGAACCACCACCCCTATGTGGGACTATTATTCTGTATGGAGGACTATGTGGGTCCCATTATTCTGTAGGGAGGACTATGTGGGGCTATTATTCTGTATGGAGGACTATGTGGGTCCCATTATTCTGTAGGGAGGACTATGTGGGGCTATTATTCTGTATGGAGGACTATGTGGGGCCCTGTATACTGTATGGAGGACTATGTGGTGCCCATTATTCTGTAGGGAGGACTATGTGGGGCTATTATTCTGTATGGAGGACTGTGTGGGGCCATTATTCTGCATGGAGGACTATGTGGGGCCCATTATTCTGTATGGAGGACTATGTGGGGCCATTATTCTGTATGGAGGACTATGTGGGCCCATTATTCTGTATGGAGGACTATGTGGTGCCCATTATTCTGTATGGAGGACTATGTGGGCCCATTATTCTGTATGGAGGACTATGTGGGGCCATTATTCTGTATCGAGGACTATGTGGGGCCATTATTCTGTATGGAGGACTATGTGGGGCCCATTATTCTGTATGGATGACTATGTGGGGCCAATTATACTGTATGGAGGACTATGTGGGGCCCATTATTTTGTATGGAAGACTATGTGGGCCCATTATACTATATGGAGGACTATGTGGGGCCCATTATTCTGTATGGAGCACTATGTGGGGCCATTATACTGTATGGAGGACTTTGTGGGGCCCATTATTCTGTATGGAGGACTATGTGAGGCCCATTATTCTGTATGGAGGACTATATGAGGCCCATTATTCTGTATGGAGGATTATGTGGGGCCCATTATTCTGTATGGAGGACTGTGTGGGGCCCATTATTCTGTAAGGAGGAGTATGTGGTGCCCATTATTCTGTATGGAGGACTTTGTGGGGCCCATTATACTGTATGAAGGCCTATGTGGGGCCATTATACTGTATGGAGGACTATGTGGGGCCCATTATTCTATTTGGAGGACTATGTGGGGCCCATTATTCTGTATGGAGGACTATGTGAGGCCCATTATTCTGTAGGGAGGACTATGTGGGGCTATTATTCTGTATGGGGGACTGTGTGGGGCCATTATTCTGCATGGAGGACTATGTGGGGCCCATTATTCTGTATGGAGGACTATGTGGGGCCATTATTCTGTATCGAGGACTATGTGGGGCCATTATTCTGTATGGAGGACTATGTGGGGCCCATTATTCTGTATGGAGGACTATGTGGGGCCAATTATACTGTATGGAGGACTATGTGGGGCCCATTATTTTGTATGGAAGACTATGTGGGCCCATTATACTATATGGAGGACTATGTGGGGCCCATTATTCTGTATGGAGGACTATGTGGGGCCCATTATTCTGTATGGAGCACTATGTGGGGCCATTATACTGTATGGAGGACTTTGTGGGGCCCATTATTCTGTATGGAGGACTATGTGAGGCCCATTATTCTGTATGGAGGACTATGTGAGGCCCATTATTCTGTATGGAGGATTATGTGGGGCCCATTATTCTGTATGGAGGACTGTGTGGGGCCCATTATTCTGTAAGGAGGACTATGTGGTGCCCATTATTCTGTATGGAGGACTTTGTGGGGCCCATTATACTGTATGAAGGCCTATGTGGGGCCATTATACTGTATGGAGGATTATGTGGGGCCCATTATTCTATATGGAGGACTATGTGGGGCCCATTATTCTGTATGGAGGACTATGTGAGGCCCATTATTCTGTATGGAGGATTATGTGGGGCCCATTATTCTGTATGGAGGACTATGTGGGGCCCATTATTCTGTAAGGAGGACTATGTGGTGCCCATCATTCTGTGTGGAGGACTTTGTGGGGCCCATTATACTGTATGAAGGCCTATGTGGGGCCCATTATTCTGTATGGAGGACTATGTGAGGCCCATCATTCTGTGTGGAGGACTTTGTGGAGCCCATTATACTGTATGAAGGCCCATGTGGGGCCCATTATTCTGTATGGAGGACTATGTGAGGACCATTATTCTGTATGGAGGATTATGTGGTGCCCATTATTCTGTATGGAGGACTTTGTGGGGCCCATTATACTGTATGGATGACTATGTGGGGCCATTATACTGTATGGAGGACTATGTGGGGCCCATTATTTTGTATGGAGGACTATGTGGGCCCATTATACTATATGGAGGACTATGTGGGGCCCATTATTCTGTATGGAGGACTATGTGGGGCCCATTATTCTGTATGGAGCACTATGTGGGGCCATTATACTGTATGGAGGACTTTGTGGGGCCCATTATTCTGTATGGAGGACTATGTGAGGCCCATTATTCTGTATGGAGGACTATGTGAGGCCCATTATTCTGTATGGAGGATTATGTGGGGCCCATTATTCTGTATGGAGGACTGTGTGGGGCCCATTATTCTGTAAGGAGGACTATGTGGTGCCCATTATTCTGTATGGAGGACTTTGTGGGGCCCATTATACTGTATGAAGGCCTATGTGGGGCCATTATACTGTATGGAGGACTATGTGGGGCCCATTATTCTATATGGAGGACTATGTGGGGCCCATTATTCTGTATGGAGGACTATGTGAGGCCCTTTATTCTGTAGGGAGGACTATGTGGGGCTATTATTCTGTATGGAGGACTGTGTGGGGCCATTATTCTGCATGGAGGACTATGTGGGGCCCATTATTCTGTATGGAGGACTATGTGGGGCCATTATTCTGTATCGAGGACTATGTGGGGCCATTATTCTGTATGGAGGACTATGTGGGGCCCATTATTCTGTATGGAGGACTATGTGGGGCCAATTATACTGTATGGAGGACTATGTGGGGCCCATTATTTTGTATGGAGGACTATGTGGGCCCATTATACTATATGGAGGACTATGTGGGGCCCATTATTCTGTATGGAGGACTATGTGGGGCCCATTATTCTGTATGGAGGACTATGTGGGGCCATTATACTGTATGGAGGACTTTGTGGGGCCCATTATTCTGTATGGAGGACTATGTGAGGCCCATTATTCTGTATGGAGGACTATGTGAGGCCCATTATTCTGTATGGAGGATTATGTGTGGCCCATTATTCTGTATGGAGGACTGTGTGGGGCCCATTATTCTGTAAGGAGGACTATGTGGTGCCCATTATTCTGTATGGAGGACTTTGTGGGGCCCATTATACTGTATGAAGGCCTATGTGGGGCCATTATACTGTATGGAGGATTATGTGGGGCCCATTATTCTATATGGAGGACTATGTGGGGCCCATTATTCTGTATGGAGGACTATGTGAGGCCCATTATTCTGTATGGAGGATTATGTGGGGCCCATTATTCTGTATGGAGGACTATGTGGGGCCCATTATTCTGTAAGGAGGACTATGTGGTGCCCATCATTCTGTGTGGAGGACTTTGTGGGGCCCATTATACTGTATGAAGGCCTATGTGGGGCCCATTATTCTGTATGGAGGACTATGTGAGGCCCATCATTCTGTGTGGAGGACTTTGTGGAGCCCATTATACTGTATGAAGGCCCATGTGGGGCCCATTATTCTGTATGGAGGACTATGTGAGGACCATTATTCTGTATGGAGGATTATGTGGTGCCCATTATTCTGTATGGAGGACTTTGTGGGGCCCATTATACTGTATGGATGACTATGTGGGGCCATTATACTGTATGGAGGACTATGTGGGGCCCATTATTTTGTATGGAGGACTATGTGGGCCCATTATACTATATGGAGGACTATGTGGGGCCCATTATTCTGTATGGAGGACTATGTGGGGCCCATTATTCTGTATGGAGCACTATGTGGGGCCATTATACTGTATGGAGGACTTTGTGGGGCCCATTATTCTGTATGGAGGACTATGTGAGGCCCATTATTCTGTATGGAGGACTATGTGAGGCCCATTATTCTGTATGGAGGATTATGTGGGGCCCATTATTCTGTATGGAGGACTGTGTGGGGCCCATTATTCTGTAAGGAGGACTATGTGGTGCCCATTATTCTGTATGGAGGACTTTGTGGGGCCCATTATACTGTATGAAGGCCTATGTGGGGCCATTATACTGTATGGAGGACTATGTGGGGCCCATTATTCTATATGGAGGACTATGTGGGGCCCATTATTCTGTATGGAGGACTATGTGAGGCCCTTTATTCTGTAGGGAGGACTATGTGGGGCTATTATTCTGTATGGAGGACTGTGTGGGGCCATTATTCTGCATGGAGGACTATGTGGGGCCCATTATTCTGTATGGAGGACTATGTGGGGCCATTATTCTGTATCGAGGACTATGTGGGGCCATTATTCTGTATGGAGGACTATGTGGGGCCCATTATTCTGTATGGAGGACTATGTGGGGCCAATTATACTGTATGGAGGACTATGTGGGGCCCATTATTTTGTATGGAGGACTATGTGGGCCCATTATACTATATGGAGGACTATGTGGGGCCCATTATTCTGTATGGAGGACTATGTGGGGCCCATTATTCTGTATGGAGGACTATGTGGGGCCATTATACTGTATGGAGGACTTTGTGGGGCCCATTATTCTGTATGGAGGACTATGTGAGGCCCATTATTCTGTATGGAGGACTATGTGAGGCCCATTATTCTGTATGGAGGATTATGTGTGGCCCATTATTCTGTATGGAGGACTGTGTGGGGCCCATTATTCTGTAAGGAGGACTATGTGGTGCCCATTATTCTGTATGGAGGACTTTGTGGGGCCCATTATACTGTATGAAGGCCTATGTGGGGCCATTATACTGTATGGAGGACTATGTGGGGCCCATTATTCTATATGGAGTACTATGTGGGGTCCATCATTCTGTGTGGAGGACTATGTGGGGCCCATTATTCTGTCTATATCATTCTTCAGCTAATGTCCACGTGTTATGGTCTGTAGTTATGGTTTATGCGTGGTGTCTGATGTATGGAGGACTATGTGGGGCCCATTATTCTGTAAGGAGGACTATGTGGTGCCCATTATTATGTATGGAGGACTTTGTGGGGCCCATTATACTGTATGGAGGACTATGTGGGGCCCATTATTCTATATGGAGGACTATGTGGGGCCCATTATTCTGTGTGGAAGATTATGTGGGGCCCATTATTGTGTATGGAGGACTGTGTGGGGCCCATTATTCTGTAAGGAGGACTATGTGGTGCCCATTATTCTGTATGGAGGACTATGTGGGGCCCATTATTCTATATGAAGGGGCCCATTATTCTGCGTGGAGGACTATGTGGGGCCCATTATTCTGTATGGAGGACTATGTGGGGCCCATTAAGTTTTTCATTTTGGCCCTTTGTGTGTTTGAGTTTGACATCCCCAGTATTATGTATATGCACTTGTCTATATCATTCTTCAGCTAATGTCCACGTGTTATGGTATCTAGTTATGGTTTATGCGTGGTGTCTGATGTGTAGTGTTATTGTTTTTGTTACTGGTACTGAGACTCATTTACTATTAATAAATTAATTCCTTGTACTTATACCTCATTACCTTATTTATTATATTAGTTATGTGCAATTTGTATACTGTAACTTCTTGTGATGCTACCTTCATATGCCTTCAGCAATATATGCATATCTATAGGGTCTCAAGTTGTTCCACTGTTTTATTCATTGTGTGGATTCATTTTTTATCTCTTGTTTTCATTAGTTTTATTTATATATTGTATCAATAAAAATTGTGATTTTTTTAAGCTGGTTATTTTTCATGCCTTACTCATAGGTTTGGTGTATCTCTAGTGCACAAGACCTTATGTATATACAGTGCCTACAAGTAGTATTCAACCCCCTGCAGATTTAGCTGGTTGACACATGCGGAATTAACTTGGCATTGTGACATTTGTACTGTAGATCAGCCTGGAAGTGGGAAATGCACTGCAGCAAATATTGTTGTTTTTTTTTTAAATGTTAAAAGTTAATTCAGAGTGTCATTTATTATTCAACCCCTCAAACCACAAGAATTCTGTTTGGTCCCCCTAAAGTATTAAGAAGTAGTTCAGGAATCAAGAATAATGAGCTTCACATGTGTGGATTAAAGATCTCTTTTGCCAGCCTTTTCTGACTATTTAAGACCCTCCCCAAACTTGTGAACAGCACTCAGACATGGTCAACATGGGAAAGACAAAGGAGCATTCCAAGGCCATCAGAGACAAGATCGTGGAGGGTCACAAGGCTGGCAAGGGGTACAAAACCCTTTCCAAGGAGTTGGGCCTACCTGTCTCCACTGTTGGGAGCATCATCCGTAAGTGGAAGGCTTATGGAACTACTGTTAGCCTTCCACGGCCTGGACAGCCTTTGAAAGTGTCCTCCCGTGCCGAGGCCAGGCTTGTCCGAAGAGTCAAGGCTAACCCAAGGACAACAAGGAAGGAGCTCCGGGAAGATCTCATGGCAGTGGGGACATTGGTTTCAGTCAATACCATAAGTAACGTACTCCACCGCAATGGTCTCCGTTCCAGACGAGCCCGTAAGGTACCTTTACTTTCAAAGCGTCATGTCAAGGCTCGTCTACAGTTTGCTCATGATCACTTGGAGGACTCTGAGACAGACTGGTTCAAGGTTCTATGGTCTGATGAGACCAAGATCGAGATCTTTGGTGCCAACCACACACGTGACGTTTGGAGACTGGATGGCACTGCATACGACCCCAAGAATACCATCCCTATAGTCAAGCATGGTGGTGGCAGCATCATGCTGTGGGGCTGTTTCTCAGCCAAGGGGCCTGGCCATCTGGTCCGCATCCATGGGAAGATGGATAGCACGGCCTACCTGGAGATTTTGGCCAAGAACCTCCGCTCCTCCATCAAGGATCTTAAGATGGGTCGTAATTTCATCTTCCAACAAGACAACGACCCAAAGCACACAGCCAAGAAAACCAAGGCCTGGTTCAAGAGGGAAAAAGTCAAGGTATTGGAGTGGCCTAGTCAGTCTCCTGACCTTAACCCAATTGAAAACTTGTGGAAGGAGCTCAAGAATAAAGTCCACATGAGACACCAAAGAACCTAGATAACTTGGAGAAGATCTGCATGGAGGAGTGGGCCAAGATAACTCCACAGACCTGTGCCGGCCTGATCAGGTCTTATAAAAGACGATTATTAGCTGTAATTGCAAACAAGGGTTATTCCACAAAATATTAAACATAGGGGTTGTATAATAATTGACCCACACTTTTATGTTTAAAATTTATTAAAATTCAACTGAGCAACATAACTTTTTGGTTTGTAAGATTTATGCTTCTGTTCATAAATCCTACTCTCGTTTGCAGTTTGAAGGCTCTAACTTATTTGCATCTTATCAAACCAGCTAAATCTGCAGGGGGTTGAATACTACTTGTAGGCACTGTATGTCTCTCGACTATATTGGCGTCACAATACTCACTTGCCTAATAACTGTGCACACAGTGTATGTCTGTCAACAGTGTAGACCACTCTTACCTTCAGAACATTCAGTGGGCGACCCTCGTAACTTGAGCCAATCCTAATTTTGCTGACAAATCCAGGATTTTCAGCCACCAGAGTGTCAATAAAGTTGTTAATCTGTGAACACATAAAATCTGAGCATTACATTGTTTTGTTGCACACAGTCTATCACATGTAGAAAAATTTAACACATAGACCCGATTCATCATTGTTGTTTCCCCATTTTTTGGAGTAATTTCCTCCCTTTTTATTGGCGTTTGTATTTGCGCCTTACGTTTTGCGCCACTTTTTAAGTTGCTCTTTTATTTTATTATTTTCCCTTAACAACTTTGCTCATCCAAATGTTTCAGACAGATTCATGAAATTTTTACCAAATATCTCATTTTTTGGCGCATCTCTCTCCAGTCCCTGGCCGGAGTAAGGTTTCTGGAGGAGTTTTTATTCTGGTGCATTTTTGTGACTTTTTAAAGAATTTGAAATTGTGACTGTTGGTGCTAAAAATTTGCAAGAACTGGTTAAAAAGAAAAATAAAGATCTTTTATTGATTCACGAACCACTTGCACTATTTTTAAGAATTTGGTGCAAAAAACATCAGCCAATACCACAAGACAAAAAAATAAATAAAAGTAACTACGATGAATTGCAAATTATGAATTTGGCTCTCTATATGCACATTATGCCACGGGTTATGCTATTTTAACTAAAATTATTAAATTGAAGCAAGTGGCAACACAGGACCCTGACCAGTATACCCCATTGTTTACAGCATGCATCCAGTCAATATAAAGAGCGTGATATGTGTAGTAAAGCACTGACAGGCATCATCTCTTACCTCATCGAAGGTGTGGTATGTGGCATAGTTAAATGTGTCAGTAGAACGAGTATTTTCCATGGAACGTCCAAGTTTCATGTCTTTCTTTTCTTCATTTAGCAAGGTCTGTTAAGAATAGAAAAAATATCTAAAAATAAAGATATTTAGCAGTATACATTCGCTAGCAGAATTCACTTTCGTACTTTAACAAATGAAATGTTTGGTGTTTCATATGCAAAGCATTTGTAGCGATAAATATATAATAATTAATAACTAATACACAACCCTACATTTCTTCTAATAGTTGTATCATTGCACACAAGTCTTGTTGGCCAATATTCAACTGTACGATTAATTTCCAACCTATATTACATTTTTAGAACTCCACTTTATTATATAGCCAATACAGTTAACATGTCATTGACCATGTTGAAATCCCATATCTCTTTCAGCTACCTACTACATTCCATTTCTTTGAATCCATTCTATTGTGGAAACCAGCACCTACCTGCAGGTCTTGAATCATGATGCTGTACTGGATATTGTTAGACTCCAGATAGACCTTTACATCCTGAAGACTGAAGAATGGTACACGGATGTCAATGAATCTCTCGGGTCTGGAAGGCCCCTGCCAGAAGTCCAGCTGTAAAACCAAACATGAATGGGTTAATACAATAATTTATAGAAGTAGAATTGCAGCACCTGTGTTCGCTTCCTAGTGCACAAAATGCCCTAATAAAATGTCAGAAAGATCTCAGGCCCCCATTGTAGAGATTTCTTTCGATTGATGTCCTGTTGTGAGGCATTCCAATAAGGACTGGCAGGGTAGTGAACGCCAAGTGAAATGTCTGATGGGATCATAGTGAATATTGCTAGATTTTTCCTCCTCCATTGTTTTTCAGGAAGAATTACGTTGTTTTTAATACAATTATATAAGATGATTTGAATTGTTGCTTTCATTATTGCTTTTTACAAATCTCTCTCCTTACATTACTTTTATACTGTATATACTGTAATTGTGGTTGGACTTTGATCTCTGGGGATGAGGCTCAGCATCACAACCTGGCTGGTTACACCCCAGTAGAAATATATGAGAAATCCTGTACTATAGTAGGTTATATATACCACTATATTTCAGAATTCTGCAAGATCTGAACATGTCCTTAATATTTAATGCAAGCCTGTCATCAGGATTTCCTGATCTAAATGGCTCTCACTGTTAATGTGACTGTAATATACTTCAATTTTTATTTCTTTTTTGTTACTCCACCAACTCTGTCCAGCCTTTGTTATCCACATCCCGCTGTCTACCTCTTACTCTCGTGGACACCTGAAGACCGGCTCCTGTGCGTTGCTGAGAAGATTCCCCCCACCTAAGTATAGCAGTGTGACATGCACATGTGCCGACAGCAGTGGGAGACATTTAAACACTTTGGTCCACATTTATCAGCGTATTTTCATTTTTGGGGCAATTTTTACTCCACAATAGTGCCTTATCGCTGTGTGACATATGTATTAACAAATATCAACAGTATTTAGAGACAATTTAGACCTGGCAAACTGTCTGGAATTAGACACATTTAAAGGGGTTGTCCAGTCCAAATCAATAAGTCTGCAGTTACTCTGTGTGACTACAGACTTATGAATCCCCACTGTGCGGTACGAGGATTCACCGGTATCCGAGCCAGGACTGGAGGGTATATATGCGTTATACATATTCCCGGCCAGAGCCCATCCAATGGGCGTGGCATCACTCTCCATACACTTGTATTAAGCGAAGCCGTGCCCCGACTAGTGACACGGCCGTTTAGTGAGCGTGGCCAACTAGAGGGCGCAGCCTCGCTCCATACAAGTGTCCGGAGAGCGAGGCTGCACCCACTAGATGGGCTCTGGCCGGGAGTATGTATAACGCATATATACCCTCTGGTCCCGGCTCAGAAACCAGCGAATCCTCGCAGGGCACAGTGCGTACGCTGGGGGGATTCATAAGTCTGCAGTGTGACTGCAGGTTTATCGATTTGGACCGGACAACCCCTTTAAGATGTGCAACTATTTAGAAACAAAATTTTAAAAAAAGTTGCATTTCCACACAGGCAGTAGCATAGAACAAATTTTGGATTTTATCCCGTATGACAGAATAATCAAGGCATTCTCATACGGTTATCAATCTGTTGCATCATAAACCAATGAATTAATCTAGGTGCATCTTAGATGCTAAATAAAGCCACTTCCAATAAATGTTAGGCTACATGTCTATATATAATTGTAAAAAAAAAAGATCAGAATCAGTCATGCTTTAAAGGGAAGCTGTCAGCACATTTCTATCAATGGAAGCAGTGGTCTGGCTGTGTGGTGTCTTTTTTGTAGAGATCCGATGTGCCAGTCATGAGAGTTCTAGAGCAGGAGCCTTATGCACAGTTTGAGGTGCAGTGGAGGCGTATCAGTGCACTTGGATTGCTTACTCCAAGTGCATTGACACACCCCCAGTGCACTTCCAACCTGATTTGCATATGGATTCCACTATAGATTTCTCATGACTTGCACATCGAATCTCAATAAAAAAGTATCATTTTCATTGAGGGGCAAGTGCCAAACTAGCTAATCCACTACTTTCATGTAAAAACAGGTTCTCTTAGAGTACCTAAAATGTAATTGATTTTGTTACCTGCAGATCCTCATAGTTTTCCAGGTCACGGACCAGGTTCACCTGTTCTTCATCGGCTGGGATGATTCGCAGGACTTGTTGTCTGTAGAGACATTGAGGAATGATATAGCATCAGTGTCCAGTTACATATCCTTAACATTTTTAATAGTGTTGCACACTGTAAAACAATGAACGCAGAACAACTAGAGCTTGGTTGAGTAATTCTCTGTTTAAGGCCACGGCCCCACTATCAGTATTTGGTCAGTATTCGATCAGTATTTTTTCTCAGGAGTGGGAGCCAAAACCAGGAGTGGAACAATCAGAGAAAAGGTATAATAGAAACAAGTCACCAATTCTGCATTTATCACCCACTCCTGGTTTTGGCTCCCACTCCTGAGAAAAAATACTGGCCAAATACTGATAGTGGGGCCGTGGCCTAAAATCGTACATCTCTCTACTTCTCTGTACAAATGTACTTGCAATTCCAAGCTTGCAGCTGTAAATCCGATTGCCGCGGCTTTGATCGCATGGTGCCTGTTTTTAACATTTGTCTAAAGTGGATCTGTCACTGGAGTTCTCAATAAAGACTGCATACATTATTAAATATATCGCTTAGACCTGATGAGGCTGGTGTAGATATCCATGTAAAATTCATGTGAGAATGACGGTATAATCCTCAAAAGAAAAATAATTTTATGAGTTCAGCTAGAGTGCATGTTAATAATAGGCAAGGAATAGGCAGGCAGGTCTAAGAGATCTGTTTAAAGGGAATTTGTCACCAGGTTTGTGCCACCTAATCTGAGAGCAGCATAATATAGAGACAGAGACCCTAATTCCAGTAATGTGTCACTTACTGAGCTGCTTGCTGTAGTCTTGATAAAAGCACAGTTTTATTAATAGATACAAGGGAAATATCAGCTGACCAAAGAAAGGTAGATCACGGCAACATGTAGTCCATGTAGTGATGCTCAAAACAGACGGGGCCAGTGTCCCCAGCACAGCAAACAAAAACATAGAAACAATTCCAGCACCAACGAAAAAATAGAATGTTGAAATGTATTTATGTTCCATAAAATCACACATCCAAACACATGAAAAAGGGCAAAGAAAAAGCAAAAAACATGGGGGAATTTAAACCTTACGCATTTCGGACCTATGAATAAGGACATGGTAGTCCAAAACGCGTAAGGTTTCCCCATTCCCCCATGTTTTTTGCTTTTTCTTTGCCCTTTTCATGATTTTGGATGTGTGATTTTATGGAACATAAATAAATGTCAACATTTTACTTTTTTCGTTGGCGCTGGAATTTTTTCTATGTTTTTTGTCACAGTTCTATCAGCAGAAAAATTATCATTAGAGGACTATTTGCTATGTCATTCTACATATTTATGAGCTCTGTATATCCCCGCCCCTTCACTGATTGGCAGCTTTTTGCCTATGCACAGTGTACATATAAAGTTGTGAATCAGTGGTCTGTGTGTTTTCCAGAGCTCAGCCTTCAGAGAACTGTAAGATCTGCAGCAGATAAAACAGTGATTTTATCAAAACTGCAGCAAGCAAGTTAGTGTTACATCTCTGGAATCAGGGTCTCAGATGGAACAAAAAGAACCTGGTGTCAGATTCCTTTTAACAGTGTATGTAGTTTGTATTGTGACAGCTGCACAGAAAAAACACGGTGCTAGAACTCTTATATGTACCCAAAAATATAAGCAATGGACAGAAACCTAGAGATTTTGTACTTACCCGCTGAAATCCTCCATGCTCGTGGCAGCTGCCACCAAGGCAAGTAACGCCAGAACACCCCTCATCTTGAACTCTGCAGGATGTTAGCATACAGGGTGCTGTATATATACTGTTCTGTCTTCATAAACTGCAGAGAGCCTACTCTGGGATTGGCCAGCGTCTCTTGTACACCTGCTTTTATTCCCACTTGTACCTGATTAACATGGCGGGAACAAACCACCTGCTGGCTCGGTTACTATATTTAAATGCTAGTTTTATTATCAGAAGTCCTTCCATGAAATTGCAATTTTGTGGCAACATACTAGGAAATAAGATGATTATGCATTTTGTTCAGAATACTGATGTGTTTATGTGTCTTCAAAAAGTTGTATATCTCATGATTGTCGTTAAGAAATAAGTTAGCCTTTTCTTATAGACAAGGGGGCTGATAAGATCATAACCCAAATTCACCCTTCTCTACTCGTTACTGTTCCCCCTGTATATTTGTTCTTCTTCGTTCCACTTGGTTATGCTGGTAATGTTTTATTCCAGGGTCACTTCGCAGGTGCCCAAGCAGGTTCTACAAAATTCCAGATTGTGGTGTGACAGCTCCTGATTGGGTGAGGTTAGATTTCACACCAAAAAAATTACAACAAATTCTAGGAGAATGCACAAGAAGAGTTTTCAAAATCTTATTCACAGGTAATAAAAACATAGGTACATGATGAGGTGATGAGAGAGCATGCTCGTTACTCGAGATTTACGAGCATGCTTGGGTGTTTTCCAAGTATCTTTGGCATGCTCAAATGTTATGTTTGAATCAGTCCGTGTGCATGATTTGCGACTGACAGATTTAATACTTGTGAGGAATGCATGTTTGTTAGGCATTCCTCACATGTATTAAAGCTGTCAAACAGTTGCAAATAAGGCACATGGAGTGACTCAAACATAACATTCGAGCACGCCCCAAATACTCGGTGAGCACTTGAGCATGCTCGCCGAAAGGGTTAACAGAACACGCTCGCTCATCACTAGTATAGATTTTAAAACATGATGTACATTAGGAAATAAATTTCGTCCAGATTTTTTGGGTGTGTTAAATTTACAGATCAGCTTAAAGCAGTGTTTCTCAACTCCAGTCCTCAAGACCCACCAACAGGTCATGTTTTCAGGATTTCCTTAGTATTGCACAGGCAATAATCCCATCACTTGAGCAATACTAAGGAAATACTGAAAACATGACCTGTTGGTGGGTCTTGAGGACTGGAGTTGAGAAACACTGGCTTAACGGAATTGAATGGAACTTCGCTGCAGTAAGACACTCAGGACAGGTGTGGCGCTTTCCTGGAAGAGTACACCATTATTTTCCATACTCAGTGCATGATGGCAGTGAGGATGTGCTTAAAGGGAGCAGCGGTTGAACACTATCTAATAATACTCAGACATTCAGACCAAACAAGTAGATGTGGGGGTCCTGTTTGTCCTCGGATAACCTAAAGGCCTGGCAATAATGAGTGTAACTATAGTTGGTGCAAGGGTTTCAGTCGCACCCAGACCCTGGAGCATAGGGGTCCAACAGGACCCTTTGACCGATATAAAAAGAAGAATAGTATTAAAAACCTGCGACACCTGGGGTGCTGTTACAGGTTTTGCATTGGGACCCAAAAACTTAAAAGTTACTCCAAGGCAATGTGTCCTAGTCTCCTTGGAAAGACGTGTGAAATGCATCTATCCTCCAAGAGAAAAAAAGCTAGCATTCGGCTGCGTGCCCACTATGCGTTTTTGCCGCAGAATTTCCGCAGCGAAAACGCTTAAAAAACGCTTGGTAATACGTGCCACATGGTCCCCGATGTACGCAGCATGCATTGATGTCAGCGGTCGCGTGACCTGTCACATGACTAAATGACGTCATGAAAGGTCCTTTCACACCACTGCAGGCCGCCCAACACACCGGATGGACCGGAGAAGGAGACCGGGGGCCATCAGAAGGTAAGTATAATCTTTATTTTTTATCATTCTTATTCTTTTTTTTTTACTATTTACTTGGTCACACTATATACAGTTAGGTCCATATATACAGTACAGACTAAAAGTTTGGACACACCTTCTCATTTAAAGATTTTTCTGTATTTTCATGACTATGAAAATTGTACATTCACACTGAAGGCATCAAAACTATGAATTAACACATGTGGAATTATATACTTAACAAAAAAGTGTGAAACAACTGAAAATATGTCTTATATTCTAGGTCCTTCAAAGTAGCCACCTTTTGCTTTGATGACTGTTTTGCACACTCTTGGCATTCTCTTGATGAGCTTCAAGAGGTAGTCTCAGAAATGGTTTTCACTTCACAGGTGTACCATGTCAGGTTTAATAAGTGGGATTTCTTGCCTTATAAATGGGGCTGGGACCATCAGTTGTGTTGTGCAGAAGTCTGATGGATACACAGCTGATAGTCCTACTGAATAGACGGTTAGAATTTGTATTATGGCAAGAAAAAAGCAGCTAAGTAAAGAAAAATGAGTGGCCATCATTACTTTAAGAAATGAAGGTCAGTCAGTACGAAAAATTGGGCAAACTTTGAAAGTGTCCCCAAGTGCAGTTGCAAAAACCATCAAGCGCTACAAAGAAACTGGCTCACATGAGGACCGCCCCAGAAAAGGAAGACCAAGAGTCACCTCTGCTTCTGAGGATAAGTTTATCCGAATCACCAGCCTCAGAAATCGCAGGTTAACAGCAGCTCAGATTAGAGACCAGGTCAATGCCACACAGAGTTCTAGCAGCAGACACATCTCTACAACAACTGTTAAGAGGAGACTTTGTGCAGCAGGCCTTCATGGTAAAATAGCTGCTAGGAAACCACTGCTAAGGACAGGCAACAAGCAGAAAAGACTTGTTTGGGCTAAAGAACACAAGGAATGGACATTAGACCAGTGGAAATCTGTGCTTTGGTCTGATGAGTCCAAATTTGAGATCTTTGGTTCCAACCACCGTGTCTTTGTGCGACGCAGAAAAGGTGAACGGATGGACTCTACATGCCTGGTTCCCACTGTGAAGCATGGAGGAGGAGGTGTGATGGTGTGGGGGTGCTTTGCTGGTAACACTGTTGGGGATTTATTCAAAATTGAAGGCATACTGAACCAGCATGGCTACCACAGCGTCTTGCAGCGGCATGCTATTCCATCCGGTTTCCGTTTAGTTGGACCATCATTTATTTTTCAACAGGACAATGACCCCAAACACACCTCCAGGCTGTGTAAGGGCTATTTGACCAAGAAGGAGAGTGATGGGGTGCTACGCCAGATGACCTGGCCTCCACAGTCACCAGACCTGAACCCAATCGAGATGGTTTGGGGTGAGCTGGACTGCAGAGTGAAGGCAAAAGGGCCAACAAGTGCTAAGCATCTCTGGGAACTCCTTCAAGATTGTTGGAAGACCATTTCCGGTGACTACCTCTTGAAGTTCATCAAGAGAATGCCAAGAGTGTGCAAAGCAGTCATCAAAGCAAAAGGTGGCTACTTTGAAGAACCTAAAATATAAGACATATTTTCAGTTGTTTCACACTTTTTTGTTAAGTATATAATTCCACATGTGTTAATTCATAGTTTTGATGCCTTCAGTGTGAATGTACAATTTTCATAGTCATGAAAATACAGAAAAATCTTTAAATGAGAAGGTGTGTCCAAACTTTTGGTCTGTACTGTATTTGGACAGAGACAACATTTTTCTAATTTTGGTTCTAGACATTACCACAATGAATTTTAAACAAAACAATTCAGATGCAGTTGAAGTTCAGACTTTCAGCTTTCATTTGAGGGTATCCACATTAAAATTGGATGAAGGGTTTAGGAGTTTCAGCTCCTTAACATGTGCCACCCTGTTTTTAGAAAAATGTGGTCTCTGTCCAAATATATATGGACCTAAGGCTATGTGCCCATGTTGCATTTATGAAGCAGAAAATTTCTGCTGCATAAGGCTATGTGCCCACGTTGCATTTATGAAGCAGAAAATTTCTGCTGCATAAATGCAAGTCCTCTCCCGGAAAAACGCATGCGGAATTCCGCACGCTTTTATCGCGCATTTTTCGCGCGTTTATCACGCGTTTTCCACATGCGGAATTGCCTTGCGTTTTTTATGCATTGGACAAAGGCAATTCCGCTTGCGGAAACGCAAAATTAAATGACATGCTGCGGATTTTTGAACGCGGCATAAACGCTGCGGAAAAATCCGCAGCATGTGCATAGAAGTTGCGGAATCCCATTGGGGACCATGGGGTGCGGATTACCATGCGTTTTTCAAGCGTTTACGCTGCGGAAATTCCGCAGCATATACGCTTGAAAAATGCTACGTGGGCACACAGCCTAACTGTAAGGCTGTGTGCCCACGTAGCATTTTTCAAGCGTATATGCTGCGGAATTTCCACAGCGTAAACGCTTGAAAAACGCATGTATATCCGCACCCCATGGTCCCCAATGGGATTCCGCAAGTTCTATGCACATGCTGCGGATTTTTCCGCAGCGTTTATGCCGCGTTCAAAAATCCGCAGCATGTCATTTAATTTTGCGTTTCCGCAAGCGGAATTGCCTTTGTCCAATGCATAAAAAACGCAAGGCAATTCCGCATGTGGAAAACGCGTGATAAACGCGCGAAAAATGCACGATAAACGCGTGCGGAATTCCGCATGCGTTTTTCCGGGAGAGGACTTGCATTTATGCAGCAGAAATTTTCTGCTTCATAAATGCAACGTGGGCACATAGCCTTAATCCATGCCGGTTGCATGGATTTATATAGTGTGACCAAGTTGTCAAGCACTTTTCCAAGTGATGCTAAAATCACTTTGAAAAGTGCTTGATAACCCACATGCAGAAATGCATGCAAAAACGCTTGACAAACGCTTCTACCTGGCTGGAAAAACGCATGTAAAAAACGCATGCGTTTTTCCTGCCAGGGAGAAGCGGAAAAAATATGCAGCATTTCTGCATCGTGGGCACTTAGCCTTCTAGTGCCATCCATTGCAAGCTGGCACTCTGTTAGTCAATGTCTTCAAGTCTTCAATAACCTTCAATAACTTTTGCTACATGACTTAGGATATTTAGCCAGTGTGTTTTATTAAAGGAAAAGAAACCCATAAATTATGTGACAAGGCTTGTTAAACGGTCAAACATTGACGAAGGTATTTCTAATGGGTGGCATTAGGGAACCTGCTTTCTTCCTCTTGCAGAAGGGGTAATTTACATACCTACATTGTTTTAAGAAGCGAAGCTTAAAGAGGTTGTCCGCTACCCTAACTCAGTTACTGTTTTTGCATTAAATGCTCAAGGATAATGCTCCTAAAGAACCCCATATACTTTTCTGCCACTTGAATTTAGTTTTATGCCTTTCTATTTCACTTCCTGTTCCTTGGCATCAGCTATTTTCTCAGCCATCTCTACTCCTTTCTGACTACATTTCCCATCAATCCTAATGCTAGGCTGCAAGCCAGCAGTGACAATACCCCCTTGTAACTCTGCCTAAAACCCTCCCACTACTCCTCCAGCATCACACAAGCCTTCACATAACATCCTGTCCAGTACACTACAGCAGTCAAACCACTGATGCAGAGCATAGAAGTAGCACAAAGCACCAGAACACTGCCATTTTGCTGGAGGTAAAAAAATATTTTTAAAAGACTAAAATATGAGCTGCACAAGCACAGTATTTAAAATAAGAGGCAGGTCACTGAAGGATCAGTGACCTGTCATTTACGCCACAATAATGAGGATAATGCCAGAGCACCAAAGAAAGCCCCGCCCCAGAGCACGAGAATCTCATTATCTCCAACTGCAAATAAAGATTAAACAACAACCACAGGACGGATTTCATCAACCCAGGTATCATTTTAATCAGTGTAACGGCGCCAACCTTACACTGCATGTAGTTTACTTAGCATAATCCTGTGACAGGTTCGCTTTAATGTAGGTATGCAAATTACCTCACCTTCAAGAAGAAGAAAGCTGGCTCTCTAATGCCACCCATTAGAAATACCTTTGTCAATGTTTGACCCTTTAACAAGCCTTGCCACATAATTTCTGGGTTTCTTTTCCTTTTAGAAAACACACTGGTTTGCAATATATCCTAAGTCATGTAGCAAAGGTTATTGAAGGTTCAGACATTGATTAACAGGGTGCCAACTTGCAATGGTTGGCACTAGCAGGCTAGCTTTTTTTCTCAAGGATAGATGCATTTCACACGTCTTTCCTTAGGAAAACGGACAGAACCCACAGCAAGCTGGATAAGGTCTTCAGGGGACACCAATTCAGGGCAAATGAGGGTTTGTTCTGCACTAGTGTCCTTGAGTCCCACAGTGACGGTGTCACCCACAGTAACTGCCTGCAAGTTGTCACAGGCCCTCCCAACCTCCCCTGTGACAGCTTAATTAGGTCCTTTTGTGACATGCAGAAGTAGTGCTCTTGCAGAGGGTGACATGCAGAAGTAGTGATGTTGCTTTTAAAGAATTCAGCAACTATTAGAAGTAACACAAGCACATGAGACAGGAAGTTGTGCTCCAGAAGCATCCAGCAACTAGAGGGGTTAACACAGTCACAGGAGAAGGGGAGTGTTTTAGCAGAACCCCAGGGGATATTGTGGGGAAGTTGTTTACTGTCTGGCTGCAGCCGAAGTGAAAGGTGTGTGTGATCTGTATCTCACAGAAGCGCCCCTGTGAGTGAAAAGGATTCAAGTCAGGAGTGAAGCTAAGCACAGGTCAGGTAGAGTTCCTGAACTAGCAGTGCAGAGTATTGTCAGGCAGAAAGATAAGCACTGGAAGAAATGGTGTCACAGGGATTATCTCCCTCAGCAAACCCTCCCCCCTTCCTCCATCTCACCATGCTGGAAAGAATGCTGTGTTCATTAATGTGCCTTTGCATTAGACCTGTGCTGTCCTGTGCTACTGGGAAGACTGTAAACTGCTGTGCTGCTAAGGAAACTGTACTATTTGTCACTGGAGCCTGTTTCTCATAAGACTTAACTTGCACTGGCTGTGCGGCTTCTTATTAAATGCTACTGTTCTACCATTTATGAGGACTCTTGTCAAGTGTGTCTGGTCAGCAAGTGAAACAACCTACAGTACAGACCAAAAGTTTGGACACACCTTCTCATTTAAAGATTTTTCTGTATTTTCATGGCTTTGAAAATTGTACATTCACACTGAAGGCATCAAAACTATGAATTAACACATGTGGAATTATATACTTAACAAAAAAGTGTGAAACAACTGAAAAAAAGTCTTATATTCTAGGTTCTTCAAAGCAGTCATCAAAGCAAAAGGTGGCTACTTTGAAGAACCTAGAATATAAGACATTTTTTCAGTTGTTTCACACTTTTTTGTTAAGTATATAATTCCACATGTGTTAATTCATAGTTTTGATGCCTTCAGTGTGAATGTACAATTTTCATAGTCATGAAAATACAGAAAAATCTTTAAATGAGAAGGTGTGTCCAAACTTTTGGTCTGTACTGTACGTGTCTGTGCCTTAGGGTCAATACCCCTGTGTGCCTGAGAGAAGCTACAGCACATGGTCTATGGTCGCCCTAAGTAACGGTTCCCCCAGGTTTTCAAAGAATTCATGTAACCTGTCTCGCCCCTATCTGAACCTAGCGGCGTGCGTGTAACACTTTGGCCTTGGATGTGGGATTCTTCTTTCTGCCTCTCCAGGCAGGTGAGGCTGATGTGGCCGATCTGTTTGCAGAAAAAACACCAGTGGGAGTCAAATGCAGGAACGGTTGGCAGGGGCATTAGGTGTCGGCTTACCCCCCTTCCAGCTGGTGATGGCTGACTTCGCACCTCAGGTATATGGTTAGCCTCATAGGTATCAGCAATCTGTGCTGCCTTGGCAGCCTGCTTTGGCTCCCAGTCCATCACAAATTGTCGCACCTCCACAGGGAAAAGATGAAGAAATTGGTACTTCACCATCAGTTCAATTCAATTTGTCGAAGGTGGTAGCCGATAATCCCGGGACTCACGGCTTGAAGTTGGTTTTGAGCCCGTTCACCACATCACCGTAGCTGTCAGGATCTCCACGTTGGAGGGTCCGGACCTTTTTTCGGTACACAGGAGTCACCTGATATTTCCTTATTAGGGCCTAATTAATGGCCTAGTAGTTTCCATCTTGAACTTGAGGGAGTGCGGCGAACACTTTCAGAGTTTTGACTCGTAGTCCTGGGGTTAATATCGAGCCCACTGGTCATCAGGCAACTGGTACTGTTTGCATGCCTTTTCAAACCCCGTAAAAAATGTGTCCAGATGAGTATCCTTGTCCATGACAGGAAAAAGCTCGGGACAGGGTTTTATCAGTGGGGTAGATTTCTCCTTCTGGAGTCGGGTTAATTCCAGCTGGTGCTCTCTGTCTTCTCGCTCAGCCTGTTGCTCCACAGCTTCTCACTCAGATTGTCGCTCAGCAAACTCTCACTTGGCCTTTAGTGCTGCAGCCTCTTGCTCGGCCTGTCGCACTACAGCCTCTTACTTGGCCTGTTGCGCTGCAGCTTCTTGCTCGGCCTGCGCCTGCCGCTCTGAAAACTCATGCTTTGTTCTGCGTTCTTGTAGCACATGCACAAGCTGCATCCTCATTTGAGGGTCACATCCTCCCATTTGCTGCAGAATGAGTGGAAAGAAGAGTCTGTTCAACTCTGGGAGCTATTTCTGCTGGCCACCTCTGAGTTGGACAGTTCTGGAACCGGATCCACAACAGGGCATCCCGGTGCTCCACTGGTCCCAGGCTCTGGTGCAACATCATGTTGGTGCCTGGCATCATCCTCCATCAAGGCACAGATCAATATCATTTTGGTCTTGTCTGACCCATCGACGCCTTGCTCCTCACACAAACACATCAGCACAGCTTTTTCGTTCTTCTTATAAGCAGCTGCTATCTTAGCAGTCACTTGCCAAATAAAAGATAGAACAGAAAAACAAGAGAGGGAGAAGGGATGTAATTGCTACACATACAGTATTGTCCCGTGTAAAAATAAACACTGAGTCTGATCCTCAAAACTCTGCACAGAATCCTCGCAGGGACCGTGCAAGTTTGTAGTGACAAGGATGATTGCTCACCACAGATTACTAATGCACTGTAATATCCCACCAGTTCATCAGGGAGAACTGCAGGGGGATCGCTCAGATCCCAGCGCTGTCACCAGTTTGGCAGGAGTGTACCAGAGAGATCGCGCAGACCCCACCGCTGCCACCAGCCAGTATGCGAAGGGATGCAACTCCGCTGCCAGAAATCGTCAAGACAATTACGCAACTGAGTGATGGGTGATGGATGAGTATGCAGCTACTTCCACTACTAGGCCCGTTATCTGAGGACTCACAGTGAGTGTATGGTATATACACCTCTGATTCCAACGCATGGAATGTATATATACCCTGATACGATCACTGCCAATGTCCCAATAACTAAAGGAACTACTAGCTGCCACCACCAATCTTATATACAAGCCGATTGGACACCCATTACAGGTAGCGTATGTCTTCAGGGTTGCGGTTTACAGAGCAAGAGGAACAGAGCTATTAAATTTTATATATTTAATCCAAAAAGGTAGGCAATCTTTATAAAAAAATATACAAAGATGTTACAAAATGAGAACTAACAATACGGTATATACAATCACATGAAAGAAAAGGGATAACAAAAGAAAAAGTATTAAACCTGTGCCACAGAAATGGCTCAGAGGTTAGTGTAAACCTAGATTGGTTTTTATGGTTTCAATCAGTTTAATTTTATATATATATATATATATATATATATATATATATATATATATATATGTAGTACAGACCAAAAGTTTGGACACACCGTCTCATTTAAAGATTTTTCTGTATTTTCATGACTATGGAAATTGTACATTCACACTGAAGGCATCAAAACTATGAATTAACACATGTGGAATTATATACTTAACAAAAAAGTGTGAAACAACTGAAAATATGTCTTATATTCTAGGTTCTTCAAAGTAGCCACCTTTTGCTTTGATGACTGCTTTGCACACTCTTGGCATTCTCTTGATGAGCTTCAAGAGGTAGTCACCGGAAATGGTTTTCACTTCACAGGTGTGCCCTGTCAGGTTTAATAAGTGGGATTTCTTGCCTTCCCGACATGCACCGTACATATACTGCGCTGAGGGAGTTGCGTTCCCGCAAAGCGAAGTACTATATATATACGGCACAGATATGCAGCGCGGTGACCGAGTTAAGATGGCTGCTATCTCTGACAGCATGCCATCCCTGCACGTCGCCCTGGGGGGGCTATACCGCTCCCCGCATCTGCGATTGCTGTGATTGGCTGGTCATAATTGATTAGCTAATCACAGCGATGTCACAATAAAGTTTTGAAAAAAAAAATCAATGTGACATGCTGTGATTGGTGCGGTCTGAGACCAATTACAGCAGTCACAAGAGGTGGGGTGATCGTGACGTCACTTCAGCTGATTAACCCCTTTTGCGCTGATTGGCTGAACAATAGTTACTAACCAATCAGCGCCAAAGGGGTAATCTAAAATAGCGATCACTGATCTGCACGCCATCATTACCTCAGAGTTGGCGTGCAGAGTGATTGTATACCCCCTGTGTTACCAGAGAGAAAGAAAAATCATTGGTGGCCAGTGCGATCCTCCTGCGATCTGTGCTGTGTCTCCTGCCTCCTGCGATCTGTCTCCTGTGCTGTGTGCTGGCTGCAGTGTGACTGATCTGTGATCACAGCAGCAGTTCCCCAATCCCTCTTCCTGTTCCCCACCGCTAATCCTTCCCAATCCCAATTGAATTTTTGGCGCACTTTTTTGCGCTTTTTCCGTGTGCTCGGCGTTCTGCGCTGAGCGTTTGTGCTCTTCCCATTTCTGCAGCGCTCTGATCAAGATCGCTGCTCTGCGGCAAGGGACTTTTTATTTTTTAGATATAGTTAGAGTGGCAGACGTCGCAATGTAAGTGACATCCGATTTTTTTGTACAAAAAAAATAGTAGTTAGTAGAAAGTAACTTTATAGATAAGGAAGTAGCGCATTAGAGTAGCAAATGTCGCAGTCTAAGTGACAACTGATTTTTTTTTGGGAAAAAAAATAATAGTAGTTAGTACAGTGTAGCTTCATAGGTAGGGAGGTAGCATTTTTCTTTTGCAAAAAAAAAAGAATTATTATCGCCGGGTAACTTCTTAGCTAGTGCATTAGGGGAGCGTACGTCACAGTGTTAGTGACGTCCGTTTTTCTTTTGCAAAACAAAGAATAGTTAGCGCCGATTAATTTTATAGGTAGGGAATTAGTGTAGTGAACGTCACTGTAATTTTAAAATGTAAATGTAAAATTCAGCTACTAGTTGACCACTTCAGCAGAAAATTTGCTGAGGCGTACAACTCCCAAAGGGACATCTCTATGGATGAATCTCTAATTCATTTCAAAGTGAGGCTAAAATGCCAACAATACCTGCCCAGTAAGAGAACCAGGTACGGAATTAAACTGTACAAGCTGTGCAAGAGTGCCACAGATTTAGAGTCTAAGAAAGGAAGGACACCCAGATTGACCCCCCTGAATTGCCCCCCTGTCCTGAGGGTGAGTGGAAAAATTGTGTGGGAATTGCTGCACCCACTGCTGGATAAGGGTTATCACCTCTACATAGATAACTTTTACACCAGCATTCAGCTCTTCAAGACCCTCTCTGTCAGAAGTATAGTTGCATTCGGCACCATGCAAAAAAATCCGACATTCTCCCTAAGCCGCTAATCGGGCAACTGCAGAGGAAGGGCGAAAGCAGAGCCCATGGCAGCGACAACATGCTGATGGTCAAGTATAAGGACAAGAGGGATGTCCTTATCTTGACCACCATACACTGTGACAACGGCTCCCTTGTCACTGTCCGAGGTACTACAATACAAGTCCCAAAGCCAGATTGTATCCTGGATAATCAAAAGTACAAGGGGGGGTGTAGATCTCTCAGATCAGGTCCTCAAACCACACAGTGTCATGCGAAAAGCTAAAGTATAATACAAAAAATTGCCCATGCACATTGTACAGATGGCACTGTACAATACTTTTGTGCTGTTTCGATCTGCAGGCAATACGGGAACCTTCCTTCAGCTTCAGGAGGTAGTCATCAAGGCCCTAATGTTTGGCCCTCCGGAAGGTGCAGGTCCTAATATTTCTGAAATTGATGGTGCCCGTATCATTCCAGGTCAACATTTTCCTGGACAGGTTCCCCAAACAGCGAAGAAGGGAAGATCACAAAAAAAGTGCAGAGTATGGTCCAAGAGGGGAATATGAAAAGACACAATTTACCATTGTGAAACCTGCCCTGAGAAACCTGGCCTATGCATTAAGGATTACTTCAAAGCGTACCACACGTCTATAAATTAATAACATTTGTTTTAACCCTGTTGACACAACATACTTTTATAATCTGATGTACTCCACACAACTTACACATACCACCACATTATAAATTCAGACACCAGTAAAACCAAAAGCATTATAATCATTATTATAAAACTATGCCTCTAGATAAATTCCTTGAGGAGTGTTGTTTCCAAAATGGGGTCATTTGTGTGGGCTTTCCACTGTTTAGGCACATCAAGAACTCTCAAGCGTGACATGGCATCTGCTCTCCATTCCAGCCAATTTTGCATTCAAACAGTCAAACGGTGCTCCTTCCCTTCCGAGCCCTGTCGTGCGCTTAAACAGTAGTTTTCCATCACATATGGAGTATAGGCGTACTCAGGAGAAATTGCACAACAATATTTGGGTTAAATTTTTCCTGTTACTCTTGTGAAAATAAAAAATTTGGGGCTAAAAGATAATTTTTATGAAAAAAATTTATTTTTTTATTTTTATGGCTCTACGTTATAAACTTCTGTAAAGCATCTTGGGGTTCAATCTGCTCACCACACATCTAGATAAGTTCCTTGAAGAGTCTAGTTTTCAAAATGGGTTCACTTGTGGGGGGTTTCCATTGATTAGGCCCATCAGGGGCTCTCCAAATGCGACATATCGTCCGCTCTCGATTAAGGCCAATTTAGCATTCAAAAACTCAAATGGTGCTCCTTCCCTTCCGAGCCATGCCGTGCGCCCAAACAGTGGTGTTTCGCCACATATAGGGTATCGGCGTACTCAGGAGAAATTGCACAACAAATTTTGGAGTCCATGTTCTCCTGTTGTCCTTGTGAAAATGAAAAAAATTGGGTCTAAAGTAAAATATTAGTGCAAAAAAAGTTAAATGTTCATTTTTTCTTCCCACATTGCAACAGTTCCTGTGAAGCACCTGAAGGGTTAATAAACTTCTTTAATGTGGTTTTGTGCACCTTGAGGGGTGTAGTTTTTAGAATGGTGTTACTTTGGGGTATTTTCTGTCATATAGACCCATCAAAGTCACTTCAATTGTGATATAGTCCCTAAAAAAAGGTTTTGAAAATTTTTTGGAAAAATGAGAAATTGCTGGCCAACTTTTAACCCTTCTAACTTCCTAACAAGAGAATGTTTGTTTCAAAAATTGTTCTGATGTAAAGTAGACATGTGGTAAACATTATTTATTAACTATTTTGTGTGACATAATTCTCTGGTTTAAGGGCATAAAAATGAAAAGTTTGAAAATTGCAAAAATTGCAAAAATTTTTGATGAATTTCCAATATTTTCACAAATAACTGCAAATCATATCAAACTAATTTTACCATTATCATGAAGTGCAATATGTCATGACAAAAACATTCTCAGAATCAGTGGGATCCATTGAAGCGTTCCAGAGTTATTACCTCGTAAAGTGACACTGGTCAGAATGAAAAATTGGCCTGGTCAGGAAAGTGAAAACAGGCTTCGGGGTGAAGGGGGTTAAAATACTGCTAAATTCTTCTATCCAATAAACCACTCATAACACAATCATACAAAGAGTACTTAGATTGCTCTTTAGGACATTACACCTTAGATGATTTGCTCATAGAACAATTGTACACAAACTATATGTGCGTTATAAAATGTATGTTAGGATTGTACACTGATCCCAAATATAATTTCCATACCATTCTTTTTTTTAGAGGGGGGCAAACATCTTTCCAGGGAAAATCAGTTGGAATCTGTTGGAAACATAAAATAAAAGGACATAAACCGTGATTCTAATGCTGTGTCACCTTTTGGAGTGTAGTAGTAGGTAAAACAGTGTTTGATTAAAACTACAGCAAGAAGCCCAGCAAAGGACCCCGCATTAGAATCAGCTTATCTGCCCCTACTTTATGCTACTCTTAGGTAGTACAGCATAAACCTGGTGACCATTACCCTTAGTTTGGTAGACTTTTTTACCATCTATAATATAACCAGAGATGCATCCATCTGTCTGAAGCCTTTATAGACTGCGCAAGCTTGACAGGCCTGCGCAGTCTGGCTCCAGACATAAGAACGTATCCAGCCGTTACAGGTAAGAGGAGTGTGTATGGCCCCGGAGATCGCGGTATGAGTAGACACTAAACGCATACCGCGATCTCCGGCGCCATACTTACATACTTACCTGACCGGGAGGAGCGTTGCCGCGGCACCTCTCTTCTGGCCGGAGACCGGCGGCGGAGTGCGGCGGCGGAATCAGCGCATGCTCATAGCGCTATCCGCCGCCATTTTACTGAAGACACATTTGCAGTGTGTCTTCAGCAAAATGGCGCCAGACAGCGTGGCATGGGCACGCGCATACTCTGGCGCCGCACTCCTCCCCCGACCTCCGGCAGAACGGGACGCAGCGCTGGAGCACAGGGAAGAAAGGTGAGTATAAGTGTTTATTTTTTTGTATGTGTGCAGCGTAATAGAGATGAGGGGTACCATGCATAACAGGATTTGGGGGTGAGGGGGTACCATGCATACCATGAGGGGGGTGAGGGGACCATGCATGCCAGGATTGGGGGGTGAGGGGTGCCATACATACCAGGATTGGGGGGTGAGGGGACCATGCATACCAGGATATGGATGAGGAGGTACCATGCCCATCAGGATTGGGGGGTGAGGGGACCATGCATACCAGGATTGTGGGGTGAGAGGACCATGCATACCAGGATTGGGGGGTGAGGGGACCATGCATACCAGGATTGGGGGGTGAGGGGACCATGCATACCAGGATTGGGGGTGAGGGGACCATGCATACCAGGATAGGGATGAGGGGGTACCATACATACCAGGATTGGGGAGTGAGGAGACCATGCATACCAGAATTGGGGGGTGAGGGGAACCATGCATACCAGGATTGGGGGTGAGGGGACCATGAGGGGTACCATGTATACCAGGATAGGGATGAGGAGTACCATGCATACCAGGATGAGGGATGGGGTGCCATGCATACCAGGATGAGGGGTACCATACATACCAGGATAGGGATAAGGGCTACCATGCATGACAGGATAGGGATGAGGGGTACCATGCATACCAGGATAGGGATGAGGAGTGCCATGCATACCAGGATAGGATGGGGGCAGCACATAACAGGATGGGGGAACAGGATTAGGGAGCACAAATACCAGGATGGGGGCAGCACAAATACCAGGATGGGGGCAGCACATACCAGGATGGGAGACCATATAACAATAAAAATGCTCGCCACCCGGGCGTAGAATGGGTTCAATAGCTAGTTTATTATAAGTGTACTTGGTGCTTGTGCTTTGACTCTGATTCATTCATTCAAATTCATATTATCATGCATACTTGTGTTTTATTTTATGTAGTATGTTTTATCCTGATTGTGATTGTTTTCTGTTACCAAATGATGTTCCGTTGGGTTGAATCGTGTTAATCCATGACACTATATACATTTTTCCCCCTTGATTGTAGAGATATAGAGGTCTTTATTAAGGTATAGCAAACTGATTGTGCTGCACATACATCTATTGGTTTCTGTTGATGAATCAGTAGATTTAGAATAGTTCATCTTTGATTATTTGTATACCTGTGAGATGTACTTCTGTGATATTCTAAGCTAATTTTTATCGCCACATCCATAATGAAGCAGTGGAGGCTGCAAATAAAATAAAAAACATGGCAGCTGCCTTTAGTTTATCTCGCCACCCAAAACTGGAATAAAATGTCTTCAAAAATGTTGTAGGTACAATAAAAGGGAACCAACGAAAATATTAACTCATCCTGCAAAAGAATTGAAGATTACATTGTTATTGCTCTCAAAAAAAGCAGAGATGAAAAGACACAAAAATTTGCTATTTGATAGAGGCAAAAACTGTCCACAGCATTTATTAGTGGTGTTTTTTACACAGATGACATTGCATAGGTTTGTTGGTGAGAACTGCACCTACCGTAATTTATTAACAGGCACATTCCTCCTAATAAATCTGTTATATCTGGAACTGCCTGGTGAAATATCTTTTTACTCTGGCATAAGTTGCTGTACATTTGTTCCACTAATATTTGCTCTTTTTAACCTTTGCCTTTGATAAAAGAATCTAAAAGTAGCTTTACAGCTCAAGCACAGTTACTTTTCTTGTCCGTTTTCTTTTTTTAGAGTGTAAATGTAAATGTTGCAAGTTTTGTCGTAATTCTGATACGATTTTAGAGGCCTTTTCAATGTTATACAATTTCCACCGAATCAGGTGTAAACTGCATTATAAATTAGCACTAATTTCTGTGAAAGTAATAAAACACTTTAAAAATGGGCTGCGCAGATGGAAGAAAGTCTCTTGCTACAAGATGGTTCGATGAGGGTTCTCTTATTCAGACAACGCGTTTCAAAGCCATACCGGTGTCTTTTTCAAGTTGCAAAAATAAAAACTTCAGAACTTTCATGGGAGTCTCCAGGATCACACTCCACAATATCTGCTGTTTGATAACATGGAGAAGCATAGTATACATAGGAGCTGTAAAAACACAATGATAAGAAATTATTAACTAAGACCTATTGCAAAGTTGCTTAATTTAAGGATTGTTGGAACAGTCAAAAATTGTTGTGAAGTGGTACATTGCCTTTAAATTGAAGAAATACTCCTTTTGCACACAAGACGTATTCATCACACAGGCAGTATTCCTTAGCTTGTACGGCTTATCGAGATGAGGCTTGTTTTCATGTGCTTGTAAAGAAACAAGGCCACATGATTTAGCGGGCCAAGTGCAAAATTTACTAATCTGCTTGTAAAATGGAAAATTCACAATGTGCTTCATTCCCACACTTCACAGGTAGTTAATGTCTTAGCCTGAGACAGTTATATAACATCCCTACCTTTAGTATTATGCTATATTTTCAATTAAAATTAATATTAATACTTTTTGATCCAGTTATGTGTGCAAAACAAATAAGTATTTTACTCTGGAAAGGACATCAGTTATATCTTTCTGCTTTAAAAAATCTGTCTTCTGTAATATGAGTACGTGTTGCTTCATGTAGTGAATTTCAGTTACTCTGCAGCTCTGCTCTGTTGGTGCCCAAAGAACAAAGCCGCTGACCAGAGCTGCTCTATCATCTTTCCTGCAGTGATTGTTGATTGATGCTCTTAGCCTGTGTGCATACGTTGCAGATTTGGTGCGTTTTTGCCATTCAGATTTGCTAGCAAAACCTGATGCCAGCATTGAATGAGGAACTTAAAGAGTATTTTTGACTTGGTGCAGAAAATAATCTGCAGCATGTCAATTCTCTGTGTGTTTTTGCCTGCGATTTTCATCCATTGAATGCACTTGAAAAAAGGAAGGCAAAAACGCGGCAAAAAAAAAAGCAATGTTTTTGAGGCTGCATTTTCCTGCCAAGAGATGCAGAAATTTCTGCACAAAAAATACTCAATGTGTGCACATACCCTTAAGTAGTTTCTTGCAGATTTTATCCTGTAGGATGGAGTTTACCCCTTAATTATACAGTGGGAGAGTGACTAACTATGGAGAATGGAATTAAAGTGAGCAACTCCCTGTAGTCCAAAAGTGTGGTGCCTAATTCTTGATGACTGTCTAACCCTGTGTGACTCACCCTTCTTAAAAAGGTTCTGGTCCCATCCAATCAATAGAAGAATGTTGCATAGGTTTTAGGACCTGAGCCAATTTAATTGGGTGGTCCGAAATCCAAATTATTTGCATCATAAATCCCTATCTATTTAATGTCATAATTTAAACTATTTTTTAATATACAGTACAGATCAAAAGTTTGGACACACCTTCTCATTTAAAGATTTCTCTGTATTTTCATGACTTTGAAAATTGTACATTCACACTGAAGGCATCAAAACTATGAATTAACACATGTGGAATTATATACTTAACAAAAAAGTGTGAAACAACTGAAAATATGTCTTATATTCTAGGTTCTTCAAAGTAGCCACCTTTTGCTTTGATGACTGCTTTGCACCCTCTTGGCATTCTCTTGATGAGCTTCACGAGGTAGTCACCGGAAATGGTTTTCACTTCACAGGTGTGCCCTGTCAGGTTGAATAAGTGGGATTTCTTGCCTTATAAATGGGGTTGGGACCATCAGTTGTGTTGTGCAGAAGTCTGGTGCATACACAGCTGATAGTCCTACTGAATAGACTGTTAGAATTTGTATTATGGCAAGAAAAAAGCAGCTAAGTAAAGAAAAACGAGTGACCATCATTACTTTAAGAAATGAAGGTCAGTCAGTCTGAAAAATTGGGAAAACTTTGAAAGTGTCCCCAAGTGCAGTTGCAAAAACCATCAAGCGCTACAAAGAAACTGGCTCACATGAGGACCACCCCAGGAAAGGAAAACCAAGAGTCACCTCTGCTTCTGAGGATAAGTTTATCCAAGTCACCAGCCTCAGAAATCACAGGTTAACAGCAGCTCAGATTAGAGACCAGGTCAATGCCACACAGAGGTCTAGCAGCAGACACATCTCTTCAACAACTGTTAAGAGGAGACTTTTTGCAGCAGGTCTTCATGGTAAAATAGCTGCTAGGAAACCACTGCTAAGGACAGGCAACAAGCAGAAGAGACTTGTTTGGGCTAAAGAACACAAAGAATGGACATTAGACCAGTGGAAATCTGTGCTTTGGTCTGATGAGTCCAAATTTGAGATCTTTGGTTCCAACCACCGTGTCTTTGTGCGACGCAGAAAAGGTGAACAGATGGACTCTACATGCCTGGTTCCCACCGTGAAGCATGGAGGAGGAAGTGTGATGGTGTGGGGGTGCTTTGCTGGTATCACTGTTGGGGATTTATTCAAAATTGAAGGCATACTGAACCAGCATGGCTACCACAGCATCTTGCAGCGGCATGCTATTCCATCCGGTTTGCGTTTAGTTGGACCATCATTTATTTTTCAACAGGACAATGACCCCAAACACACCTCCAGGCTGTGTAAGGGCTGTTTTACCAAGAAGGAGAGTGATGGGGTGCTACGCCAGATGACCTGGCCTCCACAGTCACCAGACCTGAACCCAATTGAGATGGTTTGGGGTGAGCTGGACCGCAGAGTGGAGGCAAAAGGGCCAACAAGTGCTAAGCATCTCTGGGAACTCCTTCAAGATTGTTGGAAGACCATTTCTGGTGACTACCTCTTGAAGCTCATCAAGAGAATGCCAAGAGTGTGCAAAGCAGTCATCAAAACAAAAGGTGGGTACTTTGAAGAACCTAGAATATAAGACATATTTTCAGTTGTTTCACACTTTTTTGTTAAGTATATAATTCCACATGTGTTAATTCATAGTTTTGATGCTTTCAGTGTGAATGTACAATTTTCACAGTCAAGAAAATACAGAAAAATCTTTAAATGAGAAGGTGTGTCCAAACTTTTGGTCTGTACTGTACTTGCCTAACATAATATACTTCCCTAACAACACTATCTAACTGGTATTCTATTTTTCCCTACTTCCTTTTTGATGACACTTTGTTTGAAAATCCCAGTGCATGCTGGGATACTCAGCCAAATCGTCATCAGGGGCAGAGGCTGCAGTCACTGTCGCAACTTTTGCCCCTTCCTGAAACGAAGGGTCATGAGTGACGCTTGTTTCAGAGGCTGAGCTAGTCCCTGCGCTACGTGCACAATGATAGTGCGCTCTCTCGCCGTTCAGATCAGCAGTGACGAGCTGACAGGAGGGCGTGTTGTCAGAATACCTGGTGTGGAGGCCAACACTGACCCGCAAGTGACATCATTCATTTGCTGGAGCGGAAACAGTCTAGTCGGAATGTAGCTGGGAGTATGAATATCACATACTTGCGGTCACATGACCGCCGTTTCTGGCGCTGACACTGGAGAATCCTCACAGTGCGCGGTGCATGCAATGGTGTTTCGGGGTATTGCCCCTCGTCAGTGTCTGCAAATAGAGATTCTGATTTGGCTTTTATCCTAAGTCATATTGCAAGGCTCGTAAAAGGGTCGATATTGACTTGTAGGATTCCTACTTCCAATAGGTGGCACTAGAGTTCAATTCCTCTTCCTCTCTGAAGAGACAATTTGCATATTTAATTTCCCAGAGGAGCATGCAAGGCGTTTAAGTCTCCTCATACTGGCATGTCAATCTCCACAAGGAGAAACCTTACCCCTTAGATCCCAGTCTTAGCCTCTCAACTAGTCAAATCAGATCTCATACTTTGCACTGACAAGGGGCAGTACCCCGAAACACTGTGTCTGCAAATTGAGATTCTGATTTGGGTTTTATCCTAAGTCATATTGCAAGGCTCGTTAAAGGGTCGATATTGACTTGTAGGATTGCTACTTCCAAAAGGTGGCACTAGAGTTCAAGTCCTCTTCCGCTCAGAAGAGACAATTTGCAGACCTGAATTATGTACTTTCCAAACTTGCAGGCAGAGGCAACTTTTGCTGTGCATCATCAGAGTAGCACATGGATACTGGCCTGATCCAGTGATCCAACCAGCCTTAGAGCAGCACATTCAAGCTTTATACCAGGGGTCTCAATTTCTAGTAAACCTCACATAGAAAAAATTTGAATATGAAGGGCCACGTTCTTTGTGGGAGGAGATAACGTTTTCAGTGATACCATTATTTTTCTATATGACTTTTTGATCATTTTTTTTTATTTTTGGCATTTTTTAATTCTTTTTAATGGTGATTATCATATGGGTTATGGTCCAGGACTTCTTTTTTTACTTCAGCTTTTACATAAAACAGCATTTTTAGTGGCCAAATACTTTTCTCTTATTTTTTCATACTTTATTTTAAATATTTAAAAAAAATGTTTTCCGTTTCTTTTGTCCCTCAATAGGCCCCATACACTATTAATGTTTTATAATTAGCCCCTTATAGTAATTCTGGCCCCCATCCTGTAATAATGTCTCCAATCCTGTAATAATTTCCCCTGTCCTGTAATAATGTCCCTTGTCCTGTAATAATGTCCTCAATCCTGTAATAATGTCCCCAATCCTGTAATAATGTCCCAAATCCTGTAATAATGTCCCCTGTCCTGTAATATTGATTCCTGCCCTGTAATAATGTCCCCAATCCTGTAATAATGTCCACTGCCCTCGTCATCATGTTATTCTCATGTCAAATTTCAGCTGCTGCTCCCCCCACTGTTTGAAACTTGAAAAGAGCTAAACTTTTACATTATTTTTCATATTTTTTACAAAATTGTTTTTTAAATATTAAAACTTAACATTTTTTTAAAATTGTTGAAAAAAATGTTTTATGACACATTCCCTTTAAGGAACTATAGCTTTATTCTCTGCATTATCTTAAGGTCATACAAACTACTGTGCCTATATAAACAATGAGGGCTAATAAAGCCCAACAGCACTTTCATTCTGCTAATCATCAGGAATCTGGTAGGGCAAGCCCCTATTCTTGATGGTCTATCCTAACATTGATAAGTCATCAGTGATGAAGTCATGTAGATTTTTTGAAGGGAACCTGCCAGAGAGCTGCTTTGTTACAATGAACTATGTTTTACTCTGAAAATTGGCTGGCTCATTGAAAAATCTAGCTTTATAAAACCTTGGTTTGCTTACTTTACCCCAATAATTTGTACCAAATTTTTGGCACAAAGCTACAACCTATTTCCTCTTAGCCATGATCTTTTCCTTTATAAGGGTTGTCCACTACTTGAACAACCCCTTCTTAATCTCTATGTTTCACTCTAGCAAAATAATAACATTTATACTCACCTCTGCAGCTCTCACTTCCTCCGGATGTATGTGATTCATCCAAAGGTGAGGAGGGTGAAGCCAGCACTGTTTGGCCTAAGGGATCACGTGACATTATGTCACGCAATCCCCGAGAGAGCCAGTGCGGAGACTAAAATGGCGCCGACACCGGAGGTGAGTATAGGTGTTATTATTTTACAAGGGGGAAACATAGGGATTGAGAAGGGGTTGTCTGAGTAGTGGACAATCCCTTTACATAATCATACCCCCCTTGTCAAGTACAATCCAAAAAGTGTCTAAAGCACTAAATAACATGTTGGAAAGCAAGTATGTCAGCTTTTTGTTGCTACTTGAGACCAAATTTTAGCACATCTATCTTAGTAAATGTCCCTCTATGATATAATCATTGAAACCTAGCATCGTTCATTAAAGTCAATATACCCATCATTATTTCACACTGCCTGTGGCTAGGGGTTTTCTTTTAAATAAGAATTTGTTAATTAATGTCAGTCTATATGCTTTTTCTGTCTCAGCACTACAAAATAATTTCTTTTTTTGTTTTACTCAAAACTTTATAAACGTAGGATGAGTAATAAAATGGGAGTGTCACGGGATGTATCGGGGAGGTCACGTAGATCCCATGGCTGCCATCAGTTTGCCAGTCTGCCTCCAATAGTCAGGACAATTACGCAATTCACTGATGAGTAATGAACAAGGTCGTGGCTGCTTCCACTACTAGGCTGGTTATTGGGGAACCCACACTGAGCGTATGGTACATACAGTACAGAGCAAAAGTTTGGACACACCTTCTCATTTAAAGATTTTTATGTATTTTCATGACTTTGAAAATTGTACATTCACACTGAAGGCATCAAAACTATGAATTAACACATGTGGAATTATATACTTAACAAAAAAGTGATAAACAACTGAAAATATGTCTTATATTCTAGGTTCTTCAAAGTAGCCACCTTTTGCTTTGTTGACTGCTTTGCACACTCTTAGCATTCTCTTGATGAGCTTCAAGAGGTAGTCACCAGAAATGGTCTTCCAACAATCTTGAAGGAGTTCCCAGAGATGCTTAGCACTTGTTGGCCCTTTTGCCTTCACTCTGCGGTCCAGCTCACCCCAAACCATCTCGATTGGGTTCAGGTCTGGTGACTGTGGAGGCCAGGTCATCTTGCTCAAATAGCCCTTACACAGCCTGGAGGTGTGTTTGGTGTCATTGTCCTGTTGAAAAATAAATGATGGTCCAACTAAACGCAAACCGGATGGAATAGCATCCCGCTGCAAGATGCTGTAGTAGCCATGCTGGTTCAGTATGCCTTCAATTTTGAATAAATCCTCAACAGTGTCACCAGCAAAGCACCCCCACACCATCACACCTCCTCCTCCATGCTTCACGGTGGGAACCAGGCATGTAGAGTCCATCCGTTCACCTTTTCTACGTCGCACAAAGACACGGTGGTTGGAATCAAAGATCTCAAATTTGGACTCATCAGACCAAAGCACAGATTTCCACTGGTCTAATGTCCATTCCTTGTGTTCTTTAGCCCAAACAAGTCTCTTCTGCTTGTTGCCTGTCCTTAGCAGTGGTTTCCTAGCAGCTATTTTACCATGAAGGCCTGCTGCACAAAGTCTCTTCTTAACAGTTGTTGTAGAGATGTGTCTGCTGCTAGAACTCTGTGTGGCATTGACCTGGTCTCTAATCTGAGCTGCTGTTAACCTGCGATTTCTGAGGCTGGTGACTCGGATAAACTTATCCTCAGAAGCAGAGGTGACTCTTGGTCTTCCTTTCCTGGGGCGGTCCTCATGTGAGCCAGTTTCTTTGTAGCGCTTGATGGTTTTTGCAACTGCACTTGGGGACACTTTCAAAGTTTTCCCAATTTTTCGGACTGACTGACCTTCATTTCTTAAACTAATGATGGCCACTCGTTTTTCTTTACTTAGCTGCTTTTTTCTTGCCATAATACAAATTCTAACAGTCTATTCAGTAGGACTATCAGCTGTGTATCCACCTGACTTCTGCACAACACAACTGATGGTCCCAACCCCATTTATAAGGCAAGAAATCCCACTTATTAAACCTGACAGGGCACACCTGTGAAGTGAAAACCATTTCCGGTGACTAACTCTTGAAGCTCATCAAGAGAATGCCAAGAGTGTGCAAAGCAGTCATCAAAGCAAAAGGTGGTTACTTTGAAGAACCTAGAATATAAGACATATTTTCAGTTGTTTCACACTTTTTTGTTAAGTATATACAGTGCCTACAAGTAGTATTCAACCCCCTGCAGATTTAGCTGGTTGACACATGCGGAATTAACTTGGCATTGTGACATTTGTACTGTAGATCAGCCTGGAAGTGGGAAATGCACTGCAGCAAATTTTTTTTTTTATTTTTTATTTTTTTAAAAACTTTAAAAGTTAATTCAGAGTGTCATTTATTATTCAACCCCTCAAACCACAAGAATTCTGTTTGGTCCCCCAAAAGTATTAAGAAGTAGTTCAGGCACCAAGAATAATGAGCTTCACATGTGTGGATTAAAGATCTCTTTTGCCAGCCTTTTCTGACTATTTAAGACCCTCCCCAAACTTGTGAACAGCACTCAGACATGGTCAACATGGGAAAGACAAAGGAGCATTCCAAGGCCATCAGAGACAAGATCGTGGAGGGTCACAAGGCTGGCAAGGGGTACAAAACCCTTTCCAAGGAGTTGGGCCTACCTGTCTCCACTGTTGGGAGCATCATCCGTAAGTGGAAGGCTTATGGAACTACTGTTAGCCTTCCACGGCCAGGACAGCCTTTGAAAGTGACCTCCCGTGCCGAGGCCAGGCTTGTCCGAAGAGTCAAGGCTAACCCAAGGACAGCAAGGAAGGAGCTCCGGGAAGATCTCATGGCAGTGGGGACATTGGTTTCAGTCAATACCATAAGTAACGTACTCCACCGCAATGGTCTCCGTTCCAGACGAGCCCGTAAGGTACCTTTACTTTCAAAGCGTCATGTTAAGGCTCGTCTACAGTTTGCTCATGATCACTTGGAGGACTCTGAGACAGACTGGTTCAAGGTTCTATGGTCTGATGAGACCAAGATCGAGATCTTTGGTGCCAACCACACACGTGACGTTTGAAGACTGGATGGCACTGCATACGACCCCAAGAATACCATCCCTACAGTCAAGCATGGTGGTGGCAGCATCATGCTGTGGGGCTGTTTCTCTGCCAAGAGGCCTGGCCATTTGGTCCGCATCCATGGGAAGATGGATAGCACGGCCTACCTGGAGATTTTGGCCAAGAACCTCCGCTCCTCCATCAAGGATCTTAAGATGGGTCGTAATTTCATCTTCCAACAAGACAACTGTTATGTTCTGCTACCAGAGCTAAGGAAAGAGAGGAGATCTGTCCCTACGATAGAACTCAGCTTAATCCCTACGATGTAACAGGGGACCTGATCCTGCGATCAGACCTGCTAAAGTCCTAAGCTAGTCTGTATGGAGACCTATAGATGTGGGGAAGGAATCCCTACAAGTACTAAGGACTGGGAGGAATATGGGACACCTCCTAACAGAAATAGTAGCAGACAGACGAACAAACAAAATATATAGAACATAGAGGTCAGTAGACCAAGCAAACTAACAGAGCAAGACACAGAGCACAGGCTAGCTAGAAAGTAGATATACAATGAAGTCCAGCAAAGCCAGAAGGGCGGAGCAGGCTTAAATAGGCCAACAAGGTCATGTGACCAGCAAAGGAAAAAAAAACTAAGAGCAAGGTTCTAACAGTACCCCCCCTTCTAAGAGGATCCTCCGGATCCCCTAGGACCAGGCTTATCAGGAAATCTCCTGTGAAACGCTCTGATAAGTCTGGACGCGGAAACATCATCCGACCTCACCCAAGAGTTATCCTCGGGTCCGAAACCTTTCCAGGCCACTAGATACTGCAAACTACCTCTATACAGTCTAGAGTTAAGGATGCGAGAAATTTCATATTCCCCGTCCTCCACCACCGGAGGAACAGAGGCAGAGGCGTCACAATCCGATACAACAGCTTTTTTCAACAGAGAGACATGAAATACCGGATTAATTCTCCAGGAGGTAGGAACCTCCAACCTAACAGCAGATTGGTTGACAACCTGAAGCACCTTAAAGGGCCCTACAAACTTGGGACCCAATTTCTTAGAAGGAATCCTCAACCGCAGATTCCTAGAGGACAACCAAACCATGTCACCAACAGCGAACAAAACCTCCTGTCGTTTCCTATCAAAGTAGTCCTTAGATTTTCTGTTGGCCTCCTGAAGATTACCACGCACATCCGTCCAAACTCTCTCCAAATCACCGGAAAACTTCTCCTCCTCAGGCACGGCAGATCCCAACTTGGAGAACGACCCAAACGACGGATGTCTCCCAGAACAACAAAAAAAAGGCGAACAACCAGCAGAAGAAGATGTATGATTGTTCAGAGCAAATTCAGCAAGTGGCAGAAACTCAGACCACCCCTCTTGATTGTCTGTCACAAAACAACGCAAGAACTGCTCAACATCCTGGTTTTTCCTTTCTGTCTGGCCATTAGATTCAGGATGATATCCGGACGAGAACGATAAATGAACTCCCAACCTGTCACAAAAGGCACGCCAAAAACGAGCCACGAACTGAGGACCCCTATCAGAAACAATGTCAGTAGGAACGCCATGAAGTCTGACAATTTCCTTGACAAAGGCCTTAGCGAGAGTTTTAGCGCAGGGCAGTTTGACAAAGGGAACCAAGTGACACATCTTGCTAAAACGGTCCACGACCACCCAGATGACAGTAAAACCCTCAGAGGGGGGAAGGTCAGTTATAAAGTCCATAGCCAAATGTGTCCAAGGAGCACTGGGAACCTCCAAAGGACAAAGCAACCCCGCAGCAGGAGTATGTGAGGACTTAGATCTAGCACATATAGTACATTGACGCACCCACTTAATGACTTCCTTCTGCCATCCAGGCCACCAAAAACTGCGACCCACCAGTCTCTTGGTCTCAGAGATTCCGGGATGACCTGCCAACCGAGATTCGTGACACTCAACAAACAAATCTCTCCTAAAGGTCCCAGGCACAAACAACCTCCCATGAGGAGTGTTAGAAGGGGCATTCTCCTGTGCTTTAAGAATCTCATTTTCCAAAATGGAGTCCAAAGCAGCTATCACAACACCTTCTTGTAAAATGTTCTCCTCTTTCTCAGCACCGACTATGGGAGAAAAACTGCGAGACAAGGCATCCGCCTTAACATTCTTAGTACCAGGGATGTAAGTAACGGAGAAATTAAACCGCGAGAAAAACAGTGCCCACCTAGCCTGACGGGCATTCAGGCGCTTGGCAGCATCAAGATATATCAGATTTTTATGATCCGTAAGAACCTGAACGGGAAATTCCGCACCTTCCAAGAAGTGGCGCCAGTGTTCAAATGCGAGTTTAATAGCCAATAATTCCCGATTACCAATATCGTAATTCAGTTCAGTCTCAGAAAATTTTTTTGAAAAAAAGGCACAGGGATGTAATCCATCCCCGTTATCCTGAGACAATACTGCGCCAACCCTCACAGAGGAAGCATCAACCTCAACCAAAAACGGCCTAGTAACATCAGGCTGCATAAGGATGGGAGCAGAGGTGAACCTCTCCTTGAGATACACAAAAGCTTCAATGGCCTCAGAAGACCACTGAACAGCATCAGCACCTTTCCTGGTGAGATCAGTCAGAGGTTTGACAATACTAGAAAATTTTTTTATGAATTTTCTGTAGTAATTGGCGAAACCCAAAAACCTCTGTATCGATTTCAAACCAATAGGCCTAGGCCATTCCTGCACAGCCTGAACCTTAACCGGATCCATCTCAAAACCTTTGCTGGAGATAATGTAGCCCAAAAAACTAATTCTCTGTACAGCGAACTCACATTTCTCCAGCTTAGCAAAAAGCGAATTGTCCATTAATAACTGTAATACCTCACGCACGCTCCGCCAATGAGACTCCAGATCCGGCGAATAAATCAAAATGTCATCCAAATACACAACCACATTTTTGCCGATCAAAGGTCTAAGGATGTCATTAATCAGATTCTGAAAAAATGCAGGAGCATTAGTAAGACCAAAAGGCATAACCAGATTCTCAAAATGACCCACAGTAGTGTTAAAAGCAGTCTTCCATTCATCACCCTCCTTCATGCGCAACAGATTGTATGCCCCCTTAAGGTCAATTTTAGAGAACCACTTGGCCCCCATTAACTGGTTAAACAGATCAGGAATCAATGGCAGTGGGTAAGGATTGCGTACAGTAATTTTGTTAATCTCACGAAAATCCAGACAAGGACGTAAACCGCCGTCCTTTTTTTTTACAAAAAAAAATCCAACCGCCACAGGAGACTTAGAGGGCCTAATGTGACCGGCGGCCAAACTTGTCTGTATGTATTCCTCCAAAGCCTTCCTCTCAGGAATAGTAAGGTTAAATAAACGACTTTTAGGAAGAGTCGCTCCAGGGACAAATTCAATAGAACAATCATAGTCTCTATGGGGAGGCAAAACCTGCGATTCCTTCTCAGAAAAAACTCTCCAAAAATCCTGAATAGGAACAGGCAATTCTCCCCTATCCAAAGCTGCAATACGCCCGTTACAACACTTGTCATAACATTTATGGCTCCAGGATTTAATTTCACTGGTAGACCAATCCAGTACAGGATTGTGAAATTTTAACCAGGGCAATCCCAATATTACTGGAGAAGGCAAGTTATTCAAAACTACCAAATCCAATTTCTTAATAGTGAGAGGAAATTCACAGACCTTGAGAGTAATATTCTTCAAAGGGGAACCATCCACAGAAACCACAGCAATGGGGGATGATAAAGGTTCAGGTTTTAAATTGAGTCTTTCCACGAATCCCCCATCAATTACATTCAGAGTAGACCCGCAATCAACAAATACCCGAAATTCCATTAATTTTTTCTGAGCAATCGTGGAAGCAGCTAAAAATATACCCTTGGAATTTAAACAGGCAATACGGGCGTGACTGACCATTTTTTTTTCTTTCTTCATACGAAGCTCACAGCCTTTAATCAAATGACCAGATTTTCCGCAATAGAAACACAAGCCTTCAGAAAATCGACGGTCTTTTTCTTGAGAGCGAGGTGTCACCGATCCAATCTCCATCGGTTCACCACTGTTAGTACACACATTCTCATAACCAGAAACTGACATAGCAGAGGATTTGCTCTCATTAACCCTTGCACGCAGTCTTCTATCCACCCGTATAGCTAATTGCATAGCCTGTTGCAAATCTTCAGGTGTAGGATAAGCAATTAGCAGGTCTTTAACCCTTTCACTGAGCCCAGCAAAAAATAGACTTTTCAGAGCAGAATCGTTCCACCCTGTTTGAGTAGACCAACGACGGAAATGAGTACAATATTTTTCCACATTACCTGATCCTTGTTTTAAACGTCTCAACTCAGTCTCAGCTGATGCGACACGGTCAGGATCATCATATAATAGTCCCAAAGCAGAAAAAAAACTATCCACTGATCTGAAGCATGTATCACTAGGTTGCAAAGAAAAGGCCCACTCCTGAGGCTCTTTGCGCAAAAGTGACATTATGAACCCTACGCGCTGGGATTCATCCCCAGAGGACTTAGGTCTCAAACGAAAATACAATAAGCAAGCATTTTTAAATGAAAAAAATTCTCGGTGTTCACCAAAAAATAAATCCGGCAAACATACCTTAGGCTCCAAGAAATGTGCTCCAGGACAGTTACTCACGTGCTGACGGAGCTCGGCCACCTCCAGAGAGAGTCCCTGCAGGCGATGAACCAAATCCTGAACCGACACCATGATGGAACAGAAAAATCTTTCCTTAGAGAATTTGCAGGCTGGACTTACTGTTATGTTCTGCTACCAGAGCTAAGGAAAGAGAGGAGATCTGTCCCTACGATAGAACTCAGCTTAATCCCTACGATGTAACAGGGGACCTGATCCTGCGATCAGACCTGCTAAAGTCCTAAGCTAGTCTGTACGGAGACCTATAGATGTGGGGAAGGAATCCCTACAAGTACTAAGGACTGGGAGGAATATGGGATACCTCCTAACAGAAATAGTAGCAGACAGACGAACAAACAAAATATATAGAACATAGAGGTCAGTAGACCAAGCAAACTAACAGAGCAAAACACAGAGCACAGGCTAGCTAGAAAGTAGATATACAATGAAGTCCAGCAAAGCCAGAAGGGCGGAGCAGGCTTAAATAGGCCAACAAGGTCATGTGACCAGCAAAGGAAAAAAAAACTAAGAGCAAGGTTCTAACAACAACGACCCAAAGCACACAGCCAAGAAAACCAAGGCCTGGTTCAAGAGGGAAAAAGTCAAGGTGTTGGAGTGGCCTAGTCAGTCTCCTGACCTTAACCCAATTGAAAACTTGTGGAAGGAGCTCAAGAATAAAGTCCACATGAGACACCCAAAGAACCTAGATAACTTGGAGAAGATCTGCATGGAGGAGTGGGCCAAGATAACTCCACAGACCTGTGCCGGCCTGATCAGGTCTTATAAAAGACGATTATTAGCTGTAATTGCAAACAAGGGTTATTCCACAAAATATTAAACATAGGGGTTGTATAATAATTGACCCACACTTTTATGTTTAAAATTTAATAAAATTCAACTGAGCAACATAACTTTTTGGTTTGTAAGATTTATGCTTCTGTTCATAAAACCTACTCTCGTTTGCAGTTTGAAGGCTCTAACTTATTTGCATCTTATCAAACCAGCTAAATCTGCAGGGGGTTGAATATTACTTGTAGGCACTGTAATTCCACATGTGTTAATTCATAGTTTTGATGCCTTCAGTGTGAATGTACAATTTTCAAAGTCATGAAAATACAGAAAAATCTTTAAATGAGAAGGTGGGTGCAAACTTTTGGTCTGTACTGTACATCTCTGATTCCAATTCATTGAATATATATATACCCCGGTACTGTCACAGCCAACTCCTCAATAACAAAAGGAACTACTAGCTGCCACCACCAATCATTTACACAGGCCAATTGGACACCTGTTACTTACAGGTAGCGTATGGTGTAAGGGATGCGGTTTACAGAGCAAGAGGAACAGAGCTATGAAATTTTATATAATTAATCAGGAAAAGTAGGCCAGTGTTTATAAAAAATATAGAAAAGATGTTACAAAATAGGAGCTATCAATATGGTATATGCAATTACATAAAATAAAAAGGAATGACGAAAGAAAAGTACTAAACCTGATGGCTCTTATCTTAGGGAAGCACTCCAAATAGGAAAATGAAACACTCTCACAGCGAACTATGTCTTCCAAAATGAACAATGACAGAACTCCAAACTCTGTTTTTTGTTAAATCAAGGTTATGCCCACATACCTTCCCTTTCTGAGCTCATATGGGGGCTGGTTGTGGGATGTGCTAGGTCTTTTAGAAATTTATGAGATCCTCAACTTTCAGGATATCTTTGCCCCTGGAGGTCCCAGGTGGTGGGAGATATTGTCGCCATGTTTCCTATTGCGATTTTATCTTTCTAAAGAGATGAAACATGACATGGCTAGCATCATCCATTGGAACGATATTAAGTTGGAGGGGTTAGAATGGCCTTACAGTGATGTGAGTGAATGCGTTATGTTTGTCCCTTCGCTATGATGCCAAAAATATATCTTACATATTTATCAGATCGATGCAAACCCCAATATTCACCACTGACCACTGGCTCCAAAGGTCTGGGAGCCGTGCTTTGTTCAGAGGAAACTCTTGCCTTGGAACTGTACTTTTCCACCTCTAAATAAACGAATCCCAGTCCTGCTGGCTGATTCTCAGAGTAGATCGCCTGTTGTAATTACCTGGTCACTACAGGAGGTCCCTACTTCAACTGAAGTTGAAGTGTCAGGTCTCTCTCACTTCCCCAGTTATAATTAGTTTTTTACTTCCCCAGTTATAATTAATCCCATTTGCTCAAAGTGAGGATGATATGTCCCCTCTCTGGAGATATCTTTATGGATTTTAATTTTTCTCTATGACAGAGAGGTCTTCAGCAATCTGTATGTTAATAACTAACCCATTCCCTGATAATAGAAATTAAAAGGAAATAACCAAAAGTGCCCAATGACAAAGGTAAAAATTTATTGTTTCAGTTAACATTCAATGACATTTAATTCTGTATTGTCCAAAGAAACACAGACTTAATAGGGGTGATTCTTTACATGTTCCATGATTGTCATGAGTGCCAGCCACGTCTCTTCGGCTGTGGGTATGATCTGCTCAGCAGGAAGGAGGAAGCCATATTTTCCTGTGTCTCTTAACTCAAAGGTGTAGGAATACTTAATGCCATTATTATATGCCCAGTCAGTTGTTGTTCCATCTGCTCGGTCTGAAGAGAGCGGAATAAATTCAAAGAAAATAGAAAACAGAAATGATTTACAAAATTACACATTAGTACGTCTCTAGCTGTATGATAATATATAATAGTTATGCATGATAAATATTAATCATAGTCAGCAAAAGCTTGGAAATTACCGTGTTTTATTCAGAATTTGCTGGAAACACGTCAGATGGTTTCTACAGAATATACGCAATAATACGACATGCCGTTTTTTTTTAATCAAGATGGAATAAAATTTGAATGTTTTTATACAAGGAATTGGGTGCAGTTTTCTCTACTTTTTCCACCAACTTTCTACATTTATATACAATTATCTGTGAGAGGAAGGACTATTATATGTTATTTTACGCTGATACATCGTAGCAAGCTGTTAGAAGCGATCGGGGAAATTTTATCACTGTCAGGGCTTGTTCACACAACCGTGTTTTCGGTCCGAGTGCTATCCATGAAAAAAATGGACCACACTCTGATCAATGTTATTCAATGGGGCATTGCAGATGAGCGATTTCTTTCACTGATCCAATATGGGTGTGAAAAAAATTGCAGCATGCACTAGTTTCCTCCGAAAATCTGATAAGACTCACCCATTCAAGTCTATGGATGCGTAAAAAAAAAATTGTACAGTCATGGCCAAAAGTATTGAGAATGAGACAAATAGTAATTTTTCCAAAGTTTACTGCTTCATTTTTTGTAATGGCAATTTGCATATACTCCTGAATGTCAAAGAGTGATCAGCTTAACAGCAATTACTGTACTTGCAAAGTCAATATTTGCCAAGAAAATGAACTTTAACCCCCAAAACATATTTCAACATCATTGCAGTCCTGCCTTAAAAGGAGAAGCTAACATTGTTTTAGTGATTGATCCATTAACACAGGTGTGGGTGTTGATGAGGACAGGGCTGGCGATCAATCAGTCATGATTAAGTAAGAATGACATCACTGGACACTTTAAAAGGAGGCTGGTTCTTGGTATCATTGTTTCTCTTCAGTTAACCATGGTTATCTCTAAAGAAACACGTGCAGCCATCATTGCACTGCATAAAAATGGCCTAACAGGGAAGAGTATCGCAGCTACAAAGATTGCACCTCAGTCAACAATCTATCGCATCATCAAGAACTTCAAGGAGAGAGCTTCCATTGTTGTCAAAAAGGCTCCAGGGCGCCCAAGAAAGACCAGCAAGCGCCAGGACCGTATCTTAAAACTGTTTCAGCTGTGGGATCGGACTACCAGCAGTGCCGAGCTTGCTCAGGAATGGCAGCAGGCTGGTGTGAGTGCTTCTGCACGCACTGTGAGGCGGAGACTCTTTGAGCAAGGGCTGGTTTCAAGGAGGGCAGCAAAGAAGCCACTTCTCTCCAGAAAAAACATCAGGGACTGACTGATATTCTGCAAAAGGTACAGGGAGTGGACTGCTGAGGACTGGGGCAAAGTCATTTTCTCTGATGAATCCCCTTTTCAATTGTTTGGGACATCTGGAAAACAGTTTATTCAGAGAAGAAGAGGTGAGCGCTACCACCACTCTTGTCTCATGCCAACTGTAAAGCATCCTGAAACCATTCATGTGTGGGGTTGCTTCTCAGCCAAGGGAATCGGCTCACTCACAGTCTTGCCTAAAAACACAGCCATGAATAAAGAATGGTACCAGAATGTCCTCCAAGACCAACTTCTCCCAACCATCCAAGAGCAGTTTGGCGCCCAACAATGCCTTTTCCAGCATGATGGAGCACCTTGCCATAAAGCAAAGGTGATAACTAAATGGCTCATGGAACAAAACATAGAGATTTTGGGTCCATGGCCTGGAAACTCCCCAGATCTTAATCCCATTGAGAACTTGTGGTCAATCATCAAGAGACGGGTGGACAAACAAAAACCAACAAATTCTGGCAAAATGCAAGCATTGATTATGCAAGAATGGACTGCTATCAGTCAGGATTTGGTCCAAAAGTTGATTGAGAGCATGCCAGGGAGAATTACAGAGGTCTTGAAGAAGAAGGGGCAACACTGCAAATATTGACTTGCTGCATTAACTCATTCTAACTGTCACTATAACCTATTGGTACTCATAATATGATTGATATTATATTTCTGTATGTGATATAAACATCAGACAAACACTAATAAAAACCAGAGGCCAGCAGATCATGTGAAAATATAATTTTGGTGTCATTCTCAAAACTTTTGGCCATGACTGTATGTCATACAGAGCCACAGTATAACATCTGATTTTTACAGATACATTGCAATTCTGTAACATAGGAAAATGAAAATGGTCCTGTAAATAATTATTAGCTGCTGCTGTAAAAAAAGGATTGTATACAGACCGCACACTGATGACAAGTGAGAAAAAAATCATCCCACTTTTCTGTATGAAATACTGAATAATTTTTTATATGCTTGTGTGACCCTACCATTAGAGTGGAGCAACAGTGCCAGTAACCCCATCGCAAAATAAATAGAATGGTGTTTGGGTGCCTTACCCACCACGTATTTTATAGCTGGAAAAAAGTTGCTTGGAGATAAAAGTTCTCCGATCAGTGCATGTCACAGTGTAGGGACACCCATCAATCACCAAGCTATCACCTATCCATGGACCCCTTTAATGTCCATTTACACAATGGTTATTTAATAGCCTGTGTAAATTAATGCTCTTAACAAGGCACACAGAACAATCTGTAATCGATAGCTCAGTGCACATAGAATTTAATTTTTTTTGGTAGCTCAAATCCTATTTACACAGGACAATGTGCTGCCCAGAATGATGATCTTTTGTGCAGCACAAACAATCATTTCACCTGATGAACAAACATTTTGCTCACTTATTGGGTGATCGTCAGCCTGTGTAGACTGCACAATTATCATGAAATGAGTGTTCCTAGGAACACTGGTTCATAGTAATCTTGCAGTGTAAAAACACCTTTATGAAGGGAGGAAAATTTGTGCCGAAATTAGTACTTAGAGGATACTAATGTATCTACCTCTGATAATACATTATCCCATAACCTAATCAAGACTATTACTATAGCAATGTAGTACTTACAAATGGTAGCAATAGTGGTTCCATAAGTATATTGGGTTCCATGCAGAGATGCCAAGGCCGCCGCCGTTTGTTTAGCCAGTTCCATCTAACAATAAAATAAATATTATTAGGTGAAGAAATAAAACATTTCTGAAACCCCAAATTTTCTCATATTTCTAGCTTTGTTAGTTATTGAATATATAAAGGGAAGCAAGTGTAAAACACTTTTCATTTCCTTTATGTGTCTATTATGTTCTATATTTTTATCTATATCTATTTCCATTTTCAAGAAACATAGAGCCCAACTGATCAAACCTTTTAAGCCACAATTCTAGCGTAAAAAGCTTTGAAAAGTAGCAAGGCTTTGCCACAACTCAAAACTGTACTAAAATGTTGCAACTTTGGCTTTCACACGCCATTTTTGCCCACCTCTGACAAAGTAAGTAGAGCTGTTGCGGGACAAGTGTGTGACAACCGCCACTTGTCAAATTCATGGTGAGTGGTGGCTCTTGACTGGAGTAAAATTTATGGCAAGGCACACACAGACGTTCACCACTTCCCCGATGGTCCTGAGTCATGAAAAAGTGGGTGCCTCTTCATGACTCATGAGCATCTGACTCCAGGACACCCCAGCTTCAAAACCATTGTGAACAACGCAGGTCTTGATGAATCAGGGCCATAGAGTTGTAACAAAGTTAGGTGTAATTTGACACCAAACTTGACATCGGACTGGGTAATGTTATTTCAAACTTATTAGAGGGAACCTATAATGTCATTTTTGCCAGACGAAACCGTCAATAATGCCACAGGAGGACATGAAATGTGCATCTCAAACATGTTTCTGTAGAGCTGGTACTTAGGGGCTTTGTACATGTGTAACGTGGAGAGGGGCGGTAGCCGTGGGCGAGGTACTCGTGCTTTACACCCCAGAACGCTATATGAAAATGGGGGTCCTGGCTTGGTGTGTGGACTTTAGCTGTGGGGGTGCTAAGCCCTTGCAGACCGCATGATGCCGTTGACTTCCACCAGCATTCTGCCAGTTAGACGAGTGATCACTCCCTCCATCGTGTCAACCTCCAGTTCCTGCTCTACCAGCTCCTTGAACTGACATAGCCGACTGCGTCCTCTTCCAACTCCCGACTGCGCACTGGGCATAAGGCCTGCCTTTGTCTTCCTCCTGCAGTTATCCTCCTCTTCGGCATCCATCTAGTTTTTCAGATCCGCCTGGGTCAATCTGGAAACGAAGGGGACCAGCCCCAGCCACCACCACCTTTCTGGGCTCCCCCCGCCAATCAAGGACTCTCGCTAGGCTGCTATACCGTACTGCTCATTCCCCGACTCCCATCAGACTAATGGCGCCGATTTTCTTGTCACTGCACATTCTATGTCACTGTTCTGCCTTCCACTGGGTGTGGCTTCCACTCCGTTTTGCTGACACCTCCACCCATTTACCCTCGTCACACTCCAGTCGGCAGGCTTTCTCCTTTCACGTCACCCTCTTTGGGTGGGTACCTCTTACTGCAGGCTGGTGTTTCTTTATAAGACACTCCCTTCTGGAGGCGGAACATCTGGAGGGCTGGAAGATCCTTTGCACCCTTTTGTGTCCTCTATGTCCATGATGGGCAGATTCTTTTCTCTGTGCTGCACTACTAACTGCCATCTTAGAGTCTCTGCTCGGCACCATCTTAAACCACATCACGGTTACCATATTCCATGTAAATCAAGACTTCCACGTATCCCTTCGTTCTTCCTGTTGCAAGACTCAACCCTGCCGACTACGCCAAGTGTAACATGGAAGGGGGTTAGTCGGGGGTGAAATACTTGAGCTTCGTTCTGAATGAAAATGAGGGTCCTGGCTGTGTGGACTTTAGCTGTGGGGGCTCTATGCCCTTTCTGACCGTATGATGCCGTTGACTGCGGCTGGCCGGGCCTAGATGTTGTAGAGTTCATTGAGGGAGATCACCACTCAAAAATAAACTGTCTTTTACTGAACAATAAAATAGAAAGTATGTACAGCGGATAGCGGGTGTATAACTTCATGGACGTTGTTCTTATAAAATAGAACACCTTCATATACATTCCCGTTCCTTCCTGAACTCATTCTGCCTCTGTCCATTAGCCTCTCTCTCTAGCCTCACCACCACTCAGCACAGCACTTCGAGAGCTTCCCTAGTCCCCAACAACAGCACCACTAATCAGTAAGCAAAAGTCCTATTCTTTAACCCATGGTTCCGCGTCCTTTTCCCTTTAGGGGAGCTAATTATGCCACTATGGCCGTTACATGATCAACCTCATCACATAACAATACATCTCATTAAACACACAAACATCATAATGTATTACAGCAATACACCTGTCTTCAAGGGGAAACACTTCCAAATTCTTACATATGCCATGAGCATAAGGAGCAATATGAGTGGCATGAGCTTACTGCATGCACAAAGTCTCTGAATACCATTGGTTTATGGAGCACGCGCAGATATAAAAATGAAGCTGGGGAAGTACACCCAGTTCCAACCTTAATCCGCATGCTTGGGGAGTTGGTTCTCAGCACGCGGTGGGAGATTTCCTCGTAGAAGGCTGTGACATTGGGGCAGCTTCATTTGTAATTCACACTGTGGTGGGTGTCACTACTGGCCAAGGGTGCATGACTGAAGTGATATCCAGTGCTACCCATATGACTAAGAACCAGGAATTTACATAGAAGGTAACTAAAGTTAAAAAGTGGGTTTTTTTACCTATACTGGGGCATTTAGCTTAACAGACACATGCTAGGGATGTACATTTCATGACCTATACGGCATTGGGGACAGTTTATAGGGCAAAATGTTCCTTTTAAATAAGATAACCTTGTGTGATAAGTTATTAAAATGGTGCATTGTCATTTTAAACTTTGCTACATCTGTAGGAAATGACAAGTATTACATTAATAACACGTTTGTCAGAACCATTATGGTGGAATGAAAAAGCCCCTTCTCCACTTTTAATTTCACAAAACAGAAGTAACAGCAAAAGTAAAAACAAGGGTTACAAAATCTGGATGCTGCTCACCAGTCTCAAAAGTTTGCAAGCGTACAATATTCAGATGATTTATTTTGTCCTTTTCGTCTTTCTAATGTGAGCAATAGCATGCACTATAATCCACTTCCATACCTAAGATGTCCTCAGCTAAACATTTAACTTAAAATTTGTAGTTTATACTTAACCACTAGTTCATGTAAAGGTGGATCGGTGGCATTTCAGTCCTTGTGTTCTACGTTCAGATCCAACCAGGAGCACCATTTGAGAATGTACAGGTCAGGTTGTACTGTACATTCTCCCTGTATATGTTTGAATTAGCCAGATAATCTGACCTTGTCACATATTATACTGATAAATTAATTGACTTACTATAAGATTGCCCCAACAGTGTTTAAGATAGGAGGTGTGTGAGCCTATTGGGAAAAGTGACTGATAATGCACTAAAGAATAAGCCAAAGCCACATAAGCAATGGGAAATACATAATAGTTTCAGAGAAACATTGTTATAGCTTTAATAGCATTTTCACCTATTATGAGGCATTTGGTATCTTGAGATTTTTCTCTTATGCTGGACTAACATGGTGCTGCACACTCACCAATCACCTGCTATATTATATAAAGGATGGAATTGCCTATAAAAGTATGAAAGGTAATAGTATGTGTTCATAGTTGAGTAGCTAAATACTGTAAATGTAAATGTACAAAATAATATGACAAAACTTAGTACTGTAGCACATACTTGGCTGTTCTTTAGTAGATTTTGATTTTGTTCAACAAGAGAATTTTCCAGGATTTTACACAATATGGCAAAGAATAGGGAAATAAATGTGATGTTTGATTGTATGACACCAGTGATAGTTGGGGGATTTGCCACATAAATCATGTGAATAATGGACGTCAAGTCATTACTTGTTGATTCTTACCAGTTCCTCGTGGTCAGGTGCTAGATTAGTAGTGTAGCCATAGGGAAAGAGAAGCATCTGTGAGTAGCTGTGTATGGTAAGCATAGCTTTCACATTACCATGAGCCAAAATAAAATCCACAACAGAGTTAACCTCAGGCTCAGAGTGAGGATGTGCTCCATGATACGTCTCATCACATGGATTACTGCTAGAACCAGGGCCTGCAAAACAATAAAACCACATGTCCAATAGTTTCCTTATGTCTTGTAGCTATAAATATACCTAACACAATCCAATACTCTAAAACTTGTGACTAAATAATTCCATGAGAGCAGTGTGATCTTAGTGCTAGTGACCAGTGCTTGGCTGCATTTTGAAAGTATTGTTCCAGAATTTACAATAGACTCATACAGCTTTGCTTAAAGGGAATCTGTCACCCGGTTTTTGCCACCTAATCTGAGAGCATTATAATGTAGAGACAAAGACCCTGATTCCAGGAATGTTTCTCTTACTAGGCTGCTTGCTTTTATTAGCTAGAGATTGTCACTAGAGGACTAGTAAACCTGCTGCAATGTTTATTTTATTTTAACGGCCTTTAGCTCAATCTCGAGCCATGTTGACTTGATAGATGATCGCTCTGTAGGAAGATCGATCTTGTGGAAGCCTAGATAGATTCTTCTAGGCCGTCATCTTGATAGTATCAAGCCATCGGGTTGCTGGTCTTCCTTTTGCCTTGTTCCTTCTATTCTTCAGACCATGATGTCCTTCTCCAGTGATTGCTCTCTTCGTGTGATGTGTCCAAAGTAGGCAAGTCATAGGTTGGTGATCCTTGCTTCGAGTAACATGTCCGGCTTGATTTCTTCCAAGATTGATTTGTTTGTTGTTTTTGCGATCCATGGTATTGGTAACATCCTTCTCCAGCACCACATTTCAAAGGCGTTATTTCGTCTTCTGTCTTGTTTCTTTATTGTCTGGATTTACTACAGAAAAGACCAAACTATGTAGGAGCTGTGCCTTTGTCACCAGTGAAATGTTCCTCGTTTTGAAGTCCTTGTCCAGTGACTTCATTGTTGATTTGCCCATAGCTATTATTGACTTCCGATGTCGTCGCTGCATCTTGAGTGATCAGTGATCCGAGTAGGTTGAAGTCCGTTACAAATTCCAGTTAGTCGCCGTCCATCTCAAATGTGTCCTGGTCGTACCTGGCAGTAGTCAATATCTTTGCCTTCCTTGTATTGAATAGGAGTCCCATGTTTGAGCTTTCCATCTGGACACTCCGTAATAAGTCCTTCATTCCACCTACGCAATGTAGTCCTCCATATTCATGATCTCTATATAATCCCTCCATCACCCCCCACAGCTGATTTGCAGTTTTTTGCCTATGCACAGTGCACACAGAAAGCTGCCAATCAGCCTTGTGGGCGGGTCTATACAGAACTCATCATTCAGAGAATAGGTAGCTCTGCAGCAGATAAACCAGTGATTTTATCCAAACTGCAGCAAGCAACCTAGTAAGTGACACATTGCTGGAATCAGGGTTTCTTCATTTTCATTATGATACTCTCAGATAGGGTAGCAAAAACCTGGTGACAGATTTCCTATAAATTACTATCCACCTGAAAAATACTGGATAACACTGTGTAAGAAACTGTCAAAACCAAAACATGTTTCTATTAGATGACAAAACATTAGACTTTTTCTTTGAATTATTTAAAAGAAAAGGCTCCTGTGTTTAGATAGTGCAGTGACATACTTTTTATGGTGCCCCTTGATGTTATTTTGATCCCCTTTCATAATGTCCACCACCTTTATTCCTAGTGCTCAGAGTCCTAGCGGCTGACTGCATGACAACAGGAATCCTTCATCTGCCTATGTATGTAACGATCCAGGCCGTAGGACTGAGCTACTGAATCTGTCACCATCAGGACTGGATACATTCGGCGGACCCTCTGACAGGACATTTAAAAAACACCATGAGGCGCTAAAATAAGTATGTAATAACAATACCTAAACACAAGTGCATTATTTTACGTGATTCTAATTAAAAAATGGTGTGTTTAACAAGATCTAACAGAGAAATGTAGCATTTAATTGTGGGAAAAATTGATTTAAGTATGACATAGGTCATATTCTAAATTCCCGTCATGTGTACTTTTACTATGATATACAGTACAGACCAAAAGTTTGGACACACCTTCTCATTTAAAGATTTTTCTGTATTTTCATGACTATGAAATTGTACATTCACACTGAAGGTATCAAAACTATGAATTAACACATGTGGAATTATATACTTAACAAAAAAGTGTGAAACAACTGAAAATATGTCTTATAGTCTAGGTTCTTCAAAGTAGCCACTTGAAGCTCATCAAGAGAATGCCAAGAGTGTGCAAAGCAGTCATCAAAGCAAAAGGTGGCTACTTTGAAGAACCTAGTATATAAGACATATTTTCAGTTGTTTCACACTTTTTTGTTAAGTATATAATTCCACATGTGTTAATTCATAGTTTTGATGCCTTCAGTCTGAATGTACAATTTCATAGTCATGAAAATACAGAAAAATCTTTAAATGAGAAGGTGTGTCCAAACTTTTGGTCTGTACTGTACATATGAATCATTTAATCAAGTTTTGTACCTCCAAAACCTGCATTCCAATTCCTGTTCGGATCCACACCAATACAAGAAGAGCCCACATTGATCGACCTGGTCTTTCTCCACATGCGATTCTAAAAGAACCCATGGAATAAGTCATTTAAAGAAGCCATGAAAACAAATGGTAAAAAAGTGTGAACATGTGATTATGTTTCCCAAAAGTAGCCAAACTCAATGGGTTATTCTCAAGACAGTAAGTTGCACCAATTCATAGAATAGGAGGTAACTAACAGAATGGAGTCCGACCTATGGGACACTCAGCAAACTCAAGAATGGGCCTCTGAAACCATGAATAGTGGAGCGCTGTGCTCGGCTTTCTCCAGCTTTTCCATAGATAATAAATGGAGTGGAAGTCGAGTATGTTCACCTCCACTCTATTCAAGATGGCGATGTGCAAATCTTGGTTTCTGGGTTCCACAGCTCTGTTCTTGGGATTGTTGGGTGTCCAATGGATAGAAGATAACTTATTATCTTGAGACTAACCCTTTTAACAGTGCTGTTAAGGAACATCAAAGCAGAAATTTAGTAGCAGTATATGTCCCCTGTAAAGTGGCAGGTGGACAGGTGCTGGATGGGAGGTATGTGTCCCTGAATGTGCCAAGCCTCGGTGATGTAGGACCCTGAGAAACAGGCTCCAGCACATATAGTGCTATGAGGGTTTTTCTATGGGCCCGAATTCATGGGTCCGGGCTTTAGGAGCATTTGAAAGAGCTGGGTTGAATCGGCTACTCACTTACCTCCAGTTCCAGGTCTTGGAATGGGCTATAAAAGGCAGTTCACATGCCTCATTTAGTGTCTGTCAGTGGAGGTATGCAGACCTCCAGTGTTGTCTATCTTTGCTAATGACTAAAGAGCTGGACACTAACCCGAGTGGGCAAACCCCCACTACTTTGTGCTTGTGCCATCCTCAAACCCGCTGCAAAAGAGTGAGTGGATCCCCACACCCCCAATACTGTGTATCAGATTGCCTATTTAATTCACTATTGTGTTAAGAAACTCAGAGCACAGTTGTTACAAAGTTTTACTTTCCTGCTGCACTATGACAATTACACAATTTCTGGTTATTAATCTAGTTTACCAGCGCCAATCTTACCGTACTGTGCGTGTATGCATAGCCGTCAGGGTTGGTAACAATTTCCAAAAATATGTCAAAATTATTCAGAATATCAGTAAGTGATGAGTCGACACCATAGCTGCTTGCAATCTAAAAATACAATTGGAAGATGAATCCTTTTTTTGACCAAGGTATACAATATCCTTTTAGCAACTATCTACTGAAAATTTATTATACATGTTAATTTATTATACATGTTACTTTTTGACCACAACCTTTTTAGCTGTCCATACACCTGTGGCCTGGGTGATCCACTCACGAGAATGAATTCCTGTGTCGATCCATATAGCTGGCTTGTTTCCACCTGTACTGAACTAGAACAGATTATAAAAAAATGTATTCAAATGATATCTTAGATTTGAACGTCAATAAAAGAACAAAATACACAAAAGATTTTTTCAGAAGTGCTGTCTATCTTCCTTTAATCTCCTCTTCTGCCTTGATCATATTTTGCCTCATAATACAATCAAAACTGTTATAAATATGATTTTCTCTTATGGTGTCCCAGGAGATCAGCCACTTCTCTCCGGTTCCCCCTAACAATTCTGTCTCTGGCTGCAGAAGGAGCCTCCCCCACTGCACAGTTTGCAATGGTAGTTCTGGAACACTAAGCCTTTCTAGAACCATTCATAAAGGTGCATAAATATTTAAGCATTTCCTTGCTGCTATCTTTACCTTCAAAGCATATATTGAACGACCTTCATGGCTCTGACCAATATCAATCTTTCTGACCAATTGTGGATACTCCGTCACTAAATTGTCAATCCAGTTGTAAATCTGAAAAAAAAAGGAAATAGATGACTGTAAGGGTAAGTTCACATGAGCTATAAAAACTAGTCCGTTTCTCATCCAGAAAAAAAAAAAAAAAAGATTTTTCATCTGTATTGTATGCCATCCATTTTTATACATCAGCAATTATTAAAATATACAAAACCAAATCCAGTTTCTTACGTAAATAATTGCATTCAGAAATAATCGGATGCTATATCGCGTCTCCATATGGACTTGAATAGACCCATAGACTTGAATAGACGAGTCTGTTCTAAAATATGGAAGAGACTAGTACATGCCGGGATTTTTTTTAACCCAAACATTCGGTCTGTGAAGAAAAAAGGCATCTGAACAGTCGTAATGAATAACATTGGTCCGAGGGCTGTCTGATTTTTCCTGGACAGCACTCAGACCAAAAAAGCGGCCATGTGAATGTAGCCTAATTCTGTTATTTTCAATGTAACTTAAACTCATTGACGTGGAAGCACTCTACACGTCAATAAAACATGCTGATGGATTGAGTGCAGTAAGATGGTATTTAATCAATTGTAACTTGGACACTTCTCTCATTGGATTAATCATGGAGCTGCTCGAGTTTGTGTTAAAACACAATTGCTTCACATTCAATGATGAGATCTTTATTCAGAGGCAAGGGACTGCAATGGGGGCGGCTTGTGCCCCCTCATATGCAAATCTCTTTATGGGAGCTTGGGAGAGGGAGGTACTACAATATGCTCCAGTTGCGGGCTCTGATAAAGCCCACAACTGGATGAGATATATAGATGATGTCCTTTTTGTGTGGGATGGCACAAGTGAGGCGCTGGCACAGTTTATGATAAATTTAAACACCAATGATGTTAATATTAAATTGACCTATTCCAGTGGCCGGCGTGTAAATTTTCTTGATATTGATTTTCAGGTAACCTTGGATGGATTGATCACCACAGATATTTTCCATAAACCCACTGCAACGAATTCCATTCTACATGCCAGCTTCTCACATCTGCATCTACCATACAAAGTATACCGATTAGTCAATACCTCCGTGCTAAAAGAATTTGTTCCACGGAAGAACAATTTGAACATCAGGCACAGGATCTATATAGGAGATTTCGAGAGAGAGGATATGGTCACAGAATAATTAGACGAGGATATAACAGGGCAAAGAGCATTCCTAGGAATAAACTTTTATATGATAATATGTCAAAAGATGATAGGGAACCAGCTGGTCAGGCACGTCTTATCACCCCCTTCAATGGCCATTGGAAGAACTTCATCAATATTATCCAAAAGCATTGGGGTATTATACAAGCAGATCCCATCCTAGGACGTATAATGTCTGAAAAAACATTAATTACAGCTAAAAGGTCAAAAAATTTGAAGGATTTACTTGTTAGGAGTCACTACTCCCAGGATAATGACAGGAAAGTGGATTCCTTCAGGAACCACATTAAAGGCTTCATCCCTTGCGGACATTGCAAAGCTTGTCAAAATCTAGTTAAAGCTAAGAAATTTACTAACTCGGACGGAACCAGAGAGTTTATGATCAATAGTTTCCTAACTTGTGCCTCTAAAGGGGTAGTATATTTAGTGTGCAAAATTGTATGTAGGTATGACCACCAGAGAATTGAAGGTGCGAGTACGGGAACACAGAGACATTGAAAAATCAAAAGAAATAGAAAATGAAAGTGATCTCAAAACATTACCTAGACACTTTAAGAGGTTTCATGACAGTGATGCACGACATTTGAAAATCAGAGGGATTGATCAGGTGCTGTTGGGTTTAAGAGGAGGAGACCTATTTAGAACCGTATCATAGGTTGAAAGTCGTTGGATCTATAGACTTAAAACCGTAAGTCCTCTGGGGTTAAATGAAAATTTTGGGTTTGGCTCTTTTCTGTAATTTATGTGCTTGTTCCATACTCTCTTTTAACATAAGTAGGGTGGTTTTTAATGATGTTTTTCTAGCTGTGATTTTAATTTTTGTCTTGTTTGAGTTTTAGATTTATATATGTACCACATATGGATGATTTTGGTGGATCTTTACAGTCGCAACAGATTTGATGGACAATGATCCGAATAACCCTACCCGATGGATTCTGGATGGCTGGATTGATGCATTGTTTGGGATATGGGGAGGGGCTCGTTTGTTACGTGGTGACTCCACTTGGAGGAACTCTTATCTTAATTTATTATAATGAAAGGACAGAAATATGTGTCCACTGTGACCCTCTGAAATATGTGACTATTGTGAACCTCTGAATTTATCAATATGATGTATGGTAATGGTTGAATTTTGGGGAAAAGAGTAAATAAGCGGGACTGAATACAGATATATGTGCAATAATATTGGGTTTTGTAAAATGTTTGGGGTTGAATTCACACCCCTGTATTATTATTGTGGAGATTGACAAAATTATATTTTACTCTTTTTTTCCCCCTCTCTCCTGCTTGTTTTCCCGCTATACCCTCCGTTTCAATTATGATATTCCCATCTTAAAATACACACACAAGTAATATTGGTTTCCCTCCATATCAACAGATATATGTTTTGCTTCCATTTACATTTTAACGATCCAAGTAATGTGTTCACCTCTCTGCGGTATCTGTAGCGCATGCACGCCACCGTCCCGTCTGACCTTCCCCTCTCTGACACAGTGTGCGCTCGCGTGTATACCGCTGCCTAGCAGTGGAGACACGCTTGCGTTCCACCGCCGAAGAGCGGAAGTGTCCCATAGGATGTGACGTGCGGCAGCGCATGCGCCGTCATGGATGCAAGCAGATTTGTGATTTTACGAGCGACAGGTGGGTAGCGAACACTCGGATTGCTGGTGGTACACTATATTATGACACCCAACCACTCATGGTACACGCCTCCCGAAGAAGCGAGGGTGAAATGCGCGTAGGGGCGTGAGGACCCATACCTAACATTGAGCTGGAGTAAGTACATATCCTTATCTTTTGATTACATGGCAATTGCGACATTAGACTTCCACTAGGAATGTTATGTATTGATAAGATGCACTGGACACTTTATGAATGATTGATTAACTATTATTATATGCTTTCAATTAATACTCTGCTCATATTACAACTGTCAAGGTTGTTGTCCTCGTTTTATAGCACCATGTTGCTGAAATTTTTTTTTAAAAAAAAATATGTTTTTCAATAAAGATGTTATAAATTTTCTAAAAACTCTGGTCGTTTGGGGTTTTTTAGACCCTGGTTTGGTGTAGAAGGTTAAACTCATAGATGCCTGAAATTTACTGGGGATTTACTGTATACTGTAATTATTTTAACCATCTTTTCCATAAAAATTCTAGAGCAGAAAGGAAATTTCTAAACTGAAGCTAGCATAGTAGTGAACGTCTGGTCCTATGATAAGGGAAGAGAAGAAAGTCTTGTGAATTTTTAATGAACGTCTATGTCACATTTAGGGCTCATACAGACCACCATATTATCGGTCTAAGTGCAATCTGACAAAAAATCTGATCGCACTTGGACCAATGCTATTCTATGGAGCCAAGCACTTGTCCGATTTTTTCCTCCGACCGAGCCAATCCAAGGAAAAAAATCGCAGCAAGCCCAAGTTAGATCCCATTATCGACCATGTAAGTCAATAAGTCCGTGGGAAAACATCGGACTGCACTCCGATTTTCACGGACAGACACAATGGAGAAGATGGAGAATTTTTTTTTTCCCATCTTCTCCTCATCCGAGAAAATAGGAGCACAATATGCTGACACTCTAATCAAACTCTGATCAGAGTGTGATTAGCATAATCGGCCCAATTCTCTCGGATGAGAGAATGCACGCTAATGTGACCTTAGCCTTAATCTCTATCACTGATCCACTAGAGAACAGGTAATATTTTTTAAGAATGAAAAGTGAATTAACCTCTTCTATCGTGTGATAAGTGGAATAAGTAAAGCCATTAGTGCTTCTCTCACGGATCTTTGCAGATCGCATTTCCTGCTGCTCCTGGTCCAGTATTTCCTGGGAATAAATAGAAAATAAAAGTGACTGAACGTATAGAAGAGACTAAAGACCAGGCCAAAATTTACTTTACCATAAACCTTCACATATGGCAATAATGCCAGATATAGCTCCTATTTATGTAATTTGTGCATTTCCATAAACAACCAATTTGTGTAAGGTTAAGTGCCCACGATGCAGAAAAGCTGCATATTTTTTCCGCTTTTTCCTGGCAGGAAGAACGCATGCGAATTGTACATGCGTTTTTCCTGCCAGGGACATGCGGATGTGAAGCGTTCTTCACATGCATTTCCGCATGCGGGTTGACAAGCGCTTTTCCAAGCGATTTTAGCATCACTTGAAAAAGTACTTGACAACTTGGTCACACTATATAAATCCATGCAACCGGCATGGATTTATATAGTGTGACCAAGTAATAGTTAAAAAAAAAAGAATAAGAATGGTAAAAAATAAAAAATATAGATTATACTTACCTTCTGATGGCCCCCAGTCTCCTTCTCCGATGCGTCCGGTCTCCCCGGTGTCTCGCGGTAGTGTAAAAGGACCTGCCATGACGTCATTTAGTCATGTGACAGGTCACGCGACTGCCGACGTCAGTGGTCGCATGACCTGTCACATGACTAAATGACATCATGGAAGGTCTTTTCACACCACCGCGAGCCGCCCAACACACCGGACGAATCGCTGATGAGGCCGGGGGCCATCGGAAGGTCAGTATAATCTTTATTTTTTATTTTAAGTTCTTTTTTTTACAGGTACCATGGTACCCGGGTCTGGAGGAGAGTCTCCTCTTCTCCAAACCCGGGTACCATCCGCACATTGAATAGCTTCATATCCGCGTGTGCACATGTAGTGATGCGGATATCAAGCGTTTCAAGGCAATTACGCCGCGTGTCCGCAAAAATAATGGACATGCTGCGTATTTTTCTGCAATGATAATCCGCAGCGGAAATTTCCGCAGTATTTGCACAGCACATGCGGATTATCATTGGGGACCATGGGGCGTGTATTACCAAGCATTTTTTAAGCGTTTTCGCTGCGGAAATTCCTCGGCAAAAAACGCTTGAAAAACGCATAGTGGGCACGCAGCCTAAGAGTAGAACATTTAGGTCAGTTTCCCTTTCCCACATCATGTATTTTAGTTGTGTAACCTGCATTGTACAGTATAATGTAAAAAAAAGGGTTTTCACAATCCCTATTTACTTATACTACAATCTTAATACGCTTCGTGGTTAGTTGTGATAACGCAGTGCAAAGAAGTCCTGACAACCAAAACCTGCAGGTAAGTATGATATATATAATGCAGTTTGGGTGCTGTGATATGCATTTAGCACTTAATATACAATTTTGATGTATAAACACCATATATTCAAATTAATGTTTTTTTTTTAATGTACGGTATTCAGGTTTACAATTTATTATTGCTTTCCGTTGCTGTTCTCTTGATCTGCCATTTGTACAGATTATTTTTTTATTGCTGTGTATATAGAATAATGCCCGATATACAATAATAGCAAAGAGTCAGTCTTAGTTATAGCCTTATTTTCCATTGAAATGTTCACTGGATGAACACCAATAATAATAATGTGAAGTTTCATATGTTAGCCTTGTTAGGTACCTGAACATCCTCTATCATGATGGAGTAATCAATGCTGTTAGATTCCAGAAACACCTTCACCAGCTGTAAAGCGGCATCAGGAACCATCATGTCCACAGGCAGATCAGGGCTTGAAGGACTGCGCCAGTAATCAACCTAAAGGGAAAAAAGTTACCTAATGATAATATCAATAAATCTATAATTTAGAGATCACATTCAGAATTATGAACTTGGATTTTCGGTACCAGGAGGAATTTTTACAGTTGTGATTTTTTTTTAAAGCAACAGATAAGTAAACTAGTAACATGGTATATGAAAGGAGCTTGATCTTCCAATAAACGTTAAAGGGGTTGTCCGATGAAAAGAAGTTATCACCTATCCCCATATTCATGGAGTACTTTTATCCCTATTAGAATGGAGTGGAAGTGTGCATGGCCAACCAATGCTCCGTTCATACCCTTTATGGGCAGCCAAGCAATGTTCTCAGCTTTCTCTGGCATTCCCACAGAGAATTAAAGAAGTTGTCCACTACTTTCCCCGGGATAGGGCATCAATGTATGATCGGCTGGGGTTTGACACCCGGCTCCCCCGCCGATTAGCTGTTATAGGTGCCGGCCGGAAGTCCTTACCTGGGCATCAATGTGAAAGAAGTGGATAACCTCTTTAATAGGGTGGCAGTCAGGTCTGTGCACCATTCTAAGAAGGATAAAAGTGCCCCATTCTGATTACTAGGGGGGGCAATCTAACTTTTATTAAATTAAAGGCTATATAAATTCTATGAACTGGTAGGTAATCATCGAGATTGCCATTATATCTATGTGATAACTGTGGCTGTATTTACATAGGAGGAGAAGTTTTGCATTTGGGAGATAATGTTATATATCTCTTAAATCTGCAGTGATATGATTTTATGAAGATTTTATTAATCAGTCTGGAGTGTTAGTAGTGTATAAAAATAGATAATAAAAATAATTATTAATAATATAATAATAAAAATAATCACATAAACTATTCTAAATGATACCTACCAGTTCATACAATTTATATGGCCTTTATTCTTAACATCCATCATTCAATATCGTACCCCTGTGGTGTCTCAGTATTTGTAGATAGACTTATATATAGCACGGTGGAATTGCAATGGTTGACATTTTAACCAATTTAATATGTTAGATTTTATCCTTAAAGTCCACCTAAGTCAGTGAATTTTAGAGTCAGTGGGCTCCTTGAGTTCTTTAGGTCCTCGATCAGTGATTTTTTTTTATTAGGGGACCCCTGAAGTCGGTTCCCACAATCCATAAATTCCATTAGGAGGTCTTAGTCGCCGGACCCCGATGCTCTTTAACCCATCATTATCCTTTGGCTAGATGATAAGGTATTTTTCACCAGACAACCTTTTTAAGATATTCTTTCATAATGGGTAGTATAGTTTGTAGAGTTTAGTTCCAAAATTAAATACGGTAGCTTTATTTGGTGAACAGTCTGAACTATTATATATGATGATAAATTGGATATTCACTGGTAATAGTAATATTAGGTAAAGTGGATCTGTCATGTGAATGTGTTGTCCTTTGTAAGAAAAGTGTATTACAAGGATAGGACCTCTTTTCTACTAGCCTAAAATGCACAATCATTTTGGTGTATACATTAATTCAGAGCAGTATGTCAATTTCCTCTGAGATAGGTACAGGGATCGCTCCCCACATGAATACAATTATAACTATAGGTCCTCTATATTATTTAATGGCATGTAAGGGAAGAGAAAACTGGTTCTCAACAATGCATGACAAATTACACTGTATCAGAAGCAAAAAAAGCCAGGCAGAAATGCAGAAGGACTGTGTGTAAAAAATTAAGTTCACACTTGCGTTTTTCCTATGAATTCAGAGGGTAAGTAGAAGTAAATTGTTGATAAACAATTAAACAAGGGCATTTGAATTATCAGCAAGTGTGACCAAAAGCGAAAGTTTTGGCAGTTTGCTGGTCTGAAGCATTCAGGCGTGTGCTAACACAATATCAAGAAGGGACGATATCAGCAATGATCCTAGAGAAGCAATTGTTGAAGCTCATAAATTTGGCAAGGGTTATAAAGCCATTTCCAAACAATGTGTAGTCTATCATTATACAGTGAGAAAGATTATTTACAAGTTGACAATATTGAAGGAAGTTGACAATCTTCCCAAGAGTGGACAGCGCAACAAATTCACAAAAAGGTCAGTCCCTGCAATGCTAAGAAAAAAAAAGAGCTACAGCTCAGACTACAAAGGCTTCAGCCAGTTAAATGTTCAAGTTTATAACAGGAAAATGAAAAGAAAATGCTGAAAAATTATGGCTTGTTTAGAAGGGTTGCCAGAAGAAAGCTTCTTATTTAAAAAATAAATAGCAGCATAGCTAAAGTTTGCCAAGTTGCACAGGAACAAATCACAATACTTATAGAACAATGTCCTGTGGACAGACGAGACCAAACTGCAGATGTTTGCCTATAATATTCTGTGCTACATTTGTGGAAAACTGAAAACAGCATATCAGCACAAATACCTCATACCAACTATAAAGCATGGTGGTGGATGGGGATGATTTGCTCTTATTTTACAGCCACCTAATGTGGGCACCTTGCAGTAATTGATTGGCCATGAACTATTCTATGTACAAAGAGTTCTATAGTCAAATGTGAGGCCATCTATCCAAAGGCTAAAGTTTGCCAAAACTGGGTCATGCAGCAGGACAATGATCCCAAGTACACCAGCATATCTACGAGGTGTTGCAATGACTCAGTCAAAGTCCAGACCTCAACCAAATTGAAATGCTGTGGTGATACCTTAAGGGTATGAGCACACAATGTCTTTAAGATGCCAGTGTGCCTGCTGAGTTTTTGAAGCAGAAGACGCTTCAGGAAAGCAGTGTGTTACTTGAAGCATCTTCTTTGTCTTCATTTAGTTGTTTTTGCTACGTAACTGCCGCCTCCGTCTTTTTTCTTTGTTTCACATATAAAATACTGGCAGAAGACGACTTAAGAATGGACTGGTCACTTTTCTGTCCGCTTTATGACTTTGGAAGCTTAAAGCGGTTAAAAGAAGTTACAAAAGACTCAACATATGCAAGCAAGATGTTTTGACATTGCACTGCATATGTTCATTATTTTTTAAGTTTTTCTAGCGCTTTTTCAGGGGGCTTTCAGGCGGAATCAGTCTGAAAAAAAGAGTGTGCACATGCCATAAGAGAGCTGTACATAAATGAGTGACCATAAACTTCAATGAACTTAAAGCATTTGGCCACTTCTTTTTGTATTGATGGCCTATCTTAACGATAGGCCATCAATATCTGATCGTGGGGGTGCAACATCCGCCACCCTCACCAATCAGCTATTGCTGGCAGCTGCCGAAACAGAGCAGCTCCATCTTTTCTATAGTGGACGCTGCCGGGTACGGCAGATCTTTAGTACCCAGGCATGGACATTATAGTTTTGCCAGAGCCATGGGCGTACCCAGGATCAAAACTAGGGGGGGGGGGGCAAGCCATGGTCACAGATACCGAAGAGAAATATATATATAGTACAATGCAAAGATTTCACTTCTTACATTACATGAGTGATATCTATTGTAAATTCCACAATAGCTCAGAAACCGGCGAATCGCTCCACATAGTATACTGGCCGCCATAAATTGCCCCATACAAGATACTGGTCCCCATATAACGCTCCATACAGGATACTGGCCCCCATATAACGCTCCATACAGAATACTGGCCCCCATATAACGCTTCATACAGAATACTGGCTCCCATATAATGCTCCATACAGGATACTGGCCCCCATATAATGCTCCATACAGAATACTGGCCCCCATATAACGCTCCAGGCAGGATACTGGCCCCCAAATAATGCTCCATGCAGGATACTGGCCCCCATATAACGCTCCATACAGAATACTGGCCCCCATATAACGCTCCATACAGAATACTGGCCCCCATATAACGCTCCATACGGAATACTGGCCCCCATATAACGTTCCATGCAGGCTGTTCCCCACACATAATGCCTCATGCAGGCTGTTCCCCCCCACATAATGCCCCACGCAGGCTGTTCCCCCCATGCAGGCTGTTCCCCCCACATAATGCCCCATGCAGGCTGTTCCCCCCCATATAATGCCCCATGTAGGATGTCACCCCACCTTATAATGCCCCATGCAGGATGACCCCCCCCTTCCTTATAATGCCCCATGCAGGATGTCAGCCCCCCCTCCCTTATAATACCCCATGCAGGTTGTCACACACACACCCTCCCTTATAATGCCCCATGCAGGATGTCACCCCCCCTCCCTTATAATGCCCCATGCAGGATGTCACACACCCCCTCCCTTATAATGCCCCATGCAGGATGTCACCCCCCCCTTATAATGCCCCATGCAGGATGTCACCCCCTCTTATAATGCCCCATGCAGGATGTCACAAACACCCCTTATAATGCCCCATGCAGGATGTCACACACCCCCACCTCACCCCCCTCCCTTATATTGCCACAGGCCTCCATATAATAAAAAAAAAAAAATCAAATACTCACCTCACATCTCACCTGCTGCCGCTGCTCCGGACACCAGCGTCGCCGACCTCATCCTGCTCTGCACTGTAACTGCTCAGGAGAGAGCGCGGTGTAAAGACGTCACCGCGCCCTCTGACCTGAGACGTCACAGTGCAGCAGCCGCGGAGGATGCAGGAGCTGCTGCGGAGGCACGGGGAGGGGTAAGTATTGTGCCGGGGCCCTGAGCAAGAGGGGGGAGCGGGTGCTGACGGTGAGGGCCCCCCCCCCCCGCCTGCTCAGGGCTCCGGCATTTGCCCGGGTGCGCCGGGTGCTGACGCCGGCCCTGGTGTGCGGCTTGCGTGCCTGCTTCTGGGGGGGGCAGCTGCCCCCCCCCTGCCCCACGGTGGGTACGCCCATGGCCAGAGCTGCTGTGTTCTGTCAGCATCTGAGAATTTAAAGCTGGCAGTATCACTGGTAACAGCTTATCAGCGAGGGTGCTAGGTGCTGCACACCCACTGATCAGATCAGATATTGATGGCCTATCCTAAGAATAGAGCATCAAAAAACGCAGATCCTCCCAATATTAATTTGGATCAAAAAATAGAACAAGATATGAAAAGATATACACAATATATTATTTTTTAAATATAATTAACAAGGTTAAATAGCATGAATCTTAAAGTGTTGTCTTTTCTGCCAGGGAGAAGCGTTTTAGCTTTTTTACATGCGTTTTAAGCATGCGTATTTTCAAGCACTTTTCCAAGCGATTTTGAGGATCACTTGGAAAAGGGCTTGACAAGTTGGTCACACAATATAAATCCATGCAACTGGCATGGATTTATATTGTGTGACCATAAAATATTTAAAAAAAAGGAATTACAAAGTAAAAAATATTCATAATCACCTTCTGCGAACCCCCCGGTGTCCTCCCGGTGACGATGCGCTCTCCTCGGCTCCCAGCAGTGATCTGCAAGGACCTTCGGTGACGTCATTTAGTCAGCTTATGGTCCTGCGACCATCACGTGACCGCTGACGTCAGCGGTCTCGTGACCATCAGCTGACTAAATGACGTCACCGAAGGTCCTTGCAGATCACCGCTGGGAGCCGAGGAGAGCGCATCGTCCTCGGGAGGAGACTGGGAGGACACCGGGGGCGACGGAGAGGTGAGTATGATTATTTTTTTTTATTTTTAGCTTTATAATTCTTTTTTAACTCTTCTCCAGACCCGGGTACCATCAGCACATTAAATCGCATAAGATCCGCATGACTACATGTAGTCATGCGGATCTTATGTGGTCCAATGCAAGTCAATGGCGGCGAAATTTCCGCATGATGTGCACAGCATCGTGTGCACATAACCTAAGTGTATATAGGTGAGAAAAAAGTTCTTGGTATTATAAATATGCTTGCTGTCTCATAGCATGCCTAAATTACAAGGTATTTTATTTAGTGCAATAGTAAATAATATTGATTAACCAAGAATACACAGTATAAAAATGAAAGACTGGATCCCAATTGCTGTCCTATCTCGCTGGAATGGAGCCAGCCCTGACATGCCTTTCGGCAATCAGCCTTCATCTGGGGGTGGCATCATGCCTGCGGAAGGCCAGTCTTATACTGCCGATGTCCAATAGAAACGACTCCTGCTTTACAGTATAATAATGGACAGTCAGTCGTGGTCCTACAAGTTATTGATTCATGGGATGTACTTAATTTTTCACAAACCGCTTCTGCATTTTGGCCTCGTTTATGTTAAATAAATGACAGCGCAGTTTGTCAAGAGTTGTTGTTCATCTCTTGTATTTATTTAATTTTAAGACCTTTAAAGGACCGGATGTTATTTTATTATGTCCTCATGCATAAAACCATAAAATTACTTTTTCTCAAGACTGTAAATTGATAAGAAAATAAATAAATTATGCTTCTGTTTTCTAGGAGGCAAATACTAATAGTACTTTAAATACATAATCATCTTTTGCATAAATAAGGTTATCACAATTAGTGTTGAGCGAATTTGTTCGGCATTTCAAATTTGGGTTCGTGTTCGGGGTTCCGGCTTGTTTGCGCTAAAAAATTGGCTCCGCCCATGAACATCCCTGATTTGCCACGCTGTCACGCAGATAACGCCTGCACATGATGTGCCTTCTTGAGCAGGGGGACCTTAACAAGTTCCCCTCTGTAGTTTTAGGCTGATCTCTTACCTTCCTCATGATCAAGGATACCGCATGAGGTGAGATTTTGCATGGTGCCCCAGATCAATGTTGATTGACAATCATTTTGTTTTTCTTCCATTTTCTTACTATTGCACCAACAGTTGTCTCCTTCTCACCCAGCATCTTACTTATGGTTTTGTAGCCCATTCCAGCTTTGTGCAGGTCTATGATCTTGTCCCTGACATCCTTAGAAAGCTCTTTGGTCTTGCCCATGTTGTAGAGATTAGAGTCTGACTGATTAATTGAGTCTGTGGACAGGAGTCTTTTATACAGGTGACTATGTAAGACAGCTGTCTTTAATGCAGGTAACGAGTTGATTAGGAGCATCTAACTGGTCTGTAGGAGCCAGAACTCATAATGGTTTGTAGGGGATCAAATACTTATTTCTCACAAAATGCAAATAAATGTATCTAATTTATACAATGTGATTTTCTTGATTTTTTGGGGGGGGATATTCTATCTCTCAATGTTAAAATTAACCTACCCTTAAAATTATAGTCTGTTCATGTCTTTGTCAGTGGGCAAACTTACAAAAACAGCAAGGGATCAAATAATTATTTCCTTCACTGTAATATATGCATGTACATGTCAAACATTACACATTCTATATGCCTATCAACACAGAAAAGGATTTAGAAAAAGGAGGAAATGTTGAACTGACATCTGCTGGTCATACCTGTTTTTGCTCCAGTTCTGCAAAATTATTTCTATATAGTTTGAACTAAAGGTCATAGTAGTGGATACCTGTAAATGCTTCATGGCTTCCAATTCTCTTAATATATCCAATTGTGTTTCATCTTTGGCATAAGCGCGTAGAACCTGATCTCTATATTGCCAGAAAACAAAAATATTTTGAATAGTATGTTACATATCGGCAAGCAAATCATGACATAGATTGTATGTTGAATAGAAACATAGTACAATATAGTACAGCTTACAAGAGTGTATAACCTGCTGGTTTGTACAATGAGGAGTAAAACAGCAATCTAGGGACAGCCATTGTGTAATAGATCGTGGCCGCTCTGTTCGCCACGAAAATTTATGACTGCAGTAGCCTTTATCTGCTAAAGCAGACCTGAGAAAATTACAGCCCGGGAGCCACATCTGGCCCTTTGGCTGTTCCCATCCGGCCTGCAGCAAGGGACAGGAAAAGAGCTGGAAGCAGTGGCTCACAAATTGCATGCCGCAGCCACCCTCCCACCTCAGGCCGACGTCTTAATTTCACAGCTATATGCATCCTTGGGATGCAGATACCGGTGAATGTAATGGTGGAGGAAGGAGCCATCGGGACTGTCTTCCACCATTCTGCCTGTGTGACTGAGTGAGGGGGAATACGTGCAGCCACTATTATGTATTTGGGACTGTGGGGGACATCATAATGTTTTGTGGGATTGTGGGGGACCATACTGTGGGGGTTCTCATTCTATGTCGGATTCTGTGAGGGATAATACTGAGGGGCTCCTCATTCTGTGTTGGAGGGTTGTGGGGGTCTTTATTCTGTGTTGGAGGCTGAGGGGGGATAATTCTGTCCGGGTCCTCATTCTATGTTGGGTTTAAGGGGATCATACTGTGGGGGCCCTCATTCTGTGTTGGAGAGTTATGGGGGTTTTCATTCTGTGTTGGAGGCTGTGAGGGATCAGACTGTGAAGGTTCTCATTCTGTGTTGGAGGCTGTGGGGGATCATACAGTGTGGGGGTCTTCATTCTGTTCTAGGGGCTGTGGGGGATCATCCTGTGGGAGTTCTCATTCTGTGTTGGTGGTTATGGGGATCATACCTTGGGGGTATCATTCTGTGTTGGAAGCAGTTAGGAATCATATTGTGGGGGTACTCATTTTGTGTTGCCTGGCTGTGGTGATCATGCTGTATTGAGAGTGCTGTGGGAGCCATAATTTTGTTGAGGGGTTGTGGGTGTTCATATTGTGGGAGTCATCATTCTGTCTTTGAGGGCTGTAGGAAATCATACTGTATGGGGGGCTATAGTGGCTGTGGGGACCATCATACTGTTTGGGGGACTGTGGGAGCCATATTGTGTAGGGAGCTGTGGGAGTCATCATATTGTGTGTGTGTGTGTGGGGGGGGCTTTTAAGGATCAAACTGTGTGGGGGGGCTGTGTGAGCATTCATACTTGGTAAGGGCCATCATCGTGTGTCTAGTATAATGCTTTTTGAGGGGCTGTGGGGGCTATCATACCGCATATGGTTGCTGAGGTGTCCAGTAACTATGTGGGGATCTGTGGGACCATCATACTGTGTGAAGACTGTGGGAACATTGTGCTATGTTGCGTACTATGGGGGCATCATACATTGTATGGGGGCTATAAGGACATCATACTATTTTGGGGTAAAATGTTGGTCATAGTACAAGGGCCGAATAACAGGAGAAGTATGATTCACTGCTTTTTTTAAACTTTATAACAATCAGTACATTGTGGTTTTGAACTGCTAAATAATAAGAAATACAATTAATATTAATAAATATTAATATGTTAATGACAACATTGAACAGAATTTCAAAGTATTGGTTCGGCCCTTCGCAATAGTTACGGTCTCTCTTGTGGCCGCTTTGGAAAATTAATTGCCCACCCCTGTGCTAAAACATATGTGTATGTAATTTCCTCATCAACCGTGGAGAATCATTAATATGAAAGGCACCAAGAAATCATTGGAGTTCTCAGTAAAACTTTAAAGAACAAGATTATTAACAATTCATGCAATGCTTTCCGCACAGTAAACGGGCTTTTTTGTCTCAGCTTGAAATTTTTCATTTATCTTCTGTGTCTTACTGCATATAAAGGAGATAATATATTCATTTAAGTTCTGGCTACTAACCCAGGCATAGAATGGGTGGTGCTTACATAAAGCCCACATTTTTTTGGTCCAGTATGCCCCATATTTGCCTGGATTGTCTGAGAATTCAGGAAAGTCCCAGCAAATTTCGGACAGTGGGCAGGCACACTCCAGCTAGGGTAAGTTTTAGACAAATTGTGGCCCTGGGAAAAATTCAAAGTGGGGCCCCAGATTCTGAAATACTGCACTAATAACAGCATTACAGTTAATTTGGTGCATGGAAGTGAGTTTTGAGCTAGTAAGCACCAAGAAGCCATTCAAAGCAGAAAAAAAAACAAAATTACTGTCCAAGGAGTAAAACATATCACAAGGTTGTGTTCTTTGTTGGTTACAACTAGTTAAGTCACTAAAAACACAGTTCCTCAGGTATCCTCACTCTAGTTGTAGGCTACAAAGAATATGTAATATGCAATATATTTTAAATCAGTACATAAAACAAATAATATGTGGAAAATATGTAAATCAAACAATATTATTAAAAATGTTCAATTTTGCATTCAAGGTTAATTTCTCATGTACGTGTAGAAGTGCCTGACCGACACCGCTGGGCAGGACTCAAAAACGGTACAGAAGACGATGAGGCAGAAACAAAACACTGGCTTTATTGAAAGACAGGATTATATGCCAGAAAATAAGACTAACAGTTATTGTAATGATAATAGCAATAAAAGATACAAAAAGAAATAGCTGGAGCGTATCACACAAGCTGTGCTCCAGCTATGACAATGCACAAAACAGTATAAACAATTTCTACAAAACTACTCTCTGCTAAATTCCTACCTTGCTTCCGATAATCGGGCCGCGCTGCTACAGCGTCGTATCTAAAGAAACCTGCTCTACAGCCTCACATAGTTGAACACCAGTGTCACACTCACAGCTCTATAGCACTTAGAAGAAAGTCTGGTAGCTACTGCTTGGTCCTAATGTATGTAAAAGCAACTTTTATTTGATATGCAATAAAACAGATCAAAGTGAGTATCTACTCAAATCACAAATTAAACACACAAGGTCCTCATGACCCCAAATCCAGAGACAAGTGCATGTACTGATATAAAATTTTACTAAGTATATATATCAAACACTAAAATGATTATAAGTTTAACCAAGTCTATACCCATACAGATTCAATGCATACCTAGAAGATATTGCAGTACGGTAGGTTAAAGATAATAGAGTTATACACCTACCTAAGAAACTAGGCAAATGGTGACCAGGTGTACGCAAATTGCACTTAAGAACACTGATGATTTAGAGTCCGACATTAAGTATAATAAAAGGTGCTACTGTGCTGCACACCTATCCTTTAGATATCAAACATACAGGACAAACCTCTAAATACACAAATCACCACAGAAAACACATAGTGCAATAAGGCTATGTGCCCACGATGCAGAAATGCTCCGGATTTTTTCCTGAGTGTTTCTGCATCTCCCTGGCAGAAAAAACCCATGCGGATTGTACATGCGGATTGTACATGCGGATTGTACATGCGTTTTTCCTGCCAGGGACAAGCGGATGTGAAGTGTTCTTCACATGCATTTCCACATGCGGGTTGACAAGCGCTTTCCAAGCGATTTTAGCATCACTTGGAAAGTGCTTGTCAACTTGGTCACACTATATAAATCCATGCAAACGACATGGATTTATATAGTGTGACCTTAAAGAATGGCAAAAAAGAAAAAATAAATCTATACTTACCTTCCGATGGCCCCCGGAGTCTTGCTTCGCTCCGTCCTGGCTTGCCGCCCGCTCGCGGTACACTACACTTCGCGGCAAGCGAAGACAAGGAGACCAGGGGCCATCAGAAGGTAAATATAATATATTTTTTTTATTTTATTTTTTTTTTTACAGGTTCTATGGTACTCGGGTCCGGAGGAGAGTCTCCTCTTCTCAACAGCCGGGTACCATCCGCACATTGAAACGCTTGGATTCCGCATGTGCAGATCCAGTGATGCGGATTACATGCATTCCAATGAAAGTCAATGGCGGCGAAAATGCAGCGCTTCCGCAAAATAATTGGTAGTGCTGTGTTTTTTTCCGCAATGATAATCCGCAGCGGAAATTTCCGCAGCATGTGCAAAGCACATGCGGATTATCATTGGGGAACATGGCAGGCCTTCTACCATGCTTTTTTAAGCGTTTCTGCAGCGTTTTTGCCGCTGCGGAAACGCTTAAAAAACGCACCGTGGGCACACAGCCTAAGACAAACTCTGTCTGTCATAAGTCAGAACAATCCTCTCAAAGAGTGCAAAGGACTCCTACTGTAGAAAAAACTGAAACAGTCTTACCAAGTCCTGCAAATCAGTATGGCTCACTCAGTGCCAGTGTGGCATCACTCTCATAAGTCCCACTAACTGGTCACATAGAAGAGAGATAGAGGTGCGGTGCTCCCTACGTGTTTCCTCTCATCCAGATTCATCAGGGGAGACTTTCATGACTGGGAATGCTCCAGCATAACTGACCATCCAGTCGTTATCCTCCGAGGTGGTCACATTTGACCATGAGCACCATAATTATGTTGAACACCAGTGTCACACTCACAGCTCTATAGCACTTAGAAGAAAGTCTGGTAGCTACTGCTTGGTCCTGATGTAGTATGGCCGAGTTTGTGATGTTGAGCTCTTCCTTCAGGTTAACGGATCCTTGCTCTTCCGGATCTGGGCAAGTCTCGTTCTCACTTTCAATGTTGAGAGATTACTGGTACCACGGCGTTGTTTCCTCCCTCAGGTTACAAGTGCTCGGGGATAACTACCCTGTCTTTGCAATACGCCTCTTTCCTTCTGACACGGTCCTGCTGATCGATCCTGTGATAACTGGGCACTATCTTCTCCCTTGTTAGGACACACTTATTGTCCTTCCTGTCTCTTACAGGCACCAGTCTCTCACAGGGCAGGACAAGTCTCTCACAGGCACCAGTCTCTCACTTCACTTCCTGAACCGACACTTCCTGCTTCTTGTTCAAACCAACACACTGCAAGCTGCACAGGAGAAAGTACTAGTCCAATTGTCTCTTAAAGTCACAGTGTAATTCAGTTGTTAGCAGGGGCTGACCCCCTACATGTGCACAATGCTATCATGCAATAAAATAAATCATCCCCACAGCATGATGCTGCCTCTACCATGTGTTACGGTGGGGATGGTGTTTTCAGGGTGACGAGCATTGTTAGTTTGCGGCAAACATAGAGTTTTGTATTTAGCCCAAAAAGTTCTACTTTGGTCTCATCAGTGGGGGTCTGTCCACTGTGGCCCCCACCGATTCCAAGAATCAGGACACTAAGGAGCCCCAGCTGAATGGAATGGAGGTTGATCATGCATACTAGCACTCCATTCATTCTAATAGGAGATCAGCCGAGCATTATGCTCCGCAATCTCCGGCACTGTCATTAAGTATGAATGGAGTGGTGGCGCACATGATCGACCTCCGCTCCATTCAGCCGAGGCTCTTGAGAGCATCCAGTTTCAGTCAAGGGGGCGGTGCTGGTGCTGGTTCAGTCACCCCTCTAAATATACAGGGCAGCTGCTGTAACCGCGCCCCAGGCCCCGAATGACAGCTGGCCCAAATGCAGAGCCAGGTAAATATGTTAGGCAGTTCAAAACCACCTTGATTTTTGTTTTTAATTTAAATGGTTTTAGAAAATTTCGTTTTTTATTACTCCACACAAAAATATTTATTAATGACTGAATTATCTTCAATCATTTCTGATGGACTCTTATGGTGATAGTTCTAAATAAATAAAGAATCTTAGGTAAAGTTACCATTTTAAAAGTTATTATTTTTACTAACCCGGTTAAGTCTATTTTATTATAGTGAGTAATATCCTCTTGAACGGTTTTATACAATTTCCCTAGGTTTACATCTATAATATTATTAATGGGTTTCACAAGAGAAATACTTAGATAATGTAATATCCTCATTTTGCCATTTATATTTGCTTTCATTTTTTATAATCATCTGAAGTTAGTTATCTATGTAATAATGTAAAATGTTTGATTTTTTCTGCATTTAGTAGGACACTTTTACAAACTTTTATAGTATGGTGTTTACCTCTCTAATGGAATCAGTGGTTCCAACAATGATAAAATAATATATTCTGCGAACAAATAAATCTTTTATTGTTGAGAGTTAGCTTGAATACGTTTAATTAATTTAATCATTGGCACCCCTTCATTTTTTGTCATAGATTGTAAAATATCTTCAGAAATAAATGGAAATGTACCAAAATTATATCCTCAGGATTTTTTAATTAGTGGTTCAAAGTAATACAACAATAAAACATTTTTTTTTCAACTTCCATGTTGCAATTTCAAAGAGGAAACAGAATAAACAGCATGTGCAGCAATAAAGGCACCCCTAATTAATACTTGGTTGCACACCCTTTGGCATTGATGACAGCCTCTAAACATTTCTTATAGCCATCTACGAGCCATCTCGTATAAGCCTCTTGCACTTCTCGGCTGGAATTTTCTCCCACTCTTCCTTTGCAGTTTCTCCAAAGATTTTCAATGGGATTGAGGTCAGAACTCATTGCTAGCCATTTTAAAACAGTCCATTTTTTCTTTTTCAACCATTCCTGTGTACTTTTGGATGTTTACTTTGGGTCATTGTCTTGCTGGAGGACCCATGATCTTCGACTCAAACTAAAGGCCCCGTCTCACTTAGCGACGATCCCGACAACGATACGACCTGTCAGGGATCGTTGCTGCGTCGCTATGTGGTCACTGGTGAGCTGTCAAACAGGCAGGCTCACCAGCGATCAGGGGAGCAGCGACATCGTGGAAAGATGCTCCTGGTTACCAGCCTGCTGAAGCAGGAGCAGGCTGGTAACCATGATAAACAGTGGGTTACTAGGGGCACACGCGCACCTAGTAACCCGCTGTTTATCATGGTTACCACTCTGCTATGGTGAGCGGGAGGTTACCGCTCACCGTAGCAGAGTGGTAACCATGATAAACAGCGGGTTACTAAGTGCGTGTGTGCCCCTAGTAACCCGCTGTTTATCATGGTTACCAGCCTGATCGCTGGTCCTGCTGGTCACACACAGTGATGTGTGCTGACCAGCGGGAGGGCAAAGACCAAAAAAAGGTCCAGGACATTCTGCAGCGATCAGCGACCTCACAGCAGGGGCCTGATCGCTGCAAAGTGTCACACATAGCGACATCGCTGGTGAGGTCGCTGTTGCTTCACCAAAACCGTGACACAGCAGCGATCTCGTTATGTGAGACAGGGGCTTTAGTTTTCTTACACTGGGTAGGACATTTCACTCTAAAATTTCTTGATAATTGTCTGATTTCATGATTCCTGAGATACGGTCAAAGCCTCCAGTATCAGATGCAGCAAAGCAACCAAACAGCATTATTGATCCTCCACCATGCTTAACTGTTGGTAAGATGTTCTTTTCCTTATAAGCTTCATTGCGCCATCTGTAAATAAACTGTTGCTTTGCTTTACCCAAAAGCTCTATTTTTGTTTCATCTGTCCACAGAACATTTTCTCAGAAGGATTGTGGTTTTTCAAGGTTCTTTTTGGCAAATATCAGTTGTTCTTTTTTATGTCTTTTCTTCAGCAATGGTTTCTTCCATGGCCTTCACCCATAAAGCTCTGCTTGGTTTAGTGTGTGATGTATGGTACTTGTTGAAATGATGACCCCAGACTGTTCCAGGTTGGCCTTCAGGTCTTTGAATGTGTGACATGTTTTTTTTTCCACCATTTGCACCATCTTCGAAGATATCTCTTGTCAATTTTCCTCTTCCCCCTACGTCCAGGGAGGTTCTTGACGGTTCCATGCTTGGCAAACTTCTTAATAACATTGCTCACTGTGGAAACTGGGATACCAAGTTCTTTGGAGATGGCCTTATACCCTTTGGAAGTCTTGTGTTTGCTAATAATAGCAGGTCTGATGTCCTCAGACAGCTCCTTTGTATTTGCCATTGTGACAAAGGAACAGTGCCTATCATAGGGCTTTTTAAAACACTGAAGTCATCATGCATTGGCTAATTTATGTCACATGGGCACCTACAATCACAGGTGAATATCTTTTGTAATTTACCACAGGCAAGTCAAAATGTGTTTCCACACTAAATGTCATTTTTGTCATAGATTGTAAAATATCTTCAGAAATAAAGGGAAATGTACCAAAATTATATCCTCAGGATTTGTTAATTAGTGGATCAAAGTAATACAACAATAAAACATTGTTTTTCAACTTCCATGTTGCAATTTCAAAGAGGAAACAGAATAAACAGCATGTGCAGCAATAAAGGCACCCCTAATTAATACTTGGTTGCACACCCTTTGGCATCGATGACAGCCTCCAAACATTTCTTATAGCCATCTACGAGCCAATACCAGTGACACAGCAAGCTTTAGGTTCTTCTATTTTTCCCTCCCATTGTTTTTTGTTTCAAAATAATTGTTGATCATTTGCTCTTTTGTATTTAACACGAGGGCTCTATGCAAAAAAACTGTTTCACTTGATTCATTTTTTTCAGGAGATATTCCACATTATGTATTTAAACGTAATTGGTGCAAATAACAATGAGTAGGACTGTATTTAGTCAAATATGTAATGCCAACGGCTCCATAACTAAAGCGAACAATAGGATGACAGTGGACACCTTTGGCGAAGGAAACTTTGTTAATACTTTTCTCCTTAACCCCTTAATAACATCTGATGTACTAATACGCGTCTGTGCCCTGGGACTTAAGAGCCAGACCCGTATTAGTACGTCATCGCGATCGCGCCCGCACACAGGCTGTGCGGGCGCGATCGCCGCCGGGTGTCAGCTGATTGTCACAGCTGACACCCGGTACTATGTGCAGGGAGCGGTCACGCACCGCTCCCAGCACATTAACCCCCGCGATGCTGCGATCGAAGTCGATCGAAGTCGATCGCGGCATTGCGGGGGCAAGGGGAGGTGATCGGCGATACTCACCTCCTCTTCCGGCTTCCAGCGCAGTCTGCAAAGGCTTCCCGGGTGTTGCCATGACGACCCGATGTCGTCATGACAACATCCGGGTCACCAGAGAGCAGGAAGATTGCTTGGACATGCGCAGTGCATCTCCAAGCAATCTTCACACTGTGCACTTCTGACAGCCTTCATGGCATAGGGATGGTGCTCCATTCCTGTGCCATGCAGGCGATCAGAAAAAAAAAAGTGAAAGTCCCAGAGTGGGACAAAGTAATAAAGTGTATAAACTGTGTGAAAGTGGAAAAAAAAAAAAAAAAAAAAATGTGCAAAAATATTATAAAAAAATAAAAAAAATAATACACCAAAAATAAAAATATAATGTACCCATCAATAAATATTATTATAAAAAAAATAAAAAAAAAACAATAAAAGTACACATATTTGGTATCGCCGCGTCCGGAACAACCTGACCTATAAAACTGTCCCACTAGTTAACCCCTTCAGTGAACACGGTAAAAAAAAAAAAAAAAAAAACAAGCAAAAAACAATGCTTTATCACCATACCGCCAAACAAAAAGTGGAATAACACGCGATCAAAAAGACGCATATAAATAAAAATGATACCGCTGAAAACGTCATCTCGTCCCGCAAAAAACAAGCCGCCATATAGCTCCATCAGCTGAAAAATAAAAAAGTTATAGCTCTCAGAATAAAGCGATACTAAAAAATATTTTTTTCTATAAAATAGCTTTTATTGTGTATAAGCGCCAAAACATAGAAAAATGATACAAATGTGGTACCGCTGTAAACGTACTGACCCGAAGAGTAAAGCTGCCTCATCAATTTTACCACACGCGGAACAGAATAAAAAAAAAAAAAAAAAAACAATTCCTGAATTGTTGGTTTTTGTTTATTCTGCCTCCCAAAAATCGGAATAGAAAGCGATCAAAAAATGTCACGTGCCTGAAAATGGCACCAATAACAACATCAAGTCATCCCGCAAAAAACGAGCCGTCACATGACTGTCTGCCAAAATCTGGAAAAATTATAGCTCTCAAAATATGGCGATGCAAAAACTAGATTTTACAAAAAATGCGTCTTTTAGTGTGTGACAGCTGTCAGTCATAAAAACCCCATATGATTCTGGCATTGCTGTAATCACACCGACCCGAAGAATAAAGTCGTCTAATCACTTATACCGCACAAGGAACGGCGTCAAAAATAAACTCTTGAGTTAGGATTGGGCTAGGGTTAGGGCTGGGTTTGGGGCTAGGGTTGTGCTGGGGCTAGGGTTGTGCTGGGGCTAGGGTTGTGCTGGGGCTAGGGTTGTGCTGGGGCTAGGGTTGTGCTAGGGTTAGGGCTGGGGTTGGGATTTTTTTCAAAAGTAAGAAAAAAAGATGACGATATGGCGACTAGTGTTGAGAGCAAGTGCTCGCTACTTGAGTTTGCATCGGGTGCTCTGGTATGCATTTAGTATCGTGGGTATTTGAGTGACATGCTCGAGTCTCTGCCCCATATGCTTCGCGGCCAAAAAACTTTACGGGGATTGCCTGCCATGCACGAGCGATCCCCGCATGTTTTTTTTTGGGTGTCTAATAACCGTGAAACATGCGGAGCAGGGACTCGAGCATGTCACTCGAGCACACGCTGTACATGGTGCATACCTGAGTTCCCGATGCAAACTCAAGTAGCGAGCACTTGCGCTCAAGAATAATGAAAACTTATTCAATATGATGACCTAATGTAAACAAATAATGTGCCGTACCTCTGGGTTCAAAATGCTCACTATACACCTTAATAAAATCTTTGAGGGGTATAGTTTCCAAAATGGGGACACTTGTGGGGGAGCTCCACTGTTTAGGCACATCACGGGCTCTCCAAACGCGACATGGTGTCCGCTAACAAATTGAATGGAAAATCGGCTCAAATTGTTAGCGGACGCCATGTTGCGTTTGGAGAGCCCCTGTGTGTCCAAACATTGGAGCTCCCCCACAAGTGACCCCATTTTGGAAACTAGACCCCCCAAGGCACCTATCTAGATGCATAGTGAGCACTTAGAACCCCCAGGTGCTTCACAAATTGATTCGTAAAAATGAAAAAGTGAAAATAAAACACTTTTTCATTTTTATGAATCAATTTGTGAAGCACCTGGGGTTCCAAGTGCTCACTATGAATCTAGATATGTGCCTTGGGGGGTCTAGTTTCCAAAATGGGGTCACTTGTGGGGGAGCTCCAATGTTTGGGCACACAGGGACTCTCTAAATGCAACATGGTATCCGCTAACAAATTGAATGGAAAATCGGCTCAAATTGTTAGCGGACACCACATTGCGTTTGGAGAGCCCCTCTGTGCCCAAACTTTGGAGCTCCCCCACAAGTGACCCCATTTTGGAAACTAGACCCCCCAAGGCACCTTTCTAGATGCATAGTGAGCACTTGGAACCCCCAGGTGCTTCACAAATTGATTCGTAAAAATGAAAAAGTGAAAAAAAAAACACTTTTTCATTTTTATGAATCAATTTGTGAAGCACCTGGGGTTCCAAGTGCTCACTATGAATCTAGATAGGTGCCTTGGGAGGTCTAGTTTCCAAAATGGGGTCACTTGTGGGGGAGCTCCAATGTTTGGGCACACAGGGACTCTCTAAATGCAACATGGTATCCGCTAACAAATTGAATGGAAAATCGGCTCAAATTGTTAGCGGACACCACATTGCGTTTGGAGAGCCCCTCTGTGCCCAAACTTTGGAGCTCCCCCACAAGTGACCCCATTTTGGAAACTAGACCCCCCAAGGCACCTTTCTAGATGCATAGTGAGCACTTGGAACCCCCAGGTGCTTCACAAATTGATTCGTAAAAATGAAAAAGTGAAAAAAAAAACACTTTTTCATTTTTATGAATCAATTTGTGAAGCACCTGGGGTTCCAAGTGCTCACTATGAATCTAGATAGGTGCCTTGGGAGGTCTAGTTTCCAAAATGGGGTCACTTGTGGGGGAGCTCCAATGTTTGGGCACACAGGGACTCTCTAAATGCAACATGGTATCCGCTAACAAATTGAATGGAAAATCGGCTCAAATTGTTAGCGGACACCACATTGCGTTTGGAGAGCCCCTCTGTGCCCAAACTTTGGAGCTCCCCCACAAGTGACCCCATTTTGGAAACTAGACCCCCCAAGGCACCTTTCTAGATGCATAGTGAGCACTTGGAACCCCCAGGTGCTTCACAAATTGATTCGTAAAAATGAAAAAGTGAAAAAAAAAACACTTTTTCATTTTTATGAATCAATTTGTGAAGCACCTGGGGTTCCAAGTGCTCACTATGAATCTAGATAGGTGCCTTGGGGGGTCTAGTTTCCAAAATGGGGTTACTTGTGGGGGAGCTCCAATGTTTGGGCACACAGGGACTCTCCAAATGCAACATGATATCCGCTAACAAATTGTCGGCTCAAATTGTTAGCGGATATCATGTTGCATTTGGAGAGTCCCTGTGTGCCCAAACATTGGAGCTCCTCCACAAGTGACCCCATTTTGGAAACTAGACCCCCCAAGGCACCTATCTAGATGCATAGTGAGCACTTGGAACCCCTAGGTGCTTCACAAATTAATTCGTAAAAATGAAAAAGTGTTTTTTTTTTCACTTTTTCATTATTACGAATCAATTTGTGAAGCACCTGGGGGTTCCAAGTGCTCACTATGCATCTAGAAAGGTGCCTTGGGGGGTCTAGTTTCCAAAATGGGGTCACTTGTGGGGGAGCTCCAAAGTTTGGGCACAGAGGGGCTCTCCAAACGCAATGTGGCGTCCGCTAACAATTTGAGCCGATTTTCCATTCAATTTGTTAGCGGATACCATGTTGCATTTAGAGAGTCCCTGTGTGCCCAAACATTGGAGCTCCCCCACAAGTGACCCCATTTTGGAAACTAGACCCCCCAAGGCACCTATCTAGATGCATAGTGAGCACTTGGAACCCCTAGGTGCTTCACAAATTGATTCGTAAAAATGAAAAAGTGTTTTTTTTTTCACTTTTTCATTATTACGAATCAATTTGTGAAGCACCTGGGGGATCCAAGTGCTCACTATGCATCTAGAAAGGTGCCTTGGGGGGTCTAGTTTCCAAAATGGGGTCACTTGTGGGGGAGCTCCAAAGTTTGGGCACAGAGAAGCTCTCCAAACGCAATGTGGTGTCCGCTAACAATTTGAGCCGATTTTCCATTCAATTTGTTAGCGGATACCATGTTGCATTTAGAGAGTCCCTGTGTGCCCAAACATTGGAGCTCTCCCACAAGTGACCCCATTTTGGAAACTAGACCCCCCAAGGCACCTATCTAGATGCATAGTGAGCAGTTGGAACCCCCAGGTGCTTCACAAATTGATTCATAAAAATGAAAAAGTGTTTTTTTTTTCACTTTTTCATTGTTACGAATCAATTTGTGAAGCACCTGGGGGTTCCAAGTGCTCACTATGCATCTAGATAGGTGCCTTGGGGGGTCTAGTTTCCAAAATGGGGTCACTTGTGGGGGAGCTCCAATGTTTGGGCACACAGCAGCTCTCCAAACGCAACATGGTGTCGCTAACAATTTGAGCCAATTTTGCGTTAAATTTGTTAGCGGACACCATGTTGCATTTAGAGAGCCGCTGTGTGCCCAAATATTGGAGCTCCCCCACAAGTGACCCCATTTTGGAAACTAGACCACCCAAGGCACCTATCTAGATGCATAGTGAGCACTTGGAACCCTCAGGTGCTTCACAAATTGATTCATACAAATGAAAAAGTGTTTTTTTTTTCACTTTTTCATTGTTACGAATCAATTTGTGAAGCACCTGAGGGTTCCAAGTGCTCACTATGCATCTAGAAAGGTGCCTTGGGGGGTCTAGTTTCCAAAATGGTGTCACTTGTGGGGGAGCTCCAAAGTTTGGGCACACATGGGCTCTCCAAACACAACATGGCGTCCGCTAATTATTCAAGCAAATTTTACAATCAAAAAGTCAAATAGCGCTCCTTCCCTTCCGAGCCCTGCCGTGAGCCCAAACAGTATTTTTTCCCCAAATATTGGGTATCTGCGTGCCCAGGGGAAATTGCACAACAAATTTTGGGGTCCATTTTTTCTTGTTACCCCTGTGAAAATAAAAAAATTTGGGTCTAAATTAACATTTTTGTGAAAAAAGTTAAATGTTCATTTTTTTCTTCCACATTCAAAAAATTCCTGTGAAGCACCTGAAGGGTTAATAAAGTTCTTGAATGTGGTTTTGAGCACCTTGAGGGGTGCAGTTTTTAGAATGGTGTCACTTTTGGGTATTTTCTGTCATAAAGACCTCTCAAAGTGACTTCAAATGTGATGTGGTCCCTAAAAAAATGGTTTTGTAAATTTTGTTGGAAAAATGAGAAATCGCTGGTCAACTTTTAACCCTTATAGCTCCCTAACAAAAAAAAATTTTGGTTCCAAAATTGTGCTGATGTAAAGTAGACATGTGGGAAATGTTATTTATTAACTCTTTTGTGTGACATATCGCTCTGATTTCAGGGCTTAAAAATTCAAATTTTGAAAATTTCAAAATTTTCAAAATTTTCGCCAAATTTCCGTTTTTTTCACAAATAAACGCAAGTGATATCGAAGAAATTTTTCCACAATCATGAAGTACAATATGTCACGAAAAAACAATCTCAGAATCAGGGGGATCCGTTAAAGCGTTCGAGAGTAATTACCTCATAAAGTGACAGTGGTCAGAATTGTAAAAATTGGCCCGGTCATTAACGTGCAAACCACCCGCGGGGCTTAAGGGGTTAAAAACAGGGAAAATGGAGCCGCACTATAGACAGGGCAAGCATGTAATGGGTATATAGCCTTAGATTTTATCTCTTTCAGAGAAATATATTTTTCTCCTTATACATCTGTGTATCACCTGTATTATCTCACTCACACTTTGTAATAATATCTTTTGCTGTCCCACTTGAGTTTTGTAAGTTTTATTTCCCTGATGGATGAACCTGCTTTACAATGAAACTCACAGCCTCTTTCTGCTGTATCACAAATGGTACACTTATTGTTAATGGCTGCAAAAAAACCCCCCAAGAAGTCTGTACTTAATTTCTACTTATACAATGGAAACATGCTGTTATTTGAATTATTAATTACACTATTCAACAACAAAATTGTAAATTGAACAAAAGTAGCTAATTTGATGCTGCTGAAAAGGAAAATGACAGATAAAATTGAAAACTAGCTCTAGTTTTTATTTTACACGGGTCAATCGTGGAGAGTTGTAATGCAGTAATTGTATGGAAATAAATTTTTTCATATTAGGTTGTATTAGGTTGACAACACTTCAGCCTGGTACAAAAAATGTACAAAATGAACCATTGGTTGATTCTAAGAAATTTTTACTCCCGCCACTACACATCAAACTAGGACTAATGAAAAACTCTGTAAAGAGCATGCAAAAAGAAAGTGAAGGCTTCAAGTATTTGCCATCAAAATTTCCTCAATTAATTCATGCAAACTTGAAAGAGGGTATCTTTCTTGGCCCACAAATTAGGGAGCTTTAGAAGGACACTCTGTTCTATGACTTGAGGCTGTCCAGAAGGCAGAGTGGAATAGTTTTAACCCCTTCACCACTTTACGATTTTCCTTTTTTTGCGCTTTTGTTTTTTTGCCTTCCCTTTCTTCCCAGATTATGAGGACTTGTTTTTTGCAGGACAAGTTTTGAATGACACCATATATTTTACCATATAGCATGCTGGAAAATAACAAACATATTCAAAGTGCAGTGATATTGCAAAAAAATGCAATTCACAATTGTTTTTCTGTTTTTGAACCTGACCAGTCAATATGATTCCCCAAGTCAGTTTCAGATATCTAACATGTATAGGTTCTTTTTTATTTAAGTGGTGAAAAAAAATCCGAAAATTAAAAGAAAAAAAAATTTCCTTATGTTGCCATTTTCCTAGACCCTTGGCGTCTCCATTTTTCGGGATCTTGGGCTGGGTGATAGCTTATGTTTTGTGCGTCGAGCTGACATTCTTATTTATACTATTTTGGTGTAGATACAATGTTTTGATCCCCCGTTATTGCATTTTGTTGCAATGTTGTGGCGGCCAAAAAAAAGTAATTCAGGAGTCTCAATTTTTTTCTCATTACGTAGTTTACCGATCGGATTAAATTACTTTATATTTTGATATATCGGACATTTCTGCACGTAGCGATACCAAATCTGTGTATTTTTTCAATGGGGCAATAGGGGAGTGATTTGAACTTTTTTTTTTTTTTAATTTTTGAAATATTTTTTAAAACTTTTTTTTTACTTTTTACTGGCTTCAATAGTCCCTTTAGGACTGTGCTATACATAGCAGTGCATCAGCAGGAGACTACTGCTGGACAATCAAGAGAGACGGTCCAGTGCTATACTTCAAACGGCAGGCAAAGAGAACTCGCCCAACTTGAAATTGCATAAATGTAGTTATTTAGTTATTTATTATTATTTGGCCCATGAAATAATAGTTTACCATAAAAATTCCCAATAAATGTGTTGAAGGATTTTGCCAATTTCACTTTGTAACCATTAATTGTGAATTTCATTAATTTCATTGCCCCACATCTCGTATTTTAAAAACTAGAGCTAATGATTTAGCGATATGGTAATGTTCTGTTCCCTTATGATCATAGAAAGGTGCATAACCTAATTTGAATGCATTTACAAAGAATCTATGAAAATGTGGTCAACAGTGTTATTAAATATTGAATCATCCCTTCCCCAGATTATAATAACATCCCCCCAAAAAATGCACCCTTGTTTTATATTTACCGGTACATACATTTCACTAAAATCAATTACCTTAACCCGTATCCCAAAAGATCTAGAGCACTACTTTGCCACAATAAATACATAACCAGTTGAGCATTGCTGCCAGTGCTACACAGCCAGACGCACACGAAGAGGTGGCACACCGACATCAGCTCTCAACAATCTGAATACTACTTTATGAATAATACGAATAATACTGCTGAACGAATGATTGATTTCCAGTCATCAGGAAAATGGCATCTTTCAGGCCACAAGGGCTCCTCTCTGGTAAGTAGTGATGATCGAGTATGTTTCATTAACTCTTTCCATCAGTCAATCTCTGCATGTGTCACAGCTGTCTAACAGCCATCACACTTGCAGCTGCGGCAACAATAAAAGAAATCCTAAAACACTAGGCGAGCACCCGAGCGTGCTCGCGAGAAAGGGTTAATGAAACATACTCGATCATCACTACTGGTAAGTACCATGAAGAGGAGTGCTGCTGCGTAGGCGCACCATACAGATTGTGATGCAGATTATGATACAGCTGCAGATTGTTTATTACTTTGCCCCCTCTATATATAATCCCTGCAGTACATCACTCCACAGCCCCTCTATATGTAATACCATCCTGCATTATGCATTACTTCACTCCTATCAGCCCTCTATATACAGTTCCATCCAACCCCCTCCTGTCGATCCACAGCCCCCTCCTGCAGTACATCGTTTTTTTCAGCCCTATCCTGCAGTACATCACTTCTTAATCCCCTCCTGCAGTATATCACATCCTGCAATACATTGCTCCTCAGCCCCCTCTTGCAGTACATTGCTTCACAGATACCTCATGCAGTATATCGCTCCATAACCTTATGCAGAATATCACCCTTAGGCTCCTTCCTGCAGCATATCACCCCATGACCTCCTCCTGTGGTATATCACTCCACAGACCCGTCCTGAAGCCATCTTCATTACTGAAGGCATCTCAAGATACACACAACATACTGACGTGTGTTCGCATATTACAGCTTCTGATGTGGCCCGAAATTTTGACAACACATCCATGTATATGTATGTAAATTAATTTTAATAGTATGTCATTAATAAAATTGAAGGTCTTTTTTTTATTCTTTATTTACTATTATAAAATGTCCCGATACAAAGAAAGCCACACGACATCAAGCCAATATGTAAATGATTAAAAATCAAAACACCAAGTAAATAGTTAGAAATATAGGTAGACAATAGAGTCTGGTCCCTCAGCCAGGTCAGTAATCTCTTGCAGCTGGACAGAAGCTATTAGAATTGCTCCTTAACTGATTGCTTAGGGGCGAAAGAAATGAAAGAAGCCATACAACATCTATCCATCAGAATGATCTCCACTAAATGTAAAGCCAGCGGGTGACCACTATGAATCTCAATGAAAAGTCAAGTAGACTATAGAGTAGAGCTGGGCAAACTGTGGCCCACGAGCCAAATCCGGCCCTCTGGCTGTTCCAATCCAGTCTGCAGACCAAGATAGCCAAAAAGCTGAAACAGTGGCCCACAGACCCCACCATGCCGTCACCCACCGTTGCCCACTGTCACCACTATCTGGGGGCTTATACTGTATGTTGGAGGCTATTTGAGAGCTCATACTATATATGGGGGCTATGTGAGGGTCTCATACTGTATATAGGAGGCTATGTGGGGGCTCACACTGTATATAGAAGGGCTATGTGGATTCTCATAGTGTATATAGGTGGCTATGAGGGGGCTCATACTGTATTTAGAGGCTATGTGAGGGCTCATATTGTATACAGAGAGGCTAAGTGGGGGCTCACACTGTATAGAGAGAGGCTATGTGGGGGCTCATATTGTATATAGGGGCTATGTGGGGGCTCATAGTGTATATAGGTGGCTATGTGGGGGCTCACAATGTATAGAGAGGCTATGTGGGGGTTCATACTGTATATAGGGGCTATGTGGGGTCTCATACTGTTTATAGAGGGACTCTGTGGGGGCTCTCAATGTACACAGGCGGCTATGTGGGGACTTATACTGTATAAACAGGGGGGTTGTGTGCAGTCTCATATAATATATAGGGATGTCAGCATACTTAATTCTGCTCAATATTAAGTGATACAATTATTATTAATATAAAATCATTATAATTAATGTGTGATATTAATATTGAGCAGAATTAATTTCAGCCTTTTGGTTTGAGCTTCCACAACAGTCACGGTCTCTCATGTGTCCACTCGGGAAAATGAATTGCCCACTCCTGCTGTAGAGGATGGGAATTCTAACCAGGATTACCAGGACTTGTAGTAACTGTATTGATGGTCAAGGATAGATGAGGTGAGATCTTCCATAAACAATGAATTATTAATCTTGGTGAACCATAATGCTATAGGTGTCTTTGTCTTCCAGACAAGTTGGATAAAGGCCATGGCTGTATAGACCAGATGGAGAAGAGAATGATTATATACTATCTTGGATATCTTGCGATGGTAAAGAAGTAACCAGATTCAATCCTTGGTAAAACAGTCACCTTTTGAATAATTTGATGGACTTTCTACCAAAAAGAAGTACAGTAAGTATTTTACAGGACCAAAAAATATGCGGAAAGCTACTCTCATTCTCTCTACATCTCCAGCACAGCAGACTAACCTCAGAAAATATTATGAGGAGTGGAGTGGGGACTGTACCATTGAGAGTTTTAAAGCCTCTTTCTTGAATGTGTCAGTGAATGAATTCAGACTCGTACTCTGGTAAGGGAGAGGCCTGATTCTGATTCCAATTGGGACATATATGCAAGAGGTTGTTAACCTGGGGTGGATACTATAAGTGAATATGAGAGTGATGACAGAGTGATGGATCTGGCATGATCCCAAACAGAACATCTCAAAAGCTGTCTTAATTTTCCCATTTGTGGACCTAGGATGTCACATTTTTAAAAAATGTAAAAATTTATTTATTCTTCAAGAATCTAAGTATTATAGACATAAACTAAGGGACAGTTGTACACAGGAACTCAAGTTGCTCAATATTTTAGAATGAAGAGCTTAGAGGCTGCTATTAAGTTCTATAGTTCCATGTAGGCCGCGATTTTTGTGAGTTTTGAATTGTAAAGTTTTAGAGCAAAACCAGTAGACATGTCTGAAGCCAGGCCTGGTGTAAATGTCTGACCTGAGAATTCCAGTGCAGCCTCCAATAAAAGGAGGTGGCTGAAACCAGACTGTCTGCTGGGCTACTAATCCTGATAGTCTGCATTGATAGCTTTATATCGGCTACAAGTCCCAGCCTTCAGCAAGTGAATACTCACTAGTGTGTTATGACAAACAGAAAGGAGAAGTAGCCAAACACTGCAGCTATGCACATTATTCAGATGTCCCAGGCACAGACCGCTCTAGAAGAAATATATTGATATTGACCAACAAGAACCTTTTAGTCCTTGATCAGCCTCTGCAACATCAAACTGTGTACATCAGGTCCAGACTAGGTACAGCAAGACCATCTGTTCCTCCTGATCCTCTCAGGTCTTCAAGAGGACCTGTGATAACAGGGAAAGAGGGAAAACGTATAGACTCTATAGCTGCAGGTTCTCTCCTGTGACTATGAAAAGGACAGGGTATATACAGTACCTTCCACGTTACATATAACCTATAAACCAGGCATGTCCAAAGTCCGGCCCGCGGGCCATTTGCGGCCCGCGGTCCGGACTAATAAGGCCCCCAGGTATCCAGCAGCATGTACCTTGCGGCCGCTGCCGCTCTCGTCGCCACCGCCGCTCTCGTCGCCACCGCCGCTCAGTACTCCGGCGCAGGGAGAAGAGCCGAAATCTCGGACATCGCGAGATTTCGGCTTTCCTTCTCCCTGCGCCGGAGTACTGAGCGGCGGCAACCGGACAGCCAAGATCTCGCGACGTGCGAGATCTCCAGCCCCCAGGGGTTGTAAGACGTTCAGAGGTCAGATAGGCTGAAGACCTCAGCTTAGTTGTGTAAAATTATATAAATAATATATATATTAAGTTATATATAAGTCCCTGCGCCACCTTACACCTCCAGAAAGGTTAGGCCAGCAGGGCTCTCACACAAGCTTGTGGTAGCAAGCTGTCATACCCTTCATTAACCCCTGACTGCCTGTCACTGTGCTATAATTCCATTATCTGATGTGCGACTGTTGCACAGCTTGCTATTCTCTGCCTGTGTTATAAAGCATATAGCAGTATCTTATTTTTGCTGTTCCACCCTCTGCGCCTTTTAATCTCTCCCCTTCTGGCCAATTTTTATAATGGCAACTACAAATAAGAAACGAAAAGTTGACAGTGAGGGCCGCCGCTTCCAGGACAAGTGGAAAGTAGAATATTTTTTCACTGAAATAAAGAATCACTGTGTTTGTCTGATATGCCAAGAGACCGTTGCTGTTTATAAAGAATTTAATGTCAAGCGACACTATCAGACGAGACATAGCACATACGACAAGCTAACAGGGCACGACCGAAGTGAAAAGTATAAGCAACTTGAAGCTGTTTTATTGTCACAACAGCGATTTTTTACAAGAGCCCGTGAGTCAAATGAAAATGCCACAAAGGCGAGCTATGAGGTGGCAGCGTTAATTGCTAAAAATTGCAAATCTTTTGCAGAGGGTGACTTTATCAAAGAATGTGTTATGAAAATGGTAGAGAATGTCTGTCCCGAGAAGAAGCAAGAGTTTTCCAACATTTGCCTGGCTCGTAACACTGTAGCACGGAGAATTGAAGAAATTTCATCGGATATTAAGAGACAGTTAATGTCAAAAGGAGCTGATTTTGACTTCTTTTCAATAGCCTGTGATGAAAGCACGGACCTATCTGACACGGCTCAGTTGCTGATTTTTTTAAGAGGGGTGGACGATGAAATGAATGTGACTGAAGAGCTACTTGACCTCCAGAGCCTCAAGGATCAAACAAGAGGGAAAGATTTATTTGATTCTGTTAGTTCTGCCATAGATGACATGAAACTGCCTTGGAACAAAGTTACTGGGATTATTACTGATGGGGCACCTGCCATGACTGGTGAACGAAGTGGATTATCAACCCTAATCTGTAACAAGGTGAGCGAAGAAGGAGGCAAAGCTATTAAACTTCATTGCATCATTCATCAACAAGTTCTCTGTGCTAAACATCTCCAATATGATCATGTTATGAAACCGGTACTAAAGACCATTAATTTTATCCGCTCTAAAGCCCTGTGCCACCGCCAGTTTAAACAGTTTCTACTGGATATCCAGGCTGAATATGAAGATGTTTCATATCATAACGATGTAAGATGGCTCAGTCGGGGGTCTGCACTGCAACGTTTCTACTCTCTCAGAAAGGAAATAGGAGAATTCTTGGAAACAAAGGGACAAACGATGCGAGAACTATCTGATCCAATTTGGCTGGCTGATTTGGGGTTTCTAGTCGACCTAACAAAGCATCTGAATGTACTGAACATGAATCTTCAGGGCAAAGATGCAGCGGTGAACCAACTTTATTCACACCTCAAAGCCTTTGGAACAAAGCTGCAACTTTTCCTAAGGCAGTTGTCACAAACACCGCCCAATACCATCCATTTTTCAGCGCTACAGGAAATAATTAACAGTTTTCCACAGGATGATATCCATGCGCAAATAAGCAGGTATGCAGCAGACATCACATCTCTGGCTGGGGAGTTTCAACGGCGCTTTCAAGATTTTGCAGCTATTGAAAAGGAGATCAGCATTTTCTCCTCTCCATTCTCTGTTGACCCCGACAATGCTCCTGATCAGTTGCAGCTCGAGCTCATTGAGCTACATTGTGACAGCGAGTTACGCAGTCGTCATCAACAGCTCTCTCTTGTTAACTTTTACCGCCAACTGGATAAGAGCCGGTTTCAAGAGATTCGAACATTGGCTAAGAAAACCCTGAGCTTGTTTGGCTCAACATATTTGTGTGAGAAGACATTCTCTGTTATGAACTTTAACAAGAACCGCGTGAGGACAAGACTAAGTGACTCTCACCTGCGTGACATTTTGCGCATCAAAACCACGGCCATTGAACCAGACCTAGTCTATGTGCTGCAGTCCAGATCCCAGTTTCACCCTTCACATTAGTGCAGGCTAGTTTCTTTTTTTTAATTGAGATTAATATGTTGTAAAATCTCAATTAATGTCAGTTGGATAGACAGTTATATATTTGAACACATGTATACTTGCTGTTATGTTCCTGTTCACATTTTTTGAACTTATAAGTTGACAGACAACCTTACATTACTTTGTGTAATGTACTTTAAAATGTTCCTGAGATATCTCAGTTTCCTGTTTTTATTATATTAAAGGGGTTGTCCAAGTTCAGAACCCAGACATACCCCCTTTTTCACCCAGGCAGCCCCCCTGCCATGGGCATCAAAGCATCTCATGCTCCGATGTGCTCCCTTGCCCTGTGCTATTTACAATGACACACTGCCGGTAGGAGGCTTCACCGTCTCTAATGTGCAGGCTTTAGCGCTGCTCTAGCTGGTTTACTGGTGATAAAGCCCGCCCATCAGTGCCGGTGACGTCACTGGGCTTTCTGCCAGCCCCGTGGAGAGCCGGGTATGTCACTAGAACTCCAGAAAATGCCTTTCCTCTGCGCAATTTAGTGCAGGGCAAAAGTAGGACATTGGAGCATAAACTGCTTCGATGCTCAAGTCGGGGAGGGGCTTCCTGGGTGAGAATGGGGGTATGTCTGGGTTAACCCCTTTAAGGCAGATTGATTAAACACCTGTTTAGATTTGTCATCCAAGTCACAAAATAAAAAGTATGCCGTTTTCAATAAACTTTGCAAAAAAAGTTTATTTGCATTCATTTTAATGGTCCAAAGAATGTCAAGCAAAATGATCGGCCCTCGCACATGTTCACTTCATCAAATTTGGCACTCTTAGAAAAAAGTTTGGACACCCCTGCTATAAACCAATCAACAAATTTAATACATGATCAATAAAAATATTACGTAAGTCCTAGAAATCAGGGGACCTACATCTTTGACAATGAAATTCATTATTACAAACTCAACAGTTTTAACTAGTGAAAAGCAGGTTGCGAACCTTTTCTTACTTCAGGTGAAGTAGAAATTGCCCTCTCTGACCCTCTGCATCAGGAGCTTACTCTGACTTACTCTGAATTAGTTTATGACAACTTGGAGTATATCAAAGCCAGCAGCAAATAGACTAGAAAAGGGAAACATCTCTTTATGGGGGCTGCGGACCATGGGTGTTTGGCTTAAACAATCCCCTTTATGGGCTACTGACCAACTTACCATCATAGTCTAGCCCTGTTTGGTGGAAAGCAATGATCTCAAAAGCAGCACTTTTTATTCTGTTCTTCTTATTATTTTTTTATTATTATTATTATTCACCATGTTTGCCACCTTTGAGGGAAAAGAGGCGTGAAAGCACCTTTTTAACAGCTGACTTTATGGGGATCTTTGTAGGGATGCGCCCTGTAGCAGAAAGAGTGTTTATATAAGAGGTAGCAAGGAAACATTTCGAAGAGGCGCACATGTAACTACAGATGCTGTTGTAGGACTGTGACTAGCATGGTTTTTCATTTTCCCAGCAGCATGGTAGAAGGCTGCATTCCCAACAAACAAACACTAGTATAATATCACATGCTAATCAGAAGTAATCATACCTTTTTTCACTGTGTTAACCATTTAGAACGAAAACGCTCAGTGCTCGTGAACTTTGTCATGATACTGCATCAAAAAGTAGAAATAGTTCACACACCTACTATTTGCACATCATTCCTCTCTTTCTATTGCTCTCAATGTACAATAACTAGCTATATAGCTCTACTGTTTGTTCTGTTTCTGATTCACATTTATTTTAGAAACTGAGTACAAGCATATCAACGCCAACAAGGGTGCCATCTTGCAAATATATACAGTGACGACCAAAAGTTTTGCATTTTTTTTAAAAGTGTGATTATTCTTGTCTGGTTGTTGTGACTCCATTTTCCTGTTGATTTCAGTAAACCAGAAGCAAATGGTTTAAAATAAAATGTTCACATTTTTCTCACAAAAGTGTTTTTTAGCCCCCAATTTTGCATTTTCATAAGGGTAACCTGAGAAATTGCACCATACCATTTGTTGTGCAATTTCTCCTGAGTATGCCGATACCCCATATATGGGAGAAAACCACTGTTTGGGTGCACGGCAGGGTACGGAAGAAAAGGAGCGCAATTTGACTTTTTGAATGTAAAATTTGCTTGAATAATTAGCGGACACCATGTTGCATTTGGAGTGCCCCTGATGTGCCTAAACAGTGGAACCCCCCCCCACAAGTGACACCATTTTGGAAACTAGACCCCTCAGGGAACTTATCTAGATGTGTGGTGAGCACTTTGAACCACCAGGTGCTTCACAGAAGTTTATAACATGGACCCGTGAAAATAAAAAAATCTAACTTTTTCCACAAAAATTATCTTTTAGCCCCACATTTTTTATTTTCACAAGGGTAAAAGGAGAAATTGGACCCCAATAACTGTTGTGCAATTTCTCCTGAGTACGCCGATACCCCATGTGTGGGGAAAATACACTATTTGGGCACATGGCAGGGCTCAGTAAGGGAATGCTCGAGTCCCCGCCCCGCATGTTTCACGGTTGTTAGACACCCAAAAAAAACATGCGTGGATCGCTTGTGCAAGGCAGTCAATCCCCGCAAGGTTTTTTTGGCCATGAAACATATGGGCCGGAGATTCAAGCATGTCACTCGATCACCTGCAATACTCGGTGCATACCCGAGCACCTGATGCAAACTCAAGTAGCGAGCACTTGCTCTCAACACTAGTCGCCATACCGTCATCATATTTTTTTCTTTACTTTTGAAAAAATCCCAACCGCAACACAACCCTAATCCTAGCACAACCCTAACCTTAGCACAATCCTAACCCTAACCCTAGCACAACCCCAACCCTAACCCTAGCACAACCCTAAACCTAGCACAACCCTAACCTAGCACAACCCTAACCCTATCACAATCCTAACCCTAGCACAACCCTAACCCTAGCACAACCCATACCTAGCAAAACCATAACCCTAAAGCAACCCTAACCCTAGAGTTTATTTTTTACGCCATTCCTCGTGCGGTATAAGTGATTGGATTACTTTATTCTTCAGGTCGGTGCAATTACAGTGATGCCAGATTCATATCAGGTTTTTATGTTTGGTAGCTGTCATACACTAAAAGACTTTTTTTTTTTTGCAAAGACTAGTTTTTGCAATCATTTTTCCATATTTCGGCCGACAGAGTCATGTTTTTAGTTTTTTTGTAGTACAAGTTGACGTTTTCATTGGTACCATTTTTGGGCATGTGACATTTTTGATCCCTTTCTATTCCGATTTTTGGGAGGCAGAACAAACAAAAAACAACAATTCAGGAATTGTTTTCTTTTTTTTTTTATGCCGTTCTGCGTGTGGTAAAATTTATAAGGTAACTTTATTCTTCAGGTCAGTACGATTACAGCGGTACCACATTTATATAGTTTTTTTATGTTTTGACGCTTTTACACAAAAAAAACTATAACTTTTTTATTTTTCAGCTGATGGATCTGTATGGTGGCTTGTTTTTTGCAGGACAAGATGACGTTTTCAGCGGTACCATTTTTATTTACATTCGTCTTTTTGATCGTGTTTTATTCCATTTTTTGTTTGGCGGTATGATGATAAAGCATCGTTTTATGCTTCGTTTTTTTTTACCGTGTTCACTAAAGGTGTTAACTAGTGGGACAGTTTCATAGGTCAGGTCATTCCGGAAGCAGCAATACCAAATATGTGTACTTAATGTTTTTTTTGTTTTTTTTTTCAGAATATTATTTATTTACGGGTATAGTATATTTCTATTTTTTTTTTCATTATTTTTTTCATTTTTTAAAAAATACTTTTACAATTTTTTTAAATGTTTTTTTTCACTTTCTGATACTTTTTTTTTACTTTTACACTTTGTCCCACTATGGAACTTTCACTTTTTGCAGGTTGATCGCTTCTATAGCATAGAGATGCAGCTGCATCTCTATGCTATGCTGCGTGTCAGCGCTGCACAGGCAGAAGTTACTTTGATCACGTACTGCGCATGATCAAAGGAACTTCCTGCTGTCTGGTGACCCGGATATCGTCATTGGGTCACCATGACAACTGCCGGGACCCGGCACAGACAGTAAGTAATAAGTAAGCCGCGCTTACCTCCCCTTGCTCCCGGAATGCTGCGATTGACTTCAATTGCAGCATTTCGGGGGTTAATGTGCCGGGAGCAGTGCGGGACCACACCTGGCACATAGTACTGGGTGTCAGCTGTGAGAATTAGCTGACACCCGGCGGCAGTCGCCCCTCACCGCTTGTGTGCGGGCGCGATTGCAGTACGCGTAATAGTACGTACCTGGTCCAATAGGCCCAGGGCAAAAGGATGTACTATTACTGAGCACATCAGAAAGGGGTTAATCTCTGCAAAGAACCGCAAGGTCCAATTTAAGTTTGCCAAGGAACACAGTCAATGGAAAGAGACAGATTGATCTAAGGTGTTGTGGTTTGATGAATCCAAGTTCAATCATCTGACCACAATTTTGGCCAACAACCTGCTTCCGTCAGTAAGAGCATTGAAGATTGGTCATGGCTGGGTCTTCCTGCATAACAATGACTCGAAACACACAGCCAGGGCAACTAAGGAGTGGCTCCGTAGGAAGCATTTCAAGGTCCTGGAGTGGCCTAGCCATTCTCCAGACCTGAACCCAATAGAAAATCTTTGGAGGGAGCTGAAACTCAATGTTGCCTAGCCACAGCCCGAAACCTGAAAGATCTGGAGAAGATCTGTATGGAGGAGTTGGCCAAAATCCATGTTGCATTGCATGCAAACTTGGCCAAGAGCTACAGGAAACATCTGACCTCTGTAATTGCAAACAAAGGTTTCGGTACCAAATATTAAGTTCTGTTTTTCTATTTTATCAAATACTTATTTCATGCAATAAAATGCTAATTGATTATTTAAAAATCATACAATGTGATTTTCTGTTTTTTATTTTTAGATTCTGTCTCTCACAGTTGAAGTATACCTACGATAAAAATTACAAACCTCTCCATTCTTTGTAGGTGGGAAAACTTGCAAAATCGGCAATGTGTCAAATACTTATTTTCCCCACTGTAAATTGCTCATTCTCTTAGACATACCTTGTCAGGAGTAAGAGCTGATAGCTCCAAACACGTAGACCCGGGGTCGTTTTCTTCCTTCATGTAGTTTTTATTTTTATCTCTTGTTTTTAATATACTAAAGAAATATGATGCTTTAATTTATACTTTTTTAAACATTCTTCCTGCGGTTGCTGGATTTTTTCCTCATCCTTCCTGGGCAATGTGCACTGTGCGATGTGCACAATGACAGCGTTCTCTGTATTGCCGGGTCAGATCAACAGTAATGGGCCGGCAACAGAGCACGTTCTCAGAATACCTGTCGTGCAGAGACCAGCGCCGTACTCGCACACTGGGAATTCGGACAACGCACTCTGTTGCCGGCTTGTTACTGCTGATCTGAGCTGCCAAAAGAGACCGCGCTGTCATTGTGCACATCTTGCAAGGACTCGCAAGAACTCGCCCAGCCTCAGAAAGAAGCTTTACTGATATTGTTTCGCTTCAGGGAGGGGTTAGAGGCTGTGGCAGTGACCGCAGCCTCTGCCCTTTGACGATTCTTCTCTTGAGCATCCAAGCATGCAGTGGGATTCTCAAAGGAAGTGTCATCAAAAAGGAAGTGAAAAAAAAAGTCAGATAGTGTAGTTAGGAAAGGATAGGGAATTTTTTAATTCAAGTATATTAGAAAATAGTTTAGGATATGGCATTAAATAGATAGGGATTTAGGATGAAAATTTATTTAATTTAGACTCCAGACCACCCCTTTAAGGTGATATTCACTCATCTGTATGAATTTTTATTTCTGTGTAAAACAAAACATTTTTTTCTCATGTGTCATCTGTATTGTCACCATTTTGCCTCTGTTTTGCATCTGTTTTTTTCTCATTGGTTTTTAAAAACTGAAGCAGGTAGAATGTCTGAACTTTTATTTATGTATTGACTCAAACTACTTGGACAACCTCTTCTCATTCTCCAGGTTTGACCCCATTAAAATGAAAAAGCTAATACTCACTTGACAGGAGCCACAGCTCTCACTTCCTGTTGATTACTTATAGGTCCAATGGCAGGGACATTGAAGTCGGCACTGATTGGACGCAGAGCTCACATGACGTAACAAGCTCACGTGAGCCTCGGGAGATCGACAGCCAACACCACTGGAACAGCGCCGGCATGGGAGGTGAGTATAAGCTTTTTTATTTTAACATTTTAACGAGGCCAAACATGGGGAATGAGAAGGGGTTGTCATAATAGTGGACAATCCCTTTAATTCTTAAATGGATTAGTGAAAAATGGATGAAATACTGAAGTACAAAGTATGTCTTCTGTGCTTCATCCATCTTAGGCCTCTTTCACACGTCCAGATATTTCCATAACTGTAAAAACAGTACCGGAGATATCTGTGTCCGTGTGTCCATGTGTCCCTGTGTGGCAACAGTGTGGCAAACGTGTGCTACCCATGTGTCGCATCAGAATCACACGTACCCGCACCTGGGAATTATTGGTATGGTTCGCACTGTTCCCAAGCGCAGGGTGCTGCAGGCAAGTCTCATCATTGTCCCCTGCTTGTGCTGCAATCAGCGCGAGCAAGGGACATTGTTGAGAGTAGTATTCTGCTCTCGCTGTCTCAAGTGTAAAAATAAGAATAAAATAAAAAAAACATTATACTCACCTGCCCAAAGATGAAATAAATGTCCCACGCTGTAATCCATCTGACCAGCATTTTTTCATCAGCGTGAGCAGTGGCTTGAGGCGACTGCACACACTGAGGAGCCGAGGAGAATACCTCTATGCAGTGAGCATGGCCCCTGAACTGCGCTGAGCTCACTGAGTGACAGGACACCGCTCAGTGAGCTCAGCGCTGGTCAGGGGCCCACTCGCTGCAAGTCATTCTCCTCTGCTCCTCAACGTGTCCGGTGTCCTCAGTATGGCTGAGTATTAACCGCAAAATTGATGGGAATAGGACATGCTCTAAGTTTCACAGATTGGACACACGGATCTGTTTTCAAAATTAATGTGCATATGGATCAATTTAATTTGATGGATCTATGTTCTGTACCAGAATAAAATGTGTCACACAGATGTGTGAAAGTAGCTTAACTCTGACTTGTATGGAGCTGTTATAGGGAAAACGTTGTGAAATATTTAATCAGATGCCATATTAAGAAACTGTTCCCATAAAAGCATGTCAATGACTTTGTGTGCCTGGACAAAGACTTGCACACACAGCTCCGCAGTGTTCATGAAGCCTTCTAAACACCAAGTCAGAAAAATGCATACAAGTCTAGGAAGAACTGACGAGATAAAAATGATTCCATCCTTTCAATTGCAAAATGTTGTGTTGGCAATCTCATCTATCAGAACCTAATATCTCATTAGGTTATGATAGATGAGAATTTATTGATCAATTAACCTATCCAGTGCGAGAAAAGAGCTAATGTATGGATGCAATGCACATAAGTAATATGAGAAAATACAATAAGAATTTTCATTACAACTGACAATAAGACTTTATTGAAATAAAAAGAGTACTTACCCAACAAAAGTCTTTTGGCTGCATGCAGCTGCAAAGAAAATTGTGAAAACTATCAAAATCTTCATTTCATCTAATATTTGGACCAACAGAACTAGGTATAGGAGGATCTGGTCATTTATATTGCTTAGTGCAAGACTTAACCAAGGACTTTTTATATCAAAAGTCATTAATTATGTCCTGGCATCAGCTATGGTACACATGATAGATAATACCGTTGTTCACAGAAGGCATCTGTCCTTTCACACTTACTTGGCTGATAATTATTCATGTGTAATATGTGTATTTACGTGTGGTTTGAGATTCTCTGACCATGTGATTTGCAGCTCTGAGGTGTCTTCACATTTGCCACCTGCTGAAAATATATTAGGTTCTATTCACACTTGCTTTATGAGTTCCATTTCTCTGTTGGGTTTTCTTTTACGTTCAGAGAAACAGATTTCATATGGGGAACAGATACGTTACAAAACAGATGCAAACTGAAGCATAAGGGTCTCATTAACTATAATAGGGTCCTTCTTATTCCTGCTTTGTGTCCAGTTATTGTACAGACCAAGTGCAAGCTGCAGTCTATGTGAGTCAATGGGGCCTTTCTCCATCAGTTTGCATCTCATCTTTTTCTCTAATCATAAATGAAATAAATACAATGTGGGATGTGAATATAGTCTTAGCTAGTAGTAAGGGCTCTATTTAGCTGACACTATATTGCGCTGTGGATTTTCAGCATGTAAATGTATGCTGTAAATCCACACCAAACATGTACAGTGTGAAATTTTTTCAAAAAAGAATGTGCAAAAATTTCAGACTTGAAAATTCCAACTTGTGGGCCAATATACAAAAGACGCCCAATCAACCAGAGTGTTAATAGACCAAAAATATTTTTATTATATACATATAACAAAAAATAATATAAACAACAAAGTACTGCAATAAAGGGGAAAGACACTACACATAAAAATCCAATAATTATCTAAGATTAAATTTCAGAGCATGATTGTACAAAAAATACCAATAAAATGCATGCAGATAAGTTTGGAGCAATGAAGTATGAATAAGGTGAAAATTGCACTGTGCAAAAATAATCGTATTGTGTCTAATCTCAATAGATATTGAAGATACGCAGCCATTATAGGGAAAAACCCATATTCCCTAATGAACTTCAATCAAAATGGCAAATTTATGTTCATAGTAAACAGGGTAAGGGGCTGTTTTATGAGGAGAAATAAAGTACCTAAGATGTATGTAAGAGAATCCCTCTTAAGTAGCTATGGAGAGACTTTCTTCCTCAGGGGGCGAAAACCTAAACGTGACGATATCGCAGTGCCGGGGAGCCCATCCCGTCCAGGGATTGCCGGGGGACCCCGAATCCCCAGTGAGTAACGCTGAACGCCCCGTGGACCGGAGAGCAGCCGGAAGCCCCGCTGCCTCTCTCCCGGAGTGCACTGCAAGTTTCGCTGGGAACCCGGTGCTAAATCATTCGTAGACGCCCCAAACTAGTGCTAGTTTGCAAAGAAGCATGGGCAAAAAAGTCAGCCTTCTAGATGTGCAAAGCTGGCAGAAACATACCCTAAAAGACTTGAGGCAGTAATTTCAGCGAAAGGTGGTCCTACAAAGTATTGACTAAGGAGGGCTGAATAAAAATGCACATCAAAATTTTCAGATTTATATTTTTAAAACATTTATAAAACCATGTATCATTTCCTTTACACTTCACAGATACTTGTTCCTTTGTGTTGGTATATCACATAAAATCCTAATAAAATACATTCCAGTTTGTGGATGTAATGTGAAAAATGTGGAAAAGTTCACTGGGTATGAACACTCTTTCATGGCACTGTATATACGTATATATACTATATATTTTATGTGTCAGTACCTAAGAATGGTAGTGTATATCAAAATAACAATCTCCCATGATAGCAACCATTTCAATTTCACTATCAGAGAAGCATCTAAATGGCTAAAGAGCAGTGATCAGAGCTAGCTCTGTTCGCTGCTGTAAGAGGTGGGAATCAGGGTCTCTGTCTCTACCTCATGCTGCTCTCAAATTAGGCAGCAAAAACTTGGTGAAAGATTCCCTTTAATTTTTTAGATAAACAATGCAAAAGCGAAATAGGGTCTAATCCAAGAATTCAAGAGAAAACAAAAGGGTAGGGTGTGCTCATGTTAAGTAATGAATAAATCACAGCCGCTGCAGCTTCTAAAGGATTTATATGTATACAAATGTGCCAAGGGCGATGAAAGTATCCTGCGCTGCTAATTAATATGAATAATAAATAAAGATTGTTGAATTTTAATCAATTGCCTGGTGTGTTGAGCTGGATCCATCTTCATTTCCTCACTGCTAATTAATGACAAGCCACCATGAAATGGAGAATCGTTGGTTTAATGACAATGCGTTTCAGAGTCACTCCAACTCCTTCTTCAGGACAAACCACAAAAGCCATTTACAGCCATTCTGTACTATATCTGTCAGTGTAGATTATTTATTTACTATGTATTACTACTTATTCTTTCAACTGTCCTATATCAGTGTATATCAATCCCATATTTATTACTTTTAATTACTATTTATCTTTGTTATCTGTGGTTCGCTTTAGGGCTGTGTTACATCTTGTGGCTTTTAATTAAATGTGTGTACTGCTTCTATGCACTTTGCTGAGTTTTACTTCACACCGCACTTCTATAATACTAGATGGAGGCCCGATGCTATCGAATCGGGAGGGCAGTAATGTCATGATGGGGGCAGGCTTTGCAGCGTTGAGAATCTCCCCCCCATGTGCTCACCCACATATCCACTCTCTCTTTCCCCCATGTGTTGACTTCTCCCATCTGTGCTCTTTTTTGACCTGTCTACCCTATGTGCTATCCCCCTTATCTGCTGTCTCTCTCCTTCCTGTGCTGTGTTCTCCCCTCATGCGCTGTCCTGTTTGAGCTGTCTCCCCCCTGTGCGCTTTCCCTCTCCCCCATCTGCTGTCTTCTTCTCTCATGTGATCTCTTCTTTGACCTGTGTACCCCATGTGCTCTCCCCCTTGTCTGCTCTCTCACTCCACCCCTGCGCTGTCTTCTTCCCTCATGTGTTCTCTCGTTTGAGCTGTCTCCCCGTGCAGTAAATCAGACCGCCACCATCTTTGTGCAGACCGATAGCGGCGGTCACATTAAAACTGCGCATGTGCTCCTCCTGTACAAAGATGGCGGCGGTCAGTGAATCATTCGGCTGATCCCGGAGGCGGCGTGTACGGCGTGTTCACGACGGTGTTCCGCTGGTGGTACCGCGCAAGAGGCTGCTACCATCAGCGGTTTCCATATTGAGACACCCATCACTTGGGTGTCCCAATATGGCGGTCGACGAACCTCCGCCGCTTGGAATTCTGGGATCCGGACACATCTGGACGAAACAGGATGTGAAGACTTTACAAGGTAAGTATATTATAGATATCTGTCAGTGTAGATTTGTGCCTCTTTAAGGGAACCTGTCATCAGCAAAAACTCTAATTATCTGCAGATATGGGCTTAATCTGCAGGTTAATAGCGTTACTAACCTGCCCGGTGCCTGCACGTAGTCGAACGCTCCAGGGAAAAAATTAACTTTATTCTCTCCAGTAGTATTTGGTTTCAGTCCTGACTGACACTCGCTCTGCATAGTGGCCGTCTGTCAGTCAAGGCCAGGGCACGGTTACAGTGACTGAACGAGCACCAGCCTTAATTCATCAAGACCAGGTTTGTTCATGCAGGGCTTGATGAGGGGGTGTGCTGTAGTCAGAGGTGTTGGTTTCAGTCACGGGAGCTGGTTCAGTCACCACTCTGAGAATACAGATTAAGCCCATATCTGCAGGTTAATAGTGCTTTTGCTGATGACAGGTTCCCTTTAATGAATCCAGCACCTCTGACTCCAGCACACTCCCTCATCAAGCCCTGCATGAACAACCCTGGTCGTGATGAATTAAGGCCAGAGTAGCTGCTGTCTGGCCTTGAAGGGGTTGTCCCCTATTCGAACAGCCTCTTCTGAATTCCTATCTTTTCCCCCCAGTAAAGTAATAACACTTATACTCAGTCACCACTGTTGCCGCCGCCATTCCCCCGGTGTCGGCACTGCCTGCATTAGCTTTACTCTCCCCTCCTTTGGACATAATTGACATTCGGAGGAAATGAGAGATCTGCAGCTCTCGCTTCCTCCGGATGTCTGATTTGTCCAGTGGAGGGAAAAGTGAAGCCAGCACTGACTGGCTGCAGGGATCTCGTGACATAACAATGTCATATGAACCCCGGAAGAGCCAGTGCCAACACCACTGGAACTGTGGCGGCACCGGAGATTAGTATGAGTGTTATTTTGTTATCGGGGAAACATAGGGCTTGAGAAGGGTTGTCCGAGTAGTGGACAGTCACAGTAAAGGGAACCTGTCATGTCAAAAACTGCTATAAACCTTCAGATATGGTGTTAATCTGCAGGATAATATCATTCTAAAGCCCTTCGGCTGCCACCCTGACAGTCCGGCTACCAAGGGAAAATTAACTTTATTCCTCCCGGCAGCCTCTGACTTTTAGTCATAAAGTTGCAGCCGCAGCAGCTTCAGTCATCGCTCAGTACATAGTGAGCAGCAGCTGTACCCATGCTCTGGCACTGACAGCTGGCTCTGTACTGATGCACTGCTGAGCCAGCTGTCTGTCAGAGCATGGTTACAGCAGCCACTCACTATGGACTGAGCCATGACTGGAGCCATGTCTCTATGGTTGAAAGCCGGCGGCCACCAGAAGGAATAAAGTTAATTTCCACCTGGTAGCCGGACTATCAGCTGCGCAGCTTTAGAACGCTATTAACCTGCAGATTAACCCCATATCTGCAGGTTAATAGTGTGAAAAAATTCAACTGACACTCAATGGTTAAAATCAGTATGTAGCACTTCAAAAAGTGTAGCCTAGACCTAACTAACATTGGGCATTGCTATTCCCTTTCTCAAAGGGATGTGTCGTTACACAGTCTGATATTGGGAGGGATAATGGTACACTACCAGACTGCTGATTGAAGAATAGTGACAATCTATTCAATTAAGGCAGCATTCACACATCTATGTGTCAAGGTCCGAGTATAGACATTCACGAACTGGCAACAGGACATTTGATCCAAAATTGACAACCTCATAAGCATATTTGAAACTGTAAAGTTCAGGTCAGGAGACCTGCGGCCTGTTGGTGAATAACTGTCTGTACTCAGCCTGTGACACACAGATGTGCTGCTGCTCTCTCTTCCTCTGGATGTATGTGATATGTCTTTAGGCGGGTTGAGTAAACCCAGCACTGATTAGCTACAGGGATCGCGTGATGTAACATTAGTGTGCGATCCGAGTGCAGACACCGCTGGGATGGTGCCGGAACCGGAGGTGAGTATACGTTTTATTATTTTAAAAGGGGAAAACATTTGAATTGAGAAGGGGATGTCCACAACTGTGAACTTTAAAGTGGTTATCCAACACATTTAAGCAAGTGGTGTAAGAAGTAAAGCAAAATTCGACATGACCTGTCAGTGTTCTATGATTTGGGTTGAGGACACTTATTGCATGTGGGCTGGTGAATTTTGTGTGGCAGGTCTGCTTTTAGTCCCAGTCCAGCCCTGAATCACCCCCATTATCTGAATGCAAGGAAGAGTGTGAACTTGTGCTAATTGTGCAATAATACTTAGTCATCTCTGCTGTGTCCTATCTTCCAGCACAGGGTTAAAAATGCTCAAACTCCATATCTGGCTTCATGGATTGATCAAAAATGCTGGATCCTGATTCCCAAGAAAATCCCACCAACCGAAGATTGTGAAAGAGATGCACAAGACACTTTTATTGGATGTTAAATCAACCGAATTTTATTACAAATCACATTATTATTATTTCATTCAGTGTCTGAAATTTCGAATCAGTCAATTGCTATGAAAAAGACACTGAAAATGGCAAACCTACGACTCACGAAGAATCATCCTTCAGCACTCAGGAGAGGAAAACCTCCTGTGGAGAAAACCTCTAGGGAACCATGACTGGAGGACTGCCCTTCCCTTGAGCTTAGAAGATTAATGCCAACACGTAACAGCAAATTGTACCAGAATTTGTGCATTGTATCATATTTACAGTGAGACATAATATACATCCACTATAGATATGATTGCAGTGACATCACATAGTCACACAAGTTACACATTACATCATCAGAAAACATACAGGAATGGAGAAGGTGAAAGCAGGTGCCCTGTGCGAGCGACGTATGGAGAAGTCTAATGCGACCTCTCCAGGCCGTATACATAAAGGTAAAGGCGGATAGTACTGGACGGGAGGAAGACGTGGCTGCAACATCTGTCACTCCATTGATCACTAGGGTTAGTTTGATCTGACTGGCTAGGCGGTATGGCTGATCTGGCTGGCTAGGCGGTATGGCTGATCTGGCTGGCTAGGCCAACGTTTCCCATGACACAATGCATCGTACATTGCAGAGGAAAGCCAAGCATGGATGTAGTCCACAAAGGAAGCCACTCCTAAAACCGAGGCACAAAAAAAGCTTGCTTCCAAGTTGCCAAGGACCATACTGAAAAATATGAAGACTACAGGGACTCTGTAATCTGGAATGATGAGACCAAAGTAAATGTGCTTGGAAATGATGGTTTCAAAACTGTATGGTGTTACAAAGGTGAGGAGAATAATGAAAAATGCATGCTGTCTACAGTGAAACATGGTGGTGGTGGTGGCAGTGTCCTTATGTGGAGTTGTAAGAGTGCTACAGGTAAAAGGGAGCTATATTTCACTAATGGTATCATGAATTCACAGATGTACTGCTCTATAATGAAAAAGAAGATGCTACCATCACTCTGTGCCCTTGGTAGACTTGCACTTTTCCAACACAACATTGATACAATATACGCACTGGGATATCCAAGGCCACTGTTGCATTTCTGAAGAAAAGGGTGAGAGTGATTCAGTGGCCAAATATGACTCCTGATCTGAACTCAATCAAACACCTATGGGGAATTCTGAAGAAAGAAGTTGAGCTTCACTTTCCATCTATCATCCAGGTTCATTCTTGAAGAATGTAAAAAGATAGATGTTTTAATATGTTACCAACTTGTTTATTCCAGGGCTAGAAGACTTGGTACTGTCCTTAAAAATCATGGAGATCATACAAAATACTAGATGTACATAAATGAATGACTGAAAAAGCAGAGCAGTACACAATACATAGATATATATAATCTGGGGAAGTCCATACCACTGCCAAAAGGGACCTGAAAACATGACGGACCGTCATACACATAACACTGGGAAATCTCTGCAACGCAGAAGAGAGTGACGGCCACTAAAGTCCATTTTGAAAATTATACAAATTTTATTGTTACATATAAATACAAATTTTATATATACACACAAGCAGTGCACAGCAAAGGGACACAATACTGAAGATAATAATATAGCTATAAAAACATCAGAAACCGCAACAGCGTACAGCTAACCAGATTGAAGATTTATAATAAGTTGTTTATAAGAAAGAGAGACCAGGGGAGGGGTTTTCTAAAAATTCCTATCCCATATATTGTGAATGTAAATATAAAACACTCCCATATATATCATAAAATTGACTCTCAATATTAAATCAGTGTTACTATCTTCCAGGTATTAATATCCAAAAAGACTAATATTAGATCTATCAATATTCTAAGATTGCACCTGGCACATAGGAGGTATTCAAACGGCGATAATTACCTGGATAAACAACTGGCAGCTGGGCACCACTGTGCACGTCAGTATTGTGTCACTTTGCTATGCACTGCTTGTATGTATATATAAAATTTGTATTTATATGTATCAATAAAATTTGTATCATTTTCAAAATGGACTTTAGTGGCCGTCACTCTCTTCTGCGTTGCAGAGATTTCCCAGTAAAATACTAGATGTAGTAGTTTTTAATATATGATGTATTCATTTTTGCATCAACTAATTTGAGTAAATCTCAAGATTTTGTAATGAAAGTTAGGAATTAAAACATTTTCTATGAAACTCAGTCTTGTCAAAAGTTTGGAAATTGTTCAGTAACATTGGTTGATTAAAGTCTTACTTTTCAAAGGGGGTGTACTCATTTAGGCTGAGCAGTGTATATTGTGCTGACATTCTCTAAATAGTTTTCCATGTTTATTCATTTTCTTCTCACGCAATTCTAACTTGGATTCTACACCAAAGTCTGTGTGAAATCAGGATTCTTATAATTTCAATAAGAAATGTGTATTCGTTAGATAAATGCATGCTATCCATATTTGGTGCAGATTTTCAGCACCGTACTATAAAACTGTCCAAACAGATAAGATTATCAATTTTTCATGCAAAAAATTGACAACCAGTATGGAGTTTGAAATTTGAAGCATGGCAAATCTTTTCATGTCGCAGAAAAAAAAAAGAGTTAAGTGACTTATTGAGGCGGATTCTGTGTGAAACAGCTTGTGGATTCTACATGCATTAGCTACATTGAATGAGATTCCACATTGAAGCTGTAGCTCTGCTGCAAAAATCCAGGGGTTAAGGGGAACCTGTAACCTTGGAAAACGCAATTTACCTGCAGATATAGGTCAAATCTGCAGGTTAATAGTGTTCCAATGCTGCCTGGGAGAAGCCTCCAGCTTTTAGTCATGGGAGCTTTGCACGAAGCAGCAAGAGTTACGGCTCAGTACACATTGAGCAGTGGTTGTAAGCACACCCCAGCAATTTGATTGACAGCTCAGGGTGCAGCATGCATCTGCAGAGCGAACTGTCAATCAAAGTTCCGGGACGTGCTTACAGCTGTCGCTCACATTATAGTGAGTTGTGATTGTAGCTGCTTTGTGCACGTCACATGAATAAAAGCCGGCTCCTGGGACAAAATAAGTTCATTTTCTTCCTGTAGTTGCACTTTCACTCAGGTGGTAGGACAGCATTGTAACGCTATTAACCTGCAGATTAACCCTATTTCCTCCAGTTAAATACTGCAGGTAAGTGGCATTTTCCGAATTGACAGGTTCCTCTTAACTGGAAATTTCTGCCATGGACTTATTGAAAATCTGAAATAGATTTTTCTAGCTCCCTTATCAGTGTGTAAACATATGTTTTAGGCCTCATTCAGACCTCTGTTTTTCATGTTTGTGTCCTACCCATATTTTTCACGGATACAACACATACCCAATATAATCTGTATGGCACTTCACATGTCCAATTTGATTTGAAGACCATGTGATGTCCATTTTTTATCCTAGTCGTGGCTCAAAATTCGCCAATCAAGTCTGCGGGTCTGTGAAATCACTGACAGCACGCATTGCCATCCGTGTGCTCTCTGTTTTAAACACTGTTATCATAGGATATGTGTTTCAATTTATGTATTTATTTTGCATACTAGAAAAACTAATGAAACTCTGATAGTAAAAACTGACCAAAATCGGACATTTTTTTCATACACGAAAAGACACTCATCTGATTAAGGCTTAAAGCTCGTTCACATGTCAGATTTTTATGTAGGGATGTGGACTGTCTTACCCTGTTCCTGCCACTAAAGACAACAATCGCACTATGTGTATAGTGATGTGCGTCTTATATAATGTGTTATGGTAATGTACAGCATATAAGTAATGTAAAGTGTTGATGTATTATATTGTGAGCAGTGTATAGTACAGAGTAAGCATAGGATTAGCTTTGGAATAGCAATGTACTGTTGTATAGCCATTGGTATAGCAAGAATATAGGACATAAAATAAGGACAATAGGTTTAGTCTAAAGGATAGGACAGACTTAATGATAGAACTAGTCCAGTGGGTGGGAACTAGTGTTAATAAAAAGGTGGGCATTTCCTGCTAGTGTGTGGATAGGGAAGTGAAGTCTCAAGATCAAGTTTGGGTGCTGTTGGCTGCTAGGGGCAGCATGTGCCAGTCGTTCAAGGCAGTGGGAGGACAAACTAAAATCCCTTGTGGACATTCATGTAAAATCCTGTGCCCAGAGCTCGTTCCAGGTACCATGGAGAGGGTCTGGTCTTCTGACATCTCGAAGTCGGTGGACGTGGAATCACATGAAGGGCAGGTGGCTGGTCCTGGGTACACTACTGAAGGGGACAGGAAATCCCTGAGGCTGATGGAATCAGTGGGCTTAGGAATAGTCCAGGACAAGCAAGTGGTAGGGCTGAAGAGGTACTGTACTAAGGAAGGAAGAAACGTGAAATGCTGAGAACTTGGTGTCCCCTGAATTGTGTGCGATGACTCCTGAGGACGGAAGCCCGGAGGCAACAGAGGCCTGTGGCCTACAAGTGTATGTGATGCACCCCACACCTGACAGCACACTGGGACTGGGGCATCATTTGTAAAGTGTCAGAGCATAACCAGACAGCAGGTCAATCATGACTACTACTCTGGAGACTGGTGGAGGGGTGGAGAAACAGAAGAAGACCCTACCCCCTAGGCCCTCCTCGATGCACAGAAGATGTCATTAGATGAAAACTTTGAAGGATGATTATGCAAGAACCACACATCAGATTCCTTCACAGCAGGTATCAGATTAATCAGCATCACAGTGCCATTATGGTCATGTCTTTGCTTTATATTGATAAATCCTGCTGACAGATTCTTTTTAAAATGTGAATAGGAAGTGTATTACAAAAACAGACTTGCTAATTTAGGAAGTTTTATAGACTGAATTTTTTAATGGATCTTGTAAAATTAGAATGGATGTCACTTGTTGGTTGATAGAGGGTCTGTTAACTCTCCTGAAATGTCTGGTCAATTCTTATATTAACCATAACAATTCTGAAGAATCTCTACTTAGAATTACGTTTTGCGGCCTTAAAATTGTTATGCACTACTGGTAAACTGCAGCTTAATCAATTCAGGACTCCAATTAAAATAAAAACAGTGGATACTCACTTATCACCCATGAGCGGGCTCGGTATAGCTGCAGCTCATCAATATTCTGTCTGGGTGGACATCCGCTCTGATGATATAGTAAAGGCTGCAGTTGACGAACAGACACCCATTGGCTGCAGCTGGCACATGACACAACAAGTCACGTCACTCTCCCGAGAACAGCTCTTCTGACATCATTGGCATGTTGCTATGGCATGAGGAGAGTATCAAGTGGTTTTATCTTAATTGGGGTCCTAAAATGATTAAACAGGGCTTGTTGAGGTGTTGACAAACCCTTTACTCTGTTTATTGTCCTGGAAATGTTGGAATAGGTCTGGTCTACCAGGGGACATTTATTTTGACTCAGACTTTTGAAGCTGGTCTTGCATATTTAACTGGGTGTGAGTGATGCTCTAGCTAATTTTCCTTGATAGAAGAAAGGGTTAAACAATATTATATGTGGGCTGCTAAGGTTTGTGTGCCAGGGCTATATTTTAATCCCAGTCCGGCCCTGTTTTTATGTCTTCATATTGCGAATTAATAAAAGTTTATATTATTTTTCATTTTCACTCCTGATTCTTTGTAGATTTTGTTATTACTTTGCAGTGCCCCCTACCAACTTATGTCCTTTAAACGTTTGTTTTTTTTGCAACACTGGCAATTACACACCTTTTTACCAAACATGCACCAGAGCTAGTGACAACACATTATTTTATATACGGGGTACAGTTCTTTAGCATCACACTGTAAAAATGTATAGGATAGCTGGTGAGGATTAAAGAGAACCAAGTCAAGAACAGACAGTTTTTGCTCTTATTTTTTTTCCCTCTACTACCCGGAGTATTACATTTTCTGTTTTTTTCAAATCCAACATATGGTTCCAGAGATATGGATTTTTTTTAGTGCTAATATCTATGGTCTCACAGGGTAATAATGCAGAGCAGCCTAAAGGCATGCCCCCAGAGAATCCCCTGTGAATGGCCCCCTTGGGAAGAATTATAAAAATCAGAGCTAAATTAAAAGAATTTGAAAGGTTTATTTACCTGAAAGGTTTAACTAAAAGATCGATTAAAATAGGGTTTATGGAGGGACATTTACAGCTAATATTGCTAAGTCAGCAAGTACTCTAACAACTTTTGAAGATTGTTGGAAATCACAAGCAGTGTGTTTCCACAAAAAAGGAGAGAGCACATGTCAGACAAAGGACTGCTTAATGCGATTTTTTCTTTTAGAACTTTTTCCAGTCTTAAGAGATTCGTACACAGAAGGAGTGTTTCCTGAAGAAGAATTTCAAGGTCCTGGAGTGACCTAGCTAGTATCCAGACCTAAACCCAATAGAAAATTTTTGGAGGGAGCTGAAACTCTGTAACGGGTCTGGGAGGCGGAACCTCTGAGCTACTATACAAGGGGGCGGCCCTTGTAAGGGAGCGGGTGGCGACCAGGAAAGACGGGCTGGAAGTCACAGTAGGAGAACGGGACAGTCTCTGAGTGAACGGGCTGGAGGTCACGGTAAGTGACCGAGGCAGTCTCTGGATGAACGGGCTGGTGGTCACGGCAAGTGACCGGGACAGTCTCTAGGTAAAGGGTTGGTACGACCTGTGGCGACTGAAGATAGACGTGAGCTCCCAGGTGAGCAGGCGAGAGTCTCTGGATGAACGGGTGGTCACAGCATGTGACGGCGGAGCCTCCAGGAAGACCAACAGACAGGCGGCAGATGAGCGCTCCCAGGTGAGCGGACAGAAGTCTCTGGACAGGCGGGTGGTCACAGCACGTGACGGCGGAGCCTCCAGGTAGGCTAACAGACAGGTAGCAGATGAGCGCTCCCAGGTGAGCGGGCAGGAGTCACTGGACAGGCAGGTGGTCACAGCACGTGACGGCGGAGCCTCCAGGTAGGCTAGCAGGCAGGTAGCAGATGTGCGCTCCCAGGTGAGCGGGCAAGCTGGTCCATAGACAGACTGACAGGAGTTTGGAAGGCAGACCGTCGGACCTCAGGCAAGCAGGCAGGTAGCTGATGTGCGCTCCCAGGTGAGCGGGCAGGCTGGTCCTTAGACAGACTGACAGGAATGGTAAGGCAGACCGTCGGACCTCAGACTAGCAGGCAGGTAACAAGTAATCAGGCAGGAATCTGGCAGGTAACTGGCAGGTATCTGGCAACGGGACCTGAGGGCTGAAGCACAGGTGAGACACTGGTGCAAACAACATTGCTCGGGCACCTCCATTTTGGAGGAGGTGCCTTATATATGGTGAAGTCCTCCGGCCATTGGCCGGGGACTCCTTAGGACGGCGCGCGCGGCCCCTTTAAGAGGGAGGGAGAGCGCGCGCGCGCGCCCTAAGCACAGTGGCCGGGAAGGAGCGCGCGCTGCCAGCAGAGCGGGAGAGGGACGCCGGGCACGGAGCAGAGCGGTGAGGGGAACAGCGTCCCTGCCTAGCAGAGGGCAGGGACGCCGGCGCTACAGTACCCCCCCCTTTAGGCCCCCCCTTTTTTAGGCCAGACAGAAATTTAGCTAAGATGAGAGGGGCATGGATGTTCTCCCGGGGCTCCCACGTTCTCTCCTCAGGACCAAACCCCTTCCAATCTACTAGAAAAAAGGTCTTTCCTCTTACCCTTTTGGTGGCAAGAATGTTCTCTACCTCAAACTCGTCCTCAGCAGAAACCGGAGCAGGAGGCGTACCTGTAGACTTGGAAAAAGAGTTAAGTACCACAGGTTTGAGGAGAGATACATGGAAAGAGTTAGGGATCCGTAAGTTGGCCGGGAGTTTCAATTTATAGGCCACCGGGTTGATCTGGCTGATGACCTCCAGAGGACCGATGAACCGAGGCCCTAACTTGTAAGAAGGTATCTTGAGTCGGACATATTTAGATGAGAGCCAGACTTTATCTCCAGGACGAAATTGTGGAGGATCCAGGCGTTTTTTGTCAGCGTGCCTTTTCATCCGTTCGGACGACTGAAGGAGTGCGGATCGGGTACTCTCCCAAATGGAGGAAAATTTGCTAACGAGAGATTCCGCAGCCGGGTTGTCCACAGAGATGGAGACAGGAAAAGGAATCCGAGGATGTTGACCGAAGACTACAAAAAACGGGGATTTGGAGGAGGATTCGCTCTGGTGGTTATTATAAGAGAACTCGGCCCAAGGTAGGAGATCCACCCAGTCTGAATGATGGGCATTAACGAAGTGCCGGAGGTAACTGGTCAGGTTCTGATTGATCCGCTCCACTTGACCATTGGACTGTGGGTGGTAAGCGGAAGAGAAGTCCAGGGTGACATCTAGCAGTTTACAGGTGGCTCTCCAGAAACGTGAGGTGAACTGTACCCCACGATCCGACACGATGTGGAGGGGCAGGCCATGAAGACGGAAGATGTGGCGGATAAAGTCTTTAGCCAGCTCGGGTGCAGATGGGAGGCCTGGCAGAGGAATAAAGTGAGCCATCTTGGAAAAGCGGTCAGCGACCACCCAAATGACCGTACAATCGGCAGAGACTGGGAGATCAGTTATGAAGTCCATAGCAATATGCTGCCAGGGGGCAGCAGGCACAGGAAGCGGAAGGAGGCGACAGGCTGGCAGGTGTCTCGGGACTTTGTTGCGGGCGCAGGACACACAGGCAGAAACGAAGTCTATTACGTCCTTGTGCAGGGTAGGCCACCAGTAGTGCCGGGCAATAAGCTGGAGGGTCTTTTTCTGACTGGCGTGGCCAGCTAGTTTAGACGAATGGCCCCAGTGTAGGATCTTCTCCCGATCAGGTACTGAAACAAACGTCTTACCGGGAGGGAGACGATTTAGACTCACGGGAGCCACCTGCATTACTCTGGCGGGATCGATGATATGTTTAGGTTCATCCCCGAGATCTGACACTAGAAAGGATCGGGACAAGGCGTCTGCTTTGACGTTTTTGTCAGCCGGGCGAAAATGAAGAACAAAATCAAAGCGAGCAAAAAACAAGGACCACCGGGCTTGGCGCGGGTTAAGTCTCTGGGCATGCTGGAGGTAAGCCAAGTTCTTGTGGTCAGTGTAAATTATTACCGGGTGAAGAGCCCCCTCGAGCAGGTAACGCCACTCCTCCAATGCCAGTTTGATGGCCAATAACTCTCGGTCTCCTATGGAATAATTGCGCTCTGAGGAGGAGAAGAAGCCACAAGTTACCATCCTCCCGGAAGATGATTTTTGAGTAAGTACCGCTCCGGCTCCAGAGGAGGAGGCGTCAACTTCCAGGAAGAACTGCTTGTTGCTATCTGGGCGATGCAGCACCGGGGCGGAAGAGAAGGCCTGTTTTAGGGAAAGAAAGGCCTCCTCTGCTTCGGGTGGCCACTCTTTGGGATTAGTACCTTTACGGGTGAGCGCGGAAATTGGGGCCGTCCGGGAAGAGAAGTGTGGTATGAAGAGGCGGTAGTAGTTGGCGAAGCCCAGGAATCGCTGAATGGCCTTCAACCCCTCCGGTCGGGGCCATTTCTCGATGGCAGACAGTTTCTCAGGATCCATTTGTAGGCCGGTCTGAGAGATAATGTAGCCCAGAAACGGAAGCGAGGTCTGCTCAAAGAGGCACTTCTCAAATTTAGCGTAGAGATGGTTCTGCCTGAGCCTGAGCAGGACCTGACGAACATCCCTCCGGTGAGTCTGGAGATCCGGAGAGAAGACCAAGATGTCGTCCAGGTACACCACTACGCAGGAGTAGAGAAGGTCCCGGAAGATGTCATTGACCAACTCTTGAAAGACGGCAGGAGCGTTACAGAGGCCAAAGGGCATTACCAGATATTCATAGTGGCCGTCCCGGGTGTTGAATGCCGTCTTCCATTCATCCCCCTGACGGATACGAACCAGGTTGTACGCCCCACGGAGGTCCAGTTTGGTGAAGATTCTAGCCCCCCTCAGACGATCAAATAACTCCGGAATGAGCGGAAGGGGGTACTTATTCTTCACCGTGATCTGGTTAAGGCCTCTATAGTCTATACAGGGACGGAGGGAGCCGTCCTTCTTTTTGACGAAAAAGAAGCCTGCTCCCGCCGGGGAGGTAGATTTCCGGATGAATCCCCTGGCCAGATTCTCCTCAATATATTCGGACATCGAGCGGGTCTCAGCAGCGGATAATGGATAAATACGCCCACGGGGAGGAGAAGTACCAGGTAACAGGTCGATAGGGCAGTCGTATGGTCTATGAGGGGGTAGTGTCTCTGCTTCCTTTTTATTAAAGACATCAGCATAAGACCAATACGGGATCGGAAGTCCAGGTAGATTAGCTGGGGTAGGAGAAGGACGGACGGGATGAACGGGAACCAGACAGGTCTTATGGCAGCCCTGTCCCCAGCGAAGGACCTCTCCGGTCTGCCAGTCAAGAACGGATGCATGTCTCTGGAGCCAAGGTAGACCTAGCAAGAGGGCGTGAGAGAGTCCAGGCAGAACATGGAAGGAGATACTTTCAGAATGCAGCATTCCCACCTGCAGAGTAATGGATTCGGTGATGAGTTGGATGGGGCGTGGTAAGAGCCCCCCATCCATGGCAGCAACGGACAAGGGTACAGCCAGAGGTTTGGTGGGGATGCGGTATTTCTCTACCAGGGACTGTGAAATAAGATTCCCGGCTGCTCCAGAGTCAAGTTGGGCTAGTTCGAAATAACGGTTCTCCCCGTAGACGATTGAAACTGACAACAGCAGGGATGGAGAGGATTTATTCTTGTCTAGGTGGACCTCTCTGAGCGAACCTAGACACAGGCGTTTCCCGACCTCTCCGGGCAGGCACGGATCCGGTGCTCCTTACTGCCGCAGTAGCAGCAGGTCCCCTCGACACGGCATAAGTCCTGACGGGTCTTGACCATCTTGGTCTGGTCGACCTGCATAGGCTCAGGAGAGTGTACCTGGTAAGAGACAGAAGGAGTGACGGGTTTCTGAAAAGTAGGAGCTAGACGGGGTAATCTTCTCTCACGGGTGACCTCTCTGGCACGCTCCTGGAACCGTAGGTCAATCCGGGTGGCAAGAGTTATTAAGTCATCGAGAGTGGTAGGAATGTCCCGGCCGGCAAGCTCATCTTTAATACGGCCGGACAGACCCTCCCAGAAGACGGATACCAGAGCGTCGTTATCCCAGGCCAGCTCCGAGGCAAGGGTACGGAACCGTATGGCATATTGGCCCACGGTGAGACTTTCCTGACGGAGGCGTAGCAGAGATGATGCGGATGAGGTCTTCCGTCCGGGTTCGTCGAAGACTTTCCGGAAAGCCGTGAGAAAAGCAGGCAAGTTGGATACCAGGGGGTCTCCTCTCTCCCATAGAGGATTTAGCCAGGCCAGGGCCTCCCCGGTGAGATGGGACATGATGAATGCAATTTTGGCCCGGTCGGAGTTAAACTGGTGAGATAATAGTTCAAAGTGCAGGGTGCACTGATTTATGAAGCCCCGAGCCTGGGCGGAGTCGCCTCCGAAGCGAGGAGGTGCAGAAAGCCGGGGTCCGGGGTAAGGTACCATGGTATTGGTGGGCAGCGGGGCTGCCGGGTTGCGAGTCATGGCACTGGCGGAGGTTGCTGGTGGAGCAGTCAGAGTGTCCAGGCGAGTATTGACATTCCGCAGGTGACCCAGGATGGACTCCTGTTGGGACCTTTGACGGGACAGTTCATGACACAAGTCCGAGAGCAAGGGAGCTTGGGTGCCACCGGGTTCCATGGCCCGAGCAAACTGTAACGGGTCTGGGAGGCGGAACCTCTGAGCTACTATACAAGGGGGCGGCCCTTGTAAGGGAGCGGGTGGCGACCAGGAAAGACGGGCTGGAAGTCACAGTAGGAGAACGGGACAGTCTCTGAGTGAACGGGCTGGAGGTCACGGTAAGTGACCGAGGCAGTCTCTGGATGAACGGGCTGGTGGTCACGGCAAGTGACCGGGACAGTCTCTAGGTAAAGGGTTGGTACGACCTGTGGCGGCTGAAGATAGACGTGAGCTCCCAGGTGAGCAGGCGAGAGTCTCTGGATGAACGGGTGGTCACAGCATGTGACGGCGGAGCCTCCAGGAAGACCAACAGACAGGCGGCAGATGAGCCCTCCCAGGTGAGCGGACAGAAGTCTCTGGACAGGCGGGTGGTCACAGCACGTGACGGCGAAGCCTCCAGGTAGGCTAACAGACAGGTAGCAGATGAGCGCTCCCAGGTGAGCGGGCAGGAGTCACTGGACAGGCAGGTGGTCACAGCACGTGACGGCGGAGCCTCCAGGTAGGCTAGCAGGCAGGTAGCAGATGTGCGCTCCCAGGTGAGCGGGCAAGCTGGTCCATAGACAGACTGACAGGAGTTTGGAAGGCAGACCGTCGGACCTCAGGCAAGCAGGCAGGTAGCTGATGTGCGCTCCCAGGTGAGCGGGCAGGCTGGTCCTTAGACAGACTGACAGGAATGGTAAGGCAGACCGTCGGACCTCAGACTAGCAGGCAGGTAACAAGTAATCAGGCAGGAATCTGGCAGGTAACTGGCAGGTATCTGGCAACGGGACCTGAGGGCTGAAGCACAGGTGAGACACTGGTGCAAACAACATTGCTCGGGCACCTCCATTTTGGAGGAGGTGCCTTATATATGGTGAAGTCCTCCGGCCATTGGCCGGGGACTCCTTAGGACGGCGCGCGCGGCCCCTTTAAGAGGGAGGGAGAGCGCGCGCGTGCGCCCTAAGCACAGTGGCCGGGAAGGAGCGCGCGCTGCCAGCAGAGCGGGAGAGGGACGCCGGGCACGGAGCAGAGCGGTGAGGGGAACAGCGTCCCTGCCTAGCAGAGGGCAGGGACGCCGGCGCTACAAACTCAATGCTGTCCAGCGACAGCCCCGAAACCTGGAAGATCTGGAGAAGGTCCATATGGAGGAATGGGACAAAATCCCTGTGTGTGCAAACTTGGTAAAGAACTACAGGAAACGTCTGACCTCTGTAATTTCGATACCAAATATTAAGTTCTGTTTTTCTATTGTCTCAAATACTTATTTCATGCAATAAACTGCTAATTAATTATGTAAAAATCATACAATGTGATTTTCTGGATTTTATTTTTAAATTCTGTCTCTCACAGTTGAATTGTACCTACGGTAAAAATTACAGATCTCTCCATTCTTTGTAGGTGGGAAAACTTGCAAAATCGGCGGTGTATCAAATACTTATTTTCCCCACTGTATGTGATATGTTTGAAGGCGGGTAGAGTGAAGTCTGAGCTGATGGGCTACAGGGATCGCGTGATGTAACACTGGTACGCGATCCGAGTGCCGACACCACTGGAACGGCGCCGAAACAGGAGGTGAATATAAGTTTTATTATTTCAAAAGGGGAAAACATTCGGATTGAGAAGGGGATGTCCGAGTAGTGGACAACCCCTTTAAAGTGGTTATCTAACACTTTTAAGCAAGTGGTGTAAGAAGTAAAGCAAAATTCGATACGACCTGTCAGTGTTCTACGATTTGGGTGGAGGACACTTATTGTATGTGGGCTGGTGAATTTTGTGTGCCAGGGCTGCTTTTTAGACCCAGTTCGGCCCTGGATTTAATTACTATGTATTACTACTTACTAGTGTTGAGCATTCCGATACTGAAATATCGGGTATCGGCCGATATTCGCGGTATCGGAATTCCGATACTTAATTCCGATACTTTTACAATATCGAATACCGGAATCGGTAGTTCCCATAATGCCTGCGCTCTGAAGGATGAGAAGCTGGGTGGCAGCGCTCAGGTGCGATCCAGCCTGTCATCAGAATGCCATCCTAGCGTGAGAGAATTCTCCTGATTGTTTAAAAGCCGGCGGGCGGCAAAAAGCCGCCGGCTTTTAAACAATCACACAGCCCCATACTGCTTCCCCGCAGCCTCCCACCCCGATCCTCCGCTCCTCTCGCCACCTCCCATCCCGATCGTAAGTTAGGACCGGGCGGGGAGCGCAGCACCAAGGAGCGGGGAGCGAAGGACCCGGGCGGGGAAGCCGGCAGTGAAAAGACTTCACCGCCGGCTTTCCCGTTCTGTGCTGCGATTTCCCGCCGGTTATTTCAAATGAACAGCTGAGGTATCAGGTGATGCCGATCAGCTGTTCATTTGAAGTCGCCGCGGTGCCCTCGGAGGGTTCATGTGAGTTCATGCTTGACTGCATGAACTCACATGAACTTTCCCACGGCCGCACAGGTCAGCCTCACCTCCCAGACCATCAGCCCGTCATGAGTGGTGTATGTGGGTGTCTGTGCGATGTCTGCGGGGTGTCTGTGCGATGTCTGCGGGGGTGTGCGCGGTGTCTGCGAGTGTGTGCGGGTGTGCGCGGTGTCTGTGCGGTGTGTGCGGGTGTGTGCGTGCAGGCAGACATAGGCTGATGTGACACTACTACTCCCATCGGCCTATGTCTGTCCCCCGTTCACTCGTGCCAGCAGGATCAGCTCGATGGGAGCAGTAGTTCCCATCAGCCTGATCCTGCTATTTAAATTGCCCTACTGTGTCCCCAATAAATTTTAAATACATGTCATTGGTGGCCAGTGGTTACCTACAATAAATTAGTTCATACATTACCTGTCCCCGCCGATCGCCACCTAAAATAAAGTAAAAAATAAAAAACTACACCTATACTCACCTAGACACCTAATTCCCCGAAGCCATCGATCTCCTGTAATAAAATATAAAATAATAAACCACAACCTTATCCTTACCCCTCCGTAGTAGTCCACGAGTGTCCCACGATGATCTCCAGTTTAGAGCAGCCACATAGAATGTGACCGCTCTGAACCGCCGCCGCCGCTAGAATGACGGGGCCGTAAAGCAACCCCGTCATTGCATAAGCGGGTTCACCGGAGTTTAGCTCCTTTACGGCCCTGCTGTATCGTGAGAAATTCCCACGGTACAGCAGTGCCGTAAAGGAGGTCTCCGGAGCAGCGCTGACTGAATGCACTCCGGTGACCTCAGTCAGTGGCTCCCGTTGCCGGGAGCGGACGTGTTCCCGGCAGCGTGCGCTTACAGCAGCCATGCACAGCTGTCACCATCTCCAGATGTGACAGCTGTGCATGGGAGATCAGCGCAGGAACGTGGACAGGTAACTATTTTTTTTTTTTAGTAAACTAAGAATTAAATAAAATGGTGTGTTTTATTTCAAATAAATTATTTTTTTCTGGGTGTAGTGTGTTTTTTCTTTTTAACACTTTGTAGGTTAGTAATGTGGGTGTCTTATAGATGCCCATCATTACTAACCTGGGCTTCATGGCAGCTGGCGCTGACATGAACCCCAGCCCTATTACCCCCTGCCACCGCACCAGGGCAGCGTGGAAGAGCGAGGCTAAGTGCCAGAGTTGGCGCATCCTATGGATGCGCCATTTCTGGGGCGGCTGACGGCTGGTGTTTCTAGCCTGGGAGGGGGCCAATATTCATGGCACCCTTCCTGGGCTATTAATATCAGCCCCCAGCTGTCTGCCTAGCCTTTGCTAGCTATTAAAATAGGGGGGACCCCACGTCATTTTTTTTGGGGGGGTCCCCCATTTTAATAGCTAGTAAAGGCTAGGTATTCAGCTGGGGGCTGATATTAGTAGCCTGGGAAGCTCCGTGGGTATTAAAAAAAAATTGACGTGGGGCTTCGCACTATATTTGTGTCCAGCCAGGTACAGCAGGCAGGAACGGGCTGCCCCCAACCACCAGCTGCCTATTTGTACCTGGCCGGACACAACAATATAGGGAAGCCCTTTTTTTCTTTATTATTTCATGAATTTCATGAAATAATTTAAAAAAAAAATACGTGGAGCTTCGCCCTATTTTTGTGTCCAGCCAGGTACAACTAGGCAGCTGGGGGCTGGAATCTGCAGCGCAGGGAGGCCCAAGCTTTCTGGGCCCCACCCGCTGCAAATTGCAGTCCGCAGCCGCCCCGGAAAATGGCGCGTTCATAGAAGCACCATCTTCTGGCGCTGTACCCAACTCATCCAGGGCCCTGGTGCGGTGGCTCACTGGGTAATAAAGGGGTTAAGGCCAGCTTGGCATTATCAGCTGGCCCTAAGCCTGAAATTCATGGGGTCACGCCAATATTAGACATGACCACCATGAATTTCTAGTAAAGTATTTAAAAAAAACACAACACTCAGAATAAAGTCCTTTAATTGAAATAAAGACACAATTCTTTATTGTTCTAAATTAAACTATACTTACCATAACGTCCATTCCAGCTGAAGCCAACGATCTCCTGCAATAAAAGAAAAATAATAAAGCAACCTCATCCTTACCTTTCCATGGTTCCCACGACAGCTTCAGCTCTGCTACATCGAGATGACAGGTTGGACCGCAGCAGAACGCTGCCATCCAGCCTGTCATCCCGCGGACACTGAGCAGCGCTGGCATGCTTGCGCTCCTCAGTGTCTCTCTGTGACGGCATCCAGATGAGCCGAGGTCATGTCCAATGAACTCGGCTCACCTCATGCACGTCACTGACAGCGTGGGAGAATTCTTACGCTGAAGCGCTGAGTGCAGGAGAATTTTCCCACGCTGTCAGTGACGTGCATGAGGTGAGGTCATGTCCAATGAACTCGGCTCACCTCATGCACGTCACTGACAGCGTGGGAAAATTCTCCTGCACTCAGCGCTTCAGCGTAAGAATTCTCCCACGCTGTCAGTGACGTGCATGAGGTGAGCTGAGTTCATTGGACATGACCTCACCTCATGCATGTCACTGACAGCGTGGGAAAATTCTCACGCTGAAGCGCTGAGTGCAGGAGAATTCTCCCACGCTGTCAGTGACGTGCATGAGGTGAGCCGAGTTCATTGTGGGCTCATCTGGATGCCGTCACAGAGAGACACTGAGGAGCGCAAGCATGCCTGCGCTTCTCAGTGTCCGCGGGATGACAGGCTGGATGGCAGCGTTCTGCTGCCATCTCGATGTAGCAGAGCTGGAGCCATCGTGGGAACCATGGAAAGGTAAGGATGAGGTTGCTTTATTATTTTTCTTTTATTGCAGGAGATCGTTGGCTTCAGCTGGAATGGGCGTGATGGTAAGTATGGTTTAATTTAGAACAATAAAGAATTGTGTGTTTATTTCAATTAAAGGACTTTATTCTGGGTGTTTGTGTTTTTTTTTTAACTTTGGCTATGGGGTTAGTAATGGGGGTGTCTTATAGACGCCTCTCCATTACTAACCTGGGCTTGATGTCAGCTGGCATTATAAGCTGACATCAACCCCAGCCCTATTACCCCACTGCCACCGCTACAGGGCAGTGGGAAGAGCGGAGGCTAAGTGCCAGAATTGGCGCATCCTATGGATGCGCCATTTCTGGGGCGGCTGACGGCTGGTGTTTCTAGCCTGGGAGGGGGCCAATATTCATGGCACCCTTCCTGGGCTATTAATATCAGCCCCCAGCTGTCTGCCTAGCCTTTCCTAGCTAATAAATTAGGGGGGACCCCACGTCATTTTGGGGGGGGTCCCCCATTTTAATAGCTAGTAAAGGCTATGTATTCAGCTGGGGGCTGATATTAGTAGCCTGGGAAGCTCCGTGGGTATTACCCCCTTCCCAGGCTTCAAACATCTGCCCCAGCTGTCTGCTTAACCTCCGCTAGAGACTAAAATTACGGGGAACCCTACGCCAATTTTTTTTTAAATAAATCCTTTATTTTAACACTAAATGACAAGTACAGTAATCAACACTGTCACTGTACTTCATATATATGTGACTGACATGTTTCTATCTATCTAATCTATGTATGATTCTCTATTCCTTCTATTCTAAATTGTCGGGTACCGCTGCTGAATTGCCGGCCGGCTTTCTTAAAGAGACGGTGCACGAAAACACTATTATTTTTTTTAATAAATCCTTTACACTAAATGACAAGTACAGTAACCAACACTGTCACTGTACTTCATATATATGTGACTGACATGTTTCTATCTATCTAATCTATGTGTGAAGCTCTATTCTGTCTGTTGTAAATTGTCGGGTCCCGCTGCTGAATTGCCGGCCGGCTTTTTTAAAGAGACGGTGCACGAAAACACTATTATATTTTTTAATAAATCCTTTACACTAAATGACAAGTACAGTAAGCAACACTGTCACTGTACTTCATATATATGTGACTGACATGTTTCTATCTATCTAATCTATGTGTGATGCTCTATTCTTTCTGTTGTAAATTGTCGGGTACCGGTGTATGCCGCTAATGAATTGCCGGCTTTTCGCATAATATATTCTACATTATTCTTAGTTGTTTTACTTCATGTAGAATTAACCTACAAGGAAAGAAAGGGTTTATTTTCATTCCGATATTTGTGTCCCATTGACTTGCATTGGTTTCCGGTTTCGGAATCGGCGATATCCGATACTTTTTGAGTATCGGTCCGATCCAATCCGATACGATATTTCCTGATATCAGAAGGTATCGCTCAACACTACTACTTACTCATGTAGTTTGCAGCTCATGTTTCTGTGTGCATGTGCTCTCCTTTTTAACTTTTTTTTAATATGTTTTTCACTTGTATTATATTAATAAAATATTCATTTTACATTTACTATCGCATGGTGTGCAATATGTGTAGGAGTTTATCATTGTAATATGTATATTGCGCACAGTGCTATTTTTATTTTCACTTTTTTCATACACAAACACAGAGAAAAACAAGCCCAGCCGTCCTTACCCTCTCACATCTCTAGGAAAAAAGTCCGTTATTGCTCTCAGCGTGTGAACATAGTCCACTTCAACTGAATAACCTAAACAAGGATCCACCAGCTTTTATCACCTAGCCCTGTCCTCCTCTGTTTTCCAGGAACACAGTGCAATTTAAGAATTACTGTATGTGTGAAGGCTCTGACTTGTATAATTTAGGTAGTTGGTCAACAATGTAAGAAACATATGTCAGGATCCTGCGTCAGCATGAAAGCTTCATAGTTTGGACAGTTCAATTTCCAGTATTTTCCATCTAATGACTGTGAAGTTATAGAAATTGCTTCAGCTGTTGTGATCACTTTAGGACACAAAGATAAAACTGTGTTTGCTTGGTTTATTCCCTGAACTAATGTTTGCTGTCCTACATCATAGTGATAAGAATGGAAGGCTACAAAACAAATTTAATTATTAAAGTGACTTTCCAACAATTGTCTCAATATGGTAAGAAAGAGACTAGAAAGGCTCCAAATGCTGGGACACTAATTGAGTAGGTGTGCTCAGCTGTTACCTTATCTCAGTTAGGTCAGGTGTAGACGTCTATATTTCACAGGCCGCATACAGACCACAATGCATGGACTGACCATGGGTGTCCCAATTCATATTTATAGCCTCTATAGGCAAATGAGTCTGTAAGTTCCAATCAGGAGACCCGTAGTAAGTCCTTGCATTGCAGGTTTGCATACTGTGAAATATGGCTATCTGAACAAGGCCTATGGCTAGTCAACTGGTCACAACTAGTGTTGAGCGATACCTTCTGATATCAGGAAATATCGTATCGGATTGGATCGGACCGATACTCAAAAAGTATCGGATATCGCCGATTCCGATACCGGAAACCAATGCAAGTCAATGGGACAGAAATATCGGAATGAAAATAAACCCTTTCTTTCCTTGTAGGTTAATTCTACATGAAGTAAAACAACTAAGAATAATGTAGAATGTATTATGCGAAAAGCCGGCAATTCATCAGCGCATACACCGGTACCCGACAATTTACAACAGAAAGAATAGAGCATCACACATAGATTAGATAGATAGAAACATGTCAGTCACATATATATGAAGTACAGTGACAATGTTGCTTACTGTACTTGTCATTTAGTGTAAAGGATTTATTAAAAAATATAATAGTGTTTTCATGCACTGTCTCTTTAAAAAAGCTGGCCGGCAATTCAGCAGCGGTACCCGACAATTTATAACAGACAGAATAGAGCTTCACACATAGATTAGATAGATAGAAACATGTCAGTCACATATATAATAAGTACAGTGACAGTGTTGGTTACTGTACTTGTCATTTAGTGTAAAGGATTTATTTAAAAAAATAATAGTGTTTTCATGCACTGTCTCTTTAAAAAAGCCGGCCGGCAATTCAGCAGCGGTACCCGACAATTTAGAATAGAAGGAATAGAGAATCACACATAGATTAGATAGATAGAAACAGGTCAGTCACATATATATGAAGTACAGTGATAGTGTTGATTACTGTACTTGTCATTTAATGTTAAAATAAAGGATTTATTTAAAAAAAAATTGGCATGGGGTTCTCCTTAATTTTAGTCTCTAGCGGAGGTTAAGCAGACAGCTGGGGCAGATGTTTGAAGCCTGGGAAGGGGGTAATACCCACGGAGCTTCCCAGGCTACTAATATCAGCCCCCAGCTGAATACATAGCCTTTACTAGCTATTAAAATGGGGGACCCCCCCAAAAAAAATGACGTGGGGTCCCCCCTAATTTATTAGCTAGCAAAGGCTAGGCAGACAGCTGGGGGCTGATATTAATAGCCCAGGAAGGGTGCCATGAATATTGGCCCCCTCCCAGGCTAGAAACACCAGCCGTCAGCCGCCCCAGAAATGGCGCATCCATAGGATGCGCCAACTCTGGCACTTAGCCTCGCTCTTCCCACTGCCCTGTAGCGGTGGCAGTGGGGTAATAGGGCTGGGGTTCATGTCAGCTTATAATGCCAGCTGACATCAAGCCCAGGTTAGTAATGGAGAGGCGTCTATAAGACACCCCCATTACTAACCCCATAGCCAAAGTTAAAAAAAAAACACAAACACCCAGAATAAAGTCCTTTAATTGAAATAAACACACAATTCTTTATTGTTCTAAATTAAACCATACTTACCATCACGCCCATTCCAGCTGAAGCCAACGATCTCCTGCAATAAAAGAAAAATAATAAAGCAACCTCATCCTTACCTCTCCATGGTTCCCACGATGGCTCCAGCTCTGCTACATCGAGATGACAGGCTGGACCGCAGCAGAACGCTGCCATCCAGCCTGTCATCCCGCGGACACTGAGAAGCGCAGGCATGCTTGCGCTCCTCAGTGTCTGACTGTGACGGCATCCAGATGAGCCCACAATGAACTCGGCTCACCTCATGCACGTCACTGACAGCGTGGGAGAATTCTCCTGCACTCAGCGCTTCAGCGTGAGAATTTTCCCACGCTGTCAGTGACGTGCATGAGGTGAGGTCATGTCCAATGAACTCAGCTCACTTCATGTACGTCACTGACAGCGTGGGAAAATTCTCCTGCACTCAGCGCTTCAGCGTGAGAATTCTCCCACGCTGTCAGTGACGTGCATGAGGTGAGCCGAGTTCATTGGACATGACCTCGGCTCATCTGGATGCCGTCACAGTCAGACACTGAGGAGCGCAAGCATGCCTGCGCTTCTCAGTGTCTGCGGGATGACAGGCTGGATGGCAGCGTTCTGCTGCGGTCCAGCCTGTCATCTCGATGTAGCAGAGCTGAAGCTGTCGTGGGAACCATGGAAAGGTAAGGATGAGGTTGCTTTATTATTTTTCTTTTATTGCAGGAGATCGTTGGCTTCAGCTGGAATGGGCGTGATGGTAAGTATAGTTTAATTTAGAACAATAAAGAATTGTGTCTTTATTTCAATTAAAGGACTTTATTCTGGGTGTTGTGTTTTTTTTAAATGCTTTACTAGAAATTGATGGTGGTCATGTCTAATATTGGCGTGACCCCATGAATTTCGGGCTTAGGGCCAGCTGATAATGCCAAGCTGGCCTTAACCCCTTTATTACCCAGTGAGCCACCGCACCAGGGCCCTGGATGAGTTGGGTACAGCCACAGAAGATGGCGCTTCTATGAACGCGCCATTTTCCGGGGCGGCTGCGGACTGCAATTTGCAGCGGGTGGGGCCCAGAAAGCTTGGGCCTCCCTGCGCTGCAGATTCCAGCCCCCAGCTGCCTAGTTGTACCTGGCTGGACACAAAAATAGGGCGAAGCTCCACATATTTTTTTTTTTAATTATTTCATGAAATTCATGAAATAATTAAGAAAAAAAGGGCTTCCCTATATTGTTGTGTCCGGCCAGGTACAAATAGGCAGCTGGTGGTTGGGGGCAGCCCGTTCCTGCCTGCTGTACCTGGCTGGACCCAAATATAGTGCGAAGCTTCACGTCAATTTTTTTTAAATTATTTCATGAAATAATTTTTTAAAAAAAGGGCTTCCCTATATTGTTGTGTCCGGCCAGGTACAAATAGGCAGCTGGTGGTTGGGGGCAGCCCGTTCCTGCCTGCTGTACCTGGCTGGACACAAATATAGGGCGAAGCCCCACATCAATTTTTTTTAAATTATTTCATGAATTTCCTGAAATAATTTAAAAAAAATTGACGTGGGGCTTCGCACTATATTTGTGTCCAGCCAGGTACAGCAGGCAGGAACGGGCTGCCCCCAACCACCAGCTGCCTATTTGTACCTGGCCGGACACAACAATATAGGGAAGCCCTTTTTTTCTTTATTATTTCATGAATTTCATGAAATAATTAAAAAAAAAAATATGTGGGGCTTCTCCCTATTTTTGTCTCCAGCCAGGTACAACTAGGCAGCTGGGGGATGGAATCTGCAGCGCAGGGAGACCCAAGCTTTCTGGCCCCCCCCCCCCGCTGCAAATTGCAGTCCGTAGCCACCCCGGAAAATGGCGCGTTCATAGAAGCTGGATGCTGTACCTGGCTGGCATACAAAAATATAGCAAAGCCCACGTCAAAATTTTTTGGAAAAATTAATTAAAAAATAAATAATAATTTAGGGACTGCATCTTTATTAACTCCTCAAATGTCATTTAGTGTTAAAATAAAGGATTTATTTAAAAAAAAAATTGGCGTGGGATCCCCCACAATTTTAGTCTCTAGCGGAGGTTAAGCAGACGGCTGGGGCAGATGTTTGAAGCCTGGGAAGGGGGTAATACCCACGGAGCTTCCCAGACTACTAATATCAGCCCCCAGCTGAATACCTAGCCTTTACTAGCTATTAAAATGGGGGACCCCCCAAAAAAAATGATGTGGGGTCCCCCCTATTTTAATAGCTAGCAAAGGCTAGGCAGACAGCTGGGGGCTGATATTAATAGCCCAGGAAGGGTGCCATGAATATTGGCCCCCTCCCAGGCTAGAAACACCAGCCGTCAGCCGCCCGAGAAATGGCGCATCCATAGGATGCGCCAACTCTGGCACTTAGCCTCGCTCTTCCACGCTGCCCTGGTGCGGTGGCAGGGGGTAATAGGGCTGGGGTTCATGTCAGCGCCAGCTGCCATGAAGCCCAGGTTAGTAATGATGGGCGTCTATAAGACACCCCCATTACTAACCTACAAAGTGTTAAAAAGAAAAAACACACTACACCCAGAAAAAAATAATTTATTTGAAATAAAACACACCATTTTATTTAATTCTTAGTTTACTAAAAAAAAAAAATAGTTACCTGTCCACGTTCCTGCGCTGATCTCCCATGCACAGCTGTCACATCTGGAGATGGTGACAGCTGTGCATGGCTGCTGTAAGCGCACGCTGCCGGGAACACGTCCGCTCCCGGCAGCGGGAGCCACTGACTGAGGTCACCGGAGTGCATTCAGTCAGCGCTGCTCCGGAGACCTCCTTTACGGCACTGCTGTACCGTGGGAATTTCTCACGATACAGCAGGGCCGTAAAGGAGCTAAACTCCGGTGAACCCGCTTATGCAATGACGGGGCTGCTTTACGGCCCCGTCATTCTAGCGGCGGCGGCGGTTCAGAGCGGTCACATTCTATGTGGCTGCTCTAAACTGGAGATCATCGTGGGACACTCGTGGACTACTACGGAGGGGTAAGGATAAGGTTGTGGTTTATTATTTTATATTTTATTACAGGAGATCGATGGCTTCGGGGAATTAGGTGTCTAGGTGAGTATAGGTGTAGTTTTTTATTTTTTACTTTATTTTAGGTGGCGATCGGCGGGGACAGGTAATGTATGAACTAATTTATTGTAGGTAACCACTGGCCACCAATGACATGTATTTAAAATTTATTGGGGACACAGTAGGGCAATTTAAATAGCAGGATCAGGCTGATGGGAACTACTGCTCCCATCGAGCTGATCCTGCTGGCACGAGTGAACGGGGGACAGACATAGGCCGATGGGAGTAGTAGTGTCACATCAGCCTATGTCTGCCTGCACGCACACACCCGCACACACCGCACAGACACCGCGCACACCCGCACACACTCGCAGACACCGCGCACACCCCCGCAGACATCGCACAGACACCCCGCAGACATCGCACAGACACCCACATACACCACTCATGACGGGCTGATGGTCTGGGAGGTGAGGCTGACCTGTGCGGCCGTGGGAAAGTTCATGTGAGTTCATGCAGTCAAGCATGAACTCACATGAACCCTCCGAGGGCACCGCGGCGACTTCAAATGAACAGCTGATCGGCATCACCTGATACCTCAGCTGTTCATTTGAAATAACCGGCGGGAAAGCGCAGCACAGAACGGGAAAGCCGGCGGTGAAGTCTTTTCACTGCCGGCTTCCCCGCCCGGGTCCTTCGCTCCCCGCTCCTTGGTGCTGCGCTCCCCGCCCGGTCCTAACTTACGATCGGGATGGGAGGTGGCGAGAGGAGCGGAGGATCGGGGTGGGAGGCTGCGGGGAAGCAGTATGGGGCTGTGTGATTGTTTAAAAGCCGGCATTCTGATGACAGGCTGGATCGCACCTGAGCGCTGCCACCCAGCTTGTCATCCTTCAGAGCGCAGGCATTATGGGAACTTCCGATTCCGGTATTCGATATTGTAAAAGTATCGGAATTAAGTATCGGAATTCCGATACCGCGAATATCGGCCGATACCAGATATTTCAGTATCGGAATGCTCAACACTAGTCACAACTGACAGTTTCTACTGTAAAATTGGTGAGCCAAGTTGTTGAATGCAACATGTAGTATTTTCTGATCCGGTCCCTTGAAGAGCTGGATAAATGTGAACAAATACATTGCAAAGTATGGGATAAGCTCATGCATCAGTTTCTTTCAGGCATGTCACTGCCATTCTGAAAGAAAAAATAAGTCAGATGGTCCAGATAGATGGAAACAAAGCCTTACAAAATACCGGGCACTCTCACAGACAGACTTTAATGGGATATTAAATGGATATGCATAAAAAACTTGATGCTAAAATAATAGTTTAAATAATGCAAATATCTTGCTGCATGCTCCTGTGGGTGTTCCACTCAAATCACCTGTTTTCTTAAAGAGTAAGCGTCGTTTTAATCTTTATTTCATAAATTAATAGTACACATAAAAATAAGCAATGTTGTTATATATCTTATCAGAGAAATTTGCTTTTTTCTCCACCGGAATTGATAAGCCATTATCAAAATTCTCATTTCTGGGGTAAAATCTGTATTCAGTGAAGACAGATTTTCCCATCACTGAGATTGGAGATGGCAGCTGCTACTGATGAGATTCTATGTAGATGGAAGAAGGAGCTAGAGACAGAGCTCCTTCTCCTCAGTTTTTAATTACCTCATGTGACGTGCCGAGTATGCCACACTTCATATAGACCACGATGTTCGAACTGGACGTAGATGTGACACAATTTCAAAAGTCTCATATGCATATATGGGGGCGTTGAGGTTGGTTTAGAAAACCAGTGGCCAACCTTACTCATACATGAACGTCAGACACATGAAACTAACCTTAAAGTGTATACTCTACTAACCAATTTTAACTACAGCAGGAAACCCATATACAAAATGTACAAAACAGTCACTCGATAAACTGATACACAAATAAGAGCAATAAACCCCAAAGAGTATATAATGCCAAATAAAAATACTTTTTTATTTAAACATAATTAAAATAGATCATGTAATGCAGAGAATAATACAGAAGTTGCTGACCTCAAAGCATGGACTTGGACATATATACAGAGTAGCATCAGTTCACATATAATAAATAAGAATATAGCCAATTAGTATATACAGTATAAGCTGAGTTACACTTTTCCCTTTTTTTTGCAGTTTGAGGCCATAAAAAAGAAAAAGTAACCTACATGAAAAGATTCCTTGTGTGTACTGTCCCTTCAGCCCCAACGCATGTTTCGCTTAAACTTTGTCAGGAGGCATTTTATTTGGCATTATATACAGTTGTGCTCAAAAGTTTACATACCCCGGCAGAATTTTTCCTTTCATGGCCTTGTTTCAGAGAATATGAATGATAACAAAAAAACTTTTTCTCCACTCATGGCTATTGGTTGGGTGAAGCCATTTATTGTCAAACTACTGTGTTTTCTCTTTTTAAATCTAAATGAAAACCAAAAATATCCAAATGACCCTGATCAAAAGACCCTGATCAAAAGTTCACATACCCCAGTTCTTAATACCGTCTATTGCCCCCTCTAACCTCAATGACAGCTTGAAGTCTTTTGTGGTAGTTGTGGATGAGGTTGTTTATTTTCTCAGATGGTAAAGCTGCCCATTCTTCTTAGCAAAAAGCCTCCAGTTCCTGTAAATTCCTGGGCTGTCTAGCATGAACTGCGCGCTTGAGATCTCCCCAAAGTGGCTCAATGATATTGAGGTCAGGAAACTAATATGGCCACTCCAGAAACTTCACTTTGTTCTGCTGTAGCCAATGACAAGTCGACTTGGCCTTGTGTTTTGAATCGTTGTCATGTTGGAACGTCCAATTACGTCCCATGTGCAGCTTCCGGGCTGATGAGTGCAAATTTGCCTCCAGTATTTCCTGATAACATGCTGTATTCATCTTTCCTTCAACTTTTATTAAGTGTCCTGTGCCAAAACATCAGCTATCCACCTCCGTGCTTTACTGTAGGAATGGTGTTATGCCCCCCCTTTTTCAGGCCAGCAAGAAATTCTTTAAGGAGAAGAGGGACATGGATGTTCTCCCTGGGTTCCCAAGACCTCTCCTCCGGGCCAAACCCCTTCCAATCCACCAGAAAAAAGGTTTTTCCTCTTACCCTTTTGGTGGCCAAAATGTTCTCTACCTCATAGACGTCCTCAGCGGAGACTGGAACTGGAGTGGTACCTGGATCGTCAAAACAAGAACAACTGGTTTGAGGAGAGATACGTGGAAGGAGTTGGGAATCCGTAAGGTGGCCGGGAGTTTTAGCTTGTAAGCCATGGGATTGATTGAGAACCTCAAACGGGCCGATGAACCGCGGACCCAACTTATATGATGGTATTTTGAGCCGAACATGTTTGGAGGAGAGCCAGACCCTGTCTCCCGGACGGAATAGAGGCAGATCCAGACGTCTCTTATCGGCATGTTTCTTCATCCGTTCAGAGGACTGAAGAAGTGCTGATCTAATGTCTTCCCAAATAGTAGAAAATTCGCTGACCAGAGACTCCGCGGCAGGATTGTCCACAGAAGCGGAAACGGGAAACGGGATCCGGGGGTGTTGACCGTAGACCACAAAGAACTGGGATTTGGAAGAAGACTCACTCTCATGGTTGTTATAGGAGAACTCAACCCATGGTAGGAGTTCAACCTCAACCCAATCGTTATAGTGGGCATTGACGAAATGCCGGAGATAGCTGCTTAGGACCTGGTTGATACGTTCCACTTGACCATTGGACTGAGGATGATAAGCAGAGGAGAAATCCAGGGTGACATCCAGAAGCGCGAAGTGAACTGGACCCCGCGATCAGACACAATGTGGAGGGGTAGGCCATGGAGACGAAAGATGCGAAGGATGAAGTCCTTAGCCAGCACAGATGCGGACGGGAGACCAGGCAGAGGGATGAAGTGGGCCACTTTAGAAAAGCGGTCAGCGACCACCCAAATGACAGTACAACCAGCAGAAACAGGGAGATCCGTAATAAAGTCCATAGCAATGTGTTGCCACGGAGCGGAAGGTACGGGTAGAGGCAGGAGATGGCCAGCGGGAAGATGCCTGGGAACTTTGTTATGGGCACAGGAGGAACAAGCCGAGAAGAAATCCGCAACATCCTTGCGTAGCGAAGGCCACCAGTAATGCCGGGCGATGAGCAGGAAGGTCTTCCTCTGGCCAGCATGGCCGGCTAGTTTGGACGACTGGCCCCAGAGAAGAACCTTCTTACGATCCGAAACAGTTACAAAAGTCTTACCGGGTGGAAGACGAGACAGGTCAAACGGGGCCACATTCATTACTCTGGAGGGGTCGATGTTATGCAGAGGCTCCTCCTCTTGGTCGGAGGACAGGAATGAGTGGGATAGAGCGTCGGCTTTAACGTTCTTGTCCGCAGGGCGGTAATGAAGAGAAAAGCAGAATCAGGCAAAGAGCAGAGATCACCGGGCCTGACGTGGATTGAGTATTTGGGCGTTTTGGAGATAGGCCAGGTTTTTGTGATGTGTAGATGATCACCGGGTGCAGAGCCCCTTCCAGCAGATAGCGCCACTCCTCCAGCGTCAATTTGATGGCAAGCAGCTCACAATCTCCTATGGAGTAGTGGCGCTCGAACAAGGAGAAGAGCTTGGAGAAGAAGCCGCAGGTTACCATTCTCCCAGACGGGGATTTCTGGATGAGCACCGCTCCGGCTCTGGAGGAGGAAGCATCAACCTCCAGGAAGAATTGCTTGTTGCAATCCGGACGGTGCAGCACAGGGGAGGAAGAGAAGGCTTGTTTTAGGGAGAAAAAGGCCTTCAACCCCTCCCCTCCGGTCGGTGCCATTTTAAGACGGCAGAAACCTTCTCGGGATCCATCCGAAGACCAGTCTCGGAGATAAAATATCCCAGGAACGGAAGGGTATGTCTGCTTGAAGAGACATTTTTCAAATTTTGCGTAGAGACGATTCTGCCAGAGCCTTAGCAGAACCTGACGAGCATTCCTCCGGTGTGAGGGCAGATCCGGAGAGAAGACCAAGATATCGTCCAGGTACACCACTACGCAAGAATACAAGAGGTCACGGAAAATTCGTTAACTAGCTCCTGGAAGATGGCTGGGGTATTACAGAGACCAAAGGGCATCACGCCCTTCCACTCATCTTCCTGGCGGATCCAGACCAAATTGTATGCCCCATGTAGATCGAGCTTTAAGGCGGTCAAACAGCTCCGAGATGAGAGGCAGGGGGAACTTATTCTTGATGGTAATTTGGTTAAGCCCCCTGTAATCGATACACGGCCGAAGCGAGCAGTCTTTCTTTTTAATGAAGAAGAATCCTGCTCCAGTCGGGGAAGTAGATTTCTGAATGAATCCCCTAGCAAGATTCTCCTCGATGTACTCAGACATGGCCAGGGTCTCAGCCAGAGACAAGGGGTAGATACGCCCGCGGGGAGGTGAAGCGCCACGTATCAAGTCGATGGGGCAATCATACGGCCTATGAGGTGGTAGAGTCTCGGCTTCCTTCTTGTCAAAGACGTCCGCATAGGACCAGTAGGGTGCCGGCAGACCAGGTAGATTAGCCGGAGTAGACAGAAGTCGAGCCAGGCAAACCGGAACAAGGCAGGACTCATGGCAATCCTGCCCCCAAAGGAGCACCTCACCAGATCGCCAATTCAGGACGGGTTCATGTTTCTGTAGCCAGGGTAGACCTAGCAAAAGGGAGTGAGAGAGTCCGGATACCACATGGAAGGAGATCCTCTCCGAGTGCAGCATTCCCACCAGAAGTGTTACAGGCTCTGTGACGAGCAAGATGGTCACTGGAAGGAGTCTCCCATCCACAGAAGTGACTGCTAATGGTTCGGCCAGACGTTTGGTGGGAATCTGATACTGCTCCACAAGGGGACGAGAAATGAGATTCCCAGCGGCTCCGGAATCCAGGTGGGCGGTCTCAAAGAAGCGGGTCACACCACTGGAGATAGAAACGGATAGAGTCAAGGACGGAGAGGATTTACTCTTGCCTAGGACGACCTCTCCGAGTGGTCCTAGACACTGGAGATTCCCGGCTTTACTGGACAGGAACGGATCAGATGCTCCTTACTGCCATAGTAGAAACAGCTCCCCTTGGCTCGGCGCGTTTCTTGGCAAGACATGACCATCTGGTCAATCTCCATGGGTTCGGGCGAGCGTGCCCGGGGAATTGCTGGTTGGGAGGCAGGTTTCTGGAAAATAGGAGCAAGACGAGGAAATCTTCTCTCCCGGGTAGTCTCCTTAACTCGCTCCAAGAAACGAATGTCAATCCGGGTAGCTAGTGACACCAGGTCGTCCAGGGTGGAAGGGATGTCACGACCGGCTAGCTCATCCTTGATTCATCCGGAAAGACCCTCCCAGAAGGTGGACACCAGGGCCTCGTTGTTCCAGGCAAGCTCAGATGCAAGGGTACGGAACTGTATGGCATACTGGCCCACGGTGAGACTCCCTTGACGGAGACGGAGCAGTGAGGAGGCAGTAGAAGTCTTCCGTCCGGGCTCATCGAAGACCTTCCGGAAGGCAGTGAGGAAAGCCGGAAGATCAGACACCAGGGGATCCCCTCTCTCCCATAGGGGGTTTAGCCATCCCAATGCTTCCCCGGTGAAGTGAGACATGATAAACGCTACCTTGCCCGGTCTGAGGGAAACTGATGTGCCAGGAGTTCGAAGTGCAGCGTGCACTGGTTTAGAAAACTCCGACATAAGACGGGGTCACCACCAAAATGTGGAGACGCAGAGAGCCGGGGTCCGGAGCTGGATGCCATGGCACTAGTAGGCTGAGGCGCCGCCGGAGCGGGTGCCGCTGGGCTCTAGATGGACACAGGTGGGATGGACAGCGTGTAGGAGGGAGTTGACAGACCGCAGGTAGGTCAGGATAGTTTCCTGTTGGGATCTCTGACGAGAAACCTCCTTGTACAGGTCAGAAAGCAAAGGAGCCTGGGAGGCACCGGGTTCCATGGCCCGTGCAAACTGTTACGGATCCGGGTGGTGGAACCTCTGTGCTGCGGTGCAAGGAGGGACCAGAGGGGTGTGACTAGGTATCTACTTGGCCCGACCAGGATTGCAGAGCGGCAAGCAGGTAAGCGGGCACGGCAGATAACAGGCAGGTGCTTCCAGGTAAGCAGGCTGGCGGGCATGGCAGGTAACAGGCAGGTGCTTCCAGATAAGCAGGCTGGCAGGCACGGCAGGTAACAGGCAGGTGCTTCCAGGTAAGCAAGCTAGCAAGCCCATAGACAGACTGGCGGACTGGACTGAAGGCAGACTGTCAGGCTGGAAAGTAGTCAGACTGGCGGACTGGACTGAAGATCAGACTGAAGCAAGGTAAGTATCACAGAGCAACAACCTTGCACAGGCACCTCCATATTGGAGGAGGAGCCTTATATAGGGAAAGTCCTCCGGCCATTGACCAGGGACTTTTTAAGACGGCGCACGGCCCGTTTAAGAGGGAGGGAGAGCGTGCGCGCCCTAAGCACAGAGCCAGGGAAGCTGCGTGCACAAGCAGCAGCTGCAGGGAGGCCGGGAGATGCCAAAGCAGGACCGCGGCGGTAAGGGGGACGGCGTCTCTGCCTGGCAGGGGGCAGAGGCGCCGATGCTACACTCATCCCCTTCCTTCCCTAGCCAGGGCCAAATGCCAGGGAAAGACAGGGCGAGGAACGTGTGCAGCGATTGGTGAAGAGCCAATATAGGGACGTTAGGAGAGACAGGGTGATATTCTATCAGCCAGGAGGTCTCCACTCCCCCCTTTCCCTAGAGTCTGGGCTTCCTTTCCCTCTTCCCTTTGTGCTGCACTAAGTCTTTCCCACACCTTGCGTGACACTATTAGTCTGAACGGAGCCTAAGTCTGTGTTAGCTAACCTGACCCCTGGGGTCAGTTGTTGCAGTACCAGCATCTGCCTAGGAATGATACCTGGTGGCTACCTGCAGCCCATCCTGTCTCCAAAATCTGGAGATGCAGTGAACACCAGGTAGCCGCTTAGCTACGCTCCTACCTAGGCAGACCCGGCTCCATTGGGAGTAACAATAAGCATTGGTGCAAAGAATACATATAGGTGCCAAGTGGAGGTGTACAAATAATGGGCTGCAGTCAGGGTATAGTGAAAGGTTGCTAGACAATGTGGATTGTACCTGATTCCAATATTGTTAAAATTGTTTACTGTACACTCTAGGTTGATGCAAAATTTTGTGTACATAGTATCCACTTGTTACAATACAAGTTGAAGGATACATTCATATGTACAGTATGCATACACATTTGCTGCCTGACGATGAGCATGACTAGTTCCCATACCAGTACCTTTCCTTTACCATTCTCCCATTAAGCAAGCACATCTATGACAAACTTCTAGTTGCATCTCTATTACAAACAGTGCCTGTGCACCATTTACATTGAGAATACCATGCAACAGCACTTTCTGCAACTTATGCTTTTTCCTTCTTTCCAGTATTGGTTAAGTTTATTTTTATTGCCTTTGAGCCTCTCTTTTTTCTACCATTGCTTTTCAAACATCAGAAAAAGCTGATCATTTCATTCACACAGTTGTTTCCCCAAAAATAAGACCTACCCCGAAAATAAGTCTTAGCATGATTTTACAGTATTTATGGAGTATGCTTGAAATATAAGCCCTACTCCAAAAATAAGCCCTAGTTACAGTCAGGGCTGGTGTCAGAGAGTAAAACTTTTCTTACTCTCTTAGGGGCCCCCAATGTTTCTTTTCTGTGATTAAAACTGCTTAAGGACCTTTGGTAACATCATGGTCATGTGACCCCATGATTTCACCAAAGGTCCATTAACTGCAGGAGTCTAGAGGTACTGAAGGGGAGACAGGCTGGTATGTACCATATGTGGTGTGTGTATATATATGTGTATGTATGTTCTGTGTGTGGGGGTATATAAACAGTCATGGCCAAAAGTGTTTTCACCCTTAAACAGAAAGGATCTATTCTTGCACAGGAGCACCCAAATGCCTATGTCTACACCTAATGTAACATAGTAACATAGTAACGTAGATTGAATAAATACCTAGGTCCATCCAGTTCAACCTTTCTCCCCCAATTGTACTCCCTACACTAACATACTAACTTACTAGGAATTGGCCTCACAAATGTATTATTACCATTTTTATTATTTCTGCACTATTACAATTAACCCGTTTATAATTTTTTAATTAGTTTTATATTTTGTATTACTCTTGTGATTCTAGTAATGGTATTACTAAAATCCCTATGCCTAAATTTGTTGATCCAGAAGAAGGCAAAAACCCCAGGACACATTGGGTCAATTTGCATCACGGGGAAAAAATCCTTCTTGACCCCGAGAAAAGGCGATCAGTCCAAGAACCCTGGATCAAACCTAATTAGGATGCTAGTTATGTAATTACTATTATCGTATTAAATGTACTAATACAGTGTAATATTTTACATAAGGTGTAATATTTTGTCTAATTTAACTGTAGCCCCCAATGTTATGTGTATCGAGGAAATCGTCCAGCCCTTTTTTGAAAGCTGTTTTAGTGTCGGCCATTACTACCTCTTGGGGTAGGACATTCCACAGTCTGACTGCTCTGACTGTAAAGAACCCTTTCCTGTTTAGGTGACGGAATCGCCTTTCTTCCACCTGTAATGAGTGCCCCCTGGTCCTTAGTCTGGTCTTTGGAAGGAATAAATCATGTGCTAGTCCTTTGTACTGACCACACATATATTTATACATGTAAATGAGATCCCCTCCGAGGCGTCGTTTTTCTAAGCTAAACAGACTCAACTTTTTCAACCTCTCATCATATGAGAGGCCTTCCATCCCTTGTAATAATCTAGTTGCCCGCCTTTGAACTGACTCTAACTTCTGAATATCCTTTTTAAAGTGTGGAGCCCAAAACTGGATCCCATATTCCAGATGTGGCCTCACCAGTGATTTATAAAGGGGTAACAGTACATTGGGATCGCCGGATTTTATTTCTCTTTTTATACATCCTAAAATCGTATGTGCCTTTGCGGCAGCTGCTTGACATTGAGTACTGCTGCTCAGCTTACTGGTAACCAGAATACCCAAGTCCTTCTCCTGTTCTGTAGCAACAGGATTACTTCATCCTAGGTGCATTACTCTACATTTATCTACATTAAATCTCATCTGCCAAGTGTTAGCCCATTCAGTCATCTTATCCAGATCGTTCTACAATATTGTAACATCAAGATCAGATTTTAATATCCTACATAGTTTGGTGTCGTCAGCAAAAACTGACACTTTACTCTCACTCCCATCCCCAAGGTCATTAATAAAGAGGTTAAAAAGAATCGGTCCTAGCACAGATCCCTGCAGCACCCTACTGCTGACTATATCTCATTTAGAAAACGTACAGTTTATGATGACTCTTTGTTTCCTATCATTTAGCGAATTGCTTACCCATCTGCATATAGTTCCCCCAAGTCCTTGGTTCTGTAGCTTCAGTATAAGGCTGCTATGTGGTACAGTTTCAAATACCTTTGCAATGTCCAGATAAATCACATCAGCAGCATTACCAACATCCAAATTTTCACTTACCTCCTCATAGAACCCCAACATGACCTATTTTTCATGAATCCATGCTGATTATCATTTATTATATTATTCTCTGCGATATAACTCAGCAGGTCATCTCTTATGATGCTTTCAAAAACTTTGCACACTACTGATGTCAGACTTACCGGACGGTAGTTACCTGTTACCTAGATCCACCTTTTTACCTTTCTTAAATATCGGTACCACATCGGCTATCCTCCAATCCTGTGGCACTACCCCTCTTACCAGAGAGTCTAAGAATATGAGATACAGCGGTTTGTCAATTACTGAGCTTAATTCCCTCAGTATCCGTTGATGAATACCATCTGGGCCAGGGGATTTGTCAATGTTTAATTTGCTCAGTCGCAGGCGTACTTCTTTTTCTGTTAAACTAGTTATATTAGGTGCTGAACTTTGATTTTGAAAGATTGTTAAAAGATCACTGGAATGGACGGTTTGTTGGTGAACATGGATGAAAAGTGCCTGTTTAATATCTCAGCCTTTTTTTTGTCCTCTATAATTATCTTGTTGCTATCGTTTTTTAAGGGGCAAATACCATCTGATTTTTTCTTTTTGGCATTGATGTATGTATAAAATTTTGGGGGATTTATTTTAATGTTGCTGGCGATTTGTTGCTCTGTAGATAATTTTGCTAGCTTGATTTTTTTTACATTTCTTATTTAGGTCTTTATACTCCTGAAATGCTATTTTTGTTTTATTTATCCATAATGGATTATTTTTATTCCTGGACATTTTATTACCAGAGGGTATAAATTTTCTACAGGATTCTAGTAGTATTTCCTTGAACATGCCCCATTTACGTTCAGTATCCCCAGTTACCATGGTCCCAGTCTACACGATTAAGCTCTTCCCTTAATTTGTTGAAATCAGCTTTCCAAAAGTTCCAGGTTTTTGCATTTCCTTTTTGAAATGTTTTATTGAATATTACATTGAAACTTATCATATTATGGTCGCTGTTTCCCAAATGCTCCCGGACCTGTATATCTGAAGCAATATTGGTCTATTTGACAGAAACAGATCTAGTACATTACTTCCCCTGGTTGGTCCATCTACCAGCTGAGAGGTAATTGTCCTGAACTGTGGATAAGAACTTGCAGCTTTTAGCACAACTGGATGATTCTATGTCCCATTGGATATCAGGATAGTTAAAATCCCCCATAATAAGGACCCTATTATTATTTGCTGCCTTTTTAATTTGTTCCAGCATTTCGTCCTCTACCAGTTCAGCTATATTAGAAGGCTTGTAACAAACTCCAATTAAAAGCTTTCCATTATGGCCATCTCCATATACATTAACCCAGACTGACTCTACATTGTCGCATCTTCCCCCAATGTCGACATTGAGCACAGGTTTTAAGTTGGATCTTACGAAAATACACACCCTCCACCTTTTTTGTCTTTCCTATCCTTTCTAAATGTAGTATGTCCCTCCATATTTGTCACCCAGTCATGGCTTTTATCCAGCCAGGTTTCCGTAATACCCACCGCATCATATTCTGTGACCGACATAAGAGTCTCCAGCTCAGCCATTTTGTTTGCCAGACTTCTTGCATTTGCCAACAAACATTTAATACTATTAGCCCATTTGTTCCTCCTACTCAGCTACTTTCCTTGCATATCCCAGCCCCCCCAAGATCCTCTATAACCCCTGCTGTCCCACTCTCTCTGTTTACTCTATCTATCCCCTTATTAGCACGAATACCCTCCCTCACCCCAGATCCTAGTTTAAAAGCTCCTCCATCTTCAAAATAATGCAAGTGCTTTTCATTAGCTAGAAATCATTAGTAATGGATACGCTGATCATTAATACAAACACTAATTTTCAGCTTTATCAGTAAACATGCGTTTATCGCTACATTTCAGCCCCATATACACAAATATTTAAATAGAGTAGGTTGATAAAACATGAGGGCCCCAAGTATACACCTATAAATCTCCTGGATTTCTTTGGTATTATTCACTATATTTGTTTTATATTTACGCGCCTTAACTTAATTACAGTACTTTAGTGTTGTGTTTATAGGAATATATCCTTTTTTTGTTTTAGTCTTTTGTATTGGTCTTATATTACGATCTTATATTTTAATAAATTATTTTTCCGATTCATAGAGGTTTCTTCGGTGCCGGAATATTACTTTATTCTTAGATTTCAGCAAGCGAAGGTAGTTTGCCCAAATAGCAAATGTAATTGACACAAGCTGCCCACCACACAGTCAAGATTTGATTGATAGAACATTTAAAATCTACACATATGAGTTTACTCTACATGGATGTGTTTGTACAAAACATTATTGTATGATGATTTATAGTTTTGCAATATTATCTTTATTTCTGCATACACAATGATAATGTTGGTACATTGAGGTTTTAGAGAAATCAATAGAATAAAAAATAAAAAAATAATGTTAAGCTTTTTATAAAAAAAACTTGAGAAACAATGGACATTTTATATAAACTCTGGTTTTGGACCAATAGATCTTAATAAGGATTGTCTCGTATGTGCTCCAGTATCTTTTGCAGCCCCAGCCAGGTTTCCTGTGCCGTTGGCAGGATTTGATTAGATGGAAGAAGAAAACCATATCGTCCTGTGTCCCTTAGCTCAAAGGCAAATGAATATTTGATTCCTATGTCATAGGTCCAGTCAATGCTTCCACCACTGGCTTGATCTGCACCAAGAAAAAATGTTATGTTAGGGGGGTTGTTAGGATAGGTCATCAATTTCAGAATGGTGGGGTCCGACAACTGGCATGGATGCATGTAAACAGTGTACAGCGCCACAAGGGCACAGCTCCATACATTGTTTAGTGCACCCTCCAGGGTATTGTAGCTTATATCCTATTCAAGGGGTTGTCAAAGTAATAGGCAACCCATTCAGCTGATATTAATACATAATAAATAACATTACATTTCTAGTGTGGCATTATACAATAAGTAGTATAAAGCTGTAAATAGGAAAGTCAAGGGTGTCTTCACGTCAGGACATCTCTGGAACCAGAAGGTAAATAACTGAATTTTCAATAACATAAAAGATCATCAAAGATGGACAATGCAACACAGAAAACACAAACATCAAAGAAAGAACACAAACTAAGTCACAGGATAATCAGGGATAAAAAAATGCACCCCTAGATCACTAGGTGTGGCACACTTTGCATCACCAAGGATAGATACTAAAATAATGGATGACAAGAGAGATCTTCTTCATAACCAGGAATGGTTGATGAACTTGGTACTTCAAAGTTGTCCATTGGGTCATTAGTAGTGATGAGCGAGCATGCTTGCTCCTGCTCTGTACTCGCCTGAGTATCTCACTGCTCGAGATGCTCGGCGAGTATTTCCAGGATGCTCGGGCGGGAGCTCGAGTCCCCGCCCCGCATTTTTTGTGCTGTTTTAACAGTGAATAAACATGCGGGGATTTCCTGACACTCACTGTAATGCCGCAGCCATGTTGGTTGTGGCATTACAGTGATTGGCTGGCCGCATAGCATCATCGGGTCTATATCAGACCCGGTGACCCTATGCTCATCACAGTCTACCCTTCAGACAGGCAAAGTAGGGAGAGGTGCTGCTGAGCTAGGGAGAGAATTGGCGGTTTATTAGTGAGGTATTAGATATTCCATAGCTGCAGTTAGGTCCATATATATTTGGACAGAGACAACATTTTTCTAATTTTGGTTCTAGACATTACCACAATGAATTTTAAACAAAACAATTCAGATGCAGTTGAAGTTCAGACTTTCAGCTTTTATTTGAGGGTATCCACATTAAAATTGGATGAAGGGTTTAGGAGTTTCAGCTCCTTAACATGTGCCACCCTGTTTTTAAAGGGACCAAAAGTAATTGGACAGATTAAATAATTGTAAATAAAATGTTCATTTCTAGTACTTGGTTGAAAATCCTTTGTTGGCATCAGACGTGATCCGATATTACTGCCGTAATGATCGTGACATTTTGGGGAGCGTGCCAGATATTACACTCCATTTAAAGTTTAACAGTTGTGTGTTTTTCAAACCTATTTACACTTGGTCGCAGACCAATAGCATATCTGTGAACAATACTGTCAGAGTATTATGCCATTTTTATGGACTGACAATAAAACATACAAAAACGAAGCTAAAGTGGATTTTCCTTGAAAAAATGTTAAGAAACATTATTTTCAGAGTCATGACTTGTATATGAGGCCAAATAAATAGTAAAAAAAAAGATATGGACTGTGGAAGAGATTTATGTGACCAGAATGAACACTCATCTCGAGCTGATGATACCACCTAGCAGCACCTATCCCTATTGTAAATGCATCTAACAGCGGTATCAATAGGGAAAAGAATAGATTTATATTTTTTTCTGCAGCACACAGTATAAGGCAATAATAACTGGCTGAATTGGTGTAATACGCTATCCATACTGCGATAGCTCACCCGTAAACGAATTTCAGATAAGACAGGTAATATTCTAGAATATAGAATCTATTTTAATTGTCCTTCCCATTATTATGGAGTGGGTCTCCTATACTGTTATTGCGTATACAGCAATTTCAAGGGCTGCCAAAAATTCACTCCAATACACATTTGAAGAGATGTTAAAAAAAAAACAACTATAAAAACACAGCAGGATCTTTAGTATAAAAACCAGACTCGCCAATGTAATCCTTGCAAGCTTTAACACAATGTTCACAAGGTAGACAGCAGCGGTGGTCGGTCTCCTAGACAGTGAGCAAACTCTTTCATGATGATAGAGGCCACCATCTCCTTAGCTTACTGGTACTTTTCTGTGGGAATGAGCTTGTCTCCAACCAGCCCGGAATATCCAGTGAATGGCACGCCATGGTTTGGTATTAGCACTGAGTACCAGAAGCGAAGCCATCCACAATTTCCATTTCTCAGGAATTTTATTTGGTAGACTGGCTGCCCAAACATTAGTTTTTCACAAACGAGCTGAAGACACTGAGTGGCAGTAGGTGTAAGTTTCTCCAGTATGACCTGTTTGTTAGATATCAGAGGGAGAACAGAATTGGGCTTTGCCAAGGTGCCAGATTGTATCTTAAGTCTTATAGATAGCTGGAGCCCGTCCACAGTAAAAAAGCAGCCATAAACCTTCACACAGACTTTTCTTAGCCAGGACCATATTCTTTAAGTCCATGTTCTCCTCCTCATCATCCTCCTCCTCATTATCACCGAATCCGCGTTGAGATGAGATGAGGCTGGACTGTGTAGCATCACCCTGTATAGTTCCTTGGTCCACCTGCAATGCCTCCTCTTTAATTGAGAGCAGCGAGAGTTTCAGTAGACAGAGAAGTGGGATGGTGATGGAAATTGTGGCGTCATCTCCTCTCACCATCTTGGTGGAGTCCTCAAAGTTTTGGAGGACGGCACAGATGTCAGACATCCATGCCCACTCATCAGCTCTTATGTGCGGAAGCAGACCTGAATTCCAACGGGTGTGTTAAAGCTGGTACTCAACAACAGCCCTCTGCTGCTCACAAAACCTTCTTAACATCTGCAACGTTGATTTCCAATGTATGGTGACATCGCACACCAGTCGGTGACCTGGAAGCGGTGACCAAATGCTGCTGAAGCACTGTCAGGGTGGCGGAAGCTGTAGCTGACTTTCTGAAATGGGCACTCACTCGGCGTACTTTCACAAGCAGCTCTGGCAGATCTGGGTAGGTTTTGAGAAACCGCTGAACCACTAAGTTGAGCACATGGGCCAGTCATTGTACATGTGCGAGGTTGCCAAGCCTCAGAGCCGCCACCAGGTTCCGGCTATAGTCACACACGACCAAGCTTCAGTGTTGAGAACCACAGATCTGCCTGCTCTGTTACAGATTTCAACAACTCTGCAGCAGTGTGCGGTTTGTCACCTAAACATATTATCTTCAGCACAGCCTGTTGCCACTTGGCCGAGGCAGTGCTGCAGTGCTTCCAGCTTGCGACTGATGTGGTCATTTCAGATATGGAGCCCAAAGAGGAGGAGGTGCAGGAGCTGTAGAATGTGGGGGCAACACTGATTGACCCAGGGCCCGCAATCTTCTGCATCCCAGCTTCCACAATATTAACCCAGTGTGCCATCAGTGAGATGTTCCATCCCTGGCCACAAGCACTTGTCCATGTGTCTCTGGTTTAGTGGTCCTTACCAGTAACTGTGTTGGTGAGGGTACGGATAATGTTCGGGACCTGTGCTTGTAAAAGCAACATCACACCAGGAGAAATAGTTGTGGCTGGGGACCGAGTACCGAGGGACAGCCGCCATGTGGTTGTGGAAAGCTTCCGCTAAAAGTGCAAGCAGTTGAGAAAAGTGGTAGTTTAGTATTGTGGCCTGTGGGTGGCTGCGTATTTGTGCTTGCGTTCCAAGGACTCATGTAGGGACAGCTGAACGCTGCGCTGGGACAAAGACGTGGACAAGGTTGCTGACTGTGATGGTTGCAAGTGTGCAACGACAGGCGCAGGGTGGGAGACATCTTTGCCTGCAACTTGGACAGAGGCTTGGCGTGCACGTACAACAAGGGAAGAGGCAGTGGTTTCACCCGCAGACATTGTTTCTGCATCCTGGCGTTTGGCCAAGCTAGTTGGGTGCTTTGCTGTCATGTGCCTAACAGGTGGAGGTCAGGCTGGTAGTTTTGCTGCCCCTGCTGATGCTGGCATGGCAGATGTTGCAAATGGCCTTTTTGGGGTTAACGGGACAGTCTTTAAAAAATAGCCAGACTCGGGAGACCTAGAAGTTGGACTGGCAACTTCCCTGGTATTGGTGTTTTGGGGAACAGGTGTCCACCTTGTGTCTGTGGCCGCCGCACTGCTTGTTCCTGTCTGTTGAGTGCTACGCCTCCCTTCCCCTCTGTGCTGCTGTCCTCGCTATGCATGTCACCTTGCCAGGTTGGGTCAGTGACTTCATCGTCTACCACCTCGTCTTCCACGTACGCATCCTGGGCCTCCTCCTGACTTGGTGGCAATTGTGTCTCATCATCATCATCCACCTTTTGTGACAGTAATTGCACTTTCCCACCATCACTTTCGTGTGACCATGACTGCTGAAATATTTTGGCATTGCTACATGCGATCTCCTGTTTCACCAGTTGAAGCGGACCGAGTGTCCAAGTGTGGGATCAGTTGTCTCCGGGCACTCGGCATGGTGGGAGGAAGGAGGATCAGGGAGAGGAATATGCCGACTTCAAGTAAAAAAAATCTCCCGGATCTGCACATTCCTCAAACAAGAATCTGGAAAAACAATTGTGCATGCCCTCATCATCTCCCGCCTCGACTACTGCAACCTCCAGCTCTGTGGCCCTTCTAACACTCTCGCACCCCTCCAATCTGTCCTAAACTCTGCTGCCCCACTAATCCACCTGTCCCCCCGCTATTCCCTAACCACTCCTCTCTATCAATCTCTTCACTGGCTTCCCACTGCCCAGTGACTACAGTTCAAAACCCTAACCTTGGCATGCAAAGCCATCCACAACCTGTCTTCTCCATACATCTGTGACCTAGTATCCTGGTACTTACCTGCACGCAACCTCCGATCCTCACAAGATTTCTTTATCTCCTCTTCCCACAATCACATACAAGGTTTCTCCCGTGCATCACCCCTACTCTGGAACTCTTTACCCCATCATACCAGACTCTTGCCTACCGTGGAAACCTTCAAAAGGAACCTGAAGACCTACCTCTTCCGACAAGCCTACAACCTGCAGTAACAACCACTCCACCATACCACTGCACGACCATCTCTACCCTCACCTACTGTATCCTCACCCATCCCTTGTAGATTGTGAGCCCTCTCTCCTCCTGTACCGGTTTGACTGACTTCTATACCAGGAAAGATCTTTGAACAAATTATTAAACAACATGTATGTAAGTACATGGATAAGAATAAAGTGATTAACCAGAGTCAGCATGGGTTTGTAACTAACAAGTCATGTCAGACTAACTTAATTTCCTTCTATGACAGAATCACTGACTGGGTAGATCAGGGAAATGCTGTAGATATAGTATATCTTGACTTCAGCAAAGCATTTGACAAAGTATCTCACACCATCCTTATTGAAAAAATGACCAAGTATGCAATGGACCAGGCAACTGTTAGGTGGATTCATAACTGGCTTAGTGATCGGACTCAAAGGGTGGTTGTAAATGGCTTCACATCCAGCTGGATGAATGTCTCAAGTGGGGTACCACAGGGCTCCGTCCTGGGACCTGTATTGTTCAACATCTTTATCAATGATTTAGATGAAGGAATTGAGGGTAAACTCATTAAATTTGCTGATGACACAAAGCTAGGAGGGATAGCTAATACTAGAGAAGAGAGAGAGAGGATTCAAAAAGACCTAAATAAACTGGAGCAGTGGGCAGCAACCAACAGAATGGTTTTTAACAGGGAAAAATGCAAAGTACTACATCTGGGCAATAAAAATGAAAAAAGCATATACAGAATGGGAGGAATAGAGCTAAAACAGTACATGTGAAAAAGACTTAGGTATACTAATAGATCATAGACTGAACATGAGTCAACAGTGTGATGCAGCAGCAAAAAAGGCAAATACAATTCTGGGATGTATTAACAGAAGCATACAGTCTAGATCACGTGAAGTCATTATCGGTCTTTACTCCTCTTTGGTCAGACCTCATCTGGAATACTGTGTACAGTTTTGGGCACCACATTTTAAAAAAGACATAGACAAACTGGAGCAAGTTCAGAGAAGAGCGACCAGAATGGTGACTGGTCTGCAAACCATGTCCTATGAGGAACGGTTGCAGGATTTGGGAATGTTTAGCTTGCAAAAAAGAAGACTGAGAGGAGACTTAATAGCTGTCTACAAATATGTCAAGGGCTGTCACATTGTAGAAGGATCATCTTTATTCTCATTTGCACAAGGAAAGACTAGAAGCAATGGGATGAAACTAAATGGGAGGAGACACAGATTAGATATTAGAAAAAACTTTTTGACAGTTAGGGTGATTAATGAGTGGAACAGGCTGCCACGAGAGGTGGTGAGTTCCCCTTCAATGGACGTCTTCAAACAGAGGCTGGACAGACATCTGTCTGAGATGATCTAGTGAATCCTGCTTTGAGCAGGGGGTTGGACCAGATGACCCAGGAGGTCCCTTCCAACTCTACCATTCTATGATTCTATGGTTGCCGTCACGTTTTTTGTTCAAGATTATTGTAATTGTTTTTGCTATGTATACCCCTTTTCACATGTAAAGAGCTATGGAATAGATGGTGCTATAATAATAATGTGGTCCAGACTCATGGCTACTGAGACTGGACCGTGTGGAATACACGGTGGTGGTGATGGTTGCAAACTGACTGGAAGCATTATTTATTTATCTGCTATCCAACCAATAACCTTTTCACACTGGTCTGGCTTCAAGAGTGGTATTCTGCAACCCCCCTAGAAAGTGGGACAAGAACCTAGGTCGGCATGATGTGGGTGTGGGTACATGTTGGGCTCCCTCAGCAGGCACAGTTTCATCTTGCCCATGGCATCGGCCTCTGCGTGCACCATCACCATAACGTCCACTTGCCCGTCCTTTGCCACACGCCTTGCCCATTTTAAATGGAGTTTAATATTTGTCACATTGACAAAAATGTCTGCAATAATATAGGATCACGTCTGAAGACCACTGTTTTAGGCAGTGACCTAGGATGCAGAAATGCTTACAGGGGTCTTCCCCATGCTGTTCCCATGTCATTTCAGCACTGTATGGATGTGTCTGATCTTGTCTCACACACAACATGACCAGATAAGGTAGTAAAATGTTACAATTACATTGTATTTTTCACCGTTGAAAGCAATGCAAATGTGCAAAAACGCATCAAAAATGCTATGTGTGAACAAAGCCCAAGGTGTTATTTATTCTGCTATATATGCAAGTCATTACCCTGGAAAGGATGTTCCTTAACATTTTATCCAGGAAAATCCATTTTGGCTTAGTTTTTGTATGTTTTATCGTCAGTCCGTAAAAGTGGCGTAATACTCTGACAACATTGTTCACAGCAGTGACCTGGCAGTCAGAAATGCTTCCAGGGGTCTTCCCATGCTGTTCCCATATCATTTTAGCAGTGTTCCCATTGATTTGGCCAATTTTGAGGCCCCCTCCAGACCTTCTGGGGAGGGCAGCCGGAAAAATGCTCACGTGTCCCATTGACTTACATTGGGCTCGTTGCTCGGGTCGAGCACCCAAGCATTACGATTTTCTTGACCCGAGCAACGAGCACCCAAGTATTTTAGTGCTCGCTCATCACTAGTCATTAGGATTAGTGATGAGCAAGAGTGCTCGTTTAACCCTTTAATCGAGCATGCTCAGGTGCTCGCTGAGTGTTTGTGGTGTGCTCAGCATCATCTATGTTTGATGCGTCGTGGCTGCATGTGTCACAGCTGTTAGACAGCTGCGGCACATGCAGGGATTACCTGTTTGTTAGGCAATCTCTGCATGTGTCGCAGCTATTTAACAGCCGTGACACATGCAGCCACGGTGGATCAAACATTGATGCTGAGCACGCCGCAAATACTCGCCGAGCACCCGAGCTTGCTCGATTAAAGGGTTAAACGAGCACGCTCGCTCATCACTAATAAGGATGGCTAATAAATACAAATACTTCTAAATATTGGATAAATAGCAGATAAAAAGAGTTGATATTGTTCCATTGACTACCAGTCTTGGAGGCTTTACCAGTGGCACACAAGGGTAAGACGATCAATTAGAGAATCACAGGGAATCACACTGATTGCAGGACTACTAAAGCGCCATATAACTTCTACGGCAATGAGTGCTAATATGTTTTCAAGAGAGCGTCTTCCCTTGCAGTGCCTATTTGCTTTAACTTACAGAAGAGAGTTCTACTTTGAGGTGATCCTCTCTATAAACTTCTTATGCCTTTATAGGGCAGAAGGAAAGGGGTTGTCCTAATAGTGTGTAATGTATATTAGTGTGTAAGGGGTGGGTTAAAATGTTAATTTAATGCTAGTTAATGGTGTTCCTGTGAAACAGTTTGTGGACATGTATTATATTAGATTCACAGCGTAACTTGATTTGTTACTAGCTGTGCTACAGCCCCAGAATATAAGGAATGACAGCGACAGTAATGTAACCATGTACACTTACAGATAGTGGAGCAGATTGTTCCAACTTTGTACTGGGTGCCATACAAAGAGCTCAACGCACTAGCTGCAGCTTTACCGACATCGTTCTAGAAAAACACAACAGATATTTAATTTGGATTAATTGTCATTATATAATAAAATGTGAGTCTCGCTCTTGTGCATAGTAATTGTGAAAATCAGTTTGCAACTGACTTACAAGTTCTGTAAAGTGAGCCGGGTTGCTACACTTATATCCATAAGGGAAAAGCAGAAGCTGGGAGTAGCTGTGGATGCTTATGAAACCTTTGATTTTGCCGTGTCCTCTAATAAAGTTAGCAATTGACTTTACTTCCACCTCAGACTCTGCCCCTGATCCAAAGTATGAGTCGGAGCAGGGATCAGAACTTGCTCCTGGACCTACAAAGAATTTAAGTTAAGTTACACATATATAATTTACATCCTTCTATGTAATTACAAGGGAAATCTTAGTTACCCCCAAAGCCAGCATTCCAGTTTCTGTTGGGGTCTACACCAACACATCGGCTACCACTGTTGATGGTGCGGGTTTTACGCCACATACGGTCCTGACAGCACAGAAAATTACATTTAGATAGCATTGCACTTTAACTTACGCTGATATCATTAAGATATTAAGAATATGACATCATCATAAACTGAACAAAAAAAATGTATTTTACAATTTGAACAATATAAGCCAAATGTGCTGGTGGTATTGTTATGTTATAGTATGTTTTACATGGGAATTGTTGTTACAAATTAAGTAGGGATTAACTATAGCAATGTCTTCACTGAGTAAATATTTCACTGTGATTTTGATTAAAGGGATAGTTCTGCAATCAAAACATTCATGGCGTCTATAGTTCTACAATCAAAACATTCATGGCATAGGTGTTAGAACCTTGCTGTTAGGTTTTTTTCCTTTGCTGGTCACATGACCTTGTTGGCCTATTTAATCCTGCTCCGCCCTTCTGGCTTTGCTGGACTTCATTGTATATCTACTTTCTAGCTAGCCTGTGCTCTATATCTAACTCTGTTAGTTTGCTTGGTCTACGGACCTCTATGTTCTATCTATTTTGTTTGTTCGTCTGTCTGCTACTATTTCTGTTAGGAGGTGTCCCATATTCCTCCCAGTCCTTAGTACTTGTAGGGATTCCCTCCCCACATCTATAGGTCTCCATACAGACTAGATTAGGACTTTAGCAGGTCTGATCGCAGGATCAGGTTCCCTGTTACATCGTAGGGATTCAGCTGAGTCCTATAGTAGGGACAGATCTCCTCTCTTACCTTAGCTTTGGTAGCAGAACATAACAGTAAGTCCAGCCTGCAAATTCTCTAAGGAAAGATTTTTTTTGTTCCATCATGGTGTCGGTTCAGGATTTGGCTAAACACCTGCAGGGACTCTCTCTGGAAGTGGCCGAGCTCCGTCAGCACGTGAGTAACTGTCCTGGAGCATATTTCTTGGAGCCTAAGGTATGTTTGCCGGATTTATTTTTTGGTGAACATCGAGAATTTTTTTCATTTAAAAATGCTTGCTTATTGTATTTTCGTTTGAGACCCAAGTCCTCTGGGGATGAATCCCAGCGCGTAGGGTTCATAATGTCACTTTTGCGCAAAGAGCCTCAGGAGTGGGCCTTTTCTTTGCAACCTAGTGATACATGCTTCAGATCAGTGGATAGTTTTTTTTCTGCTTTAGGACTATTATATGATGATCCTGACCGTGTGGCATCAGCTGAGACTGAGTTGAGACGTTTAAAACAAGGATCAGGTAATGTGGAAAAATATTGTACTCATTTTCGTCGTTGGTCCACTCAAACAGGGTGGAACGATTCTGCTCTGAAAAGTCTATTTCTTGCTGGGCTCAGTGAAAGGGTTAAAGACCTGCTAATTGCTTATCCTACACCTGAGGATTTGCAACAGGCTATGCAATTAGCTATACGGGTGGATAGAAGACTGCGTGCTAGGGTTAATGAGAGCAAATCCTCTGCTATGTCAGTTTCTGGTTATGATAATGTGTGTACTAACAGTGGTGAACCGATGGAGATTGGATCGGTGGCACCTCGCTCTCAAGAAAAAGACCGTCGTTTTTCGGAAGGCTTGTGTTTCTATTGCGGAAAATCTGGTCATTTGATTAAAGGCTGTGAGCTTCGTATGAAGAAAGAAAAAAAAATGGTCAGTCACGCCCGTATTGCCTGTTTAAATTCCAAGGGTATATTTTTAGCTGCTTCCACGATTGCTCAGGAAAAATTAATGGAATTTCGGTTGTTTGTTGATTGCGGGTCTACAGTCATGGCCAAAAGTTTTGAGAATGACACCAAAATGATATTTTCACATGATCTGCTGGCCTCTGGTTTTTATTAGTGTTTGTCTGATGTTAATATCACATACAGAAATATAATTGCAATCATATTATGAGTACCAATAGGTTATATTGACAGTTAGAATGAGTTAATGCAGCAAGTCAATATTTGCAGTGTTGCCCCTTCTTCTTCAAGACCTCTGTAATTCTCCCTGGCATGCTCTCAATCAACTTTTGTACCAAATCCTAACTGATAGCAGTCCATTCTTGCATAATCAATGCTTGCATTTTGCCAGAATTTGTTGGTTTTTGTTTGTCCACCCGTCTCTTGATGATTGACCACAAGTTCTCAATGGGATTAAGATCTGGGGAGTTTCCAGGCCATGGACCCAAAATCTCTATGTTTTGTTCCATGAGCCATTTAGTTATCACCTTTGCTTTATGGCAAGGTGCTCCATCATGCTGGAAAAGGCATTGTTGGGCGCCAAACTGCTCTTGGACGGTTGGGAGAAGTTGCTCTTGGAGGACATTCTGGTACCATTCTTTATTCATGGCTGTGTTTTTAGGCAAGACTGTGAGTGAGCCGATTCCCTTGGCTGAGAAGCAACCCCACACATGAATGGTTTCAGGATGCTTTACAGTTGGCATGAGACAAGACTGGTGGTAGCGCTCACCTCTTCTTCTCCGAATAAGCTGTTTTCCAGATATCCCAAACAATCGAAAAGGGGATTCATCAGAGAAAATGACTTTGCCCCAGTCCTCAGCAGTCCACTCCCTGTACCTTTTGCAGAATATCAGTCGGTCCCTGATGTTTTTTCTGGAGAGAAGTGGCTTCTTTGCTGCCCTCCTTGAAACCAGCCCTTGCTCAAAGAGTCTCCGCCTCACAGTGCGTGCAGAAGCACTCACACCAGCCTGCTGCCATTCCTGAGCAAGCTCGGCACTGCTGGTAGTCCAATCCCGCAGCTGAAACAGTTTTAAGATACTGTCCTGGCGCTTGCTGGTCTTTCTTGGGCGCCCTGGAACCTTTTTGACAACAATGGAAGCTCTCTCCTTGAAGTTCTTGATGATGCGATAGATTGTTCACTGAGGTGCAATCTTTGTAGCTGCGATACTCTTCCCTGTTAGGCCATTTTTGTTGCAGTGCAATGATGGCTGCATGTGTTTCTTTAGAGATAACCATGGTTAACTGAAGAGAAACAATGATACCAAGAACCTGCCTCCTTTTAAAGTGTCCAGTGATGTCATTCTTACTTAATCATGACTGATTGATCGCCAGCCCTGTCCTCATCAACACCCACACCTGTGTTAATGGATCAATCACTAAAACAATGTTAGCTGCTCCTTTTAAGGCAGGACTGCAATGATGTTGAAATGTGTTTTGGGGGTTAAAGTTCATTTTCTGGGCAAATATTGACTTTGCAAGTACAGTAATTGCTGTTAAGCTGATCACTCTTTGACATTCAGGAGTATATGCAAATTGCCATTACAAAAAATGAAGCAGTAAACTTTGGAAAAATTACTATTTGTCTCATTCTCAATACTTTTGGCCATGACTGTACACTGAATGTAATTGATGGGGGATTCGTGGAAAAACTCAATTTAAAACCTGAACCTTTATCATCCCCCATTGCTGTGGTTTCTGTGGATGGCTCCCCTTTGAAGAATATTACTCTCAAGGTCAGTGAATTTCCTCTCACTATTAATGGTGTTCACCATGAGAAATTGGATTTGGTAGTGTTGAATAACTTGCCTTCTCCAGTAATATTGGGTTTGCCCTGGTTAAAATTTCACAATCCTGTACTGGATTGGTCTACCAGTGAAATTAAATCCTGGAGCCATAAATGTTATGACAAGTGTTGTAACGGGCGTATTGCAGCTTTGGATAGGGGAGAATTGCCTGTTCCTATTCAGGATTTTTGGAGAGTTTTTTCTGAGAAGGAATCGCAGGTTTTGCCTCCCCATAGAGACTATGATTGTTCTATTGAATTTGTCCCTGGAGCGACTCTTCCTAAAAGTCGTTTATTTAACCTTACTATTCCTGAGAGGAAGGCTTTGGAGGAATACATACAGACAAGTTTGGCCGCCGGTCACATTAGGCCCTCTAAGTCTCCTGTGGCGGTTGGATTTTTTTTTGTAAAAAAAAAGGACGGCGGTTTACGTCCTTGTCTGGATTTTCGTGAGATTAACAAAATTACTGTACGCAATCCTTACCCACTGCCATTGATTCCTGATCTGTTTAACCAGTTATTGGGGGCCAAGTGGTTCTCTAAAATTGACCTTAAGGGGGCATACAATCTGTTGCGCATGAAGGAGGGTCATGAATGGAAGACTGCTTTTAACACTCCTGTGGGTCATTTTGAGAATCTGGTTATGCCTTTTGGTCTTACTAATGCTCCTGCATTTTTTCAGAATCTGATTAATGACATCCTTAGACCTTTAATCGGTAAAAATGTGGTTGTGTATTTGGATGACATTTTGATTTATTCGCCAGATCTGGAGTCTCATTGGCGGAGCGTGCGTGAGGTATTACAGTTATTAATGGACAATTCGCTTTTTGCTAAGCTGGAGAAATGTGAGTTCGCTGTACAGAGAATTAGTTTTTTGGGCTACATTATCTCCAGCAAAGGTTTTGAGATGGATCCGGTTAAGGTTCAGGCTGTGCAGGAATGGCCTAGGCCTATTGGTTTGAAATCGATACAGAGGTTTTTGGGTTTCGCCAATTACTATAGAAAATTCATAAAAAATTTTTCTAGTATTGTCAAACCTCTGACTGATCTCACCAGGAAAGGTGCTGATGCGGTTCAGTGGTCTTCTGAGGCCATTGAAGCTTTTGTGTATCTCAAGGAGAGGTTCACCTCTGCTCCCATCCTTATGCAGCCTGATGTTACTAGGCCGTTTTTGGTTGAGGTTGATGCTTCCTCTGTGGGGGTTGGCGCAGTATTGTCTCAGGATAACGGGGATGGATTACATCCCTGTGCCTTTTTTTCAAAAAAAATTTCGGAGACTGAATTGAATTACGATATTGGTAATCGGGAATTATTGGCTATTAAACTCGCATTTGAACACTGGCGCCACTTCTTGGAAGGTGCGGAATTTCCCGTTCAGGTTCTTACGGATCATAAAAATCTGATATATCTTGATGCTGCCAAGCGCCTGAATGCCCGTCAGGCTAGGTGGGCACTGTTTTTCTCGCGGTTTAATTTCTCCGTTACTTACATCCCTGGTACTAAGAATGTTAAGGCGGATGCCTTGTCTCGCAGTTTTTCTCCCATAGTCGGTGCTGAGAAAGAGGAAAACATTTTACAAGAAGGTGTTGTGATAGCTGCTTTAGACTCCGTTTTGGAAGATGAGATTCTTAAAGCTCAGGAGAATGCCCCATCTAACACTCCTCATGGGAGGTTGTTTGTGCCTGGGACCTTTAGGAGAGATTTGTTTGTTGAGTGTCACGAATCTCGGTTGGCAGGTCATCCCGGAATCTCTGAGACCAAGAGACTGGTGGGTCACAGTTTTTGGTGGCCTGGATGGCAGAAGGAAGTCATTAAGTGGGTGCGCCAATGTACTATATGTGCTAGATCTAAGTCCTCACATACTCCTGCTGCGGGGTTGCTTTGTCCTTTGGAGGTCCCCAGTGCTCCTTGGACACATTTGGCTATGGACTTTATAACTGACCTTCCCCCCTCTGAGGGTTTTACTGTCATCTGGGTGGTCGTGGACCGTTTTAGCAAGATGTGTCACTTGGTTCCCTTCGTCAAACTGCCCTGCGCTAAAACTCTCGCTAAGGCCTTTGTCAAGGAAATTGTCAGACTTCATGGCGTTCCTACTGACATTGTTTCTGATAGGGGTCCTCAGTTCGTGGCTCGTTTTTGGCGTGCCTTTTGTGACAGGTTGGGAATTCATTTGTCGTTTTCGTCCGGATATCATCCTGAATCTAATGGCCAGACAGAAAGGAAAAACCAGGATGTTGAGCAGTTCTTGCGTTGTTTTGTGGCAGACAATCAAGAGGGGTGGTCTGAGTTTCTGCCACTTGCCGAATTTGCTCTGAACAATCATACATCTTCTTCTGCTGGTTGATCGCCATTTTTTTGTTGTTCTGGGAGACATCCGTCGTTTGGGTCGTTCTCCAAGTTGGGATCTGCAGTGCCTGAGGAGGAGAATTTTTCCGGTGATTTGGAAAGAGTTTGGACGGATGTGCGTGGTAATCTTCAGGAGGCCAACAGAAAATCTAAAGACTACTTTGATAGGAAACGACAGGAGGTTTTGTTCGCTGTTGGTGACATGGTTTGGTTGTCCTCTAAGAATCTGCGGTTGAGGATTCCTTCTAAGAAATTGGGTCCCAAGTTTGTAGGGCCCTTTAAGGTGCTTCAGGTTGTCAACCAATCTGCTGTTAGGTTGGAGGTTCCTACCTCCTGGAGAATTAATCCGGTCTTTCATGTCTCTCTGTTAAAAAAAGCTGTTGTGTCGGATGGTGACGCCTCTGCCTCTGTTCCTCCGGTGGTGGAGGACGGGGAATATGAAATTTCTCGCATCCTTGACTCTAGACGGTATAGAGGTAGTTTGCAGTATCTTGTGGCCTGGAAAGGTTTCGGACCCGAGGATAACTCTTGGGTGAGGTCAGATGATGTTTCCGCGTCCAGACTTATCAGAGCGTTTCACAGGAGGTTTCCTGATAAGCCTGGTCCTAGGGGATCCGGAGGATCCTCTTAGAAGGGGGGGTACTGTTAGAACCTTGCTGTTAGGTTTTTTTTCCTTTGCTGGTCACATGACCTTGTTGGCCTATTTAATCCTGCTCCGCCCTTCTGGCTTTGCTGGACTTCATTGTATATCTACTTTCTAGCTAGCCTGTGCTCTGTATCTAACTCTGTTAGTTTGCTTGGTCTACGGACCTCTATGTTCTATCTATTTTGTTTGTTCGTCTGTCTGCTACTATTTCTGTTAGGAGGTGTCCCATATTCCTCCCAGTCCTTAGTACTTGTAGGGATTCCCTCCCCACATCTATAGGTCTCCGTACAGACTAGATTAGGACTTTAGCAGGTCTGATCGCAGGATCAGGTTCCCTGTTACATCGTAGGGATTCAGCTGAGTCCTATAGTAGGGACAGATCTCCTCTCTTTCCTTAGCTTTGGTAGCAGAACATAACAATAGGTAGTACCCCCATCAATCACAAATACGAAGCCATCATGATTGCAGTCGGGTCTGTTTTTCTCTGAAATGCTGCAATGTTTCAGGAAAACATAGTTCGAAAACCCAGCCGGGTTCCACAGGGTGAGCTCCAACCGGCTTCTTCCCGCCTTGATCCAGATGACTAACAGATCTCTCCCTATGTACATTTGTGGGTGAGACATATCAATCACCTAGAACAGAATGGGGAAAAGGTGCCAGGGGCCACACAGGACTAGTCACGTCTATACCTATAGTCCCCTTTTAAAACTATGCTTCCTCTGAAACCCTACAGCATTTCTGAGTTAGATATTCAGGCTGCAATCAAGCAGCCACGCTCTGGTTCACGCTGCCCATGGTTCAGGCAGCATGAATCAAGTAACAGGTTCCCTTTAAGTTTTACAAATGAAAACTGTCAAGTCTATGAACAAAGCATTATACACCTCATTTCCTACATCCACCCTATGTGCCTTTAAATTACAGTGATAATAATACCTAGAATAGCACTTTTCTACCTTTTATACTCACTTTTGTGTGCGAGTAGACATACCCATCAGGATTTGTGACAACCAAGAGAAATAAGTCGTAAGTATTTAACAGCGAGGTTACAAATGAATCACTTCCATGGTCGCTAGCAAGCTTTAAATAGAAAGTGAAGTGTTACCATAAATATATACAATATCTTGCAACCCAGTCCACAATTTGTAAAAATATATCATTAATTATTTTAAGATACCTTTGAAAATTGTTTTTTACAAGTGTAGTAAATATAAAAACGTTGTTTAGAACTGATTGTAATGAAATACGACAACTGTGCATCTGGAGCATTAAATATTCTGGTGTCTTTTGCCCGATGGTTTCAATGCAAGCTGCTAAATATGGGTAGGACCTTAGTATGATTTACATTTCTGCTCTTGAACCCTCTTATATCATAGTCCTAGGAGTTCACTGCACACAGCACCATTGGCATCATCTTTATTACCAAGACATATGTATGAAATATTTATATCTTTGGTGTAACAGTGTATGAATATATCATGTTTTAGTGATTCATTTCCTTAGTGGTATTTTTTATACCTTTTTGATTTCGTTATATAGAATTATTTAAATTGTGAAAATAATTCAGTTATTGTGAGAACATATTAACATAATTTTGCTTTAAGTGCTTCACATTACAGGAACATAAATTAGTACATAATTCTCTTGATACTGTCTGCATTCACATGAGTTCAAAGCGGATTTTTTTTGCCGTTTTAGACTAAAGACCCCCATACACATTAGATAGCTATTGGCCAAACGATTGACCTGTCGACACCTGTCTTTCCCGACTCCCCCATGGCACAGGAACATTTAACTGAGCACTTCTGAGTTCTCTTTGAGAGAGCCGCTGTCAAGCTCCTGTGTTATTGACTTATTTCCAGGGAGATCAAAAGGATCATCCATTGAGATTCAGCAGCCGGATCCTTCTCTCCCCTAACATCCTCAGTTGGTGGAGATTCTGGAGGCCCCTATACACAATAGACTATAGGCCTATTGGCAGGTTCAGACAACTTTTGTCTATGAGGGCAATTAATGTAATGTAATAGGCAAAAAATAATATCTACCAAAATAGTGATCGACTTGGAGTAATCAAATTCGGTAGATATTGTTGACAATTACCTTGTGTGCAGTCCAGAGAGCAGTAGCTTGTGTGACCCATTCACGGGAGTGAATACCTGCATCAATCCATATGCCAGGACGATTGGCACCAGTGCTGAACTGTAATATCAATTAGCAGTTTCAGTAAAACAAATATATTTAGATAGTTCACAATGTATTAGTCCCTGTCTATATAAGACTTTTTTTCTTCATCACTGAGGTTGAATCTCAGATTCTAGATGCAGTTATTTTATAGGTTTTCTCCTAGTTGGACCACCTCATTCAATACTCCATATTCTATCATATGAACAGCATTTTGAATTCTTTTCAAAAGTTTTACCTTAAGAACATAGAGAGGACGTCCCTCATATGATAGTCCAATCTGCTGTTTGCTGACTATTGATTTGTAGTCCAGAACAATAGCATCAATGGCGTTGAACAGCTGACATAAAGAAGAAATGTTACATAAGTCTTTCACTAACAGAATGATACCATTGTAATATGTTCATGCATAGTATCTTTTTTCACACTGTAAATATGACTTAATACATTGCAGAAAATCATAGACAATTAGCCTATGTTCACCTCTAAATACATTTCCTTCCTTACATTGTCTAATGTATGATAAGCTCCATAGTTGAAAGCACCAGAGCTGCGTTCCTTCTTCATATTGATTTCCATCTCCTGCTTCTCTGCATTAATCACCTCCTATAACATGTAGATAAAAGTAGTCAATACACTCTATAGCAAAGGACTATATACTTTCATTTCTTAGTGATATATACCGTAATCACTTTCATCAATAGGGTGTACCCATCCCATTATCACATTCGCTATTAAAAGATTTTTCAAGCAGAGGACATGCAGACTACTGTCGAAGTTATGTAGATGTCTATTGTGAATTTTTATTAAATTTATCTACATTAAAACTCATCTGCCAAGTGTATGCCCATTGAGTCATCTTATCCAGATCATTTTGCAATATTGTAGTGTCAAGGTTAGATTTTAGTATCCTTCGTCTTTTGTGAATTTTGATTGTCTGACCATGTACGGAACACAGTCTAATCATACCACAGCTCAGGGCCAGACCGGGACAAAAAAGCAGCCCTGCCACACAAACCCCACCAGCCCCCATACTATAACATCCCTCAGGCCCGATATGTGAATTTTGAATTTTACGTTGTCGTGCCCCTCACCACTCTCTTAAAGCGAACCCGTCAGCAGGATTTAGCCCGCATGGCTATAATGGCGCTGTGATCCTGATTAATCTGATACTTGATGTGAAGGGATCTGATCAGTGGTTGTTTAATACTCACCTTATGAAGTTTTCAGAGAATGACATCTTGTGTGCTTCAGGGCGAGACATGGGGCAGGGCCTAAATGGCGCCGGAGGCGGGTCATACGCAAATCCAGCATCGCGGACCCCGGGGACGGTTATGCAGCCTGGTGGACTGCTGCCGAACACTTTCCGGGTCAAAAGGAAAGCAACCAACTTAAATGATAAACCCTTCCGTGTTAACGCACACAGGAACGGGTATAGCGGTTCACTCTATCTCCGTTCACTGCACGGAAGATGCGCGACCGGGGAAGTAGCTGTAGCTCTGTTAACTACACAGGAACAACACTGGATGCGTGGGTGACTACGCCGACGGGTACACGTGCCTCCAACAGGTGTGCTACCGGACTGCAGGGTATTACTCCACGTGGCTGACAGGTGATAGCCGTGGACAGGACGTCCGACAGGCTGCTCGGGGTGTTAGGCGACCCCTATGGCAGAGCCAGACTGCAAGACGGAGCTACCTGCCTATTTCCACTAGCCTGCCTATTTCCACTACACCTGCCTATGGAAACTACGTGGAACACAGTTGTCCACACAACAGCATCACTGCTCAATGATCAGAGCGTGCCGCCATGTTTGTGGGCGGTCTTTTAAAGACTAAGCCCTGCCCACCTTTGCACTATTGGTGACGTCACCCGCGACCAATCAGGCGGTGCCAGGTCACCGGATCAGGTGGTTGCCAAACCACCAATCACGATCCGCCAGGTCACGGACATGCTCAGTGCGGAGAATCCTGGACTTAGGCTCCAACAGCCCTGTCTCCCTCTGCAACCTACTCTTAACATTGCTAGGCACAAATACCCAAGAGACAATCTGTACATCTCGTGGACCAACTAGGCGTTGGGGCTGACAATGATGCTGAGCAGCATCAGCCCTGGCTGGACTGAAATGGGAGACCACAGAAGGTTCTGGACCCATTTCAAATCCAGCAACAGCCTGACACCTAACAGATAGTCTCAGGGTTCTGTTTCAAGTGCAGAAAACATCATGAAGACCAAGGCAGGTCCAAGATACTGTTGTGGTGAAGTTTAAAGCTGGATTTGGATACAAAAAGATTTCCCAAGTTTTAAACATCTCAAGGAGCACAGTGTAAGCGATCATATTGAAATGGAAGGAGTATCAGACCACTGCAAATCTACCAAGACCCGGCCGTCCCTCTAAACTTTCATCTTGAACAAGGAGAAGACTGATCAGAGATGCAGCCAAAAGGCCCATGATCACTCTGCATGAACTGGAGAGATCTACAGCTGAGGTGGGAGAGTCTGTCAATAGGACAACAATCAGTCGTACACTCCACAAATCTGGCCTTTACGAAAGAAGAAAGCCATTTCTCAAAGATATCCATAAAAAGTCTCGTTTGAAGTTTGCCACAAGCCACCTGGGAGACACACCAAACATGTGGAATAAGGTGCTCTGGTCAGACGAAACCAAAATCGAACTTTTTGGCCACAATGCAAAACGATATGTTTGGCGTAAAAGCAACACAGCTCATCACCCTCAAAACACCATCCCCACTGTCAAACATGGTGGTGGCAGCATCATGGTTTGGGCCTGCTTTTCTTCAGCAGGGACAGGGAAGATGGTTAAAATTGATGGGAAGATGGACAAAGCCAAATACAGGACCATTCTGGAAGAAAACCTGTTGGAGTCTGCAAAAGACCTGAGACTGGGACGGAGATTTATCTTCCAACAAGACAATGATCCCAAACATAAAGCAAAATCTACAATGGAATGGTTCAAAAATAAACGTATCCAGGTGTTAGAATGGCCAAGTCAAAGTCCAGACCTGAATCCAATCGAGAATCTGTGGAAAGAGCTGAAAACTGCTGTTCACAAACGCCCTCCATCCAACCTCAATGAGCTTGAGCTGTTTTGCAAGGAAGAATGGGCAAGAATTTCAGCCTTTCGATGTGCAAAACTGATAGAGACATACCCCAAGCGACTTGCAGCTGTAATCGCAGCAAAAGAGGGCGCTACAAAGTATTAAATCAAGGGGGCCGAATAATATTGCACGCCTCACTTTTCAGTTTTTAATTTTTTTAAAAAGTTTAAAATATCCAATAAATTTCGTTCCACTTCACAATTGTGTCCCACTTGTTGTTGATTCTTCCCAAAAAAATTTGAATTTTATATCTTTATGTTTGAAGCCAGAAATGTGGCAAAAGGTAGAAAAGTTCAAGGGGGCCAAATACTTTCACAAATCACTGTATATATAGGTGATACTACTGTGTATAATTGCAGTATCACCTATATGTATATACAGCAGTAGCGGTATCACAAACAGTATATATTGTATACACAGCAGTCCATATACATTATGAAGGTGATACTGTGACTACTGTATATAAATTATATAGGTGATGCATATACAGCAGTAGCACCTGTATAATGTATATACAGCAGTAGCACCTGTATAATGTATATGGACTGCTGTATATACATTATATAGATGCTACTGCTGTGTATAATTGCAGTATCACCTACAAAATATATATACAACAGTCTTTATACATTATATAGGTGATACTGCAATTATACACAGCAGTAGCATTTATATAATGTATATACAGCAGTCCATATACATTATACAGGTGATACTGACTGCTGTATATAGATACATGTTCTATATTGGGAGTGGACTCACCCAGATCCCTACGATGGCAGGAGGAGGTGAAGAGCTGCAGCGTGTCCAGCATCAGGCCTGCAGATGATCCTTGGAGGCGGTGAGAGGATCCCTGCTGGAAGCGGTGAGAGTATCCCTGCTGGGGCCAGTGAGAAGATCCCTGCTGTGGCCAGTGAGAGGATACCTGCTGGGGCTGGTGAGAGGATGCCTGCTGGGGCCGGTGAGAGGATCCCTGCTGGGGCCGGTGAGAGGATCCCTGCTGGGGCCTGTGAGAGGATCCCTGCTGGGGCTGGTGAGAGGATCCCTGCTGGGGCCGGTGAGAAGATCCATTCCCTGGGGCCGGTGAGAGGATCCCTGCGGGGGCCGGTGAGAGGATCCCTGCTGCGGCCAGTGAAAGGATCCCTGCTGGGGCTGGTGAGAGGATCCCTGCTGGGGCTGGTGAGAGGATCCCTGCTGGGGCCTGTGGGAGGATCCCTGCTGGGGCCGGTGAGAGGATCCCTGGGCCGGTGAGAGGATCCCTCCTGGGGCCGGCGAGAGGATCCCTGCTGGGGCTGGTGAGAGGATCCCTGCTGGGGCCGGTGAGAGGATCCATTCCCTGGGGCCAGTGAGAGGGTCCCTGCTGGGGCTGGTGAGAGGATCCCTGCTGGGGCCGGTTAGAGGATCCCTGCTGGGGCTGGTGACAGGATCCCTGCTGGGGCCGGTGAGAGGATCCAATCCATGGGGCCGGTGAGTAGCGTGCAACTGCGCCCCCAAAAAACATTCTGACACTGATACAGACCATGCCAGCGTCAGACAGGGCCCTGTGCGTGCCGTGGCGGCCCTTTAAAACTTTTTAATAAGCCCCTGTGTGCCGCTCTCTCTCCCCTGCACGCGCTGAGAAGGGCTGCCGCGGCTCACGCAAGCGCTGACAAGGGTCGCCGCAGCGCACACGGTGGCCTTGTCAGTGCGTATAATAGGGAGAGCGCACACACAGGCGCTTATTAAAAAAGTTTTAAAGGGGCAGGGGTCCACGTTACAGCCGAGAGCCACCGGGAAAATGCAGGCATTGGCAGATTGCCAATCCGGGCCTGCCACGGCTGCTGGGCAAGGGAGGAAGCAAAAGACAATACAGACATTACAGCAGGGGATCATAGAGGATTCATTTTGTGAGGTAAAATATTTCACTTCCTGTTTTTAAACAATATTTTATCTCACAAAATGAATCCTCTGCAGTCCCCTGCTGTAATGTCTGTATTGTCTTTTGCTTCCTCCTCTGCCCAGGAGATGTGGTATGTTCTATACACGGTCACACACAGACAATTTTTAAAATGAACTTTTGTTTGTGGAAAAAAAACTTTAAGTACAAAAACATTTGTTACAAGACAGATTGTGATTATGTGCATGTTTACATAGTATACCTGTAGATCCTTTATCATTATGGAGTAATCAATGTCATTGGATTCCAGATAAATCTTCACTGACTGAAGACTCTCAAACGGAACACGAATATCGACTGGTATATCTGGGTTAGAAGGTTCAGTCCAAAAATCAAGCTGCAATGAAAGAAATGTAATATCTCCATTATACACTGCTCAAAAAAATAAAGGGAACACTGAAATAACACATCCTAGATCTGAATGAATTAAATATTCTCATTGAATACTTTGTTCTGTACAAAGTTGAATGTGCTGACAACAAAATCACACAAAAATCATCATTGGAAATCAAATTTATTAACCAATGGAGGCCTGGATTTGCAGTCACCCCCAAAATTAAAGTGGAAAAACACACTACAGGCTGATCCAACTTTAATGTAATGTCCTTAAAACAAGTCAAAATGAGGCTCAGTATTGTGTGTGGCCTCCACGTACCTGTATGACCTCCCTACAACGCCTGGGCATGCTCCTGATGAGGTTGCGGATGGTCTCCTGTGGAATCTCCTCCCAGACCTGGACTAAAGCATCCACCAACTCCAGGACAGTCTGTGGTGCAACGTGACGTTGGTGGATGGAGCGAGACATGATGTCCCAGATGTGCTCTATCGGATTCAGGTCTGGGAAACGGGAGGGCCAGTCCATAGCTTCAAGGCCTTCATCTTGCAGGAACTGCTGACACACTCCAGCCACATGAGGTCAGGCATTGTCCTGCATTAGGAGGAACCCATGGCCAACCGCACCAGCATATGGTCTCACAAGGGGTCTGAGGATCTCATCTCGGTACCTAATGGCAGTCAGGCTACCTCTGGCGAGCACATGGAGGGCTGTGCGGCCCTCCAAAGAAATGCCACCCCACACCATTACTGACCCACTGCCAAACCGGTCATTGCTGAAGGATGATGCAGGCAGCAGATCGCTCTCCACGGCGTCTCCAGACTCTGTCACGTCTGTCACATGTGCTCAGTGTGAACCTGCTCTCATCTGTGAAGAGCTCAGGGCGCCAGGGGCGACTTTGCCAATCCTGGTGTTCTGTGGCAAAGGCAAAGCATCCTGCACGGTGTTGGGCTGTGAGCACAACCCCCATCTGTGGATGTCGGGCCCTCATACCACCCTCATGGAGTCTGTTTCTAACAGTTTGTGCAGACACATGCACATTTGTGACCTGCTGGAGGTCATTTTGCAGGGCTCTGGCAGTGCTCCTCCTGTTCCTCCTTGCACAAAGGCAGAGGTAGCGGTCCTGCTGCTGGGTTGTTGCCCTCCTACGGCCCCCTCCACATCTCCTGGTGTACTGGCCTGTCTCCTGGTAGCGCCTCCAGCCTCTGGACACTACGCTGACAGACACAACAAACCTTCTTGCCACAGCTCGCATTGATGTGCCATCCTAGATGAGCTGTACTACCTGAGCAACTTCTGTGAGTTGTAGAGTCCCTCTCATGCTGCCACGAGTGTGAAAGCACAACCAACATTCAAAAGTGACCAAAACATCAGCCAGAAAGCATTGGTACTGAGATGTGGTCTGTGGTCCCCACCTGCAGAACCACTCCTTTATTGAGGGTGTCTTGATAATTGCCAATAATTTCCATCTATTGTCTATTCCATTTGCACAACAGCATGTGAAATTGATTGTCAATCAGTGTTGCTTCCTAAGTGGACAGTTTGATTTCACAGAAGTTTGATTTACTTGGAGTTATATTCTGTTGTTTAAGTGTTCCCTTTATTTTTTTGAGCAGTGTATATTTTATTCACAGTGCAAGGGAATGATATTATTTAATCTGCTTTATATAAACTATAATAACATGAGCCATGAGAAATCAGCTATATATGATATGTAAAAACTAAAAACATGTGTTTATAATCAAGTAACCATACCTGGAGGTGACCCAGTGATTGCAGATCTTGCAACTGATGTATTTGGTCACCATTTCTTGCTTTGATCCTAAGCACTTGCTCGCTGAAAAAGAAAGCTAGAGTTTATACATCTTCTCAGAGTAAGATTTTTCCTGATTGTATTAATGAAACACATTATACTAAAGTCTCATTCAGACGAGTATGATTTTTGTCATACATAAAAACATGGATTGTTGTTCATCAGTATTTTCTATACGATTTTCATCAGTGTTTGGTCAGTGTTTCAGTTTTTACCATCAGTGTTTCATCTGTGATTTTCATTGACGAAGAAATAAATATACATTGAAAAAATTTCTTAAATCAATTACAGTGTGTGACAGAGTCACTGGTGAAGTATGTGAGGGGAGGTATATTTCACTACGGCTGATAGCCTTAGTGAACTGAACCTCCAACTTTTATCCAGCATGTTATATGTTGGGGGGTTAAAATCACAATTGTGAAGGGAGTGGTTTTGTGTGAATGACATAGAGATGGAAGGGAAGTCATTCACCCTACCTCCACCTTAGGGTGTGGCTGAGCAAGGTTAAATGCTCAGTCACTGTTTTTTTTCCCTGTGTTGTGTGTCTGGAAAGGCAAGTCTCCAGGCTGTGAAACTTGAGCTCAGGAGGAGTTGAAGTGTGTTGCAGCTTGTGCGGGCGAACCCCGCACACTTATGGACTGTGTTATCGTTTGTTTTTTTGTTTTGCCAACTTTGTCAGCAAGGCTGAGTTTATGTTGCTGAATCTGCAGTGCTTTATGCCATTATAATAAACCTGCAGACAAAAACCATTCCTGAGTCTACTTCTGAAAGCAGCTGAGTGAGTCGTCTTTCCACAAGTGTTAATCACGAATAGCACACAGATTGCACAAAAAATGCCATCAGAAGATATTTCACGGAACCATAGACTTGTATGTATAATTTGGATCTGTGACTTGGATCAAAAATGGACATGTTTCCATATTCTATTTCAGACACACAGGCCACAAAAAAAACACAAGCATGAGAAAAGCTCCATAGACTTCAATTGCGTTTACGGACAACACTAGGACCCATAGAGTTTAATAGAACTATTCATACATCTGTTGTGTGTCTGTTCCATTAACCCCTTCACGACCTTGGACGTAGCTATATGTTTAGGCTATCACCACCATGTGTTTGGCTGACATGCCAACTGACACCCGCCACTCACTGCCGATGAGTGGTGCCCGCATCTCTCCCAGCAGTTTAACCCTCTAAATGCTGCAATTGATATCAATTGCAGCATTTAGAAGGCAAGCAGAGGGAAGTGGCTCCCTCTGCACTCCGATCGGCGCCCCCGAGAGGCCATCGCATCGGGGTCAATTGTTGCCATGGTGACCCGATGTAGTCATGACAACATCCGGGTCACCACGCACTAGTAAGCTTGTTTGACCATGCGCAGTGCATAGTCTAACAAGCTTGTGTCTGCTGCACTGATAGGTTATAAAGCATAGCAATGCTCCTGCATTGCTATACTTTACAACTGCGATCAGACTACAAAAAGTGAAAGTCCTATAGTGGGGCTAAGTAAATAAGTAAAAAAAAAAAAGTAAAACAAATTGTAAAAATATTAAAAAAAAATCACAAAATAATAAAGAAAATATCTATCTATCTATCTATCTATCTATACATGTATCTACTGTATATATATTGTACGCATAAATAAATATTTTTATGAAAAAAATAAACAAAAAGCACACACATATTTGGTATCGCCGCATCCAGGAAGACCCGACCTATAAAACTGTCCCACTGGTTAACCCCTTCAGTGAACAGTAGAAAAAAATGAGGCAAAAAACTATGCTCTTTCATCAAATCAGTATAAAATGCGATCAACAAGACTAATGTAAATAAAAATGGTATAGCTGAAAACGTCATCTTGTCCCGCAAAAAAAAAGCCACAATACAGGTCCAACAGCGGAAAAATAAAAAAGTTATAGCTCTCAGAATAAAGTGATGCAAAAATAATTCTATAAAATAGTTTTATTGTGTAAAAGCGCCAAAACAAAAAAAAAACTATGTAAATGTGGTATCGCTGTAATCATACTGACCGGAAGAATAAAGCTGCCTTATCAATTTTATCATACGCGGAATGGCTTCAAAACAAAAACAATTCCTGATTTTTGTTCATGCTGCCTCACAAATATCAGAATAGAAAGCGCTCAAAAAATGTCATGTGCTCGAAAATGGTACCAATAAAAACGTCACCTCGTCCCGCAAAAAAACAAGCCTTCACATGACTCTGTCAGCAGAAATATGGAAAAATTATAGCTCTCAAAATATGGAGATGCAAAAATTTGTTTTTTCAAAAAAAAGCATCTTTTAGTGTGTAACAGCAGCCAAACATAAAAAAAAGATATAAATGTGGTATCACTGTAATTGCACAGACCCGAAGTATAAATTCGTCTAATCACTTATACTACACGAGGAATGGCATAAAAAATAAATAAAACAAATTGTTCATCTGCTGTTGATTTGTTCACTCTGCCTCATGAAAATGGCAGTAAGGCTCAGCTCACATTTATCCTGCGCTCTGTGCTGAGCGCTTACATCGGGGTTTCTGTATAAATCTCTTAAATACGTGATTCAGACAGATGCTCCAGAGGAAGATTCCCTATAATGAGGCAGATGAGGACACTGTGGATGCCGTCTGGCTTATGATCCAGGAGGTGTCCGTCTTTTTAGGCGTACATAAAAGTAATGTCGGCCACAGTTTGTGCACCTCTGAAAAGAAGGACACCACTTAACAGAGGGCAGATGGAGTACAGAATAACTCGCTGCCTCATTCTAGTGAATGTATCACTCGGGGGTTTCATATGAATCACGTCATTCGGAGATTTCGTTGGAAGCCCTGATATAAGTGCTCCGCGTAGAGCGCCAGATAAATGTGATCCCAAACGTTATGTAAAATGTTTCCAATAAAATCTTCAGCTCAATCCCCTAAAAAGAAAGTTCCCACTCAAGTCCATTCTCTGTTAACGGAAATATAGGGGGCTTCCATGGTACTGGTAGTACAAAGGCTCTGGAAAAGCACTATGGCTCTCCGCCCCCCCAAAAGAAATCCAGCGAATTCTGCACTCCCAAATCCAAATGCCCCCCTCCCTTCTGAGCTCAACAGTATGCCTAAACCACATTTAGCTTCCACATGTTTAGCATTTCTGTAGCGACGAGAGCCCGCTTAATTTACGGGTGAGTGTCCACAAGCATGAGCTGGGTATAACATACTGAGTACTACAATGTATGGGCACTACAACAGCAGATTTGCAATTTTCATTCAGCAACATCCACTGCTGCTTGTTTCTGGAAAACATCCATGGAGTCAAAATCATCAGTGCACTTGTAGATAAATTCCTAAAGGGGTATGATTTCCAAAAAGGGGTCACTTGAGGGGGTATTCTGCTCTTCTAGCACTTAGGAGCTCAGTATATGGAGTCTGCACAGTATTCTAGGAAAACCTACAGGAGACAAATAACACTCCAGGAGGCAAATAGCGATCAGTCCTTCCAGAGTCTCGCCGTGTGGCTAAGCAGTACTGAACAGCCACATATGTGGTATTTCCACGTTCAGCAGAAATTGTGGGACATATGTTGGTGCCATTTTTACCTATTTCCCCTTGTGAAAATGTAAAATCATGGGCTAAAACAAAATTTTTGTGGTAAAAAAGTAATTATTTTTTCTTCACTGCTCAATGGTATAAAATTCTGTGATACACCCGTGGTGTAAATATGATCACTACACCCTTAGGTGAATTCATTGAGAGGTGTAGTTTGTAAAAGGAGGTCACTTATGGGGGGTTCTGATGTTCTGGCACCTCTGGGGCTCTCCCAGTGGGTCATGGCACCCGCAAACCATAACAGTAAAATCTGCACTGAATTATAGTGCTCCTTCCCTTCTGAGTTTTGCACTGTGCCTCAAAAGTAGTTCCCGATTACATGCAGGGTATTGGCGTACTCAGGAGAAATTGCACAACAAACTGAGAGGTCCATTTTTTCCTATTAGCCCTTATAAAAATTTGGGCTAAAACAACATTCTAGCAGTAAGAATGTAATTATTCTTTCTTCACCACCCAATGGTATCAATTTCTGTGAGGCACATGTGGTGTCAACATGCTCACTGCACAACTAGATGAATTCATTGAGAGGTGTAGTGTGTAAAAATTATGTCACTTATGGGGGGTTTCTGCTGTTCTGGCACTTCACATTCTGCTAATGTGACATGGCACCCGCAAACCATTCCAGCAAAATATGAACTCCAATATGGCGCTTCTTCCTTTCTGAGCTTTGTACTGTGCCTCAAAAGTAGTTTTTGATCACATATGGGGTATCAATGTATTTAGGAGAAATTGGACAGCAAATTGCATGATGCAAATTCCCCTTGTGAAAATAAAAAATGTGTGGCTAAAAGAACATTTTTGTGGGAAAAATTTGATTTTTTATTTTCACAGCTCAACGTTATAAACTTCTGTGAAGCACCTGGGGGCTCAAGTTGCTCAACACACATCTAGATACATTCCTTGAGGGGTCTGGTTTCCAAAATAGGGTCACTTGTGGGGGGATTCCACTGTTTAGGCACATCAGGTGCTCTCCAATTATGACATGGCGTCTGCTAATGATTCCAGCCAATTTTGCATTCAAAACGTCAAATGGTGCACCTTCCCTTCCGAGCCCTGCCGTGCGCTTAAACAGTAGTTTTCCCCCACATATAGGGTATTGGCATGCTCAGGAGAAACAAATTTTAGAGTCCACTTTCTCCTTTTACCTTTGTAAAAAATTAAAAAATTGGGTTCTAAAGTAACAGTTTTGTGAAAAAAAAAGTTCAATGTTAATTTTTTCCTTTCATATTCCATTAATTCCTGTGAAGCACCTGAAGGGTTAATGAACGTCTTGAATGTGGTTTTCATCACCTTCAAGTGTATCGTTTTTAGAATGGTGTCAGTTTTGGGTATTTCTGTCATATAGGCCCCTCAAAGTCACTTCAAGTGATGTGGTCTCTAAAAAAATGGTTTTGTAAATTTTGTTTGAAAAATGAGTCAACTTTTAACTCTTCTAACTTCCTAACAAAAAAAATTATGTTTCAAAGATTGTGCTGATGTAAAGTAGACACGTGGGAAATGTTATTTATAAACTATTTTGTGTGACATAACTCTCTGATTTAAGGACATAAGAATTAAAAGTTTGAAAATTCAAATTTCTGATTTTTTCACAAATAAACGCAAGTGATATTGAAATTTTACCACTATTATGAAGTACAATAAGTCATGAAAAAACAATCTCAGAATCAGTGAGAGTGACACTGGTCAGAATTGTAAAATTTGGCTTGGTTATGAAGGTGGAAACAGGCTTGGGGGGTGAAGGGGTTAAACTCAGTATACGTCCTGTGCTGATCAGCTTTTGTGGATCAGTCTCAGCTATGCAATAAATGAGGTTCCCTTAAAAACAAATATGGCAAATAAAAGCATTCCATTCTTAACAGATCCATTTTTTGTGCCCACAAAAACAGTCACAGACCAATACCCTGCTGCAATTAGATAGCACAACTGTAAACTTACCCTATAAAAGTCTTCTCACAGAGCACCCCTGCCACAAGAGCAGTGAGGAGCACCAGAAGCTTCATGATGAAGTGGCATTTCTGCACGCCAGACACAGAGTTATATAGGATTTAATATTTACATTTCTTGAGAGTGAGAAGCTACAGATGGTTAGGTATACCTCAAGGTAACTCACCTATATAAGGCATGGTAATTGCTCAACGCTTGGCTATCTTTTCATGGAACAAGTGTGTAGTGTGAACAAGTGTATTGTGCGTAAAAATGTAACATAATGTACATGAATATATGCACTTATGGATGAACAATGACTATATTGACATATAGAAAACCAAAAAAGAGAAAAGGATGCCAGACATATATAAAAACATGTTGCTTTAATAAATAAATATAAATTAATAAATACAAACATAGAAAAAAAAAGAGAACAATACAGGCATAGAAAACTGCTCATACAGAGGTGGGTATAAAGACCGTTATAGTAATGGTCAAGGTATACACTAAATATGCGGTGGCTCCATATGATGTAATAAATTGCTGACAGAGAATAGGAACTAAATCAGTTGTTGATAATTAGTTGAACTGCATCATTAGAAAAACATGTAACAGAATAACTTCCTATTAATAAAGGCTAGTCTCCACAAATATTAGTTCATCGTGTGTATAGGAAGAAAAATATGGGGGTTGATGCAGAGTTGCTGAAAAATAGGATCAACATCCAGGTATAGTGGTGTCCAATAATGTAGACATCAAAGATGTAGCATCGGCGTCTCTGCCCTCTGACAGGCAGAGACGCCGCACCCCTTACCGCCGCGCTCCCGGCCTGGCGTCTTCCGGCTCTCCTGCTGCTGCTGCCGGCGCGCGCAGCTTCCCTGGCACTGTGCTTAGGGCGCGCGTTCCCTCCCTCTTAAAGGGGCCGCGTGCCGTCCTAAGGAGTCCCCGGCCAATGGCCGGAGGACTTCTCATATAAAAGGCACCTCCTCCATAATGAAGGTGCCTGTGCAAGGTTGTAGCTTTGTGTTCTAAACTCTGCTTCAGTAACGTACTAGTTACCTGCCGTGCCTACCAGTCAGCCTACCTGGAGGCTCCTACCAGTTACCTACCGTGCCTATCAGCCAGCCTACCTGGAGGCTCCTACCAGTTACCTGCCGTGCCTACCAGCCAGCCTACCTGGAGGCTCCTACCAGTTACCTGCCGTGCCTACCCGGAGGCTCCTTCCAGTTACCCGTGGGAGTCACCTGCTCTCATACAAGGATAGGCCCAGAGTAGCACCTGGTCCCTCTGCTCGGTCCTTCCCTGGTTCACGGAGTCGATTGAGCCGCCGTGCGACCTTGGTCAGTCCGAGTTGATACCTAGTTACACCCATCTGGTCCATCCTTGCACCGCAGCACATAGGTTCCACCACCCGGATCCGTAACAGTTTGCACGGGCCATGGAACCCAGTGGCCCCCAGGCTCCTTCGCTTGCTGACCTGTACCAGGAGGTTTCTCGTTAGAGATCCCAACAAGAAACCTTCCTGACCGACCTGCGGTCTGTCAACTCTCGCCTGGACACGCTGTCTGTCCCACCTGCGCCCGCCTCGAGCCGAGCGACACCCGCTCCGGCGGCGCTGCTGCCCACTAGTACCATGGAATCCAGCTCAGGACCCCGGCTTTCTGCGCCTCCTCGTTTTGGAGGTGACCCCGTCTTATGTCGGGGTTTTCTGAACCAGCGCACGCTGCACTTTGAACTTCTGGCACATCAGTTTCCCTCAGACCGGGCCAAGGTGGCGTTCATCATGTCTCACCTCACCGGGGAAGCATTGGCATGGCTATACCCTCTATGGGAGAGAGGGGATTCCCTGGTGTCCAATTTTCCGGCTTTCCTCACTGCCTTCCAGAGGGTCTTCGATGAGCCCGGACGAAGGACTTTTACTGCCTCCTCATTGCTCCGTCTCCACCAAGGGAGTCTCACCGTGGGCCAGTATGCCATACAGTTCCGTACCCTCGCTTCTGAGCTTGCCTGGAACAACGAGGCCCTGGTGTCCACCTTCTGGAAAGGTCTTTCCGGTCGGATTAAGGACGAGCTAGCCGGCAGGGACATTCCTACCACCCTGGATGACCTCGTGTCACTAGCTACCCGGATTGACATCCGTTTCCTAGAACATGCTAAGGAGACTACCCAGGAGAGAAGATTTCCTCGTCTTGCTCCTGTTTTCCAGAAACCTGTCTCCCAACCAGCAACTCCCCGGGCACGCTCACCCGAACCCATGCAGATCGACCAGACCAAGATGGTCAAGTCTCGCCAAGAAACACGCCGAGCCGAGGGGAGCTGTTTCTACTGTGGTAGTAAGGAGCGTCTGATCCGTTCCTGTCTGGTGAAGCCGGGAAACTCCAGTGTCTAGGACCGCTCCGAGAGGTCATCCTAGGCAAGAGTAAATCCTCTCCGTTCTTGACTTTATCCATCTCAATTTCCTGTGGAGAGAACCGCTTCTTTAAAACCGCCCACCTGGATTCCGGAGCCGCTGGGAATTTCATTTCCCAGTCCCTTGTAGAGAAGTATCAGATTCCTACCAAACCTCTGGCTGAACCATTGGCTGTCGCTTCCGTGGATGGAAGACTCCTTCCGGTGACCATCTTGCTCGTCACTGAGCCCGTAACCCTTCAGGTGGGAATGCTGCACTCAGAGAGGATCTCCTTCCATGTGCTTTCCGGACTCTCTCACTCCCTTTTGCTAGGTCTACCCTGGCTAAAGAGACATGAACCCGTTCTGAATTGGCAATCCGGTGAGGTGCTCCATTGGGGGCAGGATTGCCATGAGACCTGCCTGGTTCCGGTTCGCCCGGCTCGACCTCCGTCTACTCCAGCTAATTTACCTGGTCTACCGGCACCTTACTGGTCCTATGCAGATGTGTTCGACAAGAAAGAAGCAGAGACACTGCCTCATAGGCCATATGATTGCCCTATCGACCTGGTACCCGATGCCACTCCACCCCGTGGGCGTATCTACCCTTTGTCGTTGGCCGAAACCCGGGCCATGTCGGAGTACATCGAAGAAAATCTGGCTAGGAGATTCATCCAGAAATCTACCTCCCCGGCTGGAGCTGGATTCTTCTTCGTAAAAAAGAAAGACGGTTCACTACGCCCCTGTATCGATTATAGAGGACTCAACCAGATTACTATCAAAAACAAATACCCCCTGCCGCTCATCTCTGAGCTGTTCGACCGCCTTAAAGGCGCGAAGATCTTCACCAAACTCGATCTTCGTGGGGCGTATAACTTGGTCCGGAGCCGCCAAGGAGACGAGTGGAAGACGGCATTCAATACCTGGGACGGCCACTATGAATACCGTGTGATGCCCTTCGGCCTCTGTAATGCTCTAGCTGTCTTAACTAGTTAACGACATCTTCCGTGACCTCTTATATTCTTGCGTGGTGGTGTACCTGGACGACATCTTGGTCTTCTCTCCGGATCTTCCCACACACTGGAGGGATGTTCGTTAGGTCCTGCTTAGGCTCAGGCAGAATCACCTATACGCAAAATTTGAGAAACGCCTCTTTGAGCAGACCTCTCTTACTTTCCTGGGCTATATTATCTCTAAGACAGGTCTACGGATGGATCCCTAGAAGGTCTCTGCCGTCTTAAAGTGGCCCCGTCCGGAGGGGTTGAAGGCGATTCAGCGATTTTTGGGCTTCGCCAACTATTACCGTCTCTTCATCCCACATTTCTCCTCCCGGACTGCTCCCATCTCTGCGCTCACCCGTAAGGGAGCAAATCCTAAGGAATGGCAGTCCGAAGCGGAGGAGGCCTTCCTCTCCTTAAAACAAGCCTTCTCTTCTGCCCCAGTGCTGCACCGTCCAGATTGCAACAAATAGTTCTTTCTGGAGGTTGATGCTTCCTCGTCCGGAGCCGGAGCAGTGCTCACCCAGAAATCTCCGTCCGGGAGAATGGTAACCTGCGGCTTCTTCTCCAAGCTCTTCTCCTTGTCCAAGCGCAACTACTTCATAGGAGACCGAGAACAGCTAGCCATTAAATTGGCGCTGGAGTCATGGCGTTACTTGCTTGAGGGGGCTCTGCACCCGGTGGCCATCTACACTGACCATAAAACCTGGCATATCTACAGAATGCCCAAAAGACTCAATCCGCGTCAGGCCTGGTGATCTTTGTTCTTCGCCCGCTTCAACTTTACCCTACATTACCGCCCTGCGGACAAGAACGTTAAAGCCGACGCCTTCTCCCGATCCTTCCTGTCTTCCGATCAAGAGGAGGAGCCTATGCATATCATCGATCCCTCCAAAGTGATGAATGTGGCTCCCTTGGACCTGTCTCGTCTCCCACCCGGTAAGACGTTTTTAGCGGTTCCGGATCGTAAGAAGGTTCTTCACTGGGGTCATCCATCTAAACTAGCTGGCCATGCTGGCCAGAAGAAGACCTTCCTGCTCATTACCCAGCATTACTGGTGGCCTACCCTGTGCAAGGATGTGGTAGACTTCGTCACAGCCTGTTCGTCCTGTGCCCGCAACAAGGTTCCCAGACATCTTCCAGCCAGCCGTCTCCTGCCTCTTCCCGTACCTGCTGCCCCGTGGCAACACATTGCTATGAACTTTATTACTGATCTCCCTGTTTCTGCCGGTTGTACTGTCATTTGGGTGGTCGCTGACCGCATTTCTAAAATGGCCCACTTTATCCCTCTGCCTGGTCTCCCGTCTGCATCCGTGCTGGCTAAGGACTTCATCCATCATATCTTTCGTCTTCACGGCCTACCCCCCCACATTGTGTCTGATCGCGGGGTCCAGTTTACTTTGCGCTTCTGGAGAGCTACGTGTAAGCTACTGGATGTCACTCTGGATTTCTCCTCTGCTTACCATCCACAGTCCAATGGCCAAGTGGAACGTATCAACCAGATCCTTACCAGCTTCCTCGGGCACTTCGTCAACGCTCACCATACCGATTGGGTAGAGCTCCTACCATGAGCCGAGTTCTCCTATAACAACCATGAGAGCGAATCTTCTTCCAAGTCCCCGTTCTTTGTGGTCTACGGTCAACATCCCCGGATTCCGTTTCCTGTCTCCGTTTCAGTGGACAACCCTGCCGAGGAGTCTCTGGTCAGCGAATTTTCCACCATTTGGGAGGACACTAGATCCGCACTTCTTCAATCCTCCGAGCGGATGAAGAGACATGCCGACAAGAGACGCCTGGACCCACCTCAATTCCGTCCGGGAGACAAGGTTTGGCTCTCCTCCAAACATGTTCATCTCAAAATACCCTCCTATAAGTTGGGTCCACGGTTCATCAGTCCATTTGAAGTCCTCAAGCAAATCAATCCAGTGGCCTACAAGTTAAAACTCCCGGCCACCTTACAGATTCCCAACTCCTTCCACGTATCTCTCCTCAAACCAGTTGTTCTTAATTCTGTTTCCGACGATACAGGTACCCCCCCAGCTCTGGTCTCCGTTGAGGACGTCTATGAGGTAGAGAACATTCTGGCCATCAAGAGGGTAAGAGGAAAAAACATTTTTCTGGTGGATTGGAAGGGGTTTGGCCCAGAGGAGAGAACTTGGGAACCCAGTGAGAACATCCACGCCCGCTTCTCCTTAAAAAAATTCTTTCAGGCCTAAAAAAGAGGGGGCATAAAGGGGGGAGTACTGTAGCATCGGCGTCTCGCCCCCTGACAGGCAGAGACGCCGTCCCCCTTACCGCCGCGCTCCCGGCGTCTCCCGGCTCTCCTGCTGCTGCCAGCGAGCGCAGCTTCCCTGGCACTGTGCTTAGGGTGCACGCCCGCGCGCTCCCTCCCTCTTAAAGGGGCCGCGCGCTGTCCTAAGGAGTCCCCGGCCAATGGCCGGAGGACTTCTCATATAAAAGGCACCTCCTCCAAAATGGAGGTGCCTGTGCAAGGTTGTAGCTTTGTGTTCTAAACTCTGCTTCAGCCCTCAGGTCCCGCTGCTATTCTGACTACCAGTCCAGTCCGCCAGCCTGACTACCAGTCCAGTCCGCCAACCTGACTACCAGTCCAGTCCGCCAGCCTGACTACCAGTCCAGTCCGCCAGCCTGACTACCAGTCCTGTCCGCCAGCCTGACTACCTGTCTCCGCCAGCCTGACTACCAGTCCTGTCCGCCAGCCTGACTACCTGTCTCCGCCAGCCAAGTGTACTCTCCTGCCCGACGATCTGCCTACGATCCAAACCCGCCAGTCTGTCTATGGACCAGGCTTGCCTGCCTACCCGGAGAATGCACTAGTTACCTGCCGTGCCTACCAGTCAGCCTACCTGGAGGCTCCTACCAGTTACCTACCGTGCCTATCAGCCAGCCTACCTGGAGGCTCCTACCAGTTACCTGCCGTGCCTACCAGCCAGCCTATCTGGAGGCTCCTACCAGTTACCTGCCGTGCCTACCCGGAGGCTCCTGCCAGTTACCCGTGGGAGTCACCTGCTCTCATACAAGGACAGGCCCAGAGTAGCACCTGGTCCCTCTGCTCGGTCCTTCCCTGGTTCACGGAGTCGATTGAGCCGCCGTGCGACCTTGGGCAGTCCGAGTTGATACCTAGTTACGCCCCTCTGGTCCCTCCTTGCACCGCAGCACAGAGGTCCCACCACCCGGATCCGTAACAAAAGACATAAACGGTGAAAAAGGGATTCAAGAAATTGTGGATACACGTGGTCTAGGATGTGATCCTATAGTGATCTGTTAGTAGTATATAGGATCATAAAAAAGCAGTGCCATGAAGATAAATGGCACCCATTTCTCCCACCTATTGAGGAATGGGAGAGTTTTCAGCAGAAAAGAGGAAACCTGAAAAAATGGAAAAAAATGTAAAAAAAAATTTAACTCATGATATATAGACATGTGTGTAGTTGGGTATGGCTAGGTTAAGTAGAGGAACAAGTGTCCTCAGAATCTACATATGTATAAAGTATAAGTTACACCAAAGCAATGCCCTATACCCATGAGGAGGAAAGATCATTAGCTATCAGGACTTACCCATTTATAATCCTGCTGTACCCAGACCACCGCCACAGCATACACCGCCAAAGCATACACCCCGACGCCCATTTTGCACTCTGATGGGCTTTCTCAAGGGGAGTGTGTATATAGTCAAATGTCACCCTCTTTATACCTGTCTTAATCGTCCATACGTGTAGCATCGGCGTCTCTGCCCCGTTCTAGGCAGAGACGCCGTCCCTCTCACCTCCCCGCTCCTGGCGCGGCGTCCTCCAGCGCTGCTCTCCCCGCTGCTTCCGGCGCGCGCTCCTTCCCCGGCAGTGTGCTTAGGGCGCGCGCGCGCTCCCCCTCTCTTAAAGGGACCGCGCGCGCCGTCCTAAGGAGTCCCCGGCCAATTGCCGGAGGACCTCCCATATAAAGGGCACCTCCTCCAAAATGGAGGTGCCCGAGCAATGTTGTTTGCACCTGTGTCTCACCTGTGCTTCAGCCCTCAGGTCCCGTTGCCAGTTACCTGCCAGTTACCTGCCAGATTCCTGCCAGCTTGCTGCCTTTGTCCTGCCTGATATCCAGTCACCTGCCTGCTAGCCTGAGGTCCGACGATCTGCCTTCCAACTCCTGTCAGTCTGTCTATGGACCAGCTTGCCCGCTCACCTGGGAGCGCACACCTGTTACCTGCCTGCTAGCCTACCTGGAGGCTCCGCCGTCACGTGCTGTGACCATCTGCCTTTCCAGAGACTCCTGCCCGCTCACCTGGGAGCGCCCACCTGTTACCTGCCTGCTAGCCTACCTGGAGGCTTCGCCGTCACGTGCTGTGACCACCTACCATTCCAGAGACTCTCGCTTGCTCACCTGGGAGCACACATCTACCATCTGCCTGCTAGCCTACCCGGAGGCTCTGCCATCACAGGTCGTACCTACCCTTTACCCAGAGACTGCCCCGGTCACTTGCCGTAACTCCCTGCCCGTTCTTCCAGAGACTGCCCCGGTCACTTGCCGTAACTCCCTGCCCGTTTATCCAGAGACTGCCCCGGTCACTTTCCGTGACCTCCAGCCCGTCCACTCAGAGACTGTCCCAGTCACCTGCTGTGACTGCCTGCCCGTCATCCCTGATTGCCACCCGCTCCCTTACAAGGACCGCCTCCTTGTATAGTAGCTCAGAGGTTCCGCCTCCCAGACCCGTTACAGTTTGCTCGGGCCATGGAACCCGGTGGCACCCAAGCTCCCTCGCTCTCGGACCTGTGTCATGAACTGTCCCGCCAGAGGTCCCAACAGGAGTCCATCCTGGGTCACCTGCGGAATGTCAATTCTCGCCTGGACACTCTGACTGCTCCGCCAGCAACCTCCGCCAGCGCCATGATTCGCAATCCGACAGCTCCGCTGTCCACCAACACTATGGTATCCTACCCCGGACCCCGGCTTTCTGCACCTCCTCGCTTCGGAGGCGACTCCGCTCAGGCTCGGGGCTTCATAAATCAGTGCACCCTGCACTTTGAACTCCTGTCCCACCAGTTTAACTCCGACCGGGCCAAAATTGCCTTCATCATGTCCCATCTCACCGGAGAGGCTCTGGCCTGGCTAAATCCTCTATGGGAGAGAGGAGACCCCTGGTGTCCAACTTGCCTGCCTTTCTCACGGCCTTCCGGAAAGTCTTCGACGAACCCGGACGGAAGACCTCATCCGCATCGTCACTGCTACGCCTCCGTCAGGGAAGCCTCACCGTTGGCCAATATGCCATACGGTTCCGTACCCTTGCCTCGGAGCTGGCCTGGGATAATGACGCTCTGGTTTCAGTCTTCTGGGAGGGTCTGTCCGGCCGTATTAAAGATGAACTTGCCGGTCGGGACATTCCTACCACCCTCGATGACCTGATAGCTCTTGCCACCCGGATTGACCTGCGGTTCCAGGAGCGTGCCAAAGAGGTCACCCGTGAGAGGAGGTTTCCACGCCTAGCTCCTACTTTTCAGCAACCCGTCACTCCCTCCGTCTCTCCTGAGCCTATGCAGGTCGACCAGACCAAGATGGTCGGTTCTCGCCAAGAATCTCGCCGAGCCGAGGGAAGCTGTTTCTATTGTGGCAGTAAGAAGCACTTTATCCGTTCCTGCCCGGAAAAGCCGGGAAACGCCAGTGTCTAGGACCACTCGGAGAGGTCGTCCTAGACAAAAGTAAGTCCTCTCCGTCTCTGACCTTACCGGTCTCTATTGCTTGGGGAGAAAACCGTCTCTTTGAACTCGCCCATCTAGATTCTGGAGCTGCTGGAAACCTCATCGCCCAGTCTCTGGTAGAGAGATACCATATTCCCACCAAGTCCCTGGCGGAGCCATTGTCAGTTGCTTCCGTGGATGGAAGACTTCTCTCGGAGACCATCCTGCTCGTCACCGAACCTATAACCCTACAGGTGGGAATGCTGCACTCTGAGGAGATCTCATTCCATGTGCTGTCCGGACTTTCTCACTCCTTGTTGCTAGGTCTACCTTGGCTCCAGACACATGAACCCGTATTGAACTGGCGGTCCGGTGAAGTACTCCGATGGGGTCCTGACTGCCATAGGACCTGCCTGGTTCCGGTCCGTCCACTTCGCCCTCAGCCTACTCCAGCTAATTTACCTGGTCTCCCGGTTCCCTACTGGCCCTATGCGGACGTCTTCGGTAAGAAGGAAGCTGAGACGTTGCCGCCCCATAGGCCATACGATTGCCCGATCGACCTGGTACCTGGCACCACTCCTCCCCGTGGGCGTATCTACCCGTTATCTGCAGCCGAGACCCGAGCCATGTCTGAGTACATTGAAGAGAATCTGGCTAGGGGATTTATCCGAAAATCTACCTCCCCGGCTGGAGCCGGATTCTTCTTTGTCAAAAAGAAAGACGGCTCGCTACGTCCCTGTATTGACTACAGAGGACTCAATCTCATTACGGTAAAAAACAAATATCCCCTGCCACTCATCTCCGAATTGTTTGACCGGCTCAAGGGCGCCAGGATCTTCTCCAAGCTGGATCTTCGAGGAGCGTATAATCTGGTCCGTATCCGTCAAGGAGACGAGTGGAAGACGGCATTCAATACCCGGGACGGTCACTACGAGTACCTTGTGATGCCCTTCGGTCTCTGTAATGCTCCCGCGGTCTTTCAGGAACTAGTCAATGACATCTTCCGTGACCTCCTGTACTCCTGCGTAGTGGTATACCTGGACGATATCTTGGTCTTCTCTCCGGATCTCCCCACACACCGGAGGGATGTACGTCAGGTCCTGCTTAGGCTTCGGCAGAACCACCTTTACGCCAAATACGAGAAGTGCCTCTTCGATCAGACCTCCCTTCCGTTCTTGGGCTATGTCATCTCCCAAACAGGTCTGCAAATGGATCCCGAGAAGCTCTCTTCCGTTCTAAAATGGCCTCGTCCTGAAGGTTTGAAGGCGATACAGCGATTCCTGGGCTTCGCTAATTATTATCGTCTTTTCATCCCACACTTCTCGTCTCGGACTGCTCCCATATCTGCACTTACCCGTAAGGGGGCTAACCCCAGGATATGGTCGCCTGAAGCCGAGGAGGCCTTCCTTTCCCTAAAGAAAGCCTTCGCCTCTGCTCCCGTCCTGCACCGTCCGGACTGTAATAAACAATTCTACCTGGAGGTTGATGCTTCCTCCTCCGGAGCCGGAGCGGTGCTCACCCAGAAGTCTTCTACCGGGAGAATGGTAACGTGCGGCTTCTTCTCCAAAATCTTCTCCTCGTCGGAGCGCAACTACTCCATTGGAGACCGGGAATTGCTAGCCATCAAATTGGCACTAGGAGAGTGGCGCTATCTGCTTGAAGGGTCTCTCTACCCGGTAATTATCTACACGGATCACAAAAACCTGGCATATCTCCAAAATGCCCAGAGGCTCAATCCTCGCCAGGCCCGGTGGTCGTTGTTTTTTGCCCGCTTCGACTTCACTCTTCATTTCCGTCCGGCGGACAAGAACGTCAAAGCTGATGCCTTGTCTCGGTCTTTCCTGTCCTCCGATCAAGAGGAGGAACCTACGCACATCATCGACTCCTCCAAGGTGATGAATGTGGCTCCCTTGGATTTAACTCGTCTTCCACCCGGTAAGACGTTCATAGCTGTGCCATATCGGGAGAGGGTTCTTCGCTGGGGACATTCTTCTAAACTAGCTGGCCATGCTGGCCAAAAAAAGACCTTTCAACTTATTGCCCGGCATTACTGGTGGCCTACCCTACGTAAGGACGTGGTAGACTTCGTCGCGGCCTGTTCATCCTGTGCTCGTAACAAAGTTCCCCGACATCTACCTGCCGGCCATCTCCTGCCCCTTCCCGTACCTGCTGCTCCTTGGCAACACATCGCTATGGACTTTATCACCGACCTTCCAGTTTCTGCCGGTTGTACCGTCATTTGGGTTGTCGCTGACCGTTTTTCTAAGATGGCCCACTTCATTCCCCTGCCTGGTCTTCCGTCTGCACCCGAGTTGGCTAAAGACTTTATCCGCCACATCTTCCGTCTCCATGGTCTGCCCCTCCACATCGTGTCGGATCGTGGGGTTCAGTTCACCTCTCGTTTCTGGAGAGCCATTTGTAAGCTGCTGGACATTACCCTGGATTTCTCCTCCGCTTACCACCCTCAGTCCAATGGTCAAGTGGAGCGGATCAATCAGATCTTGTCCAGCTACCTCCGGCACTTCGTGGATGCTCACCACTCGGACTGGGTGGATCTTCTACTGTGGGCCGAGTTCTCTTATAACAACCATGAGAGCGAGTCCTCTTCCAAATCCCCGTTCTTTATAGTTGGTGGCCAACATCCCCGGATTCCACTTCCTGTCTCCGTTTCTGTGGACAACCCTGCTGCGGAGTCTCTTGTCAGCGAATTTTCTACTATTTGGGAGAGCACCAGGTCCGCTCTTCTTCTCTCCTCTGAGCGGATGAAGAGATATGCTGATAAGAGACGTCTGGATCCGCCCCAATTCCGTCCGGGAGACAAGGTTTGGCTCTCATCCAAACATGTGCGGCTCAAAATACCCTCCTACAAGTTGGGTCCTCGATTCATCGGCCCCTTCGAAGTCCTCAGGCAAATTAACCCTGTGGCCTACAAATTAAAACTCCCGGCCACCCTACGGATCCCCAACTCCTTCCACGTATCTCTCCTCAAACCCGTTGTCTTTAACTCTTTTTCCAAAAATCCAGGTGCCCCTCCTGCTCCGGTTTCCGCTGATGACATCTTTGAGGTAGAGAGTATTCTGGCCTCCAAGAGGGTAAGAGGAAAAACCTTTTTTCTGGTAGATTGGAAGGGGTTTGGTCCTGAGGAGAGAACTTGGGAACCCAGGGAGAACATCAACGCCCCGCTTCTCCTTGAAAAATTTCTTTCTGGCCTAAAAAAGAGGGGGCCTAAAGGGGGGGGGTACTGTAGCATCGGCGTCTCTGCCCCGTTCTAGGCAGAGACGCCGTCCCTCTCACCTCCCAGCTCCTGGCGCGGCGTCCTCCAGCGCTGCTCTCCCCGCTGCTTCCGGCGCGCGCTCCTTCCCCGGCAGTGTGCTTAGGGCGCGCGCGCTCCCCCTCTCTTAAAGGGACCGCGCGTGCCGTCCTAAGGAGTCCCCGGCCAATTGCCGGAGGACCTCCCATATAAAGGGCACCTCCTCCAAAATGGAGGTGCCCAAGCAATGTTGTTTGCACCTGTGTCTCACCTGTGCTTCAGCCCTCAGGTCCCGTTGCCAGTTACCTGCCAGTTACCTGCCAGATTCCTGCCAGCTTGCTGCCTTTGTCCTGCCTGATATCCAGTCACCTGCCTGCTAGCCTGAGGTCCGACGGTCTGCCTTCCAACTCCTGTCAGTCTGTCTATGGACCAGCTTGCCCGCTCACCTGGGAGCGCACACCTGTTACCTGCCTGCTAGCCTACCTGGAGGCTCCGCCGTCACGTGCTGTGACCATCTGCCTTTCCAGAGACTCCTGCCCGCTCACCTGGGAGCGCCCACCTGTTACCTGCCTGCTAGCCTACCTGGAGGCTTCGCCGTCACGTGCTGTGACCACCTACCATTCCAGAGACTCTCGCTTGCTCACCTGGGAGCACACATCTACCATCTGCCTGCTAGCCTACCCGGAGGCTCTGCCATCACAGGTCGTACCTACCCTTTACCCAGAGACTGCCCCGGTCACTTGCCGTAACTCCCTGCCCGTTCTTCCAGAGACTGCCCCGGTCACTTGCCGTAACTCCCTGCCCGTTTATCCAGAGACTGCCCCGGTCACTTTCCGTGACCTCCAGCCCGTCCACTCAGAGACTGTCCCGGTCACCTGCTGTAACTGCCTGCCCGTCATCCCTGATTGCCACCCGCTCCCTTACAAGGACCGCCTCCTTGTATAGTAGCTCAGAGGTTCCGCCTCCCAGACCCGTTACAATACGCCAATAGACGCAGCGCATGTTCGCACCGCGCCAGTGCCCCGGAAGTGTAGGGATTCGGCATTTCGTTCCGGCAAGCGTCAGGGGAAATCCCGGTCAGACGTCATTAGCGCATACCGGAAGAGACGGAGGCCTTCACCCATACACGGGAGCACTGGTTCAGTACGCATGAGTCTGCCGTCGCCATACTTTTGGAGTTCTGTCCCTATCGTCTAGTTGTCAAAAGCTGTCCAGGTATGCACAATCCACACACTCACTCACACAAATCCGCACACACATACATACGGGGTAAGACCACCCACATGGCCAAGAGAGTATACAGAGGATATGGAAAGAACGGGAATATGGAATCGAGTGTGTCTATATTATGACACATAATGTATCCACAATTACTTGAATCCCTTTTTCACCTTTTGTAGAATTGTTATTTGTGTTTTAATAATTTTTTCAATAAAAATCTGCTTTATATTATTGCAAGTGGTTTTGTATTTTTTTATCCAAATATAGGTTGCCTACATGTAGATCCACTGCATTGTTTTGTCTATCTTTAAATAATGGGGAGATATGAATTTTCTAAAATCTCTAGCCTTGATGACTTATTTATGCTTTTGGAATATTTTTCTTCATCAAAGACATAAACTTCAGAACCGGGGGCGGATTAAGAGTAGCCGGGGCATCCCCCCCCCAGGTACCTGATGTATCACGTGACATGTCACATGATACCCATTAATAGATCATGTGATAGGTCATGTGAGTAACACACAGGTGCTCTGGTGCACATCTGTAGATGGAAAACGATAGAGATAGCGGGGCACAAATTTTTCCCTTATATACAGCACTATATAATATAGCACTATACAAAATAGAGCAGGGGTGGGAGATTCATTTTCCCAAGGGTACACATGAGAGACCTTGACTGTTGTGGAGGTCAAACCAATAGGCTGAAATAAATTTTGTTCAATATTAATATTAAGGAGAAGAAGGAAGGCCAAACATCTAAGGTGTGAGGTGAGGACTTGGGGATCTCATCATCACATGCGTTTCGAGCGGTACCTGCACTCTTGGACTTGATTTGAATGCTTCATTCAAACCAAGTCTAAGAGCGTAGGTGGCGCTCGAAACTAATCTGGTGATGAGACCCCCCAAGTCCATCCCTCAAATCTTAGATTGTTGTTGTGCATTTGTTCATCTTTTTGTAAATTATTTTTAACTTTTTGCCAATAAAAAAATTTGTTTGATATATACTTGGATCAGAACCTCAATCCTTCCTTCTTCTCCTTCATATACTGGACGCTGTTTCTCGAAAGGGTGAGCTGCTCTTTTTTTGTTCAATATTAATATTAACATATTAATTATTATTATTTTTTTATATTAATTGTTTGACTTAATATTGAGCAGAATTAAGTATGATGACATCCCCCTATAAACAGTATGAGTCCTCACATAGCCCCCTACATACAATATGAGCCCCCACATAGCCCCCTCAATCAGCAAACAATGCGATCAACCTATGGGGCCCTTATACATGTAAACCATAAAAAGAAAAAACATTAAAAAATTCTCTCTTTATTTAGTTAGTTTAACCCCTTTACCCCCCTAGACTGTTGCACCTTAATGACCAGGCCAATTTTTACAATTCTAACCAATTGTCAATTTATTATTATTATTTATTTTTATTATTATTATTATAGCGCCATTTATTCCATGGCACTTTGCATGTGAAAAAGGGGTATACATAGCAAAAACAATTACAATAATTTTGAACAAAAACGCAGCAGCAACTGGTACAGGAGAGAGGACACTGCCCGCGAGGGCTCACAATCTACAATGGATGAGTGAGGATACAGTAGGTAAGGATAGAGCTAGTCATGCAGCGGTATGGTGGAGTGAGGGTTACTGCAGGTCGTAGGCTTGTCGATAGAGGTCTGATGTGTTGGGGTAGAGAGTTCCAGAGTAGGGGGGATGCACGGGAGAAATCTTTTATGCAATTGTGGGAAGAGGAGATAAGAGGGGAATAGAGAAGGAGATCTTGAGAGGATCGGAGGTTGCATGCAGGTAAATACCGGGAGACTAGGTCACAGATGTATGGAGGAGACAGGTTGTGGATGGCTTTGTATGCCAAGGTTAGGGTTTTGAAGTGGAGTCTCTGGGCAATGGGAGCCAGTGAAGGGATTGACAGAGAGGAGAGGCTGGGGAATAGCGGGTGGACAGGTGGATTGGTCGGGCAGCAGAGTTTAGGATAGATTGGAGATGTGCGAGAGTGTTATAAGGAAGGCCACAGAGCAGGAGGTTGCGGTAGTCAAGGCGGGAGATGATGAGGGCATGTACTAGAGATTTTGCAGATTCGTGGTTGAGGAATGTGAGGATTCGGGAGATATTTTTGAACTAGAGTTGGCAGGAAGTGGAAAGAGCTTGGATACGTTGTTTGAAGGAGAGATTAGAGTCCAGGGTTACCCCGAGGCTTGCAGGACTGGGGAGAGTGGACAGCCATTGACTTTGATGGATAAGTCAGATGGGTGGGTTGAGTGAGATGGGGGAAAGATGATAAATTCAGTTTTATCCATGTTAAGTTTTACAAATCTAGCAGAGAAATAAGATGAAATAGTGGACAGCCATTTTGGGATTCTGGTTAGTAAGGAGGTGATATCAGGTCCAGAGAGGTAGATCTGTGTGTCATCAGCATAGAGGTGATACTGAAAGCCGTGAGACTATGAGCTGTACCAGGCCAAAGGTGTAAATGGAGAAGAGCAGGGGCCCTAGGACTGAACCTTGGAGGACATCGTTAGATAGGTTGCGAGATGAGGAGGTGGTGTGTGAATGGGAGACACTGAATGTCCGGTCTGTTAGGTATGAGGAGATCCAAGATAGACCAAGTGTGTGATGCCGAGAGATGAAAGAGTCTGTAGTAAGAAGGAATGGTCCACTGTGTCGAAGGCAGATGACAGGTCCAGGAGGAAGAGGACAGAGTAGTGTCACTTGAATTTGGTGGTTAGTAGATCATTGGTGACTTTAGTCAAGGCAGTTTCAGTAGAATGGTGTGGTCGGAAGCCAGATTGTAAGCAGTCAAAGAGGGAGCAGGAGGAGTGGTGGGAGGACAGTTCAAAATGGATGTGTTGTTCTTGTAGTTTTGAGGCATAGGAGAGAAGTGATATGGGGCGATAGCTAGTCAGAGAGGATGGGTCAAGGGAGAGCTTTTTGAGGATGGGTGTGATCGAGGCATGTTTGAAGCATGAGGGGAAGACACCAGTTGTTAGTGACAGGTTGAAAAGATGGATTAGGGTTGGCATGAAGACTGTGGTAAGGTTAGGGATGAGGTGGGATGGGATTGGGTCAAGTTCACAGGTGGTGAGGTGTGACTTGGAGAGTAAAGAGGAAAGTTGGTCTTCAACTTTCAATGGTGGAGAAGCTGGTTTTGGAGGAGGAGGATTGAGTAGATATGAAGAGGGGCTGTGAGGACTTTAGGCAAAAGCTTTGTCTGATGGTGTCAGTCTTCTGTTTGAAGAATGAGGCAAAGTCTTTGGCTGAGATGAGAGGAGAGGGGGAGGCGCTAGGGGACGGAGGAGAAAATTAAAACTATTGAATTATGAGGTAATAACTCTGGAATGCTTCATCGTTTCCCACTGATTCTGAGATTGTTTTTTTCGAGACATATTGTACTTCATGATAGTGGTAAAATTTGTTTGATATTTTTTGAGTTTATATGTGAAAAAAATGGAATACTGGTGAAATGTTTGAAAATTTAGCAATTTTCAACCGTTTAATTTTTGTGCCCTTAAAACAGAGAGTTATGTTACACAAAATAGTTAATAATTAACATTTCTCACATGTCTACTTTACATCAGCAGAATTGTTGAAACATATTTTTTTTTGTTAGGAAGTTATAAGGGTTAAAAGTTGACCAGTGATTTCTCATATTAACAAGATTTACAAAACCATTTTTTAGGGACCACATCACATTCAAAGTGACTTTGAGGGGTCTATATGATAGAAAATACCCAAAAGTGATACCATTCTAAAAATTACACCCCTCAAGGAGCTCAAAATCACATTCAAAAAGTCATTAACCCTTCAGGTGCTTCACAGGAATTTTTGGAATGTGAAAGAAAGAAATGAACATTTAATTTAAAATATCCCCTTTAGACTCAATTTTTCTTATTTTTGCAAGGGTTCCAGGAAAAAATATACCATAAAATTTGTTGTGAAATTTACTCTGAGCACTCCGATACTCCATATGTGGGAGAAAACCACTGTTTGGAAGCAAGCCAGGGCTCGGAAGGGAAGGAGCGCCATTTCACATTTTGAATGCAAAGCTTGCTAAAATAATTAGCGGACGTCGTGTTATGTTTGGAGAGCCCCTAATGTGCATAAACAGTGCAAACTCCTCCCCAAGAGACACCATTGTGGAACCTAGACCCCTCGGGGAACTTAGAAAATGGAACCTAAAATTTGTTGTACAATTTCTCCTGAGTACTCAGATAGCACATATGTGGGGGTAAACTACTGTTTGGGTGCCTGGCAGAGCTCACAAAAGGAGCGGCAGTTTGGAACTCAGACTTTGATGGAATGGTATGCGGGTGTCATGTTGCGTTTTGAGAGCCTCTGATGTGCCTAAACAGTGGAAAACCCCCACAAGTGACCCCATTTTGGAAACTAGACCCCTCAAGGAATTTATCTAGGTGTGTGGTGAGCACCATGAACCCACAGGTGCTTCACAGAATTTTACAACGTTGATCTGTAAAAATGAAAAAAAAAAAATTTTGCCCACAAAAATGTTGTTTTAGCCCCCATTTTTTTCATTTTCACAAGGATAGCAGGAAAAAATGGACCCTAAAAGTACACCGATACCACATATGTGGTCGAAAACTACTTTTGAGGCACAGGGGAAAGTTCAGAAAGGAAAGAGCGCCATATTGGAGTTCATATTTTGCTGGACTGGTTTGACAGTGCAATGTCTCATTGGCAGTGCCCTTAAGGTGCCAGAACAGCAGAACCCCAAATACGAGACACCATTTTTCCAAACTACACCTCTCAATAAATTCATCTAGGCAGGCAATGAGCATGTTTACACCACATGTGCCTCACAAAGTTTTATACCATTGGGCGGCAAAGAAAGAATAATTACATTTTTACCACCAAAGTTTTGTTTTAGCCCCAGATTTTACATTTTCACACTGGGAAATGGCTAAAAATGGCACAAAAATTTGTCACATAATTTCTGCTGAATGTAGAAATTGTTAGAACCCTCCTGTTTGTTTTTTCCATCTTGTGTTTTGCGGTCACGTGACCATCTGCCTATATATTCCAGCTCCGCCCTTTTGGCTGTGCTGGACTTCAGTGTTGTTTGACTGTTTTGCTAGCCAGGTGCTTCTGTGCCTATCTCTGTCAGTTAGCTTGGTCCTTCTGGGACCTCTAGTACCTTTTTGTTCAGTTTATCTTTTTGTGTTCTGCAACAACCTTCTCTGTTTAGGAGGTGTCCCATTTTTGTTCCAGTCCTTAGTTCTTTTAGGGACCCCTTCCTTTATGCTCTTGGTTTTCGTTCAGACTAGCTGAGGACTAAGGCGGGTCTGTTCGCAAGGAACAGGCAGCCCGCTACATCGTAGGGATTCAGCTTAGTCTTACTGTAGGGATAGCTTTCCCCTTTCTTTCCTTAGTACTTGTTGCAGATCATAACAGAAATATCCTATATGTGGCTATACAGTACTGCTTAGCCACAAGGTGAGACTCCAGAGGTACGTTGTGCTATTTGCCTCCTGGAGCGCAGATTTGCCTAGAACAGTTCGCTCCATATACAGAGCCCCTAAGTGCTAGAAGAGCAGAATACCCCCAGAATACCCCCTCAAGTGACCCCACTTTGGAAATTTTACCCATTTGGGAATTTATCTACAGGTGTGGTGAGGATTGTAACTACATGGGTATTTTCCAGAAAAAAGCAGCAGTGGACTTGGTTGAGTGCAAATTGCCAACTGCCGTTGTAGTGACCAGTACATTGTAGTGATCAGTATGTTGTGCCCAGTTCATGCGTCTGGAGACTTGCACCCGTAAATTAGATGGGCTCTCATCGCTAAAGAAATGCCAAACATGTGAACACTAGGCAGGGGGCATTTGGGGGTATTTGGATTTGGGAGAGCAAAATTTGCTGAATTTCTTTTGGGGGCAAAGGCCATTTCGCTTTTTCAGAGCCTTTGTGCCACCAGTGCTATCAGTAACGTGGAAGCCCCCTATATTTCCATTAACAGATGATAGACCTAAGTGGAAATTAGCTTTTATTGTAGATTGAGTCTAAGCTTTTATTGTGATCCAAAATGTTATGTAAAATGTTCCAATTTATCCTGTTCTCTACGCTGAGCACTGATATTGGGTTTCCATTTAAATCTCTGAGTGACGTAATTCAGATGAAACCCCCGAGAGACCCATTCACTATAATGAGGCAGCAGAGTTACTCTGGACTTTGTCTGGCCTCTGTTCAGTGGTGTCCTTTTTTTCAGAAGTGCACAAAACTGTGGCCAACGGCACTTTTATGCACTCCTGATGAAAAGACAGACACTGAGATCACAGGCCAGACGACGTCCACAGTGCCTCCATCTGCCTCATTATAGGTAATCTTTTGCCGGGGTTTCCATCTGGATCACGTATTTCAGAGATTTATATGGTGTAAGCGCTCAGTGTAGAGCACAGGATAAATGTGAGCCGAGCCTTACTGCGATCTTTGGGAGGCAGAATAAACAAATCAACAGCAGGTGAAGAATTTTTTTATTTTTTACGCCATTCCTAGTGCGGTATAAGGGATTAGACGACTTTATTCTTCGGGTCGGTGCGATTACAGTGATACCAGATTTTTATCGGGCTTTTTTGTTTGCTAGCTGTCACACACTAAAAGACGCTTTTTTTTGCAAAAAGCATCACCATATTTTGAGAGCTATAATTTTTCCATATTTCTGCTGACAGAGTTATGTGAAGGCTCGTTTTTTTGCGGGACGAGTTCATGTTTTTATTGGTACCATTTTTGGGCACATGGAATTTTTTGATCGCTTTCTATTCCGATTTTTGGGAGGCAGAATAAACAAAAAACAACAATTCAGGAATTTTTTTTTTTTTTTATGCCGTTCCGCATATGGTAAAATTGAGAAGGCAGCTTTATTCTTCAGGTCAGTACGATTACAACGATACCACATTTATATAGTTTTTTCATGTTTTGCACTCTTACACCATAAAAACTATTTTGTAGAAAAAATAATTATTTATTCTGAGAGCTATAACATTTTTATATTTAGGCTGATGGAGCTGTATGGCAGCTTTTTTTGCGGGACAAGATGATGCTTTTATGTATACCATTTTATTTACATTCGTCTTTTTGATCGAGTTTTATTACACTTCAACTAGTTAACTAATGGGACAATTTTATAGGTCGGGTCGTTCCGGACACGTCGATACCAAATATGTGTACTTTATTGTTTTATTTTTTTTCATAATAATATTTATTTATGGGTGACATATATTTTTTTATTGTTTATTATTTTGTGATTTTTAATAAAATATTTTGACAACTTTTTTTCACGTTTATTAAACTTTTTTACTTTGTCCTACTTTGGGACTTTCACTTTCTGCAGGCTGATCATTGTTACAATGCAGGAGCACTACTATGCCTTATAACTGTCAGTCCTGCAGACACAAATTATTTAGATCATGCATTACACAGCATCTAGCTACCTTGCTAGTGCCTGGTGACCCAGATGAAGGCTATATGCCGAAACACATGTTGAAACCTGGCGCCATTCCAGCTGGAGGAGATGGATACAGGTGTTTAAATGGTTTGTGTATTTCATCACATGATACATTATGACATTAATGCAATTTATACTTGGCTACTAGATATTTGTTTTTTGCAAAGTTCATATTTATTATCTTCACGTTTTTTTCATCTCCTCCTGCTGTTTATGTGTCGCCTTAGTGATAGCTCACTGTGCCTTTTTAAATTTCTTTTGTTTATTTCTCAATAAAGATAATACTTAATTATTAAATCTTTGGCTATTTAATTTTCTTGTGAATAGGTGTATTATTGAAACTCTATATAGCTGATATTTGATGTATATTGCTGGATAATAGTGCCCTTTACAGTTTTGGTTTATACTATTGGCACAAATTTTGTTCTGTTTGGCTGATGATATGTTGTACTTAGATACGGGAGCAGAACCGAGCTTACTGCCTAGATACAGGAACAGAACATAGCTTAATACATAGATATCGGAGCAGAACCAAGCTTACTACCTAGATACAGGAACAGAACAGAGCTTAATACATTGATATGGGAGCAGAACCAAGCTTACTACCTAGATACAGAAACAGAACAGAGCTTAATACATTGATATGGGAGCAGAACCGAACTTACTGCCTAGATACAGGAACAGATCAGAGCTTAATACATAGATATGGGAGCAGAACCGAGCTTACTGCCTAGATACAGGAACAGAACAGAGCTTAATACATATATATCGGAGCAGAACCAAACTTACTGCCTAGATACAGGAACAGAACAGAGCTTAATACATAGATATGGGAGCAGAACCGAGCTTACTGCCTAGATACAGGAACAGAACAGAGCTTAATACATAGATATCGGAGCAGAACCGAGCTTACTACCTAGATACAGGAACAGAACAGAGCTTAATACATAGATATCGGAGCAGAACCAAGCTTAATACATAGATATGGGAGCAGAACCGAACTTACTGCCTAGATACAGGAACAGAACAGAGCTTAATACATAGATATCGGAGCAGAACCGAGCTTACTACCTAGATACAGGAACAGAACAGAGCTTAATACATAGATATCGGAGCAGAACCGAGCTTAATACATAGATATGGGAGCAGAACCGAACTTACTGCCTAGATACAGGAACAGAACAGAGCTTAATACATAGATATGGGAGCAGAACCGAGCTTACTGCCTAGATACAGGAACAGAACAGAGCTTAATACATAGATATCGGAGCAGAACCAAGCTTACTACCTAGATACAGAAACAGAACAGAGCTTAATACATTGATATGGGAGCAGAACCGAGCTTACTACCTAGATACAGAAACAGAACAGAGCTTAATACATAGATATCGGAGCAGAACCGAGCTTAATACATAGATATGGGAGCAGAACCGAACTTACTGCCTAGATACAGGAACAGAACAGAGCTTAATACATAGATATCGGAGCAGAACCAAGCTTACTACCTAGATACAGAAACAGAACAGAGCTTAATACATTGATATGGGAGCAGAACCGAACTTACTGCCTAGATACAGAAACAGAACAGAGCTTAATACATTGATATGGGAGCAGAACCGAGCTTACTACCTAGATACAGGAACAGAACAGAGCTTAATACATAGATATCGGAGCAGAACCGAGCTTAATACATAGATATGGGAGCAGAACCGAGCTTACTGTCTAGATACAGGAACAGAACAGAGCTTAATACATAGATATGGGAGCAGAACCGAACTTACTGCCTAGATACAGAAACAGAACAGAGCTTAATACATTGATATGGGAGCAGAACCGAACTTACTGCCTAGATACAGGAACAGAACAGAGCTTAATACATTGATATGGGAGCAGAACCGAGCTTACTGCCTAGATACAGGAACAGAACAGAGCTTAATACATTGATATGGGAGCAGAACCGAACTTACTGCCTAGATACAGGAACAGAACAGAGCTTAATACATTGATATGGGAGCAGAACCGAGCTTACTGCCTAGATACAGGAACAGAACAGAGCTTAATACATTGATATGGGAGCAGAACCGAACTTACTGCCTAGATACAGGAACAGAACAGAGCTTAATACATTGATATGGGAGCAGAACCGAGCTTACTGTCTAGATACAGGAACAGAACAGAGCTTAATACATAGATATGGGAGCAGAACCGAACTTACTGCCTAAATACAGGAACAGAACAGAGCTTAATACATTGATATGGGAGCAGAACCAAGCTTACTACCTAGATACAGAAACAGAACAGAGCTTAATACATTGATATGGGAGCAGAACCGAACTTACTGCCTAGATACAGGAACAGATCAGAGCTTAATACATAGATATGGGAGCAGAACCGAGCTTACTGCCTAGATACAGGAACAGAACAGAGCTTAATACATATATATCGGAGCAGAACCAAACTTACTGCCTAGATACAGGAACAGAACAGAGCTTAATACATAGATATGGGAGCAGAACCGAGCTTACTGCCTAGATACAGGAACAGAACAGAGCTTAATACATAGATATCGGAGCAGAACCGAGCTTACTACCTAGATACAGGAACAGAACAGAGCTTAATACATAGATATCGGAGCAGAACCAAGCTTAATACATAGATATGGGAGCAGAACCGAACTTACTGCCTAGATACAGGAACAGAACAGAGCTTAATACATAGATATCGGAGCAGAACCGAGCTTACTACCTAGATACAGGAACAGAACAGAGCTTAATACATAGATATCGGAGCAGAACCGAGCTTAATACATAGATATGGGAGCAGAACCGAACTTACTGCCTAGATACAGGAACAGAACAGAGCTTAATACATAGATATGGGAGCAGAACCGAGCTTACTGCCTAGATACAGGAACAGAACAGAGCTTAATACATAGATATCGGAGCAGAACCAAGCTTACTACCTAGATACAGAAACAGAACAGAGCTTAATACATTGATATGGGAGCAGAACCGAGCTTACTACCTAGATACAGAAACAGAACAGAGCTTAATACATAGATATCGGAGCAGAACCGAGCTTAATACATAGATATGGGAGCAGAACCGAACTTACTGCCTAGATACAGGAACAGAACAGAGCTTAATACATAGATATCGGAGCAGAACCAAGCTTACTACCTAGATACAGAAACAGAACAGAGCTTAATACATTGATATGGGAGCAGAACCGAACTTACTGCCTAGATACAGAAACAGAACAGAGCTTAATACATTGATATGGGAGCAGAACCGAGCTTACTACCTAGATACAGGAACAGAACAGAGCTTAATACATAGATATCGGAGCAGAACCGAGCTTAATACATAGATATGGGAGCAGAACCGAGCTTACTGTCTAGATACAGGAACAGAACAGAGCTTAATACATAGATATGGGAGCAGAACCGAACTTACTGCCTAGATACAGAAACAGAACAGAGCTTAATACATTGATATGGGAGCAGAACCGAACTTACTGCCTAGATACAGGAACAGAACAGAGCTTAATACATTGATATGGGAGCAGAACCGAGCTTACTGCCTAGATACAGGAACAGAACAGAGCTTAATACATTGATATGGGAGCAGAACCGAACTTACTGCCTAGATACAGGAACAGAACAGAGCTTAATACATTGATATGGGAGCAGAACCGAGCTTACTGTCTAGATACAGGAACAGAACAGAGCTTAATACATAGATATGGGAGCAGAACCGAACTTACTGCCTAGATACAGGAACAGAACAGAGCTTAATACATTGATATGGGAGCAGAACCGAACTTACTGCCTAAATACAGGAACAGAACAGAGCTTAATACATTGATATGGGAGCAGAACCGAACTTACTGCCTAGATACAGGAACAGAACAGAGCTTAATACATAGATATGGGAGCAGAACCGAGCTTACTGCCTAGATACAGAAACAGAACAGAGCTTAATACATAGATATGGGAGCAGAACCGAACTTACTGCCTAGATACAGGAACAGAACAGAGCTTAATACATAGATATGGGAGCAGAACCGAACTTACTGCCTAGATACAGGAACAGAACAGAGCTTAATACATTGATATGGGAGCAGAACCGAACTTACTGCCTAGATACAGGAACAGAACAGAGCTTAAAACATAGATATGGGAGCAGAACCGAACTTACTGCCTAGATACAGGAACAGAACAGAGCTTAATACATTGATATGGGAGCAGAACCGAACTTACTGCCTAGATACAGGAACAGAACAGAGCTTAATACATTGATATGGGAGCAGAACCGAACTTACTGCCTAGATACAGGAACAGAACAGAGCTTAATACATAGATATGGGAGCAGAACCGAGCTTACTGCCTAGATACAGGAACAGAACAGAGCTTAATACATTGATATGGGAGCAGAACCGAACTTACTGCCTAGATACAGGAACAGAACAGAGCTTAATACATTGATATGGGAGCAGAACCGAACTTACTGCCTAGATACAGGAACAGAACAGAGCTTAATACATAGATATGGGAGCAGAACCGAGCTTACTGCCTAGATACAGGAACAGAACAGAGCTTAATACTTTGATATGGGAGCAGAACCGAACTTACTGCCTAGATACAGGAACAGAACAGAGCTTAATACATAGATATGGGAGCAGAACCGAACTTACTGCCTAGATACAGGAACAGAACAGAGCTTAATACATAGATATGGGAGCAGAACCGAACTTACTGCCTAGATACAGGAACAGAACAGAGCTTAATACATTGATATGGGAGCAGAACCGAACTTACTGCCTAGATACAGGAACAGAACAGAGCTTAATACATTGATATGGGAGCAGAACCGAACTTACTGCCTAGATACAGGAACAGAACAGAGCTTAATACATTGATATGGGAGCAGAACCGAACTTACTGCCTAGATACAGGAACAGAACAGAGCTTAATACATTGATATGGGAGCAGAACCGAACTTACTGCCTAGATACAGGAACAGAACAGAGCTTAATACATAGATATGGGAGCAGAACCGAGCTTACTGCCTAGATACAGGAACAGAACAGAGCTTAATACATTGATATGGGAGCAGAACCGAACTTACTGCCTAGATACAGGAACAGAACAGAGCTTAATACATAGATATGGGAGCAGAACCGAACTTACTGCCTAGATACAGGAACAGAACAGAGCTTAATACATTGATATGGGAGCAGAACCGAACTTACTGCCTAGATACAGGAACAGAACAGAGCTTAATACATTGATATGGGAGCAGAACCGAACTTACTGCCTAGATACAGGAACAGAACAGAGCTTAATACATAGATATGGGAGCAGAACCGAGCTTACTGCCTAGATACAGGAACAGAACAGAGCTTAATACATTGATATGGGAGCAGAACCGAACTTACTGCCTAGATACAGGAACAGAACAGAGCTTAATACATAGATATGGGAGCAGAACCGAGCTTACTGCCTAGATACAGGAACAGAACAGAGCTTAATACATTGATATGGGAGCAGAACCGAACTTACTGCCTAGATACAGGAACAGAACAGAGCTTAATACATTGATATGGGAGCAGAACCGAACTTACTGCCTAGATACAGGAACAGAACAGAGCTTAATACATAGATATGGGAGCAGAACCGAGCTTACTGCCTAGATACAGGAACAGAACAGAGCTTAATACTTTGATATGGGAGCAGAACCGAACTTACTGCCTAGATACAGGAACAGAACAGAGCTTAATACATAGATATGGGAGCAGAACCGAACTTACTGCCTAGATACAGGAACAGAACAGAGCTTAATACATTGATATGGGAGCAGAACCGAACTTACTGCCTAGATACAGGAACAGAACAGAGCTTAATACATTGATATGGGAGCAGAACCGAACTTACTGCCTAGATACAGGAACAGAACAGAGCTTAATACATTGATATGGGAGCAGAACCGAACTTACTGCCTAGATACAGGAACAGAACAGAGCTTAATACATAGATATGGGAGCAGAACCGAGTTTACTACCTAGATACGGGAGCAAATAGTTAAACAGCAAGAATTGAGGCAAGCTCTGATCGCTGCTGTTACAGCAGATCACAGCCAGTATCTGCAGGGTTTCGGTGGGCTCAGCTCCTGAACCTGCTCCATATATACCCTGACTACACTAATGGGTTCATTTCACTTGTTTATTCCTAAAACTGGAAAGACAAATGGAATTCCCTAACAAAGATGTGAAAGACCCTTTACAGGGCAGTTTTTGTGTTTTTTCATTTTTGCGCTTTCGTTTTTTAAACGCCTTATTTCAAGATCCATAACATTTTTAATTTTTCTGTTCACATAGATGTGTGAGAACCTTTTTTATGCAGGATGAGTTGTACTTTTGAATGACACCATTCATTTTATCATGTGATATATTGGAAAGCGTGGAAAAAAATTCCAAGTGACGAAATTCAAAGAACCCCACATTTTCGCAATTATTGCTTTTTTTTATTTACAGTATTCATTTAATGGTAAAAATGACTTGGCAGTATGATTCTCTGGGTCAGTGCGATTACAGAGATACCAAACATGTGTAGTTTTTGTTTTTCTTAAGTGATGAAATAAAAATTAAGAAATTTGTAATAAAAATTTGCTTGTGACACCATTTTTTGAGAGCCGTAATGTTTTCACGTTTTCAGTTTTCAGAATATGGAGCTTTGCGAGGACTTGTTTTTTACACCCAGAGCTTATGTTTGTATAGATATCATTTTGGTGTACATACGATGTTTTGATCACCTCTTATTATTTTTTTTGTGTTGTTGCGGTGGCCAAAAAAAACATCAGTTCTGGCATTTTGATTTTTTTGTCTCATTACGCCATTTACCGATCGGATTAATTTATTTTATATTTTGATAGATTGGACTTTTACAAACGCAGTGATATCAAATGTGTTTTTTATAAAAAAAAAAAAATTCATGTCTTATTTTTTAATTGGGGGAAAAGGAAGATGATTTGAACATTTATATATTTTTTTATTCTTTTCAGATTTTTTAAAACTTTTTATTTTACTTTTTACTGTATTTGTTAGTCCCCTTAGGGGACTTGAATCTGCGATCAGCCGATCGCTTGTGCAATTTACAGCAATGCCACAACATTCCTGTATATAGCAGAAATCATGGTGTCCTGTAAACGCCAGCCACTCCCTGGTTTTCACAGGAGTGCTGTCATGACAGTTAGAGGGGTCTTTATCAGACCTCTTATAGTCAACCCATCAGTATCCTGTAATCATGTTACGGCCACGCTGATGGAAGAAAAAAACAGTGCGCACCCTTGCAGACGCACTGTAAATTCCGCTGTCACAGATTGACAGCAGCATTTAACACGTCAACAGATGAAAAACACAAGTAAAAAGAAAAAAAATGACCTAGGTAAGTAGTGAATAAAGAAGGAGGATAACACAGGCAATTGGTAAAAGGAGTGTAAGAAGAAGTGTGAGAGGAAATGGTAATGGTACCTTAACCATTACTATAACGGTCTATTAGCCACCTCTGTATGTGCAATTTTCCATGCCTGTATTTTCCTCGTTTTTTCTCTTTCTATGTTTGTACTTATAGTTTATATTTTTTTAATAAAATATATAATTTTATATATGTCTGGCATACTTTTCTCTTTTTGGTTTTCAATATTGTTAATGCCCTTAAAGGGAACCTGTCACGTCCTAGCTACTATCTACACTGCCCCCATGTGATTCTCACATGCAGTCATCGGTGGGCGCCGCATTCAGTCACCCCTATGACTGAATACGAGCATATAGGACAAAGTATATATACAGTGCCTACAAGTAGTATTCAACCCCCTGCAGATTTAGCTGGTTGACACATGCGGAATTAACTTGGCATTGTGACATTTGTACTGTAGATCAGCCTGGAAGTGGGAAATGCACTGCAGCAAATTTTTTTTTTTTTTTTTTTTTAAATGTTAAAAGTTAATTCAGAGTGTCATTTATTATTCAACCCCTCAAACCACAAGAATTCTGTTTGGTCCCCCAAAAGTATTAAGAAGTAGTTCAGGCACCAAGAATAATGAGCTTCACATGTGTGGATTAAAGATCTCTTTTGCCAGTCTTTTCTGACTATTTAAGACCCTCCCCAAACTTGTGAACAGCACTCAGACATGGTCAACATGGGAAAGACAAAGGAGCATTCCAAGGCCATCAGAGACAAGATCGTGGAGAGTCACAAGGCTGGCAAGGGGTACAAAACCCTTTCCAAGGAGTTGAGCCTACCTGTCTCCACTGTTGGGAGCATCATCCGTAAGTGGAAGGCTTATGGAACTACTGTTAGCCTTCCACGGCCTGGACAGCCTTTGAAAGTGTCCTCCCGTGCCGAGGCCAGGCTTGTCCGAAGAGTCAAGGCTAACCCAAGGACAACAAGGAAGGAGCTCCGGGAAGATCTCATGGCAGTGGGGACATTGGTTTCAGTCAATACCATAAGTAACGTACTCCAGACGAGCCCGTAAGGTACCTTTACTTTCAAAGCGTCATGTCAAGGCTCGTCTACAGTTTGCTCATGATCACTTGGAGGACTCTGAGACAGACTGGTTCAAGGTTCTATGGTCTGATGAGACCAAGATCGAGATCTTTGGTGCCAACCACACACGTGACGTTTGGAGACTGGATGGCACTGCATACGACCCCAAGAATACCATCCCTACAGTCAAGCATGGTGGTGGCAGCATCATGCTGTGGGGCTGTTTCTCTGCCAAGGGGCCTGGCCATCTGGTCCGCATCCATGGGAAGATGGATAGCACGGCCTACCTGGAGATTTTGGCCAAGAACCTCCGCTCCTCCATCAAGGATCTTAAGATGGGTCGTAATTTCATCTTCCAACAAGACAACGACCCAAAGCACACAGCCAAGAAAACCAAGGCCTGGTTCAAGAGGGAGAAAGTCAAGGTGTTGGAGTGGCCTAGTCAGTCTCCTGACCTTAACCCAATTGAAAACTTGTGGAAGGAGCTCAAGAATAAAGTCCACATGAGACACCCAAAGAACCTAGATAACTTGGAGAAGATCTGCATGGAGGAGTGGGCCAAGATAACTCCACAGACCTGTGCCGGCCTGATCAGGTCTTATAAAAGACGATTATTAGCTGTAATTGCAAACTAGGGTTATTCCACAAAATATTAAACATAGGGGTTGTATAATAATTGACCCACACTTTTATGTTTAAAATTTAATAAAATTCAACTGAGCAACATAACTTTTTGGTTTGTAAGATTTATGCTTCTGTTCATAAAACCTACTCTCGTTTGCAGTTTGAAGGCTCTAACTTATTTGCATCTTATCAAACCAGCTAAATCTGCAGGGGGTTGAATACTACTTGTAGGCACTGTAAGGTTATAAAATCATTATACTACCACCGATTTTAATGAAAAAAGCTTGTTAGTGATGCACATTGCATCGCTAACAACGCTATGGGGGCAGTGTAGATAGTAGCTAGGATGTGACAGGTTCCCTTTAAGACATATTATTTTGGCTTACTATTGCCTTATAGGACAATTTCATTGCTTTTCTGTGTTCTTCACAGTTTCGGGCAATAGCCATGGAATTTCGTGCCAGGGATGTATCCTGATTATTACATCTGGATAATGTTTCTCAATTTGGAGATAACCAGGCTTCAGAAATGGTTTAGAGAAAGGCACAACAAGAATCAATTAAAAATGTATTGTTAAAACTAATACATACATGGTGGAATAAGACCCCCCACGAGTGACACAATTTTGCAAACTAGACCCCTCAAGCAATGTATGTAGATGTCTGGTGAGCACCTTGAACTCCCAGGTGCTTCACAGAAATTTATAACGTAGAGCCGGAAAAATAAAAAATCACATTGTTCCCACAAAAATGTACTTTAACCCCTTTACAGCCCATGACGTATTAATACGCATCTGTGCCCTGGGCTTTAAGAGCCTGACCCGTATTAGTATGTCATGGCGATCGCGCGCACACACAGGCTGTGCGGGCGCGATCGCCGCCGGGTGTCAGCTGATTGTCACAGCTGACACCAGGTACTATGTGCAGGGAGCGGTCCCGCTCCCGACACATTAACAACAGCAGTTCTGCAATCGAAGTCGATCGCAGCATTGCGGTGGCAAGGGGAGGTGATCGCAATACTCACCTCCTCTTCTGGCCTCCAGCGCTATCTGCCGCGGCTTCCCGGGTGTTGCCATGACGACCCAATGTCGTCATGACAACATCCGGGTCACCAGACAGCAGGAAGATTGTTTGGTCATGCGCAGTGCATGACCAAAGAATCTTATCACTGTGCAGTGCTGACTGCCTGCATAGCACAAGGATGGTGCTCCATCCCTATGCTGTGCAGGCGATCAGAATAAAAAAAGTTTAAGTCCCAGAGTGGGACAAAGTAAAAAAGTGTAAAAACTGTCAGAAAGTGAAAAAAAAAAAAAAAAAAATTGTAAAAATATTTAAAAAAAAAAATAAAAAAAATAATCCACCAAAAATAAAAATATAATGTACCCATCAATAAATATATTATGAAAAAAAGCAAACAAACAATAAAAGTACACATATTTGGTATCGCTGCATCCGGAACGACCTGACCTATAAAACTTTCCCACTAGTTAACCCCTTCAGTGAACACGGTTAAAAAAAATAAATAAAAACGAAGCAAAAAACAATGCTTTATCATCATACTGCCAAACAAAAAATGGAATAACACGCAATCAAAAAGATGAATATAAATAAAAATGGTACCGCTGAAAACGTCATCTTGTCCCGCAAAAAACAAGCCACCATACAGCTCCATCATCTGAAAAATCAAAAAGTTATAGCTCTCAGAATAAAGCGATGCAAAAAAATAATTTTTTCTATAAAATATCTTTTATTGTGCAAAAGCGCCAAAACATAGAAAAACGATATAAATGTGGTACCGCTGTAAACGTACTGACCCGAAGAATAAAGCTGCCTTATCAATTTTACCACACGCGGAACAGAATAAAAAAAAAAAAAAAAAATCAATTCCTGAATTGGGGGTTTTTGTTTATTCTGCCTCCCAAAAATCGGAATAGAAAGCGATCAAAAATTGTCACATGCCTGAAAATGGCACCAATAAAAACGTCAACTCATCCCGCAAAAAATAAGCCATCACCTGACTCTGTCTGCCAAAATATGGAAAAATTATAGCTCTCAAAATATGGCGATGCAAAAACTAGATTTTACAAAAAATGAGTCTTTTAGTGTGTGACAGCTGTCAATCATAAAAACCCCATATGATTCTGGTATCTCTGTAATCGCACCGACCCAAAGAATAAAGTCATCTAATCACCTATACCGCACGAGGAACGGCGTAAAAAATAAACTCTCGAGTTAGGGTTGTGCTAGGGTTAGGGTTGTGCTAGGGTTAGGGTTGGGCTAGGGTTAGGGCTGGGGTTGGGATGGGGTTGGGATTTTTTTCAACAGTAAGAAAAAAAGATGACGATATGGCGACTAGTGTTGAGCGCAAGTGCTCGCTACTTGAGTTTGCATCGGGTGCTCTGGTATGCATTGAGTATCGTGGGTATTTGAGTGACATGCTCGAGTCTCCGCCCCATATGCTTCGCGGCCAAAAAAACTTTGCGGGGATTGCCTGCCATGCACGAGCGATCCCTGCATGGTTTTTTTGGGGTGTCTAATAACCGTGAAACATGCGGGGCAGGGACTCGAGCATGTCACTTGAGCACACGCAGTACATGGTGCATACCTGAGTACCCGATGCAAACTCAAGTAGCGAGCACTTGCGCTCAAGACTAATGACAACTTATTCAATATGATGACCAAATGTTATCAAATTCTGTGTCGTACCTCTGGGTTCAAAATGTTCACTGTACCCCTTGATAAAATCCTTGAGGGGTCTAGTTTCCAAAATGGGGTCACTTGTGGGGGGTTTCCACTGTTTAGGCACACAGGGGCTCTCCAAACGCGACATGGTATCCGCTAACAAATTGAATGAAAAATCGGCTCAAATTGTTAGCGGACACCATGTTGCATTTGGAGAGCCCCTGTGTGCCTAAACATTGGAGCTCCCCCACAAGTGACCCCATTTTAGAAACTAGACCCCCCAAGGCACCTATCTAGATGCATAGTGAGCACTTGGAACCCCCAGGTGCTTCACAAATTGATTCGTAAAAATGAAAAAGTGGAAAAAAAAACACTTTCTTATTTTTACGTATTAATTTGTGAAGCACCTGGGGGTTCCAAGTGCTCACTATGCATCTAGATAGGTGCCTTGGGGGGTCTAGTTTCCAAAATGGGGTCACTTGTGAGGGAGCTCCAATGTTTAGGCACACAGGGGCTCTCCAAACGCAACATGGTGTCCGCTAACAATTTGAGCCGATTTTCCATTCAATTTGTTAGCGGACACCATGTCGCGTTTGGAGAGTCCCTGTGTGCCTAAACATTGGAGCTCCCCCACAAGTGACCCCATTTTGGAAACTAGACCCCCCAAGGCACCTATCTAGATGCATAGTGAGCACTTGGAACCCCCAGGTGCTTCACAAATTAATCCGTAAAAATAAAAAAGGGTTTTTTTTTCCACTTTTTCATTTTTACGAATCAATTTGTGAAGCACTTGGGGGTTCCAAGTGCTCACTATGCATCTAGATAGGTGCCTTGGGGGGTCTAGTTTCTAAAATGGGGTCATTTGTCAGGGAGCTCCAATGTTTAGGCACACAGGGGCTCTCCAAACGCAGCATGGTGTCCACTAACAATTTGAGCCGATTTTCCATTCAATTTGTTAGCGGACACCATGTTGCGTTTGGAGAGCCCCTGTGTGCCTAAACATTGGAGCTCCCCCACAAGTGACCCCATTTTGGAAACTAGACCCCCCAAGGCACCTATCTAGATGCATAGTGAGCACTTGGAACCCCCAGGTGCTTCACAAATTAATACGTAAAAATAAAAAAGTGTTTTTTTTTCCACTTTTTCATTTTTATGAATCAATTTGTGAAGCACTTGGGGGTTCCAAGTGCTCACTATGCATCTAGATAGGTGCCTTGGGGGGTCTAGTTTCTAAAATGGGTTCACTTGTGGCGGAGCTCCAATGTTTAGGCACACAGGGGCTCTCCAAACGCAACATGGTGTCCACTAACAATTTGAGCCGATTTTCCATTCAATTTGCTAGCGGACACCATGTCACGTTTGTAACATAGTAACATAGTTTGTAAAGCCGAATAAAGACTTGCGTCCATCAAGTTCGACCTGTTAGTTCTGTAATTGCTAAAGTTGATCCAGAGGAAGGCAAAAACCCCTGTGTGCCTAAACATTGGAGCTCCCCCACAAGTGACCCCATTTTGGAAACTAGACCCCAAAGGCACCTATCTAGATGCATAGTGAGCACTTGGAACCCCCAGGTGCTTCACAAATTGATTCGTAAAAATGAAAAAGTGGAAAAAAAATACTTTTTAATTTTTACGGAATAATTTGTGAAGCACCTTGGGGTTCAAAATGCTCACCACCCATCTAGATAAGTTCCCAGGGGGGTATAGTGAGCATTTTGAACCCACAGGTACTACATATAGTTTGATAACATTAGGTCGTCATATTGAAAATTTAATTTTTTTTCACGAAAATATTGTTATACCCCAAATTTGTCATTTTTACAATGGATAATAGGAAAAAACGGACCCCATAATTTGTTATGCAATTTCTCCCGAATGCGATGCTACCCCATATGTAAATGAAGTGAAAAACTGACCAGCATATCTTATAATGTGAACATGTGCCTGCTGCAATGACTACAGATAATGCAAAAGAAACAAAAAACGCAGCAGCACTCCATAAAAGGTCAAAACACATGAGTATATTGAAAGTATAGAATCTAGACTGTTTAGTCACTTAATTAAATGTTCTTTACAAAATGAAGGTTTTTACATATTGTCCATTTATGTAGGCTTATAGCCCAGGAGTGGCATACTAAGTGGTAGTGTAGTACCTATCAGAAGTAGGTTACCTTGTGGTGGTTGATGGGCAAACATGAATTGGCCGAATTATGCGCTAAAAATCTTCATTTTGTAAGTACATTTTTTAAGTGACTAAAGAGTCTAGATTTTATACTTTCAATGTACTCATGTATTTTGACCTTTTATGGAGTTCTGCTACATTTTTTGTTTCTTTTGTGCTACCCCATATGTGGTCAAAAACTTTTGTTTGGGCACATGGTAGGGCTAAGAAAGGAAAGAGCACTATTTGTCTGGAATAGATTGTGAATGCCATGTTGTATTTGGAGAAACCCTGACATGTGAAAACAGCAGAAACCCCCCACAAGTTATCCCATTTTGGAAACTAGATCCTCAAGGAATTCATTTAGGGGTGTATTGAGCATTTTTAACCTACAGGTGATTCACAAAACTTTATAACTTTTAGGCTTGAGAACAAAAAAATTTTTTTTCCACTAAAATACTGTTTTAACACCAAATTTATAATTTACACGAGGGGTAATAGAAGAAAATGTACCCCACAATTTGTTATGCAATTTCCCCCGAATGTGGCAGTACCCCATATGTGGTTGTAGACTACTGTTTGAGCACACGGCAGGGATCGGATGGGAAGGAGCACCACTAGGTTTTTAGAATGCAGACTTCGTTTGAATAGATTATGGGCTCCATTAGCCGAGCCCCTGAGGTGCCACAACATCTGAAACCCCCCAGGTAACCCCATATTGGAAACTCCACTGCCTAAGGAAATCATCTAGGGGTGTAGTGAGTATTTTGAACGCATAGGTACCTCACAGAATTTTATAACATTCAGACGTGGAAATATGACATTTTTGTGGTAAAAAATTAATTTTTGTATTTACTGCAAATATGTCAGGTACACAAGGGTTAATACGTGAAACTGGACCCCATAATTTATTGTGAAATTTCTTCCGAACGCGGTGCTGCCCTATATGTCGTCAGAAATTATTGTTATGCCACACGTCAGGGCTGAGAAGGAAGGAGCGCTATTTGGCTTTTGGAGCACAGATTTGCTAGAATAGTTTGAGGGCGACATTTGCGGAGCCCTGAAGGTACCAGAACAGCAGAAAAACCTCAAAAGTGACCCCATTGTAGAAATTGCACCTCTCAATGAAGTAATCTATGGCTGCAGTGACTATTTTGTAACATTCACACCAGGCTTTTTTCTGGAGAATTGTAAATATGCCAGTTTAGTGCCCATACAGTATAGAACACCCATATATTGTAGCGCACCCATACATTGTGCCCAGCTTGTGATTCTGGAGACTCGCACCACGTAAATTGTTAAGTGCTGTCTCCCCACTACAATAATGGCAAACGTTGCCGCTTACTGTGGTTTAGGCCCAGTGGGGCTCAGAAGAAGGGGGGCATTTGGATTTGGGAGCACAGAATTCACTGGATTTTATTTGAGGGAGTTGGAGCTGTCACTTTTCCAAAGTCTTTGTTCTGCCAGTAACGTGGGAACTTCCTATAGTTCCAGTGACAGATAACGAACCTGAGTGGGGGCTGGTTTTGTGCGGGATAAATTAGGGTTTTTATTGGTAACATTTTGGGGTACATAACATTTTTTTACACTTCCAGAATAAGGCTGGATCACAATCTTGTGTTCTATGCTGAACACTTACATCAGGGTTTCCGTTTAAAACACAAAAAAATGTGATTCAGGCAAAACCCCCAGCAGAACCATCCACCATAATGAGACAGATGGAGACACTTTGGGTTCCGTTTGGCATCTGCTCTTGTGGTATCCAACTTTTTAGGCGTGCACAGATCTGTGGTCAACCAAACCAGTACCTGTGCGCTAAAAAGACGCCTAAAATGATGGGACACCGCCGAACGCAGACCAGTCCAAAGTGACTCCATCTGCCTCATAAGTGAGTGGCTCTCTCGGGGTTTGTGTCTGAATCGCGGTTTTGGGGAATTTACACAGAAACCCCGGTGTAAGCGCTCAGCGGATTGCGCAGGATAAATTTGAGCCAAGTCTTATTCCAATTGTTTGAAGGAGAATGAACAAATAGACAGCAATACAAGAATAGTTCTGATTTTAATTTTTGCACGGTTCACCATACGTTATTAGTGATAAGGCGGATTTACTCTTCGGGTTGGTGCGATTACAGCGATACCAGATTTATACAGTTTTTTTAGGTTTTGCTGTTATCAAACAGTAAAAATGAGAACAGAGCTGTATGAGGCTTATTTTTTGCGAGACGAGTTGCAGATTTTTTGATCATTTTTTTATTCAGATTTTTCAAACACTGAATGAACAAAATCCAGCAATTAAGTTATTGTTTTCATTTTTCGTTTTTTCTGCCATTCACCATGTGCTAAAAGTGATAAGACCGATTTGTTCGTTGGGTGGGTACGATTACAGCGATACCAGGTTTATATTTTCTTTTATGCTTTGCTATTTTTACACACTAAAATCAATATTTTACAAAAATGAATTTGTTTTTGCATCGTCATATTTTGAGAACTGTAACTTTTTTATTTTTTTGCATAATGAGCCATATTAGGGCTTGTTTCTTTGCGAGTTGGTTTGGCATTTTCATTTGTACATCTTTTTTTACACATGACTTTTTATTCACTTTTTTGTGAGTCAGTATGATGAAAAAGTGACATTTTTGGTGTGTTTTTTATTATTTTTTAGACGGCGTTCGCCATACAGAATAAATAACATGCCAGTTTTATAGCTCTCTGGCTGGCTGTCTCTATGATGAGGAACATACTTGTGCTTCGGGGCGGGCTTGTGGGCAAGTCTTATCTTGCTGATCTGGCATAGAGCACTAGGATAAGACCCTGCCTACAGTCCTGCCCCGAAGCACAGACATATCATTAACTCAAAACTGATTACACAAGAACCACAAGATGGATTTCTTCACCTCAGGTATCATATAAATCAGGGCAGCAGCCCCAACATGTCACTCCCTGTAGTTTACCTAGCAAAATCCTGCTGGCAGGTTTGCTTTAAGCAAGCTCATAACTTATTTCACTCAGTGGACGAACATTTTGCTCGTGCATCGGGTGATTGACAGCCTGTTCTCTGTAAATGCGTTCAGTGGCTCTGTCGGGGCTTAGATCTGAACTCCCATAAAACAGCATTCGGTGATATGCGCTGACAGGGCTATTGACTATAATGATTCAGACAGAGTCACCAACCATGTGGTCTGTCGGACATCATTTTCGGCTGTATACGCCTAGTTGAGACAGGTGACAAGATAATCAAGGAGGTGTCTGGCTCCAAATTTATTTTGCAGCAGGATAACAAGCCCAAACATACAACCAAAACCATTAAAGGGGTTGTCCAGACTTGGAACAAGAGTCTGTATTCTCTGTATATGACTGCTGAATCGTGACAGCTTGTGGTGCGCACGCTATTACCATTCCCTGATGCAAGAAAGCAGCCATTTGACCTCATGCATGTGATTTCCATACCTGGGGTCACGTGCCGACTAGATGTATTCGGCTTCTCTCAATAAAATTTTATTGATTGCATTTGTTGCTTAGTGATAAACTTGAATAAAAACGTGATCTTCCAAGGGTTTTGTATTGGCTGGAAGTGAGCACCTCTTCAGTGAAATAAAAAGGAAGAAAAAAAATTTAAGCAACTAGGATGACAACTGAGAAGAAAATCAGTCTATTTCTCTCAGATTGTAACACATGGATGTGTGAATCTAGCGTCAGACTGTCGGCTGAACACGTTGATATTGACGGGTTTGGCCAACCTTAGTCTAATATGTATGAAGACCTTAACTACTATCTAAAGGGAACGGGCACTTTTAGGCATTATTCATATGTCTGTGTTTAAACACATAAGTGTAAAATAGTTCCGGTGTCATCAGTGTACGGCCCGTTTGTCATCAGTGTATGGTCCGTGTGCCCGTTTTTACCATCAGTTATCATCAATGGTTTTCACAGATCGAAAAATAAATTATAAAGCTTCTCCTATACTTTGCGATGTTAATCACAGACAGCACACGGATGTCACACAAATTGTATACTGACACTATCTGTTTGCTATATGTGTTTTTTCTGGACCCATTGACTTGTATTAGCACTTATCATTTGTTGTACTGTAAAAAAAACCTGACATATCTCGGTGAGTTTTGCAGGGGTACACAGTCCGTGAAAAAAACATGGATATGTGAACTGCCTCATAGACTATAATGGTTACCTGTTGTAGCTGTGAAAAATATGGATAGAATCTGTACATGTAAAACTGATGGCTGCATGAGGCCTACTCCAAATATAAGCCCTAGTCACAGTCAGGGCTGGTGTCAGGGGGTAAAACTTGGCAATTTCCCAGGGCCCTCACTCTCTTAGGGGCACCCAATGTTTCTTTTCTGAGGATAAAACTGCTTAAAGACCTTTGGTGACACCATGATGTCACCAATGGTCCATTAACTGCTGGAGTCTAGAGGAACTGAAGAGAGACAGGCTGGTATGTACCATATGTGGTGTATATATATATATATATATATATATATATATATATATATATATACAGTACAGACCAAAAGTTTGGACACACCTTCTCATTTAAAGATTTTTCTGTATTTTCTTGACTATGAAAATTGTACATTCACACTGAAGGCATCAAAACTATGAATTAACACATGTGGAATTATATACTTAGCAAAAAAGTGTGAAACAACTGAAAATATGTCTTATATTCTAGGTTCTTCAAAGTAGTCACCTTTTGCTTTGATGACTGCTTTGCACACTCTTGGCATTCTCTTGATGAGCTTCAAGAGGTAGTCAACGGAAATGGTTTTCACTTCACAGGTGTGCCCTGTCAGGTTTAATAAGTTGGATTTCTTGCATTATAAATGGGGTTGGGACCATCAGTTGTGTTGTGCAGAAGTCAGGTGGATTCACAGCTGATAGTCCTACTGAATAGACTGTTAGAATTTGTATTATGGCAAGTAAAAAGCAGCTAAGTAAAGAAAAACAAGTGCCCATCATTACTTTAAGAAGTCATTCCGAAAAATTGGGCAAACTTTGATTGTGTCCCCAAGTGCAGTTGCAAAAACCATCAAGCGCTACAAAGAAACAGGCTCACATGAGGACCGCCCCAGGAAAGGAAGACCAAGAGTCACCTCTGCTTCTGAGGATAAGTTTATCCGAGTCACCAGCCTCAGAAATCGCAGGTTAACAGCAGCTCAGATTAGAGACCAGGTCAATGCCACACAGAGTTTTAGAAGCAGACACATCTCTACAACAACTGTTAAGAGGAGACTTTGTGCAGCAGGCCTTCATGGTAAAATAGCTACTAGGAAACCACTGCTAAGGACAGGCAACAAGCAGAAGAGACTTGTTTGGGCTAAAGAACACAAGGAATGGACATTAGACCAGTGGAAATCTGTGCTTTGGTCTGATGAGTCCAAATTTGAGATCTTTGGTTCCAACCACCGTGTCTTTGTGCGACACAGAAAAGGTGAACAGATGGACTCTACATGCCTGGTTCCCACCATGAAGCATGAAGGAGGAGGTGTGATGGTGTGGGGGTGCTTTGCTGGTGACACTGTTGGGGATTTACTCAAAATTGAAGGCATACTGAACCAGCATGGCTACCACCGCATCTTGCAGCGGATGCTATTCCATCCAGTTTGCGTTTAGTTGGACCATCATTTATTTTTCAACAGGACAATGACCCCAAACACACCTCCAGGCTGTGTAAGGACTATTTGACCAAGAAGGAGAGTGCTGGGGTGCTACGCCAGATGACCTGGCCTCCACAGTCACCAGACCTGAACCCAATCGAGATGGCTTGGGGTGAGCTGGACCGCAGAGTGAAGGCAAAAGTGCCAACAAGTGCTGAGCATCTCTGGGAACTCCTTCAAGATTGTTGGAAGACCATTTCCGGTGACTACCTCTTGAAGCTCATCAAGAGAATGCCAAGAGTGTGCAAAGCAGTCATCAAAGCAAAAGGTGGCTACTTTGAAGAACCTAGAATATAAGACATATTTTCAGTTGTTTCACACTTTTTAGCTACGTATATAATTACATGTGTTAATTCATAGTTTTGATGCCTTCAGTGTGAATGTACAATTTTCATAGTCAGGAAAATACAGAAAAATCTTTAAATGAGAAGGTGTGTCCACACTTTTGGTCTGTACTGTATATATATATATATATATATATATATATATATATATATATATATATATATATATATGCGTATGTATGTACTGTGTGTGTGTGGGTATATACATATACAGTCATGGCCGAAAGTGTTTTCACCCTTGAAATTGTTAGAGGGCATGAAGTATTTCCCCCAGAAAATTATTGCAATTACACTTAAATATATGTCAAAGGTCGTGAAGGGGTTAAACAGAAAGGAGCTATTCTTGCACAGGAGCACCCAACTGCCTATGTCTACACCTAATGCAAACATTACATGTCCATCTTCAAAATAATGCAACTGCTTTTTATTGGTTTGAAATCATTAGTAATGGATACGCTGATCATTAATACAAACACTAATTTTCAGCTTTATCAGTAAACATGCGTTTATCGCTACATTTCAGCCCCATATACACAAATATTTAAATAGAGTAGGTTGATAAAACATGAGGGCCCCAAGTATACACCTATAAATCTCCTGGATTTCTTTGGTATTATTCACTATATTTGTTTTATATTTACGCGCCTTAACTTAATTACAGTACTTTAGTGTTGTGTTTATAGGAATATATCCTTTTTTTGTTTTAGTCTTTTGTATCTGTCTTATATTGCGATATTACATTTTGATAAATTATTATTCCGATTCATAGAGGTTTCTTCGGTGCCGGAATATTACTTTATTCTTAGATATCAGCAAGCGAAGGTAGTTCGCCCAAATAGCAAATGTAATTGACACAAGCTGCCCACCACACAGTCAAGATTTGATTGATAGAACATTTAAAATCTACACATATGAGTTTACTCTACATGGATGTGTTTGTACAAAACATTATTGTCTGATGATTTATAGTCTGAAATATTATCTTTATTTCTGAATACACAATGATAGTCTTGGTACATTGAGGTTTTAGGGAAATCAAGAGAATACATTTTTTAAAAAAATAATACGCTTTTTTTTAAATTTGTAAAACTTTGATGGACATCTTATATAGACTCTGGTTTTGGACTAATAGATCATAGTTTAATAAGGGTTGTTTCGTATGTGCTCCAGTATTTTTTGCAGCCCCAGCCAGGTTTCCTGTGCCGTTGGCAGGATTTGATTAGCTGGAAGAAGAAAACCATATCGTCCTGTGTCCCTTAGCTCAAAGGCAAATGAATATTTGATTCCTATATCATAGGTCCAGTCAATGCTTCCACCACTGGCTTGATCTGCACCAAGAAAAAAAGTTATGTTAGGGGGGTTGTTAAGATAGGTCATCAATTTCAGAATGGTGGGGTCCGACAACTGGCATGGATGCATGTAAACAGTGTACAGCGCCACAAGGGCACAGCTCCATATACTACTTAGTGCCCCCTCCCGGATTATGTAGCTTATATCCTATTTAAGGGGTTGTCAAAGTAATGGGCAACCCCTTCAGCTGATATTAATACATAATAAATCATACATTTTAGGCCAACATTCTATTCTCAGAGATGTTACATTTCTAGTGTGACAATATTCATTAAGTAGTATAAAGCTGTAAATAGGAAAGTCAAGGTTGTCTTCACATCAGGACATCTCTGGAACCAGAAGGTAAATCACTGAATTTTCACTAAAATAAAAGATCATCAAAGATGGACAATGCACCACAGAAAACACTAACATCAAAGAAAGAACACAAACTAAGTCACAGGATAATCAGGGATGAAAAATGCACCCCTAGATCACTAGGTGTGGCACACTCTGCATCACCAAGGATAGATACTAAAATAATGGATCACTAGAGAGATCTAACCAGGAATGGTTGATAAACTACTGGTACTTCAAAGTTGTCCATTGGGTCATTAGCATGGCTACTAAATACAAAGTCTTCTAAATATTGGATAAATAGCGAATAAAAAGAGTTAATATTGTTCCACTGACCACCAGTCTTGGAGGCTTTACCAGTGCGACACCAGGGAATGACAATCAATTAGAGAATCACAGGGAATCACACTGATTGCAGGACTACTAAAGCGCCAAACAGCTTCTACAGCAATGAGTGCTAATATGTATAATGCAATGATGACATTAGTTTTCAAGAGGGCGTTTTGCCTTGCAGTGCCTATTTGCTTTAAAGTGGATATCTGGGACTTTAAAGCACTAACAGGCATGTAATGCTAAGAGGGGAAGTCTGTGACCGCTCTGTGCCAGCAGAGAACGACGCCGGGCACAACAGGCAGGTAGATAGCAACTAACTGACTATTAGTGCTGAAGCACATTTTTCTTTTTTTCTTTAAAGTCCTAGATATCCCCTTTAAGTAGCAGAAAAAAAGTTCTACTTTGAGGTTAACCTCTCTATAAACTTCTTATGCTTTTATAGGGCAGATGGAAATGGAAAGGGGTTGTCCTAATAGTGTGTAATGTATATTAGTGTGTAAGGGGTGGGTTAAAATGTTAATTTAATGCCAGTTAATGGTGTTCCTGTGAAACAGTTTGTGGACATGTATTATATTAGATTCACAGCGTAACTTGATTTGTTACTAGCTGTGCTACAGCCCCAGAATATAAGGAATGACAGCGACAGTAATGTAACCATGTACACTTACAGATAGTGGAGCAGATTGTTCCAACTTTGTACTGGGTGCCATACAAAGAGCTCAACGCACTAGCTGCAGCTTTACCGACATTGTTCTAGAAAAACACAACAGATATTTAATTTGGATTAATTGTCATTATATAATAAAACGTGAGTCTTGCTCTTGTGCATAGTAATTGTGAAAATCAGTTTGCAACTGACTTACAAGTTCTGTAAAGTGAGCCGGGTTGCTACACTTATATCCATAAGGGAAAAGCAGAAGCTGGGAGTAGCTGTGGATGCTTATGAAACCTTTGATTTTGCCGTGTCCTCTAATAAAGTTAGCAATTGACTTTACTTCCACCTCAGACTCTGCCCTCGGTCCAAAGTATGAGTCGGAGCAGGGATCAGAACTTGCTCCTGGACCTACAAAGAATTTAAGTTGAGCTACACATATATAATTTACATCCTTCTATGTAATTACAAGGGAAATCTTAGTTACCCCCAAAGCCAGCATTCCAGTTTCTGTTGGGGTCTACACCAACACATCGGCTACCACTGGTAAAGGAGCGGGTTTTACGCCACATACGGTTCTGACAGCACAGAAAATTGCATTCAGATAGCATTGCACTTTAACTTACATTGATATAATTACGATATTAAGAATATGACATCATCATAAACTGAACAAAAAAAAATTATTTTACAATTTGTACAATATAAGCCAAATGTGCTGGTGGTATTGTTATGTTATAGTATGTTTTACATGGGAATTGTTGTCACAAATTGAGCAGGGATTAACTTTAGCAATGTCTTCACTGAGTAAATATTTCACTGTGATTTTGATTAAAGGGATAGTACATTCATGGCGTCTATAGTTCTACGATCAAAACATTCATGGCGTCTATAGTTCTACGATCAAAACATTCATAGCTTTATATGATAATCCCGACTTATTATAATTGCCAGACCTGAAATAACAAGCACTTTCCACCTATTGTGTCCCCCCATTTCCTTGTAGAATGTAACTTTGAGAGCAGGGACCTCACTCCTGATGTAACAGTGTAAACTGTCTCACCTTGTATTGAATTTATTGTTTGTATATGCCCCCGCTTAATTGTAAAGTGCTGCGGAATATGTTGGCGCTATATAAATAAAAATTATTATTATTATTATAGCGTCTATTCCTTTAGTCCCCTTTTCAAACTATGCTTCCTCTGAAACCCTGTAGCATTTCTGAGTTAGATATTCAGGCTGCAATCAAGCAGCCACGCTCTGGTTCACGCTGCCCATGGTTCAGGCAGCATGAATCAAGTAACAGGTTCCCTTTAAGTTTTACAAATGAAAACTGTCAAGTCTATGAACAAAGCATTATACACATCATTTCCTACATCCACCCTATGTGCCTTTAAGTGACAGTAGTAATAATAATACCTAGAATAGCACTTTTCTACCTTAGATACTCACGTTTGTGTGCGAGTAGACATACCCATCAGGATTTGTGACAACCAAGAGAAATATGTCGTAAGTATTTAACAGGGAGGTTACAGATGAATCCCTTCCATAGTCATGAGCAAGCTTTAAATAGAAAGTGAAGCGTTACCATAAATATATACAATATCTTACAACTCAGTCCACAATTTGTGAAAATATATCATTTATTATTTTCAGATTTTATGAAACCTTTGAAAATAGTTTTTTATAAGTGTAATAAGTTTAAAAACGTTGTTTAGAACTGATTGTAATTGTTATGTGCTTTGCAGAGGGACCCAGCAAGACTGGCACCAAACCAGCTAAGGCGAAGCCACAGAGGCACTTGGCACAAGCTGCCCAGCCAGGCGAGCCCTTGAGGGCCAGGAATACTCTTCACCCAGCTCCCAGTAAAGGGAAGGGGGGCTTTGGCAAAGCCCTTTCCAGGCCCACTGTCGCCGTGCAGCTGGCGTCTGGTGACGTGGCTGGTGCTTAGTCAAGAATCAAGTGAGTACCTCTGCAAGAACTACTGAAAGTGTAACCAGAAGAGAAAATGAGAAAACCCCTGAAGAGATAGCAACACTAATGCTAGCACCACTCACCACCAAGCATATAAACAGCAAACCACTGAGCAGGGAGCAGGACTAAATAGCCCGCCTAATGATCAGGTGTTGAATACCTCCCAATCATCCCCAGACAGCCACGGCCTGCTAGCGTGCACAGCAAAATTAAAATAATTCCTCCACTGCTTAGTGCCAGACTACGCAGAGTCCTGCGTGGCCTGGCAACCGGGAAAATCAGTGAAAGACACGGCGTCCCGCGTCCTCACACATCCAACAACACCAGAACACAATGCTCCATAAGATTGGGACAGTCTCCGTACACACATAATTTTATTTTAAGTACTTCACATTACTGGAACACAAATTAGTACCTAATTATCTTGATACTATCTTCATTCACATGACTTCAAAGCAAATTTTTTTTGCCATTTTAAACTAAAGACCCCATACACATTAAATAGCTATTGGCTGAACGATTGACCTGTCGACAACTGTCTGTCCCGATCCCCCCATGGCACAGGAACACTCGGCTGAGCACTTCTGAGTTCTCTTTGAGAGTGTGGCTGTCAAGCTCCTGTGTTAGTGACTTATCTCCAGGGATATTCAGCAGCAGAATCCATCTCTCCCCTAACATCCTCAGTTGGGGGAGAGTCTGGCAGCCCTTATACACAATAGACTATCGGCCGATCGGCAGGTTCAGCCGACTTTTGTATAATATGCACTGGCAGCGTTAAATTAATGTAATAGGCTAAAAAGAATATCTACCAAGACAGTGATCGACTTGGAGTAATCAAACTCTCTAGATATTGTTGACAATTACCTTGTGTGCAGTCCAGAGAGCAGTAGCTTGTGTGACCCATTCACGGGAGTGAATACCTGCATCAATCCATATGCCAGGACGATTGGCACCAGTGCTGAACTGTAATATCAATTAGCAGTTTCAGTGAAACAAATATATTTAGTTCACAATGTATTAGTCCCTGTATGTATAAGACTTTTTTTCTTCATCACTGAGGTTGAATCTCAGATTCTGGATGCAGTTATTTTATAGGTCTTCTCCTAGTTGGCCACCTCATTCAATACTCCATATTGTATCATATGAACAGACATTTTGAAATATTTTCAAAACATTTACCTTAAGAACATAGAGAGGACGTCCCTCATATGATAGTCCAATCTGCTGTTTGCTGACTATTGATTTGTAGTCCAGAACAATAGCATCAATGGCGTGAAATAGCTGACATAAAGAAGAAATGTTACATAAGTCCTTCACTAACAGAATGATACCATGGTAATATGTTCATGCATATAACATCTTTTTTCACACAGTAAATATGACTTAATACATTGCAGAAAATCATAGTTCATAGATAAAATCATAGCCTATGTCAACCTCTAAATACATTTCCTTCCTTACATTGTCTAATGTATGATAAGCTCCATAGTTGAAAGCACCAGAGCTGCGTTCCTTCTTCATATTGATTTCCATCTCCTGCTTCTCTGCATTAATCACCTCCTATAACATGTAGATAAAAGTAGTCAATACACTCTATAGCAATGGACTGTACACTCTATAGCAGGCATGTCCAAAGTCCGGCCCGCGGGCCATTTGCGGCCCGCGGTCCGGACTAATAAGGCCCCCAGGTATCCAGCAGCATGTACCTTGCGGCCGCTGCCGCTCTCGTCGCCACCGCCGCTCTCGTCGCCACCGCCGCTCAGTACTCCGGCGCAGGGAGAAGAGCCGAAATCTCGGACATCGCGAGATTTCGGCTTTCCTTCTCCCTGCGCCGGAGTACTGAGCGGCGGCAACCGGCCAGCCAAGATCTCGCGACGTGCGAGATCTCCAGCCCCCAGGGGTTGTAAGACGTTCAGAGGTCAGATAGGCTGAAGACCTCAGCTTAGTTGTGTAAAATTATATAAATAATATATATATTAAGTTATATATAAGTCCCTGCGCCACCTTACACCTCCAGAAAGGTTAGGCCAGCAGGGCTCTCACACAAGCTTGTGGTAGCAAGCTGTCATACCCTTCATTAACCCCTGACTGCCTGTCACTGTGCTATAATTCCATTATCTGATGTGCGACTGTTGCACAGCTTGCTATTCTCTGCCTGTGTTATAAAGCATATAGCAGTATCTTATTTTTGCTGTTCCACCCTCTGCGCCTTTTAATCTCTCCCCTTCTGGCCAATTTTTATAATGGCAACTACAAATAAGAAACGAAAAGTTGACAGTGAGGGCCGCCGCTTCCAGGACAAGTGGAAAGTAGAATATTTTTTCACTGAAATAAAGAATCACTGTGTTTGTCTGATATGCCAAGAGACCGTTGCTGTTTATAAAGAATTTAATGTCAAGCGACACTATCAGACGAGACATAGCACATACGACAAGCTAACAGGGCACGACCGAAGTGAAAAGTATAAGCAACTTGAAGCTGTTTTATTGTCACAACAGCGATTTTTTACAAGAGCCCGTGAGTCAAATGAAAATGCCACAAAGGCGAGCTATGAGGTGGCAGCGTTAATTGCTAAAAATTGCAAATCTTTTGCAGAGGGTGACTTTATCAAAGAATGTGTTATGAAAATGGTAGAGAATGTCTGTCCCGAGAAGAAGCAAGAGTTTTCCAACATTTGCCTGGCTCGTAACACTGTAGCACGGAGAATTGAAGAAATTTCATCGGATATTAAGAGACAGTTAATGTCAAAAGGAGCTGATTTTGACTTCTTTTCAATAGCCTGTGATGAAAGCACGGACCTATCTGACACGGCTCAGTTGCTGATTTTTTTAAGAGGGGTGGACGATGAAATGAATGTGACTGAAGAGCTACTTGACCTCCAGAGCCTCAAGGATCAAACAAGAGGGAAAGATTTATTTGATTCTGTTAGTTCTGCCATAGATGACATGAAACTGCCTTGGAACAAAGTTACTGGGATTATTACTGATGGGGCACCTGCCATGACTGGTGAACGAAGTGGATTATCAACCCTAATCTGTAACAAGGTGAGCGAAGAAGGAGGCAAAGCTATTAAACTTCATTGCATCATTCATCAACAAGTTCTCTGTGCTAAACATCTCCAATATGATCATGTTATGAAACCGGTACTAAAGACCATTAATTTTATCCGCTCTAAAGCCCTGTGCCACCGCCAGTTTAAACAGTTTCTACTGGATATCCAGGCTGAATATGAAGATGTTTCATATCATAACGATGTAAGATGGCTCAGTCGGGGGTCTGCACTGCAACGTTTCTACTCTCTCAGAAAGGAAATAGGAGAATTCTTGGAAACAAAGGGACAAACGATGCGAGAACTATCTGATCCAATTTGGCTGGCTGATTTGGGGTTTCTAGTCGACCTAACAAAGCATCTGAATGTACTGAACATGAATCTTCAGGGCAAAGATGCAGCGGTGAACCAACTTTATTCACACCTCAAAGCCTTTGGAACAAAGCTGCAACTTTTCCTAAGGCAGTTGTCACAAACACCGCCCAATACCATCCATTTTTCAGCGCTACAGGAAATAATTAACAGTTTTCCACAGGATGATATCCATGCGCAAATAAGCAGGTATGCAGCAGACATCACATCTCTGGCTGGGGAGTTTCAACGGCGCTTTCAAGATTTTGCAGCTATTGAAAAGGAGATCAGCATTTTCTCCTCTCCATTCTCTGTTGACCCCGACAATGCTCCTGATCAGTTGCAGCTCGAGCTCATTGAGCTACATTGTGACAGCGAGTTACGCAGTCGTCATCAACAGCTCTCTCTTGTTAACTTTTACCGCCAACTGGATAAGAGCCGGTTTCAAGAGATTCGAACATTGGCTAAGAAAACCCTGAGCTTGTTTGGCTCAACATATTTGTGTGAGAAGACATTCTCTGTTATGAACTTTAACAAGAACCGCGTGAGGACAAGACTAAGTGACTCTCACCTGCGTGACATTTTGCGCATCAAAACCACGGCCATTGAACCAGACCTAGTCTATGTGCTGCAGTCCAGATCCCAGTTTCACCCTTCACATTAGTGCAGGCTAGTTTCTTTTTTTTAATTGAGATTAATATGTTGTAAAATCTCAATTAATGTCAGTTGGATAGACAGTTATATATTTGAACACATGTATACTTGCTGTTATGTTCCTGTTCACATTTTTTGAACTTATAAGTTGACAGACAACCTTACATTACTTTGTGTAATGTACTTTAAAATGTTCCTGAGATATCTCAGTTTCCTGTTTTTATTATATTAAAGGGGTTGTCCAAGTTCAGAACCCAGACATACCCCCTTTTTCACCCAGGCAGCCCCCCTGCCATGGGCATCAAAGCATCTCATGCTCCGATGTGCTCCCTTGCCCTGTGCTATTTACAATGACACACTGCCGGTAGGAGGCTTCACCGGCTCTAATGTGCAGGCTTTAGCGCTGCTCTAGCTGGTTTACTGGTGATAAAGCCCGCCCATCAGTGCCGGTGACGTCACTGGGCTTTCTGCCAGCCCCGTGGAGAGCCGGGTATGTCACTAGAACTCCAGAAAATGCCTTTCCTCTGCGCAATTTAGTGCAGGGCAAAAGTAGGACATTGGAGCATAAACTGCTTCGATGCTCAAGTCGGGGAGGGGCTTCCTGGGTGAGAATGGGGGTATGTCTGGGTTAACCCCTTTAAGGCAGATTGATTAAACACCTGTTTAGATTTGTCATCCAAGTCACAAAATAAAAAGTATGCCGTTTTCAATAAACTTTGCAAAAAAAGTTTATTTGCATTCATTTTAATGGTCCAAAGAATGTCAAGCAAAATGATCGGCCCTCGCACATGTTCACTTCATCAAATTTGGCACTCTTAGAAAAAAGTTTGGACACCCCTGCTCTATAGCAATGGACTACATACTGTATACTTTCATTTCTTAGTAATATATATAATCACTTTCATTAATGGGGTATACCCATCCCATTCCCATCATCACATCATTAAAGACTTTTCAAGCAGAGGATATGCAGACTACTGTCGAAGTCATGTAGATGTCTATTGTGAATTTTTATTAAATGAGTGCACCAAATAAGAAATATACAGTGTGGGTCAAAAAATGCACACACTTCAACAGTGCTTATATATGCTCCTTTTAAAAATGTAAATTGAATTACATAGTATTATGTTGTATCTATAAATGTATGTAGTCGCATGATTGCTAGATCTTCCATACGCCCGTCAGGAGAGTCAAAGAAATTAAAATGTCATGCAAAGCAGTCCCTGTGGGCACTGTAACTAAAGTTTTTCATGCAGCAGTTTGCCAAAATCAGAAGTGTCTGGATGCTGAGGGGTATTCCCATATCCAAGATCCTATGCCAATATGTAGTAGGTGTAAAAATAATAAAAGCAAATACCTCCAATTACAAATGTAGTATAGTACCCCATGTACAGGGCATTGCTGTAGCTCAGATATCCATGGTTACGACTGCTAAGAACTAACTGTCACTATATCAGTGGCCGTAACCATCAAAGTCTGCGTTCCAAAACATCACTTTTTCTTTTCTGAGTCCTTCCGTGCGCTCAGACAGTAATTTACCCCCACATATGGGGTATCTGCGTACTCAGGAGAAATTGCAGAACAAATTTTGGGTTACATTTTCTCCTCTTACCCTTGTGAAAAGGCAAAATTTTGGGCTAAAAGAACATTTTTGTGGGAAAAAATTGATTTTTTTTATTGTTACGGCTGTACGTTATAAACTTCTGTGAAGCACCTGGGGGATCAAGGTGCTCACCACATATCTAGATATATTCCTTGAGGGGACCCTTCCCTTCCAAGCCCTGCTGTACACCCAAACAGTAGTTTTCCTCCACATATTAGGTATCAGAATACTCAAGAGAAATTGCACAACAAATTACATGGTGCAATTTCTCCTGTTATTCTTGTGAAAATTCAAAATTTGGGACTAAGAAACATTTTTGTGGGCAAAATGGGATTTTTTTTCTTTTCACGGCTCAATGTAATAAACTTCTGTGAAGCACCTTGGGGTTTAAAGTGCTCAACATATATCTAGATAAGTTCCCTAAGGGGTCTAGTTTCCAAAATGGTGTCACTTGTGGGGGGGGCGGTTCCACTGTTTAGGCACATCAGGGGCTCTCCAAATGCGACATGACGTCCGCTAATTATTCCAGCAAAAATTACATTTAAAAAGTCAAATGGCGCTCCTTCCCTTCCGAGCCCTGCCATGCACCCAAACAGTAGTTTTCCTCCACATATTGGTTACTAAAGCAATTGGATAAAGTACGTAACCACCATGAAAATCCGATAAAAACTAGCAAAAAGTGATGAATAAATAAAATATAACTTTGAATTCATACTATTTAAAATATAAATATTGGACATGCAAAGTGCAAGGCAGGTGTTATGTTCTGCTACCAGAGCTAAGGAAAGAGAGGAGATCTGTCCCTACGATAGAACTCAGCTTAATCCCTACGATGTAACAGGGAACCTGATCCTGCGATCAGACCTGCTAAAGTCCTAAGCTAGTCTGTACGGAGACCTATAGATGTGAGGAAGGAATCCCTACAAGTACTAAGGACTGGGAGGAATATGGGACACCTCCTAACAGAAATAGTAGCAGACAGACGAACAAACAAAATATATAGAACATAGAGGTCAGTAGACCAAGCAAACTAACAGAGCAAGACACAGAGCACAGGCTAGCTAGAAAGTAGATATACAATGAAGTCCAGCAAAGCCAGAAGGGCGGAGCAGGATTAAATAGGCCAACAAGGTCATGTGACCAGCAAAGGAAAAAAAACTAAGAGCAAGGTTCTAACAGTACCCCCCCTTCTAAGAGGATCCTCCGGATCCCCTAGGACCAGGCTTATCAGGAAATCTCCTGTGAAACGCTCTGATAAGTCTGGACGCGGAAACATCATCCGACCTCACCCAAGAGTTATCCTCGGGACCGAAACCTTTCCAGGCCACAAGATACTGCAAACTACCTCTATACCGTCTAGAGTTAAGGATGCGAGAAATTTCATATTCCCCGTCCTCCACCACCGGAGGAACAGAGGCAGAGGCGTCACAATCTGATACAACAGCTTTTTTCAACAGAGAGACATGAAATACCGGATTAATTCTCCAGGAGGTAGGAACCTCCAACCTAACAGCAGATTGGTTGACAACCTGAAGCACCTTAAAGGGCCCTACAAACTTGGGACCCAATTTCTTTGAAGGAATCCTCAACCGCAGATTCCTAGAGGACAACCAAACCATGTCACCAACAGCGAACAAAATCTCCTGTCGTTTCCTATCAAAGTAGTCTTTAGATTTTCTGTTGGCCTCCTGAAGATTACCACGCATATCCGTCCAAACTCTCTCCAAATCACCGGAAAAATTCTCCTCCTCAGGCACGGCAGATCCCAACTTGGAGAACGACCCAAACGACGGATGTCTCCCAGAACAACAAAAAAAAGGCGAACAACCAGCAGAAGAAGATGTATGATTGTTCAGAGCAAATTCAGCAAGTGGCAGAAACTCAGACCACCCCTCTTGATTGTCTGCCACAAAACAACGCAAGAACTGCTCAACATCCTGGTTTTTCCTTTCTGTCTGGCCATTAGATTCAGGATGATATCCGGACGAGAACGACAAATGAACTCCCAACCTATCACAAAAGGCACGCCAAAAACGAGCCACGAACTGAGGACCCCTATCAGAAACAATGTCAGTAGGAACGCCATGAAGTCTGACAATTTCCTTGACAAAGGCCTTAGCGAGAGTTTTAGCGCAGGGCAGTTTGACGAAAGGAACCAAGTGACACATCTTGCTAAAACGGTCCACGACCACCCAGATGACAGTAAAACCCTCAGAGGGGGGAAGGTCAGTTATAAAGTCCATAGCCAAATGTGTCCAAGGAGCACTGGGAACCTCCAAAGGACAAAGCAACCCCGCAGCAGGAGTATGTGAGGACTTAGATCTAGCACATATAGTACATTGACGCACCCACTTAATGACTTCCTTCTGCTATCCAGGCCACCAAAAACTGCGACCCACCAGTCTCTTGGTCTCAGAGATTCCGGGATGACCTGCCAACCGAGATTCGTGACACTCAACAAACAAATCTCTCTTAAAGGTCCCAGGCACAAACAACCTCCCATGAGGAGTGTTAGAAGGGGCATTCTCCTGTGCTTTAAGAATCTCATTTTCCAAAACGGAGTCTAAAGCAGCTATCACAACACCTTCTTGTAAAATGTTCTCCTCTTTCTCAGCACCGACTATGGGAGAAAAACTGCGAGACAAGGCATCCGCCTTAACATTCTTAGTACCAGGGATGTAAGTAACGGAGAAATTAAACCGCGAGAAAAACAGTGCCCACCTAGCCTGACGGGCATTCAGGCGCTTGGCAGCATCAAGATATATCAGATTTTTATGATCCGTAAGAACCTGAACGGGAAATTCCGCACCTTCCAAGAAGTGGCGCCAGTGTTCAAATGCGAGTTTAATAGCCAATAATTCCCGATTACCAATATCGTAATTCAGTTCAGTCTCCGAAATTTTTTTTGAAAAAAAGGCACAGGGATGTAATCCATCCCCGTTATTCTGAGACAATACTGCGCCAACCCCCACAGAGGAAGCATCAACCTCAACCAAAAACGGCCTAGTAACATCAGGCTGCATAAGGATGGGAGCAGAGGTGAACCTCTCCTTGAGATACACAAAAGCTTCAATGGCCTCAGAAGACCACTGAACCGCATCAGCACCTTTCCTGGTGAGATCAGTCAGAGGTTTGACAATACTAGAAAATTTTTTTATGAATTTTCTATAGTAATTGGCGAAACCCAAAAACCTCTGTATCGATTTCAAACCAATAGGCCTAGGCCATTCCTGCACAGCCTGAACCTTAACTGGATCCATCTCAAAACCTTTGCTGGAGATAATGTAGCCCAAAAAACTAATTCTCTGTACAGCGAACTCACATTTCTCCAGCTTAGCAAAAAGCGAATTGTCCATTAATAACTGTAATACCTCACGCACGCTCCGCCAATGAGACTCCAGATCCGGCGAATAAATCAAAATGTCATCCAAATACACAACCACATTTTTACCGATCAAAGGTCTAAGGATGTCATTAATCAGATTCTGAAAAAATGCAGGAGCATTAGTAAGACCAAAAGGCATAACCAGATTCTCAAAATGACCCAGAGGAGTGTTAAAAGCAGTCTTCCATTCGTCACCCTCCTTCATGCGCAACAGATTGTATGCCCCCTTAAGGTCAATTTTAGAGAACCACTTGGCCCCCATTAACTGGTTAAACAGATCAGGAATCAATGGCAGTGGGTAAGGATTGCGTACAGTAATTTTGTTAATCTCACGAAAATCCAGACAAGGACGTAAACCGCCGTCCTTTTTTTTTACAAAAAAAAATCCAACTGCCACAGGAGACTTAGAGGGCCTAATGTGACCGGCGGCCAAACTTGTCTGTATGTATTCCTCCAAAGCCTTCCTCTCAGGAATAGTAAGGTTAAATAAACGACTTTTAGGAAGAGTCGCTCCAGGGACAAATTCAATAGAACAATCATAGTCTCTATGGGGAGGCAAAACCTGCGATTCCTTCTCAGAAAAAACTCTCCAAAAATCCTGAATAGGAACAGGCAATTCTCCCCTATCCAAAGCTGCAATACGCCCGTTACAACACTTGTCATAACATTTAGGGCTCCAGGATTTAATTTCACTGGTAGACCAATCCAGTACAGGATTGTGAAATTTTAACCAGGGCAATCCCAATATTACTGGAGAAGGCAAGTTATTCAACACTACCAAATCCAATTTCTCATGGTGAACACCATTAATAGTGAGAGGAAATTCACAGACCTTGAGAGTAATATTCTTCAAAGGGGAACCATCCACAGAAACCACAGCAATGGGGGATGATAAAGGTTCAGGTTATAAATTGAGTCTTTCCACGAATCCCCCATCAATAACATTCAGAGTAGACCCACAATCGACAAACACCCGAAATTCCATTAATTTTTCCTGAGCAATCGTGGAAGCAGCTAAAAATACACCCTTGGAATTTAAACAGGCAATACGGGCATGACTGACCATTTTTTTTTCTTTCTTCATACGAAGCTCACAGCCTTTAATCAAATGACCAGATTTTCCGCAATAGAAACACAAGCCTTCAAAAAATCGACGGTCTTTTTCTTGAGAGCGAGGTGCCACCGATCCAATCTCCATCGGTTCACCACTGTTAGTACACACATTCTCATAACCAGAAACTGACATAGCAGAGGATTTGCTCTCATTAACCCTTGCACGCAGTCTTCTATCCACCCGTATAGCTAATTGCATAGCCTGTTGCAAATCTTCAGGTGTAGGATAAGCAATTAGCAGGTCTTTAACCCTTTCACTGAGCCCAGCAAGAAATAGACTTTTCAGAGCAGAATCGTTCCACCCTGTTTGAGTAGACCAACGACGGAAATGAGTACAATATTTTTCCACATTACCTGATCCTTGTTTTAAACGTCTCAACTCAGTCTCAGCTGATGCGACACGGTCAGGATCATCATATAATAGTCCCAAAGCAGAAAAAAAACTATCCACTGATCTGAAGCATGTATCACTAGGTTGCAAAGAAAAGGCCCACTCCTGAGGCTCTTTGCGCAAAAGTGACATTATGAACCCTACGCGCTGGGATTCATCCCCAGAGGACTTAGGTCTCAAACGAAAATACAATAAGCAAGCATTTTTGAATGAAAAAAATTCTCGGTGTTCACCAAAAAATAAATCCGGCAAACATACCTTAGGCTCCAAGAAATGTGCTCCAGGACAGTTACTCACGTGCTGACGGAGCTCGGCCACCTCCAGAGAGAGTCCCTGCAGGCGATGAACCAAATCCTGAACCGACACCATGATGGAACAGAAAAATCTTTCCTTAGAGAATTTGCTGGCTGGACTTACTGTTATGTTCTGCTACCAGAGCTAAGGAAAGAGAGGAGATCTGTCCCTACGATAGAACTCAGCTTAATCCCTACGATGTAACAGGGAACCTGATCCTGCGATCAGACCTGCTAAAGTCCTAAGCTAGTCTGTACGGAGACCTATAGATGTGAGGAAGGAATCCCTACAAGTACTAAGGACTGGGAGGAATATGGGACACCTCCTAACAGAAATAGTAGCAGACAGACGAACAAACAAAATATATAGAACATAGAGGTCAGTAGACCAAGCAAACTAACAGAGCAAGACACAGAGCACAGGCTAGCTAGAAAGTAGATATACAATGAAGTCCAGCAAAGCCAGAAGGGCGGAGCAGGATTAAATAGGCCAACAAGGTCATGTGACCAGCAAAGGAAAAAAAACTAAGAGCAAGGTTCTAACAGCAGGTAAGAAATGCCCTAAGGAAAAAATTCCTTGCTAAAGAAGACCTCTAATACATGCACAGTAACCTCATACAAGATGAAACAATCAGATTCTTACATTGATTAATAGTGCATACAGCCATAATATATACAACATCAATCCAAGTCTTCAATATGTCACAAAAGGGTTGTTGTAATAGACTACTACTATGCAGGTAGAGATCATTTGCACAACTAATCCATAAATAGGAATATAAATTGGAACAATCTTACCATCAGAAGACATGGAATTACAACTCCTCACCCTGACATGATTCCATGATGCTTTTCTCTAACATCGGCATATCCAGGGCTGTGAAAGGAATGAAGTGCGTTGCTCACTACCCTTTTCCCCTTATGAAAGATTCTTCAGAGGAGACTAATAAGGCTGGTGATTCCACCATGACACCAAGCCCACAACCTCCAGCTGCTGGTCCTGCTCCTAAAACCCTCAACGCAGCATTACCTTACAGCCTAATGCTTTTTATTCAATTTACCTGCGTTTACTCCTCGCAGTTATGTCATATCCGGTGGTGTCTCCATCACTTCCGGTGTTTGGAGCACAGAAGCCCGCAGTGACATGCAAACGTCACATCCTGTTTGCGCGGCTTCCTAATGTGTACAACCTCCCATCTGGTAAGGTAATGTGAGGGGCGGTGGCTATGGGAGGTTACTCAAAATCCGGGACCGCCCAACAAGCTGCCCGGAGGACACGGTAATACGGGATCAGTCCTCAATCACTGTCCTGCTCCTCCCAAGTTGCGCAAATATACCTTTAGGGGTGGAGCATTCAGTACACCTATAGCGCGAGACAGCTAGGTTAAAGGAATAAATACCATTGCGCTACATTAACCCTTACTAGGGTATTGGCAGATTAATAGTCACGGCATTGATTATAATGAACTTAAGGCAAAAAACTTCTGATGAAATTGCACGCTCATCCCAGATTGAACGCAAAGGGAAAACTAAAGGATTACACACCTTAGGCTATAAGGTAATACTGCGCTGAGGGTCTTAGAAGCAAGAATAAAAGAATTAAAAGTTATATTTTATTTATTCACCACTTTCTGCTAGCTTTGACCTCTACATATTGGGTATCGGCATACCCAGGAGAAATTGCACAACAAATTGTACAGTGCAATTTCTTCTGTTACCCTTATGAAAATGCAAAATTTGGGGCTAAAAAACATTTTTGTGGGAAAAATGTGATTTTTTTATCTTCATGTCTCAATGTTTTAAACTGCTGTGAAGCACCTGGAGGTTCAGGGTGTGCACCACACATGTAGATACATTCCTTGAGGGGTCTATTTTCCAAAATTGGGTCACTTGTGGGTGTTTTTCACTGTTTAGGCACATCAGGGGCTCTCCAAACGCGACATTGCGTCCGCTAATTATTCCAGCAATTTTTACATTCAAAAAGGCAAACAGTGCTCCTTCCCCTCCGAGCTCTGCAGTGCGCCCAAACAGTGGTTTTCCCCAACATATGGGGTATCAGCATGCTCAGGAGAAATTGTACAAGAAATTTTGGTGCCCATTTTTTCCTGTTACCCTTGCGAAAATAAAAAAATTGGGTCTAAAGTAACATTTTTGTGAAAAAAAGTTAAATGTTAATTTTATCTTCCACATTCCATTAATTCATGTGAAGCAGCTGAGGGTTAATAGAAGTGTTGAATGTGGTTTTGAACACCTTGAGGGGTGCAGTTTTCAGAATGGTGTCACTTTTGGGTATTTTCTGTCATATAGGCCCCTCAAAGTCACTTCAAATGTGATGTGGTCCCTAAAAAAATGGCTTTGTAAATTTTGTTGGAAAAATGAGAAATCGCTGGTCAACTTTTAACCCTTATAACTTCCTAACAAAAAAAATGTTTCCAAAATTGTGCTGATGTAAAGTAGACATGTGGGAAATGTGATTTATGAAGTATTTTGTGTGACATATCTCTCTGATTTAAGGGCATAAAAATTAAAAGTTTGAAAATTGCAAAATTTCTGTCTTTTTCACAAATAAATACAAGTCATATCTAAGAAATGTTACCACTATTGTGAAGAACAATATGTCACAAAAAACAATCTCAGGATCAGTGGGATCCATTGAAGCGTTCCAGAGTAACTACCACATAAAGTGACACTTGTCAGAATAGTAAAATTTGGCCTGGTCATGAAGGTGAAAACAGGCTTGGGGGGTAAAGGGGTTAATGGTGGCCACTTTGAGCACTTAATGTGATTGCAGAAGACAAACATGACTTACAGGTGCCCTATGTTGTCTGTGTAATTCTCGTTAAAGCTTTCTGTACATATATTTTTCATGTTGTACTGTTTATAAAAAAAAATTGGGCCACCCTGTATATTTTTGGCCCCTTAAGTATAAAAACATTTGTTACAAGACAGATTGTGATTACGTGCACTTTTCCTTTAAATATCACCTATATTATACCTGTAGATCCTCTATCATTATAGAGTAATAAATGTCATTGGATTCCAGATAAATCTTCACTGACTGAAGACTCTCGAACGGAACACGAATATCGACTGGTATATCTGGGTTAGAAGGTTCAGTCCAGAAATCAAGCTGCAATGAAAGATGCTCCATTATATATTTTATTCACAGTGCAAGGGAAAGATATTATTTAATCTGCTTTATATAAGCTATAATAACATGAACCATGAGAAATCAGCTATATATGATATATAAAAACTAAAAACACATGTTTATAATCAAGTAACCATACCTGGAGGTGACCCAGTGATTGCAGATCTTGCAACTGATGTATTTGGTCACCATTTCTTGCTTTGATCCTAAGCACTTGCTCGCTGAAAAAGAAAGTTAGAGTTTATACATCTTTTCAGAGTAAGATTTTTCCTGATTGTATTAATGAAACCATATTATACTAAAGTCTCATTCAGACGACTATGATTTTTGTCATAAATAAAAACATGGATCGTTGTTCATCAGTGTTTTCTATACAATTTTCATCAGTGTTTGGTCAGTGTTTCAGTTTTTATCATCAGTGTTTCATCTGTGATTTTCATTGACGAAGAAATAAATAAATACATTGCAAAATTTCTCCTTTCCATTTTATTGCTAATCACAAACAGCACACAGATTGCACACAAATGCCATCAGATGATAGTTCACAGACCCATAGACTTGTATGTGTAATTTTGATGTGATGTGGATTAAAAATGAGCATGTCTCCATATTCTTCTTCTCTTCTTTGGACAAACAGTCTATGAGTACCAGAACGAGGCACCATGAAACACTTCTGCTGCGAGCAGGTCACTTTTCCCCGGAGACCAACGGGAGGAGCGGTGAGAACGGATGAAAACGCCGGAGGGTGATTATCAGATAGGGGGTAGGGGATTTACATTTAAAGCACCACTCCAGCGGTGTAATAAAAAAAAAACACTGGAGTGGTGCATTAATGGATTCGTTTTTGGGCCCACAAAAATACCCTCTCCTGCCATTAAATAGCACAGCACAATTGTAAACTTACCCTATAAAAGTCTCCTCACAGAGCACACCTGCCACTAGGGCAGCGAGGAGCAGCAGAAGCTTCATGGTAAAGTGGCATTTCTACACGCCAGGCACGGGGTTTTATAGAATTTGATATCTAAATTTCTTCACAGTGAGAAGCTGCAGATGGTCAGGTATATCTCTCAAGGTAACGCACCGATATAAGGCTTGATTATTGCTCAATACTTGGCTATCTTTTCATTGAACAAGTGCATTGTGTGAACAAGTGTATTGTGTGTAGAAATGTAACATAATGTACATGAATATATGCACTTAAGGATGAACAATGACTATACTGCCATATAGAAAACCAAAAAGAGAAAAGGATGCCAGACATATATAAAACATATAACTTTAACAAATAAATATAAAGTACAAACATAGAAAAAAAATGAGGACAATACAGACATGGAAAATTTCCCATGTATAAATAACAAAAGACTGACCGTCACTTCCAAACAGAAAACTGATGTGTACAGGTGCATACTAAAAGTAGCCACCTCCGTAGATAATTAAAATATAAAATAGCACTCTGTAGCGCTACAGTATGTAAACATGAAATATATGAAATTTGAATTGCATTAGTGCTCTAGATGATAGGAAAAATGGAGACAATTAGCACATAGTTTGGCCAATTCATGCATGCCCAGCAGCCAACGACAAGGCAATCTCCTGTTACTGGGAACCTAACCTAATGTGAATCCTCGCCTAGGATGAAGCCTACATTTATATGGGTAGGTAGGATCCTGCTGCAATTAAATCCGCCACGGGCCAATAGGTGGAGTGCTCAGTCAGAGGGCCTAAATATAAATAACAAAAAACTGACCATCTGTCGCAGGTGTGTCGGAGGTGACAGACAGTCGCCCTGAAGTGGGTTGCAGGAGATCTCTAGGTTTGGCATTGCAGACAGCCTCTTAGATAAGAGGCTGTCTTTAGGACCGAGCGGCTACCTCTCTCTTGCTAATTAGCTCTCTGCCTGGGTGTATATATACCTGGTGTGTCTGAGAGGGAGTCGCCGGCTATATCCATTTCTACTTGTGAAGCTTAGCAGGAGCAGTCCTCTCTGAAGCTTGAGGCCGTGTGCTTACAGGAAATTCATCCAAAATTACTCTGTTATAGTGAAACTCCTTACTGAAATAACTAAGAAGAGGTCTGATTTTTCCAAATGGTCGGATGCTTCCTTTCAGGCTTTTTCTTCATTAAAGAATCAATTTGCCACTGCACCTATACTCAGTCAACCCGATGTTTCTCAACCCTTTATTGTGGAGGTCGATGCTTCAGATGTCGGGGTTGGGGCTGTTTTGTTTCAGGGTTCGTCCCCTGGTAAATGGCGTCCATGCGCCTTCTTTTCTAAAAAATTGTCTTCGGCTGAAAGAAATTATGACGTGGGTAATAGGGAACTTTTCGCGATCAAATTGGCGTTCGAGGAATGGCGACATTGGTTGGAGGGGGCTGTCCATCCTATTACTGTTATTACTGACCATAAGAACCTGTAATATCTCCAGTCAGCTAAATGTCTCAACCCTAGGCAAGCCAGATGGTCCCTGTTTTTCACTAGGTTCAATTTTGTTGTCACTTTTTGTCCATAGGTCAAAAATGTCAAGGCTGATGCTTTGTCCCGCAGCTTCCCTGGTGGTGGAGACCATGAGAACCCAGCCCCGATATTACAGAAAAGGGTAGTCATTTCGGCTCTTTATCCTGAACTGGAGAGTGAGGTGTTGGAGGCTCAGGGGGACGCCCCTGCCTCCTGTCCTTCAGGAAATGTATTTGTACCATCTGATCTGTGCCGCAAAGTAATCAAGGAACATCACAACTCTGTGCTTGCTGGGCATCCAGGTGGTAAGGCAACCGAAGACCTCCTCTCTCGTCGTTTTTGGTGGCTGGGGTTGCATCGGAATGTAATTGAACATGTAGCTGCTTGTAGTATTTGCGCACGTTCTAAGGTTTCGCATACCCGTCCGACTGGTACTCTTCTTCCGCTATCTTTCCCTAGTAGGCCATGGACACACTTGTCCATTTATTATATTACTGACCTACTATGTACAGTACAGACCAAAAGTTTGGACACACCTCATTTAAAGATTTTTCTGTATTTTCATGACTATGAAAATTGTACATTCACACTGAAGGCATCAAAACTATGAATTAACACATGTGGAATTATATACTTCACAAAAAAGTGTGAAACAACTGAAAATATGTCTTATATTCTAGGTTCTTCAAAGTAGCCACCGTTTGCTTTGATGACTGCTTTGCACACTCTTGGCATTCTCTTGATGAGCTTCAAGAGGTAGTCACCGGATATGGTCTTCCAACAATCTTGAAGGAGTTCCTTAGCACTTGTTGGCCCTTTTGCCTTCACTCTGCGGTCCAGCTCACCCCAAACAATCTCGATTGGGTTCAGTTCTGGTGACTGTGGAGGCCAGGTCATCTGGCGTAGCACCTCATCACTCTTCTTCTTGGTCAAATAGCCCTTACACATCCTGGAGGTGTGTTTGGGGTCATTGTCCTGTTGAAAAATAACTGATGGTCCAGCTAAACGCAAACCGGATGGAATAGCATGCTGCTGTAAGATGCTGTGGTAGCCATGCTGGTTCAGTATGCCTTCAATTTTGAATAAATCCCCAACAGTGTCACCAGCAAAGCACCCCCACATCATCACACCTCCTCTTCCATGCTTCACGGTGGGAACCAGGCATGTAGAGTCCATCCGTTCACCTTTTCTGGGTCGCACAAAGACACGGTGGTTGGAACCAAAGATCTCAAATTTGGACTCATCAGACCAAAGCACAGATTTCCACTGGTCTAATGTCCATTCCTTGTGTTCTTTAGCCCAAACAAGTCTCTTCTGCTTGTTGCCTGTCCTTAGCAGTGGTTTCCTAGCAGCTATTTTACCATGAAGGCCTGCTGCACAAAGTCTCCTCTTAACAGTTGTTGAAGAAATGTGTCTGCTGCTAGAACTCTGTGTGGCATTGACATGGTCTCTAATCTGAGCTGCTGTTAACCTGCGATTTCTGAGGCTGGTGACTCAGATAAACTCATCCTCAGAAGCAGAGGTGACTCTTGGTCTTCCTTTCCTGGGGCGGTCCTCATGTGAGCCAGTTTCTTTGTAGCGTTTTCAAAGTTTTCCCAATTTTTTGGACTGACTGATCTTCATTTCTTAAAGTAATGATGGCCACTCGTTTTTCTTTACTTAGCTGCCTTTTTCTTGCCATAATACAAATTCTAACAGTCTATTCAGTAGGACTATCAGCTGTGTGTCCACCAGACTTCTGCACAACACAACTGATGGTCCCAACCGCATTTATAAGGCAAGAAATCCCATTTATTAAACCTGACAGGGCACACCTGTGAAGAGAAAACCATTTCCGGTGACTACCTCTTGAAGCTCATCAAGAGAATGCCAAATGTGTGCAAAGCAGTCATCCAAGCAAAAGGTGGCTACTTTGAAGAACCTAGAATATAAGACATATTTTCAGTTGTTTCACACTTTTTTGTTAAATATATAATTCCACATGTGTTAATTCATAGTTTTGATGCCTTCAGTGTGAATGTACAATTTTCATAGTTATGAAAATACAGAAAAATCTTTAAATGAGAAGGTGTGTCCAAACTTTTGGTCTGTACTGTACGTGTAGGTAAAATGCCCTGGGGCCTGCGTGTCCAAATCTTTCCCTCCTTCCCAGTGGAAGATGACTATTTTAAACATAAGTAGGAGGAAGCATGCACAAAATGCTTCAATACTTTAGAGCTTCTTATAGGACATAATAGACAATCTATAACAACACTAGAAACAGACATCACACAAGCACAGTCTAAGATGTCCATTGAATGTTCAACAGAAGAGATGGATCAGATTAAGAAAGATCTCCATGAGGCCTTGGATATATAGGATAAAGATGTTCTGTTAACGAAAGGAAGGAAGGTTAATCGAGATCTCGATGACTTCCAATCAAAAAATGTGTACAAATGGAGAAGGAATCTTCAACACCAGCATCATACTCCATCCATAGTATCTGTTAGATTCTTAGGTCTGGATACCGATTACTCATCAAGCCAGAACAACACTTGTAATTTTCAGAATCGCAAAAGAAGGATGGAACCTAATGGTCACCAGAGAAAGAAAAAGAGGACTGTTCCGATGAACCTTTCTAAAATACCTTTGACAAATGATCAGATTGAAGTCTTTAGCCTTGTGTTATCCTTCTCACCTGCAGCTAGATTTAATCCTTTTGCAGCCGCGATGCACTTACACCTAATTGCAAGTAAATTTATTTATAAAAAGATTTTCAAGAGTGCTGAGCCTAACGATATGGTTCCAACCGCATGCGAGAAAAATGCATTTCTGATCTTGAAGGAACTCCAACAGGAACAACATGTTCCCTCTTGAACTACCTCCCAAATCCCAAAAATTTCCTGCTCTTGCCATCTGTTCACGTGATTTTTTTGTTAACTTGGTACAGTACTTCAGGTAGCATTGAGAGAACTAAAGCAATTTAAACATAAGTTGTGATAAAAACTATCTGATAAAGGGGATAACATTTTAGCATGGCCTATACATATGTATGAACAAGAAATGCTCAGACTGCTACTTGATGGCCAATGGTACAAAAGGCTTATGTATAACCCCCTACCTCAGTTTCAACCTCTACTCTCAGACATGTTGATGAAGGTATGTGAAACTGGAGTCATCACCTATCTCCCTCTGGTTATAGAATTTTGGATAACTAGAGGAGGAAGACATGTGAAGACTCAAACTTCAAGGTTAGATTTTAGAAAGGCAGATTTTAAGAGACTCAGAAAGAGAATAGGAGGGATCCAATGGCTGGATGTCCTTAAGGACAAAAATGTCCAGGAAGGATGGGAAATTTTTAAAAATGAGATTCTCAAAGCACAATCGTTAACAATCCCGAAAAGTAGGAAGAATGGGAAGCATTTAAGGAAACCAGGATGGATGAACACAGAACTTAAACACATGCTAAAAAGAAAGAAAGAAATGTTTATTAAATGGAAAGAGGGAGGCATATCTAAAGAAGATTATAATGCAGTCTGCAGATCCTGCAGGGCATGTATCAGGTTAGCTAAAGCTGACAATGAATTAAGGCTTGCAAGAGATGTCAAAAGCAATAAAAAAGGATTTTGGGGGTATGTCAAAAGTAAAAGAAAAGTCAAAGATGCTATAGGATTTTTACAGGATGAAAATGGAGAAATGGTAAGAGAGGATGTTGAGAAGGCCAAACTTTTTAATTCCTATTTTGCATCTGTTTTCTCTCAGAAAGAAAATGTAACATCAACTGATCTTCACTGTCCTTTTAAAGGAATAGAAGAATCCAAGTTATCTGTAAACAGAAAGATTGTGAGGGAATATTTAGCTAACATAAATGAGTTCAAGTCTCCAGGTCCAGATGAATTACACCCCAGAGTACTGAAGGAGATCGTAGAAGAAATTTTAGAACCACTCTCCATAATCTTTGAAAATTCTTGGAGAACAGGAGAAGTCCCAGAAGACTGGAGAAGAGCAAATGTTGTTCCTATCTTCAAAAAGGGGAAGAAGGTGGACCCAGGGAACTATAGGCCGGTGAGTCTGACTTCTATACCAGGAAAGATCTTTGAACAAATTATTAAACAACATGTATGTAAGTACCTGGATAAGAATGAAGTGATTAACCAGAGTCAGCATGGGTTTATAACTAACAAGTCATGTCAGACTAACTTAATTTCCTTCTATGACAGAATCACTGACTGGGTGGATCAGGGAAATGCTGTAGATATAGTATATCTTGACTTCAGCAAAGCATTTGACAAAGTATCTCACACCATCCTTATTGAAAAAATGACCAAGTATGCAATGGACCAGGCAACTGTTAGGTGGATTCATAACTGGCTTAGTGATCGGACTCAAAGGGTGATTGTAAATGGCTTCACATCCAGCTGGATGAATGTCTCAAGTGGGGTACCACAGGGCTCCGTCCTGGGACCTGTATTGTTCAACATCTTTATCAATGATTTAGATGAAGGAATTGAGGGTAAACTGATTAAATTTGCTGATGACACAAAGCTAGGAGGGATAGCTAATACTAGAGAAGAGAGAGAGAGGATTCAAAAAGACCTAAGTAAACTGGAGCAGTGGGCAGCAACCAACAGAATGGTTTTTAACAGGGAAAAATGCAAAGTACTACATCTGGGCAATAAAAATGAAAAAAGCATATACAGAATGGGAGGAATAGAGCTAAGCAACAGTACATGTGAAAAAGATTTAGGTATACTAATAGATCATAGACTGAACATGAGTCAACAGTGTGATGCAGCAGCAAAAAAGGCAAATACAATTCTGGGATGTATTAACAGAAGCATACAGTCTAGATCACGTGAAGTCATTATTGGTCTTTACTCCTCTTTGGTCAGACCTTATCTGGAATACTGTGTACAGTTTTGGGCCCCACATTTTAAAAAAGACATAGACAAACTGGAGCAAGTTCAGAGAAGAGCGACCAGAATGGTGACTGGTCTGCAAACCATGTCCTATGAGGAACGGTTGCAGGATTTGGGAATGTTTAGCTTGCAAAAAAGAAGACTGAGAGGAGACTTAATAGCTGTCTACAAATATGTCAAGGGCTGTCACATTGTAGAAGGATCATCTTTATTCTCATTTGCACAAGGAAAGACTAGAAGCAATGGGATGAAACTAAATGGGAGGAGACACAGATTAGATATTAGAAAAAACTTTTTGACAGTTAGGGTGATTAATGAGTGGAACAGGCTGCCACGAGAGGTGGTGAGTTCCCCTTCAATGGACGTCTTCAAACAGAGGCTGGACAGACATCTGTCTGAGATGATTTAGTGAATCCTGCTTTGAGCAGGGGGTTGGACCAGATGACCCAGGAGGTCCCTTCCAACTCTACCATTCTATGATTCTATGATTCTAAGATGACCAAAGTGATGCTTATGAAGGAACTCACCTCTATGACCAATAATTCCTATGAACGCTTCTATAAAACTTGGTTTTACTGGCTGGAATTTTGATCCCCTGTTGAATATCTGACTCTAATTGGGGATAACTGAATCTTCATTTTTTGAGCTTCATCCTATTCCTTTCCCCACTCCTTCCCACTCTTCCACCTTCCTTTTCTCTCGCCTTCTCACTTCCTTTATTCTTCTGAACATACTCATATGTTGTTGTTAGATTACTTTGAATGTGAGATTATGTTTATGGAATTAACATTCTGCCTTCAATATATGTTTTATGTTAAGTTCCTAGACTGTGTGCAGAATTCTTGGAATTTATAACACTGTGCTATGGTTATAACTCTCTAATGGTGATTGTTCTATATTTTGGCATGGTTAGTATCTTGTGCTTGTGATTGTACCTCTTTGTTTCTTTTATATATTAATAAAGATAAATAAAAAAAAAATTGAAGTCATCATCAAGCAAGAAATCGGGGGACTGAGTTAGAAAGTCTAGTATTGCAACCATATATTTACTCCCAAAAATTCATAAAAATCCAATAGTCCCCCCGGGTCGACTTATTGTTTCACCTGTAATAATTTCTGTGAACCGTTATGCAAATGAATTGATATCTTTTTGACACCCATAATGGAAACCCTCCCTTCATTCATCAAAGATATCCTCAGATTGGATGGAGTCCAACTTGAAGTCGATATGTTTCTTGTGACGTGCAACATAGTCAATCCAACATGAACAGGAATTGACAGCATTGAGCTTTTTCTCTCCATTAGTAACTTGGACCCGCTTAAATATAAGTTTATATTTGAAGCCCTTACTTTCATTTTACAGCATATATTCTTTTTCAAGTGTTCCTTCTACCTATTGCTCCAGGGCACTGCCATGAGCCGGATGGGCACCCTCTTATGAAAATTTATTTCTGTGTGAGAGGAATATTTTTCTGACAGAACCAATTGCATCAATACAACAGGTCTTGGGGCCAGTATATAGATGACATTTTTATGATCTGGCACGGTTCCACGCTTGAATTCAATTATTTTGTCGCAGCTCTAATTGTCAAAAACGTCAATATCAAATTAAGTCACCAGGCCAGTTCAAGAACAATTGACTTTTTGAATCTGTACATACAGGTTGACGAACAAGGCTCTCTTCAAACGGATATACATAGAAAGAATACGGCTGCTAATACTCTGTTGCACTACACTTCTTACAATACAAGACATCTATTAAAACACATACCCACTGGGCAATTCCTACGCATAAATAGAATATATTCGGATGATCACAGATATGTCAATCAAGAAGATATCCTAACTCAACGCTTTAAGGAAAGAGGATATAGTCATAGATGTATTGATAAAGCAAAGTATAGAGCCAGACATACAGGACACACAGAATTTTGCATTGGCTCAGTTTCAGGATTCGATCCAGTGACATTTTGCTTCGTGGTTTCTTTAATTCTCTGCTGGCCTACAATCCTTTTTGTCTTTTCTTCTTGTCTTTTCTTTTGTCTTGGTTTTCCTTTCTTGGCTGGCTTCTCTCCAGGTGTTTTCCATTTTTCCTTTTGGCTCTGTCCTATCCCATTTTGGGATGGGCTTTATATTCTCACCTTTCACTTACCTCATTAGCTGGCTATACTTCCATATAGATTGCCATTTGGAGTTTCAGCTCCTCATCTAGGGGTTTACCTTGTCCGGTAAGTCCCAATTGTTTTTCCTGCTGCAAATCTGCGAGTTTTCTTCCCCAGCACCTTTCCATTCTTCTCCATGTTTGGAGGTCTGGGAGGTTTCACTTATTCTGTTTGTTTTTTTTGTTCTCCTTATTTATCCCTGTCTATCGTTTCTGAACGTGTTTTAGTTTCTTACCCTGTGTTTTCATGTCTCCCTGCACTCTTTTCTCTATCTTTGTTGGATTCTATCTTTGTTGCCTCCCCTCTGGTTCCTTGGGAGGTATGAGAAACCCCTCAACGGGCTTTTATGAGGCAGGTCCAAGGAGGTGCATTTAGTTGTGTGGCTATGGACTTTTCTGGTCTGAACTGTGACCAGTTGAATACAAGTGCGACTTCTCTCTTTGGTAGTTCTTTCCCTCCTCTGTTACCCATGTGAGCGTGTGAGCACAATCATAAGTTCTTAAACTAAAGAGCGACCAGTAATATGGACATAAGAACGATTCAGTCAGACTCATCCTGGACTATCTGTTAAGTCATCATCAAGTTTAAGAGGTTTTCCAGAAACACTGGCCAATTCTGTTATATGATGATAAATTTAAGAAGATCATCCCAAAACAACCTTCTATTATCTAAAGATGTTTCAGAAATCTAAAGGATCAACTTGTCCATAGCCATCATCGTGACTCAGAGATAGGTTACATCTTCAATTCCAAGGGCCCACGATGGGGGTGCACACACCCTGCGGCTGCTGTGTCGCATACCAAAACATCGAGAAATGCAACAACTTTCATGACTCGGAAGGTACGAAAATCTTAAAGATCACACACTCTATGAACTGTGGCACTACACTGGTCATCTATTTTGCAACCTGTTCATGTAATTTAATTCACATAGGATTGATGACCAGGGAATTTCGGTGTAGAGTAAGCGTAAACGTTCTCGACATCAGGGCAGCTAGAGAAGTAACAGTGATTCATTGTTTAAAACCAATTCTCAAACATTTTAAGCTCCATCACTCCATCACGGGTGTGATGAGAAACTTCTCAAAGAGCGTGTTATTGCCCACATAATTCACAACATAAGGGGAAGAGATTGGAAACGTGCACTTGCACAATGCGAGATTTTCTGTTTTTTTAATAGTTTTATCCTTATTTTTATATTTGTCCCCGTTTTTAATTTCAGGTACTTGGAACATAACCATTGATTTTGAACACATTGGACCTACAGTATTTTAACTACCAGTCCATGGATATGTTGATATTCATACATATTTATATCTCTATTACCAACAACATTACATGTGTCTAAAATGGGGTAAATGTGTTACTGTATGATCAGACTAGCATTATCCTTATATACTTACATATATGTTTATCACATACATTTCCTGTTTTATCGTCAACTTTTGGCATAATTTTTTGCTGATAACTCCATTTTCTATTCATTACTTGAATTCTTTATGTCATTTATATGTAGTTAAAAACATATAAGTGGTTATTACTATGCGATCACTTTTATTATTTTATTTATTTTTTCCATCCTCATCTACTTCTCTTAGATTTTAGTTTTCTTGTTGGTCAGCACATTTTGTAGCATCTTGTTCACTTTTTATGGCATTGTACTGTATGTGCCCTTCTTAACATATGGTCACTTTATGTCTCTCATATACTGTAGTACATTGCATTGCACATATTTTACTTAGCATACGTCTACCTCATTCTTCTTATATAGCTTTTAGACCTCGCCGTATTTACTCGAGCGATGACTAATTCATGACTCAAGCAAAAGATCTCTCACAAAGGTTCCATAATAGAGGCTATAGGAGTCATGATATTGATAAAGCCTTCCTATGGGCTAAAAATACAAATAGACAAAGTCTTCTTGCCAGCCGCAGGAAATCTAAACATGATGGATCATCAGAGGAATTGTACCCGAGGTTCATCACGACCTTTAATGACAATTGGAGAGATATTCATAAAATTTTGGCAAAACATTGGTCAATCTTACAAACAAAGACCTTATTCATCAACTCTCTGAACGACCAACAATGACCTGGCGAAAATCCAGCACATTAGGTGATATACTGACTAAAAGTCACTATGTACCGCCCAATAGTCCTTTTCTGTTTGGGAGTAGGGGCCTCACCTGGGGCAGTTACTCCTGTGGGAAATGTTCCGTGTGCAGATACATTCCAAAAGTTTCTCAATTTTCTAATTCAAGTGGGAATAAATCCTACAAAATAGTCCACTTCATTAACGGCGACACTGAAGCAGTCATTTATCATATCACCTGTCCCTGTGGACTAAATGATTTAGGGATGATTAAGGTGCCGTATCATTTTTGCTGCATAAGTCCCTTTTCCTGACTACCTGGAGGAACCTACATTTGTGTGAGGTCAAATCAAGGGATATCTTCCTTTAGAAGATTTTGAGGATGATTGGGGTCGGTTCTTGCGGACTTATCCATGAACGTTCATTTATTGCTATCTTATTGGACAAACTTATGGGGCTAATATTGAACTACCAAACAATGTTTACAACCATATATATTCATGTATATGTTTTTACTATTCTTCTAGCCTTAGCGTTTCGGTTCTATGTTATTATGCAAAACGGACTGTTTAAAATCTTTATCCTTCTCCTCTAGTATCTCTACATTTCCCTCCGGTTCATGAGGTTGTGTGAGCTGTAGGAGCTGTAGGCCACTCCATGTGCTCAGACAGTCTTGCCCTGCCACATTGTCCAGCAACACACACAGCACATTACATCCTTGGCAGCTTTCAGCCTACCTGGACGTGCTCCCGCGTATGCACTGCTCTGCCTCGGTGGGGGCAGAGTTTCATTACGAGGAGTGCGCCAATTGGCAGTTGGAGACACTTGTCTTTACATATAAGGTGTCACTCTTTTAAGGTAGCCATGCCTCCTGACGAAGCCGCTTCCGGCGAAATGCGCATCAAGGCTCTCCAGTGCATCCCCCGCATCTTCCTCTGTGCCCCTTTACACCTCTACCATGACTCAAGGTAATGGATGTTTATTATCTATCTGAGAGCCATTTTTTCTGATGGCGGCATATGCCTGGCTCACATAAGGAATGATAACTGACTGTCAGATACATTGGCCTCAGTGCTTTGTCCATTTGGACAATTGGACCATTGCAGGGAACCTCCTATAAGTGGTTTATATTTTAGCACTTGCACCTTATGCACTAAGCACTTTTTTAGGCCTAATCCTAGGATTGTGATATTCAGTTTAAAGTTGGGATTGGTTTGTATGTGCAGTATCTTATTATCACAACATACATTCATGACCTTTGCCAGACCACTGAATACATTGAGGGTTATTATACTATGGGCCACATATAGGGGATGCAGGTCTCTTTACAGGAATTTGTTACCATCATATCCTGTCTCCTTTTAGCTGTATCTCTCCCATTTGTTATCCCCTTATGATTTTGTGTTTTGTAATTATTTAATATTTTTGTTTAATAAAGTATATCTATATAATTTAATCCCTTTTTTTGGTTTCTTGGAGATTGCCTGCGATAATTATTCGTCCTATTCAGGATGCACGGGGATTTTTTTGTAATCTACAGATTCTAATCCTTCTCTCCACTGTTCTTGCTTTGGTTATGATATACTTACATATATGTTTATCACATACATTTCCTGTTTTATCGCCAACTTTTGGCACTTTTTACTGATAACTCCATGTTTTATTCATTACTAGAATTCTTGAAGTCATTTATATGTAGTTAAAAACATATACAGTGGGGAAAAAATGTATTTAGTCAGCCACCAATTGTGCAAGCTCTCCCACTTAAAAAGATGAGAGAGGCCTGTAATTGACATCATAGGTAGACCTCAACTATGAGAGAGAAAATGAGAAAACAAATCCTGAAAATCACATTGTCTGATTTGGAAAGAATTTTTTTTCAAATTTTGGTGGAAAATAAGTATTTGGTCAATTACAAAAGTTCATCTCAATACTTTGTTATATATCCTTTGTTGGCAATGACAGAGGTCAAACGTTTTCTGTAAGGCTAAGTACCCATGATGCAGAAATGCTGCAGATTTTTTCCGCATCTCCCTGGCAGGAAAGACGCATGCGGATTTTACATGCATTTTTCCTGCCAGGTAGAAGCGTTTGTCACGCGTTTTTGAATGCATTTCTGCATGCGGGTTATCAAGCGCTTTTCCATGCGATTTTAGCATCACTTGGAAAAGTGCTTAACTTGGTCACACTATATAAATCATGCAACCGGCATGGATTTATATAGTGTGACCAAATTAATAATTAAAAAAAAAGAATAAAAATGGTAAAAAAAAAGATTATACTTACCTTCTAATGGCCCCCGGTCTTTTCTCCGCAGTGTCCGGTCTCTTGTACGGCTTGCGGTGGTGTGAAAGGACCTTTCATGACATAATTTAGTCATGTGACAGGTCATACGACCGCCGAAGTCACGTGACCTGTCACATGACTAAATGACGTCATGGAAGGTCCTTTTAGACCATTGCGAGCCGTACAAGAGACCGGACGCATCGCTGAGGAGACCAGGGGCCATCGGGAGGTAAGTATAATCTTTATTTTTTATTTTAAATTCTTTTTATAACAGGTTCTATGGTACCAGGGTCTGGAGTAGAGTCTCCTCTTCTCCACAGCTGGGTACCATCCGCACAATGAATCGCTTAATATCCGCATGTGCACATGTAGTCATGTGGATATTAAGCAATTCAATGCAAGTCAATGGCGGCAATTACGCTGCGTGCCAGCAAAATTAATGGACAAGCTGCGTATTTTTCCACAATGATAATCCGCAGCGGAAATTTCGGCAGCATGTGCAGAGCACATGTGGATTATCATTGGGGACCATGGGGCACGTATTACCAGGTGCTTTTTAAGCGTTTTCGCTGTGGAAATTCTGCGGCAAAAACGCTTGAAAAACACATAGTGGGCACGCAGCCTAAGTCTTCACAAGGTTGGCACACACTGTTGCTGGTATGTTGGCCCATTCCTCCATGCAGATCTCCTCTAGAGCAGTGATGTCTTGGGGCTGTCGCTGGGCAACATGGACTTTCAACTCCCTCCAAAGGTTTTCTATAGGGTTTAGATCTGGAGACTGTTTAGGCCACTCCAGGACCTTGAAATGCTTCTTATGAAGCCACTCTTTCGTTGCCCTGACGGTGTGCTTGGGATCATTGTCATGCTGAAAGACCCAGCTACGTTTTATTTTCAATGCCCTTGCTGATGGAAGGAGGTTTGCACTCAAAATCTCACGATACATGGCCCCATTCATCCTTTCATGTACACGGATCAGTCGTCCTGTTCCCTTAGCAGAGAAAAAGCCCCAAAGCATGATGTTGCCACCCCCATGCTTCACAGTAGGTATGGTGTTCTTTGGATGCAACTCAGCATTCTTTCTCCTACAAACACGACGAGTAGTGTTTCTACCAAACAGTTCTACTTTGGTTTCATCTGACCATATGACATTCTCATAATACTCTTCTGAATCATCCAAATGCTCTCTAGCAAACTTCGGACAGGCTCGGACATGTAATTGCTTAAGCAGGGGGGACACGTCTGGCACTGCAGGATCTGAGTCCCTGGCGGCGTAGTGTGTTACTGATGGTAGCCTGTGTAATGTTGGTTCCAGCTCTCTGCAGGTCATTCACTAGGTCTCCCCATGTGGTTCTAGGATTTTTGCTCACCGTTCTTGAGATCATTTTGACCCCACAGGGTGAGATCTTGTGTGGGGCCCCAGATCGAGGGAGATTATCAGTGGTCTTGTATGTCTTCAATTTTCTAATTATTGCTCCCACAGTTGATTTCTTCAAACCAAGCTGCTTGCCTGTTGCAGATTCAGTCTTCCCAGCCTGGTGCAGGGCTACAATTTTGTTTCTGGTGTCCTTCGACAGCTCTTTGGTCTTCACCATAGTGGAGTTTGGAGTGTGACTGTTTGAGGTTGCGGACATGCGTTTTTTATACTGATAACAAGTTCAAACAGGTGCCAGTACTACAGGTACTGAGTGGAGGACTGAGGAGCCTCTTAAAGAAGAAGTTACCGGTCTGTGAGAGCCAGAAATCTTGCTTGTTTGTAATTGACCAAATATTTATTTTCCACCAAAATTTTTTAAAAATTCTTTCCAAATAAGACAATGTGATTTTCAGGATTTGTTTTCTCATTTTGTATCTCATAGTTGAGGTCTACCTATGATGTCAATTACAGGCCTCTCTCATCTTTTTAAGTGGGAGAACTTGCACAATTGGTGGCTGACTAAATACTTTTTTCCCCATTGTAAGTGGTTATTACTATGAGATCACTATAATTATTTTGTTTATTTTTTCCATCCCCGTCTACATAGTCTACTTCTCTTGCAGCACCCATTCCTTTAGATTTTTGATTTTTTTGTTGGTCAGCACATTTTGTAGCATCTTGTTCACTTTTTATGGCATTGTATGTGCCCTTCTTAACACATGGTCATTTTATGTCTCTCATATACTGTAGTACATTGCATTGCACATATTTTGTTTAGCATACGTCTACCTAATTCTTCTCATATAGCTTTTATAATACTGCACATCCCTCAGCATGTTTATGTTTTTAGCACTCCTTCACTCAATGCTCTTCACACAGTGTGTACAGTGCTATACAGGGCCACCATCAGGGCATTACTGCCCTTACTGCTGTATGGGGCCCGGTGAGCAGCAGTACAGAGGGTCCCCCCTCTTGTGCTTCTGCTCATCGGACCCCATGGTGTAATAATGTGGCGAGTGCCGGGGCGCACACCTCGGCGCTGTGTGCTTTACCGGACCTTGCAGCTACTGCTCCTTCATATTTCTCCTAACTTCTGGTCAGGTGACAGCGGGTACGCGATGACGTCATCGTGTACGCACTGTCACCTGACCAGAAGTCTGGAGAAGTATGAGGGAGCTGGAGCTGAGCGGTTGCGGGTCTCTGGGAAAGCAACTAGAGTGTTGACAGGACAGCAGAAGCCGAGTTGCGCCTGCAGGTGATGGTAAGCATGATCAAACTTTTTTTTTCTTTCTTAAATGAATTTAATAGGTGAGGGAGGGGGGCTGCAAGTAATGGAGTGAGGGGGACTGCAAGTCATGTAGTGAGGGTGGGCAGCAAGTCATGGAGTGGGGGGCTGAAAGTCATGGAGTGGGGGGGGCTGCAAGTCATGGAGTGAGGGGGGCTGCAAGTCATGGAGTGAGGGGGGGCTGCAAGTCATGGAGTGAGGGGGGGCTGCCAGTCATGGAGTGAGGGGGGCTGCAAATGAGGAGAGGGGGGGCTGCAAGTTATGGAGTGTTGGGCTGCAAGTCATGGAGTGAGGGGGGCTGCAAGTCATGGATTGGGGGGAGCTGCAAGTCATGGAGTGAGGGAGGGCTGCAAATCATGGAGTGAGGGGGGGCTGCAAGTCATGGAGTGCAGGGGGCTGAAAGACGTGGAGTGTGGGGGGGCTGCAAGTCATGGAGTGGGGGAGCTGCAAGTCATGGAGTGAGGGGGGCTGCAAATTATGAAGTGAGGGGGCTGCAGATGATGGTGTAAGGGGGGGCTGAAAATGATGATGTGGGGGGCGATAAATTGCAAATGATGGAGTGAGGGGAGGGGGCTGCAAATGATGGAGTGAGGGGGGCTACAAGTAATGGTGTAAGGGGGGCTGCAAATGATGGCGTGAAGGTGGCTGCAAATTATGGCATGGGGGGGCTGCAAATTATGGAGAGGGGGGCAGCAAATTATGGAGTGATTGGGACAGCAGAAGTCGAGTTGCGCATGCAGATGATGGTAAGCATGATCAAACGTTTTTTTTTTTCTTTCTTAAATTAATTAAATAGGTGAGGGAGGGGGGCTGCAAGTAATGGAGTGAGAGGGGCTGCAAGTCATGGAGTGAGGGTGGGCTGCAAGTCATGGAGTGTGGGGGGCTGCAAGTCATGGAGTGTGGGGGGCTGCAAGTCATGGAGTGAGGGGGGCTGCAAATTAGGAGAGGGGGGCTGCAAGTTATGGAGTGTTGGGCTGCAAGTCATGGAGTTAGGGGGGGCTGCAAGTCATGGAGTGAGGGGGGGCTGCCAGTCATGGAGTGAGAGGGGCTGTAAATTAGGAGAGGGGGACTGCAAGTTATGGAGTGTTGGGCTGCAAGTCATGTAGTGAGGGGGGCTGCAAGTCATGGATTGGGGGGAGCTGCAAGTCATGGAGTGAGGGAGGGCTGCAAATCATGGAGTGAGGGGAGGCTGCAAGTCATGGAGTGCAGGGGGCTGAAAGAGGTGGAGTGTGGGGGGACTGCAAGTTATGGAGTGGGGGATCTGCAAGTCATGGAGTGAGTGGGGCTGCAAGTCATGGAGTGAGGGGGGGCTGCAAATTATGAAGTGGGGGCTGCAAATTATGGAGTGAGGGGGCTGCAGATGATGGTGTAAGGGGGGGCTACAAATTATGATGTGGGGGGCGATAAATTGCAAATGATGGAGTGAGGGGAGGGGGCTGCAAATGATGGAGTGAGGGGGGCTGCAAGTGATGGTGTAAGGGGGGGCTGCAAATGATGGAGTGAAGGTGGCTGCAAATTATGGCGTGGGGGGGCTGCAAATTATGGAGAGGGGGCAGCAAATTATGGAGTGATTGGGGGCTGCAGATGATGGTGTAAGGGGGGGCTGCAATGATGGAGTGAGGGGGGACAAGGAACTGCAAATGATGGAGTGAGGGGGGATGAGGGACTGCAAATGATGGAGTGGGGGGACAAGGGACTGCAAATGACGAAGTGGGGGGGTGAGAGACTGCAAATGATAAAGTGAGAGGGGGACAACTAATGATGAAGTGAGAGGGGGACTGCAAATTATGAAGTGAGGGGGGACTGCAAATGATGAAGAACTGAGTGAGCGCGTTGAGGTTGCAAGTATGACTGAATTGGTGGAAAGAGTATGGTGCTAACTAATTTATATATTAGGTGGGGAAAATGTCTATTTATAGTTAATGGGGGCCCAGTGGTGGATTACAATTTATATTTGGAATGGTGGGTTGCATAATAACTAATGATATATTAATGGTGGGTGCACGTCTGTATTCAGCTGAGAAGGGGAAAAAGTTGGGAATGTGCTCTGGAAGCGGTGCTCTAGATAACTGTGTTATTTTATACAGAGACAAGTCGTGGCTGGTAGAAGTGATGGCGATCTGCGCTGAATGAAAAAGAAAAGCAAAGATGAAGGACTTCTACTAGAGACGTCACTGGTGAGTCAGTGTGTTACCTGTACACCTACACTATATATAGAGCTCCTGTGTATAATATCACTGGTGTTCACTGTATTACCTGTACACTATATACAGAGCTCCTGTGTATAATATCACTGGTGTTCACTGTATTACCTGTACACTATATACTACTCCGCATGCGTGGACGCCAGCGCCATTTGTTGTAGCAAAATTTTTTAGCTCTAGCAAAATGGACGCGGTGCGTGCACAGTACCATCTATCGGCAAGTGACCTATGCTACTACGCATGCGCCGGCACCATTTTGCTGGAGTTAAAAATTTTTTTTAGAAGACCACAATATGAAGTGTGCAAGTGCAGTATTTAAAATGGGAGGCAGGTCACTGAAGGATCAGTGACCTGTGTGAGGCAGTGACTGGGATCGTATACGAGGGACGTTATATATCCCCCAGAATGTGTACAGAGACCTATTAAATCCATTGGAGTGCATTGCAGTCACAGCTGCATCTGCAATGCAGGAGTGAAGGTGAGCATTGACCTCGTCAGGCTATCTGGCTAAGGCAGATTAAGTAAAACCTGGCACGGCCTTCATTTCTTGGAGGAGGCTACAGGAAGGCAGTGGGGCGGTCTCCTCCCTCCAACCCGGGTTTTCCAGTGGCTCTTGCCACAGGTCCTTTAAAAACCCTGCATTAAGGATTAGTGTTGTTCAGTGTTGGGACCTGCGAGGAGCATAGCAGGAAAGCTCTGCGGGCCTGTGATTAGCTGAACCCACGCCTGGGAAGGCTCTGCACCTGTCAAGCTCTGAGCGGCCCGGCGCGGCCGTTGCCCCAGGCAACCATTGTTATGGACTTGTGTTAATCCGGCTGCGAACTGGAGGACTTTCTGTTTACCTGTAAGTTTTGCTGAATAAAAGCTGTTTATGTTGGACTTGCTTGGGTCACTGCCTCAGTTACTGCATGGTGTGAACACCGCCGCCCTCCACCTGTCATTTAAGCTTATAAGGATGAATATGAGAACAGAGCACCAAAAAAAAACCCACTCACAGGCCGCCCTGAAGCATGAGCATATCATTATCTCCAAACTGCAAATAAAGATTTAACAACAACCACAGGACGGATTTCATCAACCAAGGTATCATTTTAATCAGTGTTACGGCACCAACCTGACAGTGTATGTAGTTTACTGAGCACAATCCTGCTGACAGGTTCACTTTAATAAAGTTATATGTTTTTAGATATGTCTGACATTCTTTTCTCTTTTTGGTTTTCAAGATTGTTTATGCCCTTAAGACATATACTGACATATACAGTTATATGAAAAAGTTTGGGCACCCCTATTAATCTTAAGCTTAATGTTTTCTTAAAATTGGTGTTTTTGCAACAGCTATTTCAGTTTGATATATGAAATAACTGTTGGACACAGAAATGTTTCTGCCTTGAAATGAGGTTTATTGTACTAACAGAAAATGTGCAATCTGCATTCAAACAAAATTTGACAGGTGCATAAGTATGGGCACCTCACCAGAAAAGTGACATTAATATTTAGTAGATCCTCCTTTTGCAAAAATAACAGCCTCTAGTCACTTCCTGTAACTTTTAATGAGTTCCTGGATCCTGGATGAAGGTATTTTTGACCATTCCTCTTTACAAAACAATTCCAGTTCAGTTAAGTTTGATGGTCGCCAAGCATGGACAGCCCTCTTCAAATGATCCCACAGATGTTCAATGATATTCTGGTCTGGGGACTGGGATGGCCATTCCAGAACATTGTAATTGTTCCTCTGCATGAATGCCTGAGTAGATTTGGAGCGGTGTTTTGGATCATTGTCTTGCTGAAAGATCCATCCCCTGCGTAACTTCAACTTTATCACTGATTCTTGAACAATATTGTCAAGAATCTGCTGATACTGAGTGGAATCCATGCGTCCCTCAACTTTAACAAGATTCCCAGTGCCGGCATTGGCCACACAGCCCCAAAGCATGATGGAACCTCCACCAAATTTTACTGTGGGTAGCAAGTGTTTTTCTTGGAATGCTGTGTTTTTTTGACGCCATGCATAACGCCTTTTTGTATGACCAAACAACTCAATCTTGGTTTCATCAGGCCACAGGACCTTCTTCCAAAAGGAAATTGGCTTCTCCAAATGTGCTTTTGCATACCTCAGCCGACTCTGTTTGTGGCGTGCTTGCAGAAACGGCTTCTTTCGCATCACTCTCCCATACAGCTTCTCCTTGTGCAAAGTGCGTTGTATAGTTGACCGATGCACAGTGACACCATCTGCAGCAAGTTGATGCTGCAGCTCTCTGGAGGTGGTCTGAGGATTGTCCTTGACTGATCTCACCATTCTTCTTCTCTGCCGTTCTGATGTTTTTCTTGGCCTGACACTTCTGGCCTTAATAAGAACTGTCCCTGTATTCTTCCATTTCCTTACTATGTTCCTCACAGTGGAAACTGACAGGTTAAATCTCTGAGACAGCTTTTTGTATCCTTCCCCTGAACAACTATGTTGAATAATCTTTGTTTTCAGATCATTTGACAGTTGTTTTGAGGAGCCCATGATGCCACTCTTTAGAGGAGATTCAAACAGGAGAACAACTTGCAAGTGGCCACTTTAAGTAGCTTTTCTCATGATTGCATACACCTGGCTATGAAGTCCAAAGCTCAATGAGGTTACAAAAGCAAAAAAAGTGCTTTAGTAAGTCAGTAAAAAGTAGGTAGGAGTATTTAAAACAAGAAAATGATAAGGGTGCCCATACTTATGCACCTGTCAAATTTTGTTTGAATGCAGATTGCACATTTTCTGTTAGTACAATAAACCTCATTTCAAGGCAGAAACATTACTGTGTTCAACAGTTATTACATATATCAAACTGAAATAGCTGTTGCAAAAACACCAATTTTAAGAAAACATTAAGCTTAAGATTAATAGGGGTGCCCAAACTTTTTCATATTACTGTATAGAAATCAGAAAACTTTTGAGTCATATATAGGTTGGACAGGCAACTTTTAATATTAACTCATATAGTAGGTGGCCTAATTGGTAGAAGTTTATACTCAAAAATGGCAATAGAGATGCTAATCTGTTTCTAAATTTAGTCGCATAAAACAAACACAATGGGGTTGATTCACTCTTATGCTATGCCGGTCTTCAGGTATCTTTCCCTCCTCACTTAAACATGCCATCATAACCCTTTTACTTAAAAAGCCATCCCTGGACCAGAACTGCACTGCTAACTACAGACCTGTCTCTAAACTTCGTTTCATCTCTAAACTCCTGGAACACTTGGTCCACTCCCTTCTAATCCGCTATCTCTCAGATAACTCTCTCCTCAACCCTCTATAATTTGGTTTCCGCTCCTTACACTCCACTGAAACTGCCCTCACTAATGTCTCTAAGGCTATGTGCCCACGATGCAGAAATGCTCAGGATTTTTTCCTGAGCGTTTCTGCATCTGCCTGGCAGAAAAAACGCATGCGGATTGTACATGCATTTTTCCTGCCAGGGCCATGCGGATGTGAAGCGTTCTTCACATGCATTTCCGCATGCGGGTTGACAAGAGCTTTCCAAGCGATTTTAGCATCACTTGGAAAGTGCTTGTCAACTTGGTCACACTATATAAATCCATGCAAACGGCATGGATTTATATAGTGTGACCTTAAAGAATGGTAAAAAAATAAAAATATACTTACCTTCTGATGGCCCCCCCAGTCTTGCTTCGCTCCGTCCTGGCTTGCCGGCAGCTCGCGGTACACTGCACTGAAGGACCTGCCGTCATATGACTATGACGTCAGCGCAGGTCCTTCAGTCCACCGCGAGCTGCCGGCAAGGGAAGACAAGCACACCGGGGGCCATCAGAAGGTAAATATAATATTTATTTTATTCTTTTTTTTTACAGGTTCTATGGTACCCGGGTCCGGAGGAGAGTCTCCTCTCCTCTCCTCCAGACCCGTGTACCATCCGCACATTGAAACGCTTGGATTCCGCATCTACAGATGCAGTGATGCGTAATCCATGCATTTCAATGCAAGTCAATGGCGGCGAAAACGCAGCACTTCCGCAAAATAATTGGTAGTGCTGCGTTTTTTTCCGCAGTGATAACCCGCAGCGGAAATTTCCGCACAATGTGCACAGCACATGCGGATTATCATTGGAGAACATGGCAGGCTTTCTACCATGCGTTTTTTAAACGTTTCTGCAGCGTTTTTGCCGCTGCGGAAGCGCTTAAAAAACATATCGTGGGCACACAGACTAATGATCTACTAACAGCTAAATCCAAAGGTCACTGCTCCCTGCTGATTCTCCTGAATCTCTCTGCCGCATTTGACACTGTGGATCACCAGCTCCTCCTCACTATGCTCCACTCTATAGGCCTCAAGGAAACCGTTCTCCTCCTACCTCTCTGACCGCCCCTTCACTGTATCTTTTGCCGGCTCCTCTTCCTCTACTCGTCCCCTTACTATTGGGGTTCCGCAGGGCTCAGTCCTAGGACCCCTCCTCTTCTCTCTATACTCTGCCCTTATTGGACAATCAGCAAATGTGGGTTCCATTATCATCTCTATGCTGACGACACCCAACTATACACCTCTTCACCTGACATCACCCCTACCCTAATACAAAATACCAAGGATTGTCTGTCCGCTGTCTCTAACATCATGTCCTCCCTCTATCTTAAACTGCATCTCTCTAAAACTGAACTTCTTGTGTTTCTCCCCTCTACTAACCCAACTCTACCTAACATCGAAATTACCTTGGAGGGTTCAACCATAACTCCCAAGCAGCACGCCCGCTGCCTTGTGGTCATATTCGACACCAACCTTTCCTTTACTCTGTAGCGCCGGCGTCCCTGCCCTCTGCTAGGCAGGGACGCTGTTCCCCTCACCCCTCTGCTCCGAGCCCGGCGTCCTCCTCCCGCTCTGCTGGCAGCGCGCGCTCCTTCCCGGCCACTGTGCTTAGGGCGCGCGCGCGCTCCCTCCCTCTTAAAGGGGCCACGCGCGCCGTCCTAAGGAGTCCCCGGCCAATGGCCGGAGGACTTCACCATATATAAGGCACCTCCTCCAACATGGAGGTGCCCGAGCAATGTTGTTGCACTGTTCACTACTCTGCTTCAGCCCTCAGGTCCCGTTGCCAGTTACCTGCCAGATTCCTGCCAGTTTGCTGTCTGATTCCTGCCTGATATTCCGCTTACCTGCCTGCTAGCCTGAGGTCCGACGGTCTGCCTACCGACTCCTGTCAGTCTGTCTAAGGACCAGCTTGCCCGCTCACCTGGGAGCGCACTTCTGCTACCTGCCTGCTAGCCTGAGGTCCGACGGTCTGCCCTCCAACTCCTGTCAGTCTGTCTATGGACCAGCTTGCCCGCTCACCTGGGAGCGCACATCTGCTACCTGCCTGCTAGCCTACCTGGAGGCTCCGCCGTCACGTGCTGTGACCACCCGCCTGTCCAGAGACTCCTGCCCGCTCACCTGGGAGCGCTCATCTGCTGCCTGTCTGCTAGCCTACCTGGAGGCTCCGCCGTCACGTGCTGTGACCACCCGCCTGTCCAGAGACTCATGCCCGCTCACCTGGGAGCGCTCATCTGCTGCCTGTCTGTTGGTCTACCTGGAGGCTCCGCCGTCACATGCTGTGACCACCCACTTATCCAGAGACTCTCGCCTGCTCACCTGGGAGCCCACGTCTACCATCTGCCTGCTAGCCTACCTGGAGGCTCAGCCGTCACAGGTCGTACCAACCCTTTACCCAGAGACTGCCCCGGGCACTTGCCGTGACCTCCTGCCCGTTCATCCAGAGACTGCCCCGGTCGCTTGCCGTGACCTCCTGCCCGTTCATCCAGAGACTGCCCCGGTCACTTGCCGTGACCTCCTGCCCGTTCATCCCTGGTCGCCACCCGCTCCCTTACAAGGACCGCCCCCTTGTATAGTAGCTCAGAGGTTCCGCCTCCCAGACCCGTTACAGTTTGCTCGGGCCATGGAACCCGGTGGCACCCAAGCTCCCTCACTCTCGGACCTGTGTCATGAACTGTCCCGTCAGAGGTCCCAACAGGAGTCCATCCTGGGTCACCTGCGGAATGTCAATTCTCGCCTGGACACTCTGACTGCTCCACCAGCAACCACCGCCAGTGCCATGACTCGCAATCCGGCAGCTCCGCTGCCCACCAATACTATGGTATCCTACCCCGGACCCCGGCTTTCTGCACCTCCTCGCTTCGGAGGCGACTCCGCTCAGGCTCGGGGCTTTATAAATCAGTGCACCCTGCACTTTGAACTCCTGTCCCACCAGTTTAACTCCGACCGGGCCAAAATTGCCTTCATCATGTCCCATCTCACCGGGGAGGCCCTGGCCTGGCTAAATCCTCTATGGGAGAGAGGAGACCCCCTGGTGTCCGACTTGTCTGCCTTTCTCACGGCTTTCCGGAAAGTCTTCGACGAACCCGGACGGAAGACCTCATCCGCATCATCTCTGCTACGCCTCCGTCAGGGAAGTCTCACCGTGGGCCAATATGCCATACGGTTCCGTACCCTTGCCTCGGAGCTGGCCTGGGATAACGACGCTTTGGTATCTGTCTTCGGGGAGGCTCTGTCCGGCCGTATTAAAGATGAACTCGCCGGTCGAGACATTCCTACCACTCTCGATGACCTAATAACTCTTGCCACCCGGATTGACTTACGGTTCCAGGAGCGTGCCAAAGAAGTCACCCGTGAGAGGAGGTTTCCACGTCTAGCTCCTACTTTTCAGAAACCCGTCACTCCCTCCGTTTCTCCCCAGGTACACTCTCCTGAGCCTATGCAGGTCGACCAGACCAAGATGGTCAAAACCCGTCAGGACTTACGCCGTGCCGAGGGGAGCTGCTTCTACTGTGGCAGTAAGGAGCACCGGATCCGTACCTGCCCGGAGAGGTCGGGAAACGCCTGTGTCTAGGTTCGCTCAGAGAGGTCGACCTAGACAAGAATAAATCCTCTCCATCTCTGCTGCTGTCAGTCTCAATTATCTGCGGGGAGAATCGTTATTTCGAACTAGCCCAACTTGACTCTGGAGCGGCCGGGAATCTTATTTCACAGGCCCTGGTAGAAAAATACTGCATTCCCACCAAACCTCTGGCTATACCATTATCTGTCGCTGCTGTGGATGGGGGCCTCTTACCACGTCCCATCCAACTCATCACCGAATCCGTAACTCTGCAGGTGGGAATGCTGCATTCTGAGAGCATCTCTTTTCATGTTCTGCCTGGACTCTCTCACGCCCTCTTACTAGGTCTACCTTGGCTCCAGAGACATGCACCCGTGCTTGACTGGCAGACCGGAGAAGTCCTTCGCTGGGGACAGGACTGTCATAAGACTTGTTTGGTTCCTGTTCATCCCGCCCGTCCTTCTCCTACCCCAACTAATCTACCTGGACTTCCGATTCCCTATTGGTCATTTGCTGATGTCTTTAATAAAAAGGAGGCAGAGACATTACCCCCTCATAGACCATACGACTGTCCTATCGACCTGTTACCTGGTACTACGCCTCCCCGTGGGCGTATTTACCCATTGTCCGCTGCTGAGACCCGGTCGATGTCCGAATATATTGAGGAGAATTTGGCCAGGGGATTCATCCGGAAATCTACCTCCCCGGCGGGAGCAGGCTTCTTTTTCGTAAAAAAGAAGGACGGCTCTCTCCGTCCCTGTATAGACTATAGAGGCCTTAACCAGATCACGGTGAAGAATAAGTACCCCCTTCTGCTCATTCCAGAATTATTTGATCGTCTGAGGGGGGCTAGAATCTTCACCAAACTGGACCTCCGTGGGGCGTACAACCTGGTCCGTATCCGTCAAGGGGATGAATGGAAGACTGCATTCAACACCCGGGACGGCCACTGTGAATATCTGGTAATGCCCTTTGGTCTCTGTAACGCTCCTGCCGTCTTTCAAGAGTTGGTCAATGACATCTTCCGGGACCTTCTCTACTCCTGCGTAGTGGTGTACCTGGACGACATCTTGGTCTTCTCTCCGGATCTCCAGACTCATCGGAGAGACGTTCGTCAGGTCCTGCTCAGGCTCAGGCAGAATCACCTCTTCGCTAAATATGAGAAGTGCCTCTTTGAGCAGACCTCGCTTCCGTTTTTGGGCTACATTATTTCTCAGACCGGCCTACGAATGGATCCAGAGAAACTGTCTGCCATCGAGAAATGGCCCCGACCGGAGGGGTTGAAGGCCATTCAGCGGTTCCTGGGCTTCGCCAACTACTACCGCCTCTTCATACCGCACTTCTCTTCCCGGACTGCCCCAATTTCCGCGCTCACCCGTAAGGGCACTAATCCCAGAGAGTGGCCGCCTGAAGCAGAGGAGGCCTTTCTTTCCCTAAAACAGGCCTTCTCTTCCGCCCCGGTGCTGCATCGCCCAGATGGCAACAAGCAGTTCTTCCTGGAGGTTGACGCCTCCTCCTCTGGAGCCGGAGCGGTACTTACCCAAAAATCATCTTCCGGGAGAATGGTAACTTGTGGCTTCTTCTCCAAACTCTTCTCCTCTTCTGAGCGCAACTATTCCATAGGAGATCGAGAGTTATTGGCCATCAAGCTGGCATTGGAGGAGTGGCGTTACCTGCTCGAAGGGGCTCTTCACCCGGTAATAATTTACACTGACCACAAGAACTTGGCTTACCTCCAGCATGCCCAGAGACTTAACCCGCGCCAAGCTCGGTGGTCCTTGTTTTTTGCTCGCTTTGATTTTATTCTTCATTTTCGCCCGGCTGACAAAAACATCAAGGCGGACGCCTTGTCCCAATCCTTTCTGGTGTCTGATCTCGAGGAGGAACCGAAACACATCATCGATCCCGCCAGAGTAATGCAGGTGGCTCCCGTGAGTCTAAATCGTCTCCCTCCCGGTAAGACGTTCGTATCAGTACCTGATCGGGAGAAGATCCTACACTGGGGTCACTCGTCTAAACTAGCTGGCCACGCCGGTCAGAAAAAGACCCTCCAGCTTATTACCCGGCACTACTGGTGGCCTACCCTGCACAAGGACGTAATAGACTTTGTTTCTGCCTGTGTGTCCTGCGCCCGCAACAAGGTTCCGAGACATCTGCCAGCCGGTCGCCTCCTTCCGCTCCCAGTACCTGCTGCCCCCTGGCAGCATATAGCAATGGACTTTATAACTGATCTCCCCGTCTCTGCCGGTTGTACGGTCATTTGGGTGGTCGCTGACCGCTTTTCCAAGATGGCTCATTTCGTTCCTCTGCCAGGCCTCCCGTCTGCACCCGAGCTGGCTAAAGACTTTATCCGCCACATCTTCCGTCTTCATGGACTGCCCCTCCACATAGTGTCGGATAGTGGGGTACAGTTCACCTCACGCTTCTGGAGAGCCACTTGTAAACTGCTAGACGTCACCCTGGACTTCTCCTCCGCTTACCACCAACAGTCTAATGGTCAAGTGGAGCGGATCAATCAGAACCTGACCAGTTACCTCCGGCACTTCGTTAATGCCCACCATTCAGACTGGGTGGATCTCCTGCCATGGGCCGAATTTTCTTACAACAATCACGAGAGCGAATCTTCCTCCAAATCCCCGTTTTTTGTTGTCTTCGGTCAGCATCCTCGGATCCCATTTCCCGTCTCCACCTCGGTGGACAATCCGGCTGCGGAATTTCTTGTTAACAAATTTTCCTCCATATGGGAGAGTACCCGGTCCGCACTCCTTCTGTCATCCGAGCGTATGAAAAGACATGCTGACAAAAAACGTCTGGATCCTCCTCAATTCCGTCCAGGGGATAAGGTCTGGCTCTCGTCCAAGTATGTCCGGCTCAAGATTCCTTCCTATAAGTTAGGGCCTCGGTTCATCTGTCCTCTGGAGTTCATCAGTCAGATCAACCCGGTGGCCTATAAATTGAAACTCCCGGCCAACTTGCGGATCCCTAACTCCTTCCATGTATCTCTCCTCAAACCTGTGGTACTTAACTCTTTTTCCAAGTCTACAGGTACGCCTCCTGCTCCGGTTTCCGCTGAAAACGAATTTGAGGTAGAGAACATTCTGGCCACCAAAAGGGTAAGAGGGAAGACCTTTTTTCTAGTAGATTGGAAGGGGTTTGGTCCTGAAGAGAGAACGTGGGAGCCCCGGGAGAACATCCATGCCCCTCTCATCCTAGCTAAATTTCTCTCTGGCCTAAAAAAGGGGGGGCCTAAAGGGGGGGGTACTGTAGCGCCGGCGTCCCTGCCCTCTGCTAGGCAGGGACTCTGTTCCCCTCACCCCTCTGCTCCGAGCCCGGCGTCCTCCTCCCGCTCTGCTGGCAGCGCGCGCTCCTTCCCGGCCACTGTGCTTAGGGCGCGCGCGCTCCCTCCCTCTTAAAGGGGCCACGCGCGCCGTCCTAAGGAGTCCCCGGTCAATGGCCGGAGGACTTAACCATATATAAGGCACCTCCTCCAAAATGGAGGTGCCCGAGCAATGTTGTTGCACTGTTCACTACTCTGCTTCAGCCCTCAGGTCCCGTTGCCAGTTACCTGCCAGATTCCTGCCAGTTTGCTGTCTGATTCCTGCCTGATATTCCGCTTACCTGCCTGCTAGCCTGAGGTCCGACGGTCTGCCTACCGACTCCTGTCAGTCTGTCTAAGGACCAGCTTGCCCGCTCACCTGGGAGCGCACTTCTGCTACCTGCCTGCTAGCCTGAGGTCTGACGGTCTGCCCTCCAACTCCTGTCAGTCTGTCTATGGACCAGCTTGCCCGCTCACCTGGGAGCGCACATCTGCTACCTGCCTGCTAGCCTACCTGGAGGCTCCGCCGTCACGTGCTGTGACCACCCGCCTGTCCAGAGACTCCTGCCCGCTCACCTGGGAGCGCTCATCTGCTGCCTGTCTGCTAGCCTACCTGGAGGCTCCGCCGTCACGTGCTGTGACCACCCGCCTGTCCAGAGACTCCTGCCTGCTCACCTGGGAGCGCTCATCTGCTGCCTGTCTGTTGGTCTACCTGGAGGCTCCGCCGTCACATGCTGTGACCACCCGCTTATCCAGAGACTCTCGCCTGCTCACCTGGGAGCCCACGTCTACCATCTGCCTGCTAGCCTACCTGGAGGCTCAGCCGTCACAGGTCGTACCAACCCTTTACCCAGAGACTGCCCCGGTCACTTGCCGTGACCTCCTGCCCGTTCATCCAGAGACTGCCCCGGTCACTTGCCGTGACCTCCTGCCCGTTCATCCAGAGACTGCCCCGGTCACTTGCCGTGACCTCCTGCCCGTTCATCCCTGGTCGCCACCCGCTCCCTTACAAGGACCGCCCCCTTGTATAGTAGCTCAGAGGTTCCGCCTCCCAGACCCGTTACATACTCCCCCATATCCGATCACTCACTCGCTCCTGTCACGTGCATCTTAAAAACATCTCCAGAATCTGACCTTTTCTCACCTTTGAAACTGCTAAAACTCTTACTGTAGCTCTTATTCACTCTCATCTGGACTACTGCAACTCTCTTCTGATCGGTCTCCCTCTTACCAAACTTTCTCCTCTCCAATCCATCCTGAATGCGGCAACAAGAGTTGTATTTCTGTCCAGCTGCTTCACTGATGCCTCCATCTTGTGCCAGTCATTACACTGGTTGCCCATCCGCTACAGGGTCCAATATAAACTCATCGCTCTCACCCACAAAGCTCTCCACAGTTCTGCACCACCTTATATCTCCTCTCTCATCTCTGTCTATCGCCCTACACATGCCCTCCATTCAGCAAACGACCTAAGACTAACATTCCCCATAATCCGAACCTCGCACCTCCGTCTCCAAGACTTCTCTCGTGCTGCGCCAGTTCTCTGGAATGCACTACCCCAGGTGATCCGACTGATGCCTAGCCCCATGTCTTCAAGAGGGCTTTAAAAACCCATCTCTTTAAACAAGCCTACCACCTAAGCTACTCAGTAAATTAACTTTCCCCTGTTCCCTCCTTCTAAATATTATTCACAATCTGTTCCCTATTCATCATCTGTCTCCACACCCTGCATGCACAAGATAACTGCACTCAGTACTTGAATATTGCACTTAAACATACTGGTTGATGACCGGATCATGCAGTTTTATGTGAAAATCCCTATTTATTATAATTGCCAGATCTGAAATAACAAGCACTTTTCACCTATTGTGTCCCCCCATTTCCTTGTAGATTGTAAGCTTGCGAGCAGGGACCTCACTCCTAATGTAACTGTTTAAAATGTCTTAACTTGTATTGAATTTATTGTCTGTATATGCCCCCGCTTAATTGTAAAGTGCTGCGGAATATGTTGGCGCTATATAAATAAAAAAATATTATCATTATTATAATATAGGGGCGCTGAATTCATTAAGAGACGCATGTCACTTAATGAATTTGATGCATCTGAGTAGCATACAGCACCATATGCTGCACCAGAAATGCTACTCCAGTAAGAGGCTGGGGTAGCATTTCTGGCGTACTAAACACAGGAACTTTTATGACATCTCATCCTAAATCCATATGTATTAATATGGAGTTGGTTCCCCTACTGGAGCTATTTCAGCTTCCACTCTTCTGGGGAGGCTTTCTACAAGATTTTGGAGAGTCTGGTGATGTTTGCCCATTCATCCAGAGGAGCATTTGCCAGGTCAGACACTGATGTTGGACATGAGCTTGCAATCTCTGTCGCTCTCTACCTGCCCTCCAAGTGTAGTGCAAGGTCTGTTACTCTCTACATGCCCTCTGTAAGTCATACGGGGTTTGTTACTCTTTTCTTGCCCTCCATTTGTAGAGCACTGTGTGTCACTCTCTACTTGCTCTTCATGTATAGCATGGGGTCTGTCCCTTCCCTCTAACTATTATGGGGTCGGTCACTCTCTACCTATCCTCCATGTGTATTGCGGGGTCTGATGCTCTCTACCTGTCCTCCATGTATAGTGTGGGGTTGGTCACTCTCTACCTATCCCCCATGTGTAGTGCAGGGTCTGATGCTCACTACCTGTCCTCCATGTGTACTGCGGGGTCTGTCACTCTCTACCTGTCCTCCATGTGTAGTGGGGGGTCTGTCACTCTCTACCTGTTCTCCATATGTAGTGTGAGGTCCATCGCTCTCTGCATGTCCTCCATGTGTAGTGCAGGGTCTGATACTCTCTACCTGCCCTCCATATATAGTGTGGGGTCCATCGCTCTCTACCTGTCCTCCATGTATAGTGCAGGGTCTGTCACCCACTACCTGTCCTCCATGTGTAGTGTGGGGTTTGATGTTCTCTACCTGCCCTCCATGTGTAGTGTGGAGTCTGATACTCTCTACCTGTCCTCCATGTGTAGTACGGGGTCTGTCACCCACTACCTGTCCTCCATGTATAGTGCGGGGTCTTATGCTCTCTACCTGCCCTCCATGTGTAGTGTTGGGTCCATCGCTCTCTATATGCCCTCCATGTGTAGTGTGGGGTTCATTGCTCTCTACCTGTCCTCCATGTGTAGTGTTGGGTCCATCGCTCTCTACCTGCCCTCCATGTGTAGTGTGGGGTCCATCGCTCTCTACCTGTCCTCCATGTGTAGTGCGGGGTCTGTCACCCACTACCTGTCCTCCATGTGTAGTGTGGGGTCTGATACTCTCTACCTGTCCTCCATGTGTAGTGTGGGGTCCATCTCTCTCTACCTGTCCTCCGTGTGGGATCTGTCACTCCCAGTCCGCCCTCCCAGTGAGAAAACAGCAAAGTGTTTTTTTTTTTTGATTAAGCCCAGACCCAGATGATAGCTATGTCTCATTGAGTTACTGAGTTATCAAGGATGAAAACAGGTCCACTCCCTGTAACCTTTTCAAGAACAGATTTTTTTCGTTTTTACGCTTTTGTTCCCCCCTTCTTCTTCCAAAATGTATAACTTTTTTATTTTTCCATCGCTATAGCTGTATGACGGACAAGTTGTACCTTTGAAGAAAACTATAAATTTTACTATTTTACTATATAATGTTCTGAAAAATAAATCGAACTTTTATGGGCTTGATCATACCAAATATGTTCATTTTTTTATTTCTTTCCTTTTGAACTTGGAAAGCATAATGATTTACATTTTTATAATTTTTTTTATAATATTGGCTGTATTATTATCATTTTATCTTTTAGTCCCCTTAGTGGGCTTGAAACTGTGATTGTTTGACAACTTATACTATGTACTGCAATATTACATTATTGCAGTTTATAGTGTACCTGATGTTCTCTTATGATGCCCAGCCTGAGGACTAAAATGACAGCTTTGGGACCTTCAGCAGGTCCCAGTCAGCCATGGTGACCCATCGGTTCCCAGCAATCATATCCTTGATTGACAGCAGAATTTAAAAGGTTAAATAGCAGTGATCTGAGTTAGCTTTGGTCACTGCTGTTACAGGCAGATGCTGGCAGTCTAACACCACCAGAGTTTGTCTGGTATGCACCCCGCGTGCGACCTGTAACGAAAATTCTAAGTCACAGGTCATTAAAGTGGACTTTTAATAAACTTGGACTATATAAACTGTACATTTCTTCAGATAGTGGCAGGAATATACATTAAATTTTTTTTTTGCATTCCGCTGTGCAGATATAGTTTGCCAAAATTACTAGCGCCCAATTGTTTTTGTTTTTTTTACCATTAAACTGGGCATTTGATGCTGTTAAGCTGTGTGCTTTCATCCCACTATGACGCTGTCCAATCATAAAAAGACAATGTCATAGGTAGGAAAACATTGACACCCACAATTCTAACCAACATGAAACACCCATACTGCTATATGCAGGAATGTAGATTCATAAGGTCCAGGTTTGTGAAAGGTCCTGGTTAAAGAGACCCTGACAGCTGATACGTGATGCCCAGTCCATGGGCAGAGAGTATCAGTCAATGACACAATTTCAGAGAATAACAATGTAAAAGACAACATGGACCGAGCCACACGAGAGATTAGTCGGACAGGTGGGTCCCTGGGACTTCATCCTGTCCACTGCCAATGACTGACAGGTCTCCCTATACACACATGCAGAGAAGGATCTGTCACTCAAGGGAAGGCAGAGAAGCTGCCGGGGACCCATCCGACGAGTCTCCTGTACGGCTTGAACTACAGCATCATTTAAAGTATGTTTTTTTCTGAAATTCTGGAGCGTTTCAGTCAAACATATTTGGCTGAAATATTAGACATTGTCTAAAACACTTGTCCGTGGATCAGACAGGATGCATCAGCTGTCAGGTTACCCTTAAAGAAACTCTCCCATCTATTTTTTTATTAAATGTGTGTATATGTGTACGTAGTGTATTGTCAGTGTATTAAAGGGGTTGTCCACTACTATTGATAATGCCCCACGTATTTTTATGGTTAAAAGAAATGTCTTTGTAAATACCTTGCGCTGCTGTTCTTGCCTATGAGCGGCGCTATCCTTGGCCGCTCACAGGCATCACGTGACCCCCGGCAGCAGCCGGCTCCGACATCCGCCGATGTCACATCAAGTTCCGGCTGCAGCCGGGCGTGACCCAGTGCTGAGCTCCATGATGAGTGATGGGCGGGGTTACCCCACACGTCACACCCACCATCCACTGCGCGCTTTCCCTCTCATTCATTGGGAAAGCACACTGTGGATGCTGGGTGTGACGTGCTGGGTAACCCCGTCCACAACCCAGCAGCCACCACGGGGACCGCGTCACTGATGTCACACCTCACTTGACGTGACATCAGCGGGGGTCATGTGATGCCTGTGAGCAGTCACCGATAGCGCCACTCACAGGCAGAAACAGCAGCACAAAGGTATTTACAAAGATATTTCTTTTCACCACAAAAATACATTGGGGCATTATCAATAGTAGTGGACAACCCCTTTTAATGTACTCATCTACCACCACTCTTTCTGGAGTCCAGCGCCGCTATTCTTCGCTTCTCAGTGACATCATCGCAATTCCGACTAGCCGGCTTACTCTATGCTCTATGTGTGAGCCAGGAAGTCTCTTTTACACTGTAAGCCAATGGCACCTGGTTCTGATGCTCCATAGACTTATAATGTAAAAGTCACTTCCAGGTCACACAGAGCGCAGCGTCACTCGGAGTCTGCAGAGCAGTGAAGTCACTAAGAGGAGAAGAACGGCGCTGGACGCCGGAGAGAGTGGTGGTAGGTGAGTATATTAATACACTCACACTACATTACATGCACATATACATACAATTAATAAATAATTATAAATGGGAGTCCTTCCTTAAAGGGGTTAAAACCAAGTGTGTTGACATGTCTGCACCTGACAGGCTCCCCCACCCCTGATTGATTGTAACAGAGCTGAAAACTTTCCCGTTATGGTGTCTGCCATTTCACTAGACTGTATGATCCTGTTTTTTTCTTTCCAGCACTTGGGGCACAATCTGTGACCTAGAATAAAAACTGTGACTGGATACCCTGCAGTAAATAAATGAATAGTAATCGCACATGTAAATAACATAGGGTACTTAGTTGTCATTTTTTTTTAATCAAATGAGCGTAAAAGCCATCCCAACGTGACAAGCTGTACCAGCTGTGAGAAAGTGTACCCACTGTGACAAGATGTACCCACTGTGACAAGGTGTACCCATCGTGACAAGGTGTACCCATCAGACATGGTGTGCCCACTGTGACAAGGTGTACCCACTGTCACATGGTGTACCCATCAGACAAGGTGTACCAACTGTGACATAGTGTACCCATCAGAGAAGGTTACCCACTCTGACTAGGTGTACCCACTCTGACAAGGTGTACCCACTGTAACTAGGTGTACCCATCAGACACGGTGTACTCATTACACAAGGTGTACCCACTGTGACAAGGTGTACCCACTGTGACATGGTGTTCCCATTACACAAGGTGTACCCACTGTGACATGGTGTTCCCATTACACAAGGTGTACCCACTGTGGCAAGATGTACCCATCAGACACGGTGTATTCATTACACAAGGTGTACCCACAGTCACAAGGTGTACCCACTGTTGTAAGGTGTACCCATCAGACGTGTACCTACTGTGACATGGTGTACTTATTACACAAGGTGTACCCACTGTGACAAGGTTTACCAATCAAACAAGGTGTACCCCCTGTGGCAAAGTGTACCCACCAAACAAGGTGTACCCACTGTTGTAAGATGTATCCATCAGACGAGTACCCACTGTGACATGGTGTACTCATTACACAAGGTGTACCCACCGTGACATGGTGTACCCATCAAACAAGGTGTACCCACTGTGACATGGTGTACCCATCAAACAAGGTGTACCCACTGTGATATGGTGTACCCATCAAACAAGGTGTACCCACTGTGATATGGTGTACCCATCAAACAAGGTGTACCCACTGTAACAAAGCGTACCCATCAGGTGGTCTGATCTCCAGTATCTCACCACACTATGTGTCAGTTATAACCCACAACCTGAGTGAACCTGGCGAGTACTGGATGTGACGCAGTGTGAGATCAGCGGTCAGTGTCACCTGTTACTCCCCACATTGGTGTCCGCTTCTTTGCCTGGTTGGGCCAGCATTGAGTGCACTGACTTTGATGAACGGCATACTTATCTGTTGAAGTTTGCGTTTAGTGGCCCAAAGTCAGTAAGCCCATTAAACACCACCCTTGGTTGCCCACTTTGATGCCCATTTGGTGCCAGCGGTGTATATTTTGCAGCTGATACCACCTCACTACATTATATTTGTGATTAGTTTTGCTGTTTTTTATATTTGCAAAAATAAGTGAAAAAAAAATGTGAGTAAGAGACTGCTGAAGAAGCCCCGTCTGCACGGTGCATTGCTTGTTGTATCCGCGATGCGCTAACAGTCACGTGACTGACAACGGGACCCCCTACAGAGAAGCCCCCTGACAATTAGCGGGAGACACAGGCTGTCCCACCATGAACGTGGAAACCGGTCACTTCTATAACACCAGTGTCTGCAGCACCGCGGCGACCCACACACCGGACCGTGCACTAGCTGCGCCACGCCCCTTCCCGTCCACTTCAGTCATGTGACGTCTTGACGTCACAACCACAGCGCTACATGCCGGCAGTCACCGGTCGGCGGGAAGTTGTCTCAGACGTCCACGAGTCCTGCCTGTACCGAGCAGAAGAGGAGCATGATGGTTACCGGAGCTTTCTGTCAGTTGTACCACTTAACTGTGTGAAGGAAGCTCCTCTGTTTACGTCCCCGCTTCCACAGTCGTGACTGACGCGTGTAGCCGCTTATTACCTCTAGTCATGGCTGACTGTAAAAAGAGCAGTCCCTTCCTGGATCCCATAATGGGTAATCATACCGTGCTCTCCCATCTTGTATCTGGCGTGTTCAGGGGGCTAATAAGGAGGCAGTAACAGCTTATATAGGTATTGTGTATAAGGGGAGAGGTACTGTACAGCACATTAATGGCGGAATAGGTACTTGTATCGAGGTGGGGGGGAGAGAGGGACGGGGTACGCGTCTCGAGGTGGGGGAGAGAGAGGGACGGGGTACGTGTCTCGAGGTGGGGGGGAGGGACGGGGTACGCGTCTCGAGGTGGGGGGGAGGGACGGGGTACGTGTCTCGAGGTGGGGGGGGACGGGGTACGTGTCTCGAGGTGGGGGGGAGGGACGGGGTACGCGTCTCGAGGTGAGGGGGGGAGGGACGGGGTACGTGTCTCGAGGTGGGGGGGAGGGACGGGGTACGCGTCTCGAGGTGAGGGGGGGAGGGACGGGGTACGCGTCTCGAGGTGGGGGGGCGGGGTACGCGTCTCGAGGTAGGGGGGGAGGGAGGGGGTACGCGTCTCGAGGTGAGGGGGGAGGGACGGGGTACGCGTCTCGAGGTGAGGGGGGAGGGACGGGGTACGCGTCTCGAGGTGAGGGGGGGAGGGACGGGGTACGCGTCTCGAGGTGAGGGGGGGAGTGACGGGGTACGCGTCTCGAGGTGGGGGGGGAGAGGGACGGGGTACGCGTCTCGAGGTGGGGGGGGAGAGGGACGGGGTACGCGTCTCGAGGTGGGGGGGGAGAGGGACGGGGTACGCGTCTCGAGGTGGGGGGGAGAGGGACGGGTACGCGTCTCGAGGTGGGGGAGAGAGGGACGGGGTACGCGTCTCGAGGTGTGGGGGAGAGGGGGACGGGGTACGCGTCTCGAGGTGTGGGGGGGAGAGGGACGGGGTACGCGTCTCGAGGTGTGGGGGGGAGAGGGACGGGGTACGCGTCTCGAGGTGGGGGGGAGAGGGACGGGGTACGCGTTTCGAGGTGTGGGGGGGAGAGGGACGGGGTACGCGTCTCGAGGTGGGGGGGAGAGGGACGGGGTACGCGTCTCGAGGTGTGGGGGGGAGAGGGACGGGGTACGCGTCTCGACGTGGAGGGGGAGAGGGACGGGGTACGCGTCTCGACGTGGAGGGGGAGAGGGACGGGGTACGCGTCTCGAGGTGGGGGGGGAGAGGGACAGGATGGGGTCACGTGTATTTCTTATGTCCATACACGTGCCAAGGATCTGCCAAACCAGTGTTCAGCCAGCTTTATGGCCAGTCAGCCTTTACAGTTAAAGTGCTGTACTTTACACCTTATGCCTGCTACACTTGAGATTTGTCTGAATACAGCTGTATTGGATGTAATTGTATTGTTTGCTTATTATTTCTTAGGAGAGAAAACCGCGCATCAAATTCAGTCTACGTCATTTATTGATTCAGCCATCAAGATGAGAAGAGAGGCACATGCCCGCAATGTTGTCTTAGCCTGGGGGCTTTTGAATTTGTCTCTGGCAGGAATGATTTATACAGAAATGTGAGTAAAACTAGAAATTTTCAACCATTTTGACCTTCCCAATAAACCCTGTGCCACAGTGTGTGATGGCTACAAGTGTGGCAACCCTGATTTGATTATTTTCTTAAACTTGTCTCTATGCATAAAGTTACGTTGATAATGCAACATTTTTATGGTCTGTTTCCCAGTTATGTACAAGATATTTTGTTTTAGTTAACATGTCTGTGTAATATACTGTATTTCTGTAGAATATTTGCAGTTCACATGCTGCTAAAAAAGACAATACAATGTTATGGCATTTTCTTCTTCCACAATGTAAGGGCTCTTTCACATGTCAGTGTCTCCAGTACACGTGTGGTGAGTTTCCACACGTACCGGAGACACATACACATGTCAGTGTGTTTTCACAGACTATGTATCCGTTTTTTACACGCTGTATGCTGCAAAATGTCCCACACTGATGACACATAGATGACCTCCGTGTGTCATCAGTGTGACACTTACTGGTGTTCCCAGGCGCCGAATGCTGGAGGCATCTGTCATCATTGTCCCCTGCTGGCGCTGCGATCAGCACCAGAAGGGGAGAATTCTCACAGTTGTATTGTGCCTTTGCTGTGTCCAGCAAGTTTTAAAATAAGAATAAAATAAAAAAAATCCTTATACTCGCCTTTCCAAAGTTGAAAAAAATCCAGTGTCCCACGCTGTAATCCATCTGACCGTCAGGTGACCACACACGCTCAGGAGCAGGGCAGAATGATTCACTGCAGCGAGCGGGCCCCTGACCTGTGCTGAGCTCACTGAGCGGTGTCCTGTCACTCACTAAGCTCACCCGGCGCTTGGGAATAGTGCTAACGGTACACTGATTCCCAGGCACCAGTACGTGTGATACTGATGCGGCACACGGGTAGACACAGATATCTCCGGTACTGTTACCAGTACCGGAAATATCTGGACATGTGAACGAGCCCTAAGACTGCTAAGGCTAAGTTCCAACAATGAATATTTAGTGCGCTTTTTATATTCTATATTTTCTGCACCAATTAGCTAAATTAAACTGCATTATTTTTCAAATTTTCATTCCGTTTTTGAATGTGTTTTTTTTTTTTTGTTAAACTCCTTGACAGCATCATAGGAGGTGCCCTAATAGGGACAGGAAACACAAAGAGGATAAATAGCCCCTCCTATCCTCATTTTTTTGTTCTCCCTGTCCCTATGGGACAAAGATTACCTTTTCTTACCGGGCTGCTGAGGTCAATTGCCTTACCTTCCTCCTCTGATAGCTGTTCCTGTCTTCCTTGGATTCAGGACCACCCCCCTTCCCAATATCGTGCTACTATTCAACGTCACTTCTAGTTGCGTTTCACGCTGCAATGCGGTAGAATGCACTTCCAGTTTCCACCCGTCCAGCACAGGCTCTTGATCTCAGGAGATTGATGGCTTCGTTTTTTCGGCACCGCCAGTGGCTTCGTCAGTGGTCCAACCATAGATTATGGCCGCGCTAAGTCTTGGTCACTGGTCTGTAAGTAACTGACTGAAGACACCTTAAGATAAAACCAACATTACTTTATCTAGGGAGCGTCGCCTTCCTGCTTCGCATCTGCTGGGCATAGCACAACCTCAGGCCCAGTAAGTACTTCCTGGTATGGGTAGCTCTCAACTTTTTTTTTTTGGTGCAGCTATTATTGCTTCTCCCCTCTTTACTTTCAGGAGGATTAGAATCTTGCACCAAAAGTTAAAGATAAAACTGCAAATCATAAATGCGCCATTTGCTGTGAAAAGATTTCAACTTTTCATAAGAAACTCACTATTGCACTAAAAAAATAGTGAGAGAGGAACAACTTTCCCTATTAGAAGAAATAAAGGACATTCTCTCTGTATCTATCTTCTCTTAATCCCCTTCTCTGGAACCATGTGGGGCCAAAAAGAGGTAGATATTATAAGAGAATTAAGATTCAGAAGTCCGTGTCATAATTTGAGAAGATGCTGGAGGAAGGAGGACTCCATTTTATGGTCCAAGAGAACAGGAAATCTTTTTTTATCTGAGGACATGGAAAAGCTCCCTATGTCAGTAAGAGCACTATGGAAGAGAGAGTGAGGACAAACACGGGCAGTCAAGGACAAATTGTTTGGCTGATTCATAAGATCCAAAAGGAAGATGGTATTTCCAATTAATGATTGTCCAGAGTCTGATTCTGGATGAATGAGAATTCCCTGAGAAACCATTGGGTGTCCCAAACGAAATAAAGGACTTATTTTCCATGGGGGAAGAAGTAGCTAAATGCTGGTCTGAACTACCAAGGATTGACAGCAAGCTAGCTAACAAGACGACCTTACCGTTCTGAAGTTTCATCACATTTTTACGTTTTTACGATCTATGACGTATAGGTACGTCATAGGTCGCCTCCCCTTCTTTGATGTGGGCTCCGGTACTGAGCCTACACCTTTTCCGGAACATGACGGCTGATAGGAGCGCATGACAGCTGATCAGATCAGCCACGGGTGGAATCGCGATCCACCCGTGGCTGTTAACATGTTAAATGCCGCTGTCAATCTCTGATGGCTGCATTTAACATGCCCGCGCCGGAAGCGTGTCACTAACTTCACCCAATAGCTCCCCTGTCACATGATCACGGGGCTCCAATAGGTTGGCATGACAACCAGGGGTCTGCAGAAGAAAAAAATATATACATACGGTGGCGACCAAAAGTTTTGCATTTTTTTTTTTTTTTTTTTAAAAAGTGTGATTACTTCTGTCTGGTCGTTATGATGCCATTTCCCTGGTGATGAATTGAAAGTGCATGAAGTTGTCCTCATGCAAGACCTTTAATTTTAACCAAAATACTTTTGAATATAGGTATGGTCATTTAATTAAAGAGAACTGACTGCCAAAAGTTTTACATATACAATTTATTGGTCACAACATAAGAGTAATTCATTGTTTACAATGCCATAACTTAGTATTTTGTATCCTAACCTCTTGGTTTAATTATTGCACCACACCGATGGGACATTGAAGCCACTAGGGTATTCAAGACATCTTGAGAGATCTTGCTCTATTCCATTTGCAAATCAGCAAGCAATTCATCTTTATTGCTATGGGTACTGGCCCCAACTCGTCGCCCTAACTCATCCCAAAGGTCTTCTATAGGGTTTAAATCAGGTGATTGGCTTGGCCATTGCAACAGGTGAACATTTTTCTTTGCTAACCAATTTTTGACTAAATTGGATGTGTGCTTAGGATCATTGTTTTGCTGGAATTTCCATCCCCTGCCTACTTTGATTTTACTATGTGCCAGTATTACATTCTCCAGTATATCCTTGTACATGGTAGCATTCATATTTCCAGCAATTCTATGCAGAGGGCCAATGGCAGACGCAGAAAAGCAGCCCCACACCATGACATTGCCACCACCATGTTTCACTGTAGGTGTTTGGTACCTTACATCAGGGTTCCCCAACTCCAGTCTTCAAGGCCCACCAACAGGTCACGTTTTCATGATTTCCTTAGTATTGCACAGCTAATGCCTGTTGCATGATTGCCTGTGCAGGTGATGCAGTTATCACCTGTGCAATACTAAGGAAATCCTGAAAACATGACCTGTTGATGGGTCTTGAGGACTGGAGTTGGGGAACCCTGCCTTACATCATTACGTTTTCCAATTGGGCGGTATATATAGTGCTTGCCATCACTACCAAACAGATTGAACTTTGGTCTAAGGTGTTGTGGTCGGATGAATCAATCTGTCTCTTTTCCATTGGCTGTGTTCTTTGGCAAACTCAAGTCGGACCTTCCTGTTCTTTGCAGAGATGAAAGGCTTCTTGACTGGAACTCGTTCATTCAACCCTACTGCTCTTAGCCGTCGCACCACAGTTTGGCGACTCACTTTGATCCCATATTCTTCGTTCATTTCGTGTGAAATCTGTAGAGCACTTTTATGGACAAAGGGTACTGACTTTTTGTTAATAATGTGATCAACTCTGGAGGAAGTTTTCCGTGGTCGTCCACTTCTAGGTTTGTCTTCTGTTCCATAACCTTCTTTTCCTTTCTTTAATATACGTGACACTTGACTCTGAGAACAGTTGAATTCCTTAGCTACCTCTTTTGGGCTTTTGCCTGACTTCACTCTCAGAATAACAAGTTTCCTGACATCTGGTGATAAATTTGGCTTTGTCTTTGCTATCTTTTAACCTAAAAAAAAAACACACCAAAAAATAAAATAAAGCATTTTAGGCAAAATTCGACTACCCATGACAAAATATGCAAAACATTTGGCCAAACAAATGTTGAAAACTAACGCACAAAATGATAAAACAGTCTCAAACACAATTTTTGTCCTTATAGCTGACAAGTATTTGCTTCCAGTTTGCTAAAATCACCAGGACAATGGCATCACAACAACCACAGAACTAATCACACTTTAAAAAAAAAAAAGCAAAACTTTTGGTCGCCACTGTATTTGGTATCGCCATGTTTGGAATCGCCCGATCTATCAAAATGTAAAAAGAATTAACCTGATCGGTAAACGGTGTAACGAGAAGAAAAATCGAAACACCAGAACTTCATTTTTTGGTCACTAAAACATTAGCTCGGTGCACAAATAAATAAGCCCTCACCAAAAAACCCCCCGAAAAAACAATTGTGGAATTCAATGTCACTGCACTTGGATTTTTTTATTTCCTGTTTTCCAGTACACTATATGATAAAATCAGTGCCGTTCAAAAGTACAACTCGTCCTGCAAAAAAACAGCCCTCACACTGCCATATTGAAAAAAGTTATGGCTCTGGGAAGAAGGGGAGCAAAAAACAAAAAACGAAAATCCCAAGGTGGTGAAGGGGTTAAAGACCTGATGAATTGGAAGATAAACTGTGTGTTGAAGAAATCTACAGAAACTACTGCAGCATTGTTAAGAACAAATGTTTCCATTTGTGCTCTGAGGTCCATGTTTCGATAGGTAAGCCAAATTGATGATCTTCTTAGAATGGGAACTCCTAGAGAAGATTTGACCTCCTTGCCTCTTCTCCAGAAAGCCACAGGATTTCTAGCAGATGTCGCAGCTGAATCAGAGTAGAGGCTAGTTCAGTACTGTCAAGTATAACGAGACAGGCTCTATGGCTAGAGGTGGAATGGAAATGTAGTTTCTAAATCAAAACTATGCTCTATTCCTTTTCAGGGAGAATATATTATCGGTCCAACCTTAGACGAGTTAAAGATTTCCTCTGTGGCAAAACATTTCTTCAAGTTAGTGGGTTCTGGAATCAGATAAGGCCTGGCGATAATCAAATGATGTCATCTGATGATAATTCTCCTCTTACACGCTCCAGAGTTTAAAGATAATTTTAAAGGAAATCTATCAGTAGGATAAACCCTCCTAAGCTATCCATATGGGTATGCAGGTCATAAAATGATATAGTTTATTTAACTTTCTATCTGCAATCTGATGTCTTATTCCAGAGAAATCCACGTTTTTCTTATGTAAATGAGCTATGGGACTCTGAACAGCTTGAAGTTGGAAGTTCTTCTTATACTGTTCTCCGATCAGTCAATGATCTACTACATCATGATCCATTTTACCATCCAAAACCTCAGAATTTCTGCTTGGCTTGTTAAACAGCAATTCTAAAAGCTAGAGGCCTTTTACACAGTCATATGTACCCTTCAAAGAAATGGGCAGCAAATAGTAAATGCCATGTATAGCAAAATATGGACGAGATTTATTTCTTGGTATGGTCTTATTCCTCTGGATCCCCTTCATCCGGACATTGCCAAAATGCTTGACTTTTTCTAAAATGCTGTAGAAAAAGGATTAAAGCCCAGTGTCATAAGTCCAAGTTTCAGCCTTGAGCACTTACTTTGATAAAAATATGGCTGAGCGTCCAGGGCTGTGGAATCAGAGTGGGTATAAAATGGACCGACTCCAACTCCTAAAATATATATAATAAACTAGATGGTGGCCCGATTCTAACGCATCGGGTATTCTAGAATATGTATGCGGCCGACCGGGCGCAATCAGCAAAGCGGTGTTTAAATTTGGCAGCAACATCGGTGATTGGTCGCGGGCGGCGGCCACGACCAATCAGCGAACCGTGTTAGTGAGGACTGGAGAGCGTGTTTAAATTTGGCGCCAAAATCGCTGATTGGTCGCGGTCGCCGGCTGATCAGCAGAGCGGTGTTTAAATTTGGCGCCAAAATCGCTGATTGGTCGCGGTCGCCGGCTGATCAGCAGAGTGGTGTTTAAATTTGGCGCCAAAATCGCTGATTGGCCGCGGCCAATCAGCGAATCTTATTAATGAGGACCGGGGAGTATCCCGACCGGCGGCGCCGCTCCCCGGTCCTCCCTTCACACTTGCCGTCGGGAGATCAGCGGCCCTAGGCGCTGATCTCCCGACGGTAGTCGCATGGAGGGCAGCGGTGCCGCCGGTCGGGGTCCTTCTGCTGCTAGCAGCCGGGAGATGAGCGACTGGCGTCAGTCATCTCCCTGCTGCATCGCCGCTGACCTCCGTGCGGCAGATGAGCCGCTAACGGCCGCCATCTTTTTCTGAAATCCCGCGTCGCTGATTGGCCGGACCGGACAGAAAGACAGACGGGATAAGACAATTATATATATTAGATTGGGTACAGTAGTTCAATGCAATTTGTGGGGAATATTTTTTCATAAGAATTTGGGAAAGTTATGAAATGTCCTATTCCTGATCTAAGGGTCTAGACTTTTAGCTGAGATGAATCTGTGCTACAGTAAATTTATCACTTAAACATGAGCCATGTATGAGGGAGTCGTGGAAATTGAGGAGTCGGAGGTTTGGCTTACCGACTCCACAGCCCTGTGAGCATCATTGGGTAAAAAGGTTCATGACTGCAGTCTCTTGAGTATTTGCAAGAATGTGGAACTTTATACCATCATGGGATCTTATATTTTCCTCAATGGCTTTAATACCTCCATTTGAAACCGCTGTTCCTTACAGACTAAAACTATCCTGAAAGGCAGCTTTCCTGGAAGCCATCACAGTTGGTAGGAGATTCGGTGAATTCTAGGCCCTCTGTTTGAGAACCCTGTCTAAATATGCTAGAGGATCAAATTGTTTTCTGTCTGTGTCCATCTTTCCTGCCCAAAGTTATATTGAATTTCTACATGTCTCAAGGAATTGCTGGATTTTATGGAAGGAAGAACAGAGAAGAACTGCACTCTTTATAATGATCAAAATATTGGAGGAAAGAGCATAATCTTTGTTTAGTTCTATGGACTTAACAAAGGGAAGAAGGCTTCAAAGAATACTATTGCCCACTTGTTTGAAAAAAAAGAAAAAGTGATCTGTGAGCCCTGTAGAAGCTATGATGTATCATCCCACGAAGGTTAAAAGTTTACTTTACAAGAGCCGTCTGTCTCCTGGGCCCCACTGAGCAGAGTTGACACGTGATCCTAGGTCCATACCTCACTAGACTTTATAGATTATATGTAACGTCTACTACAGACTTTGCCTTTGGGTGAAACGTTCTCCATGCACTGGACCCTCCCTGATAATGTTCATTTGGCATTCCTTCTATGAAGCTATCGTCGAGGGTGGCCTGGTAAAATAGAATTAGATTTACCGTGAATTCGGTTTCTCGGATCCTTCTATGACAGCATGGGTAGTTTCCGCCCTTCTGTTTCCTCTTCTGTATTTCTTGGTGTTAAACAATTTGAGTGTTCGTGTTGAGGAGATAATAATAATAATCTTTTTTTATATAGCGCTAACATATTCCGCAGCGCTGTACAAAATTATCATCACTGTCCCCATTGGAGCTCACAATCTAGGTTCCCTATCAGTATGTCTTTGGATTGTGGGAGGAAACTGGAGAACCCGGAGGTAACCCACGCAAACACGGGGCGAACATACAAACTCCTTGCAGATGTTGTCCTTTGGTGGGATTTGAAACCAGGAACCCAGCACTGCCAGGCTGCAGTGCTAACCACTGAGCCACCATTCTGCCCAGGAGATGGCGAAGGGCTATTTATCCTGTATTAGGTCAGGGAGTCAACCTCCTTTTGGTGCTGTTGTAGAGGGTTCCTAGAAACCAAATAACCGTTAGGTCTGATTATATTTTTGACATGTGCTTTTATGGAGAGTTTTTTCTGCTGTGGTTTTTGGTATGTCAAGTTTAAAAACTGCTTTGTTACCTAGCTTTGATAGTAATGTGTGGATTACATGCATTTTTAGTGTGTTTTTGCTCTAACACACTAAAAAAGCACATGCGGTTTTTTTTTTTTTGTTTTTTTTTTACAAGCAGATTTTCCTCATCACATTCAAATCTATCAGAGAATCTGCAAATAAAATGCATTTTTACCACAAGAGAAATCGACATGTTGCGGATTTAAAGAACGCAGTCTATTCTGCATTAAAAAAAAAAAAAAAAAAAAAAGCACCGTGGCATGAAATTTCTATAAATCCCGTTCACTTTGCTGGAGTTCTAAGGTGTTGCATTTTTAGAGCAGCGGAACTGCACCAAATGCTCTTCATGAAAAACCACATTTACACCAAGTTCCCAAGTGTTGGAAAAAAAAAAAAAAATCTGTTCCGTCTTTGTAATGAGTCCCCAAAACCCACTGGTACCTTCATACACTGTGTTTATATGTATGTATTTATACAACAACATGAATACTAGCGTTTTCAAATAAATAAATTGTATAGCAGCTCCAATACGAGCCCTGTGTATACTCCTCGAATGCAAAATAAAAAGTGAATCTAAAATGAGTACCGCAAGCTAATAAAGTGAATAATATACAAAAAAATGGAAATAATACTGAATATTATGCAAAGTAGTGTCAGCTAGTCTTGCAGGGTGGGCAAATTACATAAGTTCTAACATATGTGCAGTAGATTCATAGATCGCTGGTAAAGAGTGGTTATATAATCTGTAATCCACATTACCAGTACTAGACAAGGCTGTGGAGTCGGTAAGCCAAACCTCTGACTCCTCAATTTCCACGACTCTGACTCCTCATACATGGCTCATGTTTAAGTGATAAATTTACGGTAGGACACATTTTTCTCAGCTAAAAGTCTAGACCCTTAGATCAGGAATAGGCCAGACATTTATAGAACATTTCATAACTTTCCCAAATTCTTAAGAAAAAATATTCCCCACAAACTGCATTGAATTACTGTGCCCAATTTATTATATATTTTAGGAGTCTGAGTCGGTCCATTTAATACGGACTCCACCAAAATGGGCTCCGACTCCACAACTCCGACTCCACAGCCCTGGTACTAGATCCTGAGATAGACCTCTGGATAGTCTCGTGTGTGAGTAGTATGATCCAGGGCTCTCCTGCCGTTAGCATCCCTGGTAACCAGTTGTGGAGTTTCCGGGGAATGGCGTGTGACGTCACTCGTTAGAAAGTATGATGGCCTGAAGGAACCCAAAAAAACTACACGTTTCGGAAAAGATGCCGTTTACTTGTGTCAGGGGGGTTTATGTACATATTTCACAAACACTTTTTACCAGTGATCCATGAACCTGCCGCACATACAACCCCTGGCAAAAATTATGGAATCACTGGGCTCAGAGGATGTTCATTCAGTTGTTTAATGTTGTTGAAAAAAAGCAGATCACAGACATGGCACAAAACTAAAGTCATTTCAAATGGCAACTTTAGGGCTTTAGGAAACACTAAAAGAAATCAAGATTAAAAATGTGGTACTCAGTAAGGGTAATTTTTTTTCAGACCAAGCAGAGGGAAAAAATTATGGAATCACTCAATTCTGAGGAAAAATTATGGAATCACCCTGTAAATTTTCATTTCCAAAACTAACACCTGCATCAAATTAGATCTGCTCGTTAGTCTGCATTCTAAAAAGGAGTGATCACACCTTGGAGAGCTGTTGCACCAAGTGGACTGACATGAATCATGGCTCCAACACTAGAGATGTCAAGTGAAACAAAGGAGAGGATTATCAAACTCTTAAAAGAAGGTAAATCATCACACAATGTCGTCCGAGCACCACGTATTTATAGCGTGCTCGGGCTTTAAGTTTTCGTCGCTCCGTGAACATGATTTGCAACTGTTTGACAGATTTAATACATGTGAGGAATGCTGGAAAAACAGGCATTCCTCACAAGGATTAAATCTGTCAAACAGTTGCAAATAATGTTCACGGAGCAACGAAAACTTTAAAGCCCGAGCACGCTATAAATACGCGGTGCTCGGCCGAGCATACTCGGCGAAAGGGTTAACAAAACATACTCGCTCATCACTAATCTTCAATAAATGCCCAAGTTTACATTGATATTTTGGACAGTTTTCTTATCCCATCAATTGAAAGGATGTTTGGGGATGATGACATCATTTTTCAAGATGATAATGCATCCTGCCATAGAGCAAAAACTGAAAACATTCCTTGAAAGAAGACACATAAGGTCAATGTCATGGCCTGCAAATAGTCCGGATCTCAATCCAATTGAAAATCTTTGGTGAAAGTTGAAGAAAATGGTCCATGACAAGGCTCCAACCTGCAAATCTGATCTGGCAACAGCAATCAGAGAAAGTTGGAGCCAGATTGATGAAGCGTACTGTTTGTCACTCATTAAGTCCATGCCTGAGACTGCAAGCTGTTATTAAAGCCAGAGGTGGTGCAACAAAATACTAGTGATGTATTGGAGTGTTCTTTTGTCTTTGTTTTTCATGATTCTATAATTTTTTTCCTCAGAATTGAGTGATTCCATAATTTTTTCCCTCTGCTTGGTCTGAAAAAAAATTACCATTACTGAGTACCACATTTTTTATCTTGATTTCTTTTAGTGTTTCTTAAAGCCCTAAAGTTGCCATTTGAAATGACTTTAGTTTTGTGCCATGTCTGTGATCTGCTTTTTTTCAACAACATTAAACAACTGAATGAACATCCTCTGAGCCCGGTGATTCCATAATTTTTGCCAGGGGTTGTATGTTAGGACTTTCCATCTGTAATTTGCCCACCCTGCAGGATTAGCTGTCACTACATTACAGGGGAGACTATTTCAGATTCTTATTACATTCAGCATTCTTCGTCTCATCACCACTTGTGACAGCTCGGATTCAGAGCATAAATGTAACCACAAATACATTGACGTTTCTTTGTTTCCAATATGCTTATGTGTGCCCGGAAAACCACTCTAACAGAGGATCTGTAAATATCTTTAGCTATATACAATGGTGTGAAAAAGTGTTTGCCCCCTTCTCGATTTCTTATTTATTTGCATGTTTGTCACACTTAAATGTTTCAGATCATAAAACAGCCCCATACCATCACACTACCATGTTGTTCCTTTTCTGAAATGCTGTTACTTCTACGCCAGATGGGACATACACCTTCCAAAAAGTTAAACTTTTGTCTCTTTAGTCCACAGAGTATTCTCCCAAAAGTCTTGACGATCATAAAGATGTTTTCTGGCAAAATTGAGACGAGCATTAATTTTCATTTTGCTCAGCAGTGGTTTTTGTCTTGGAACTGTGCAATGCATGCCATTTTTGCCCAGTCTTTTTCTTATGATGGAGTCATGAACACTGACCTTAACTTAGGCAAGTGAGGCCTGTAGTTCTTTGGATGTTGTTGTGGGGTCTTTTGTGACCTCTTCCATTAGTCGGCGCTGTGCTCTTCAGTTAATTTTGGCCGGCCACTCCTGGGACGTTTCATCACTGTTACATGTTTTCACCATTTATGGATAATAGCTTTCACTGTGGTTCGCTGGTGTCCTAAAGCTTTAGAAAAGGCTTTATAACCTTTTCCAAACTGATAGATCTCAGTTACTTTGTTTCTCATTTGTTTCTGAATTTCTTTGGATCGCAGCATGATGTCTAGCTTTGGAGGATCTTTTGGTCTACTTCACTTTGTCAGGCAGGTCCTATTCAAGTGATTTCTTGATTGAGAACAGGTGGGTCAGTAATCAGGCCTGTGTGTGGCTAGGGAAATTGAACTCTGCTTCCCAAAGATGTAATAAACAACAGTTTAATTTATGTGTTAGGGTTGGGGGGGGGGCAATCACTTTTTCACACAGGGTCCTGTAGGTTTGGATTTCTTTTTCCCTTAATAATAAAGACCTTCATTTAAAAACAGGGTTTTGTGTTTATCTTGTCAAATATTTCAATTTTGTTTTGTGATCTGAAACCTTTTAAGTGTGACAAACCTGCAAAAGAATAAGAAATCAGGAAGGGGGCAAACACTTTTTTGCACCACTGTACACACAGTTTTCAATAAATGGTTTTCAGGGCTTTATTTCTTTTTTGTTTCCTCCGATTTAGTAGTCCTGGGCTACAAATCTTTTTAAAGTGTACCTGTCAGCGGATTGTGCTCAGAAAACTACATGCTACCTGCCTCTTATTTTTACATAATTCATCTAGTAATGCGGGGCTAGGTAAAATAGGAGGCCGGTCAGTGAAGGCACAATGAGCATACACGTGAATATGTAAGCAAAGCACCAGATAGAGCGCCCCCCACAGGTCGCCCCAAAGCACGAGCATATCATTATCTCCAAACTGAAAGTAAAGATTACACAAGAATCACCTGACGGATTTCATCAACCAAGGTATCATTTTAATCAGTGTAATGTCCCCCACCTGACAGTGTATTTAGTTTACTGAGCACAATCCTGCTGACTGGTGCATTTTAAACAAAAATGCTCCTCTACTTAGCTATTTTAATCTGATAAACACTATAATTGGGAATTCTAGTATTTTTAATTTGACTATGTATTTCTTTCAGGTCTGGGAAGATGTTTAGTACATATTATAAAATTTCATGCTGGCCCTTATGGTACATTGGTAAGTTGTGAATCGCTCATTTTCATGAACATTCAATATTACTTGTTTCAATTTCAGTCTATTTTTTATTTATACATATATATATTACAGTATATCTGCTGGATTTTAAAGGGGGTGTTTAAAAGGATTACTTGTTTATATACCTTGACTTTTGTGTCTGTCTTTTTACTTGAGACTGGTTTATCATTGATATTGACACATTTTCATAATTCTGTGTATCTGTTCCCTAACTGGAAAGCTACCACTATATCTGTATATATTATGTGCGGATTTACTCTTTGCCATCTAAGGGTGAAGTCCTTATCCAAATGATGATAATCAAAGGGAATCTGTCACCAGATTTTTTTGCTACCTTATGTTATAGCTGCATAATGTAGAGGCAGAAACCCTGGTTCCAGTGATGTTTCACTTACTGGGCTACAGTGTGTCTTTTTTATACAATCTCCTGCTGATCATCATAGATTTATCAGTAGAGGACTAATAAACCTGCTGCCATGTAGTCCAACCATGCCTCCACCACTCAGTTTTCTGCCTATGCACAGTGTACACAGAAACCTGCTAATCAGTGGTGGGGGCGAGGTTATAGCAAGCTGAGCATTTAGAGAACTGCTAGACCTGTTGCTGAGGAAAAGGTTTTTAATCAAATTTTTTTTTTATCCGTGAGATTAAATTGGACAACCCCTTTTTGATTATTTTGTTTACTTATTTAGGTTAACCCCTTGGTGACCGGACCGATTTTTTTAAAATCTGACCAGTGTCACTTAATGTAGTAATAACTCTGGAATGCTTCTACATATCCCATTGATTTTGAGATTGTTTTTTGTGACACATGATACTTAACCTAAATTTACCATTATTATAAAGTAATGTTTTGCGTTTTTCTTTATAAAAATATCTGAATTTTGACTGTTTTAAAAATTGCAATTTTCAAACTTTGAATAACTATCCCTTTAATCTCAATGGTCAAACCACACAAAAACATTAACAAATACCATTTCCCTCATGTCTGCTTTACATCAGCTCCATTTGTAAAGTGTTTTATTTTGTTAGCATTTTAGAAAGTTTAAAAATGTTACAGTAATTTTTCATTTTTTCAAGGAAATTTACAAAAATTATTTTTATAGGGACCTGTTCAGTTATGAAGTGACTTTGGGGGTCCTATATGTTGGAAACCATCCAAAAGTCATATCATTTTAATAATGAATAGCTATCTATACAGTCTCTAAATAGTGAGACTATATCTCGTTTGTCCAGATTGTGTTTACATTTTAGACTGTTTTATCTCATGGTTTTTAATTAAATTATATTTGATCACATTACTAATTTCCCATTTGCTCACATCTTTTTGCTTTATCTTTAGTGATTTACTCTTGATCTGATATACTGATTTGTATGTAGCTGATTATCTGAATTGTCCTAATTATAATAGTGATTACGGCATGCTCAATGAATAGTGATTGGTGATTGTTACAGCTCCCTGCACTGCCCCGATGACTGGAAGTGAGCAGCTGAAGGGAGAATAGAACTTCATTTTCTCCCTATAGCTGCTGCTCCAGTTGCCCTTCCAGTTATGATTAAAATGTTATTTGCATACAAACTAAAAAATATCTGCCATTTTTGTATGTGGTGTACTACCTTCAAGGAGTAATATACAGATTATAATGTACTTGCAGAATTGTGTAAAAACGGAATGTGATTTTTTTTTTTAACATATATATTGTGTTTCTCAACAGAACTGGCATTTGCTTTATTGTTTAGTCTGAATGCGTTGGTTGATTTTTGGAGATATTTCAAATGTACTATGACTTCACCAAATCTTAGTTTAAGCCCTTCCCAACAAAAACTTCTTGGAGTACAAAATTCATGTAAGTATTTACAGCGCATAAATTGACTCCAGTGTGTGTAATTTTTTGATATTTTATTTTTATTTTTATATTTAAGTTGTTAAGGAGAAAAATGAAAATTGATACAAGAAAGAGCCTCAATAGGTCCCAGTACAATATTTCTTATATAAATAAATCTAGGTTTATGATTTAATCTTAAACCACATAAATACCCTTAATGAAGGTACGCCGAAAAACTTGCGTAGGGGTGGGAACATATCGAGGATACTGCTGTCTACACCAGTCTAGGTATATATTTTCTCTTACACCTTACCTGGGCATATTGCATGATCTATGGCATTACAGTGACGCCTATATGGAATCGGCATATTGGATCCAGTTGCACTTTATTACAGGTTTGTGGTGTCGGTAAGCCACACCTGACTCCTCAATTTCCATGACTACGACTCAGACTCCCTCATACATGGCTCCTGTTTAAGTGATAAATTTACTGTAGCACAGATTAATCTCAGCTAACAGTCTAGACCCTTAGATCAGGAATAGGACAGACATTTATAGGACATTTCATAACTTTCCCAAATTCTTATGAAAAAATATTCCCCACAAACTGCATTGAATTACTGTACCCAATTTATTATATATTTTAGGAGTCTGAGTCCGTCGATTTTATACCGACTCCACCAAAATGGGCTCCGACTCCACAACCCTGCTTTATTATATTGGGATCTACTTATCTCATGGATTCACATATTTGGATTGACTAACAATTATCCAATTGCAATAGAATCCATGTTGCGATATTGATATTTATATTGTATAAGATTACATCATAAACCTAGATTTTTTTGTATGAGTAACTTAGCATTCTGGTACCTATAGATCAGTATACACATTTCTAATTTTATATACATGTCAGGTCTATGCATTGCATAATTGGATTACTCATTAACTATAAGACAATAGACATCCAGTATATATAATTATGTGTGTATATGTGCCATTTATACAACAGCCCCTTTGTTGTGTACATTTTTATTTTTCTCCTTATCAACTTCCATATGTCATGCGCTTCCTTTCTGCTATATTGCAGACTCAGTGCATCTCTTAATCTTATTGTTTTCTAATAAAATAACATTTTCTCGTTTTTTTTTCATCCTCTTGGTTGTATTGTCATATTTTTACCAAGGGTCATGCCCATTTCTTTATTTCTTATATGTACGCATACTTCAGACTTTGGAAATTACATATTTGATATACAATGGTATTGTCTGTCCATATATAAAGTATGTATGCTATTTAGTGTTTGGATCGCCCCCAAACTTATGATTCATCATATAGATATTATTTTGCATACCAAACAGTGCTGCAGCGCTCTGTGTGAACCGAGATATATGCAAACATTAAAGGGGTTGTCCCACAAACATAGTACATTTTAATCAATAGATTAAATAGATTATTTGAACAATAATAAATTCCACAATTGAATGTGTTAAAAAAAAAAAGTTTCTGTGCTGAGATAATCCTATAAATAAGCCCCTGCTGTGTACTGTCTGACTGTACAGATTTGCTCCAGATTATGGTCAGCCCCTGCCAATGCTCATGGCCAGGGGAAGACTCAGGACTGATGACATGGCAGAAACATTTGCTTCCGAGGTGGAAGAGACATATGGAAATGTGTTACCTCAGAAAGTAGTAGCTGTGAGCCCCTGCTGTGTCCTCTGTACAGTCATGGCCAAAAGTTTTGAGAATGACACCAAAATTATATTTTCACATGATCTGCTGGCCTCTGGTTTTTATTAGTGTTTGTCTGATGTTTATATCACATACAGAAATATAATTGCAATCATATTATGAGTACCAATAGGTTATATTGACAGTTAGAATGAGTTAATGCAGCAAGTCAATATTTGCAGTGCTACCCCTTCTTCTTCAAGACCTCTGTAATTCTCCCTGGCATGCTCTCAATCAACTTTTGTACCAAATCCTGACTGATAGCAGTCCATTCTTGCATAATCAATGCTTGCATTTTGCCAGAATTTGTTGGTTTTTGTTTGTCCACCCGTCTCTTGATGATTGACCACAAGTTCTCAATGGGATTAAGATCTGGGGAGTTTCCAGGCCATGGACCCAAAATCTCTATGTTTTGTTCCATGAGCCATTTAGTTATCACCTTTGCTTTATGGCAAGGTGCTCCATTATGCTGGAAAAGGCATTGTTGGGCGCCAAACTGCTCTTGGACGGTTGGGAGAAGTTGCTCTTGGAGGACATTCTGGTACCATTCTTTATTCATGGCTGTGTTTTTAGGCAAGACTGTGAGTGAGCCGATTCCCTTGGCTGAGAAGCAACCCCACACATGAATGGTTTCAGGATGCTTTACAGTTGGCATGAGACAAGACTGGTGGTAGCACTCACCTCTTCTTCTCCGAATAAACTGTTTTCCAGATGTCCCAAACAATCGAAAAGGGGATTCATCAGAGAAAATGACTTTGCCCCAGTCCTCAGCAGTCCACTCCCTGTACCTTTTGCAGAATATCAGTCAGTCCCTGATGTTTTTTCTGGAGAGAAGTGGCTTCTTTGCTGCCCTCCTTGAAACCAGCCCTTGCTCAAAGAGTCTCCGCCTCACAGTGCGTGCAGAAGCACTCACACCAGCCTGCTGCCATTCTTGAGCAAGCTCGGCACTGCTGGTAGTCCGATCCCGCAGCTGAAACCGTTTTAAGATACGGTCCTGGCGCTTGCTGGTCTTTCTTGGGCGCCCTGGAGCCTTTTTGACAACAATGGAAGCTCTCTCCTTGAAGTTCTTGATGATGCGATAGATTGTTGACTGAGGTGCAATCTTTGTAGCTGCGATACTCTTCCCTGTTAGGCCATTTTTGTGCAGTGCAATGATGGCTGCACGTGTTTCTTTAGAGATAACCATGGTTAACTGAAGAGAAACAATGATACCAAGAACCAGCCTCCTTTTAAAGTGTCCAGTGATGTCATTCTTACTTAATCATGACTGATCGCCAGCCCTGTCCTCATCAACACCCACACCTGTGTTAATGGATCAATCACTAAAACGATGTTAGCTGCTCCTTTTAAGGCAGGACTGCAATGATGTTGAAATGTGTTTTGGGGGTTAAAGTTCATTTTCTGGGCAAATATTGACTTTGCAAGTACAGTAATTGCGGTTAAGCTGATCACTCTTTGACATTCAGGAGTATATGCAAATTGCCATTACAAAAAATGAAGCAGTAAACTTTGGAAAAATTACTATTTGTCTCATTCTCAATACTTTTGGCCATGACTGTATACTCACCTATCATAAGTGTCTCATACCACAGCTGGGGAAGCATGTGCTGACCATGAACTGGAGCAGCTCTGCATGGTCAGACACAAACATTACACAGTACACACAGCAGGGTGTTTTTTATACACATCCAATTGTGGAACTTTTAATTTATATAATATTTTAATATTCTAAAATCCATTAATTAAAATGTTCTTTGTTTGTGGGACAAACCCTTTAAATATATGAAGTCTATATTGCAATACTGCCTCATAGACTATACTTTTATAAAACTGAGGCACTTGGTATAAAGGCCATGTTATTCTGAGGGATCAGTGGGGAGGATAAGGCTAAAAAGCCATAAGTGTGGCCATAGTGTTCCTAGAAAGGAGGTTGCAATAGGTGGGCCACTCTTCATTTACCTAGGGGTAAGAAAATTTGTGGAAAGGAGGATAGTTGTGCTTTTGTCTCACTTTTTAAAAGGAATGAAAGTAATGATAGCAAGAACTAAATGGTGCTGTCAGAGCATGCGCAGTTGCATCTACAAGTCATCACTTCAAGTTCTCAATATGAACATGTGCTGCCCACTGCATGCAGACGGCCAGCGTGGAAGCCATGTGTTGTAGATGCGACCGCGCATTTGCCGCCAACAGCACCATTTCATTGGAGACCTAATGTGTTTTCAGACACCACAAAAATGACTTAGTTTGCTTGATATGTAAAATAGGAGGCAGGTCACAGACCACGGGACCAGGGCACCAAGAAAAGTCCCTACCCACAGGCCTGCTCTGATGCACAATGATTACGTGATTACAGGAAATCTTCACACTGATTACATAAAAACCACAAAACGAATTTCTTCACCACAGATATAATTTAGTCAGTATTCCAGCACCAATATGGCCACGTGTGTACTTTACTTTGACAAAATCCTGCTGACAGGGTTTCTTTTAAGAACCGTCCACACATAGGTACTCTTCACCCAAAGTCCTACCTATCATTTAAAAATATTTTTTCTCTTAAATGGTAAGTACTACTTTAAAAGTTCCAGATTGGTTGTGCTTCAGATTCTTAGTAGGGATGATCAGACCTGTGGATGTTCTGATTCATCAGGTCGACCGAACTTTAAGTTTGAGTACCTGAACTCAATAGAAATCAACTTTGCTGGAAATTGTCTCCCTCTCTCTCTTTCATCTGTAAAACTAACTTCTCTCCTCTTTTTTTTTTTCCTCTTTAAAACAGACTTCCAGGAGAAGTCCATGTTTCAGAGTTAAGCACCGGACACTGGGTGTCCAATACGAACCCAGAACTTTACAGTTCCGGTTCGCTCATCTCTAGTCCTGAGATCACCACCGCAGGAAGAGGCACACAATTGGGCTCAATAGAAAGTTTATGAACTCCTACTCCATTCTTTGTATAGGTTAATTTTTTTTCGAGCGCATATACTGCTCGAAATTTCTGCATGTCCATGGAGATGATCAGTGCTCCTGCCTGCTGAGCAGCACACTGCACGGTGGCTTTTTGATCGAACGGTGTTCGCAGGACCCAGATCCCCATTTATCTTTTACATGTTAGATAGTACTGATCATCATCTAAAAGAAAAATGATAGGTACTGTCTAGCTTAAAAATGGACACTCACCCTTTTCCCCTCTTCCTCATTACACTGTGTGTAGAATTATTAGGCAAGTTGTATTTTAGAGGATTATTTTTATTATTGATCAACAACTATGTTCTCAATCAACCCAAAAGACTCAAATATCCAAGCTTAATATTTTTGGAAGTTGGAGTGGGGTTTTGTTAGATTTGGCTATCTTAGGAGGATATCTGTTTGTGCAGGTAACTATTACTGTGCAGAATTATTAGGCAACTTAATAAAAGCCAAATATAATCCCATCTCACTTGTTTATTTTCATCAGGTAAACCAATATCCGTGCACAAAATTTAGAAATAAACATTTCTGACATGCAAAAAAACAAAAACAAAAAAAATTAGTGATCAGTATAGCCACCTTTCTTGATGACACTCAACAGCCTTCCATCCATAGATTGTCAGTTGCTTGATCCGTTTTCGATCAACATTGCATGCAGCAGCCACCACAGCCTCCCAGACACTGTTCCGAGAGGTGTACTGTTTTCCCTCCCTGTAGATCTCACATTTTATGATGGACCAGAGGTTCTCTATGGGGTTCAGAACAGGTGAACAAGGGGGCCATGTCATTATTTTTTCTTCTTTTAGACCTTTACTGGCCAGCCACGCTGTGGAGTAGTTGGATGCTTGTGATGGAGCATTCTCCTGCATGAAAATGATCTTTTTCTTGAACGATACCAACTTCTTCCTGTACCACTGCTTGAAGAAGTTGTCTTCCAGAAACTGGCAGCAGGTCTGGGAGTTGAGCTTCACTCCATCCTCAACCCGAAAAGGTCCCACAAGTTCATCTTTGATGATACCAACCCATACCAGTACCCCACCTCCACCTTGCTGGCGTCTGAGTCGGAGTGGAGCTCTCTGCCCTTTATTGATCCAGCCTCTGGCCCAACCATCTGGCCCATCAAGAGTCCCTCTCATTTCATCAGTCCATAAAACCTTTGAAAAATCAGTCTTAAGATATTTCTTGGCCCATTCTTGATGTTTTCTCTTATGTTTCTTGTTCAAGGGTGGTCGTTTTTCAGCCTTCCTTACCTTGGCCATGTCCCTGAGTATCGCACACCTTGTGCTTTTTGATACACCAGTAACGTTGCAGCTCTGAAATATGGCAAAACTGGTGGCGAATGGCATCTTGGCAGCTTCACGCTTGATTTTCCTCAATTCATGGGCAGTTATTTTGCGCCTTTTTTGGCCAACACGCTTCTTGCGACCCTGTTGGCCATTTGCCATGAAACGCTTGATTGTTCGGTGATCACGCTTCAAAAGTTTGGAAATTTCAAGACTGCTGCATCCCTCTGCAAGACATCTCACAATTTTGGACTTTTCACAGCCCGTCAAATCTCTCTTCTGACCCATTTTGCCAAAGGAAAGGAAGTTGCCTAATTAAGCACACCTTATATAGGGTGTTAATGTCATTAGTCAACACCCCTCCTCATTGCAGAGATGCACATCTCCAGATTTACTTAATTGGTAGTTGGCTCTCAAACCTATGCAGCTTGGAGTAGGACAACATGTATAAAAAGTATCATGTGATCAAAATACTAATTTGCCTAATAATTCTGCACGCAGTGTAATTGTACTATTCTTGTGTTTCGGCACTGCTGGTGAACTTGCGTATCTGTGGTGGGTGGGCTAGCTGTGCATTAGGTCTCCCAGCTATGTTATGTCTGTCAGTCGCACATGCTGAATGGAGTTCTTGATGACTGCCTGGTGGGGCAGCAGGGGCAATTGTGCACGGCTTGGCTGTATAAAGAATTAGGGACTTCGGCTCAGAGGGCACTATGTCGCTGTTGCTGGTTTATTTTATTTTTTTCCATGTTTGTTTGTTTTTTTTTTTTGTTTTTTTGTAATGGTAACTCTCCTCTGATTTAAGAATATCCAAGTCCTTCCTGTTAGCGTATGAGAAGTGGAAAGAGAGGGGAAGCTGCATACACTGAGCTTAGCGTAGTTATCGGAGTGCACTTCCACCTTTCAGCTCTAAGGTGGAACCAAAACATTGCGAGAAATTCTGCTTTTTACACTACTGACTTTATATGTGGCTTAAAGTGAGTGATTTTGGGTGTAAATTTTTCTGTTACACTACTGATATAATATTTAATTTGCAGATGTGCAGTTTACTCCACCAAAGGATATTGCTAAAAGTGTAATTCCAGCAACCACACCTTCACCAAGTATACAAGGCCAAAGTGTACTGAGCTACAGTCCATCACGTTCACCTAGCACCAGTCCCAAATTCTCCTCTAGCTTCATGAGTGGATACAGCCCCCAAATGCAAGGTCTACTGCCAAGCAGTGGCAGTTCTTTTGCTACAGCCGTACCCTACTCCCCAAACAGCAGTAGTTACACCAAGGTAATGTTTAATCTTAAATCCAATTATTTTATTTCTGAAAAGCTTAGTGTGAGCCTCGACCAGTGGTAAAACCACTTCATGACCATGACTCCTTAATATGAGAATAACATCAAATAAGGAGGAAACACTGAGACAAGGTACTATAATGTTGGTTTTAGAAAACTGCTGTTGCCCCTAAGCATGAGGAAATGCTTGTCATATAGTGTATGCTATAAATCACTGTACAGTATACCTTAAAGTAACATCTGGGCATTTACAGCTCTGCTTTAAGGGAACCTGTCACCATGAAAGTGACATCCAATCTGTGGTCACCATGTTGCTGATCAGATTGATATATAGTTTTGTGGGAAAAGGTTCAGTATAACCTGTGTTTTCATCATTTAATCCTCTGCTCTTTCTTGGATTCTCTGTCTAGTGGGCGGTCCTATTAGTGACTGACAGCTATCTCTTTATGCACACTTAGAAAGATAGCTGTCAGTCACTAATAGGACCGCCCACTGGACCAAAAATCTTAGAAAGAGCAAAGGTATAAATGATTAAATAACAGGTTATAATGAACCTTTTCCCAGAAAACTATATATCAATCTGCTCAGCTTCCCCTGTTCTATAACACGGTGCCTGTCGATTGGACGGCATTTTCCTGGTGATCGGTTCTCTTTCTCTTTCTGTGTAAATCTAGCCTAATGGCATTTTACCATTTGTGTTCTTGCTGTCAATGATTAGAAATATTACTGTGTTTTTGTTTTTTTCTTTAAACAAAAGGCTGAGGCTACAAACTTAGTGTGTGCCTCACTATGAGAGAAAGCATTTACCGTATATACATAGACTATGCACATTTGTGAAGTGAACATGATCAGGAGTGGTTTCCAACCTTAAAAGAAATCTGGCAGTAGGATCAACCCTCCTAATAACGTCTACATGACCATGCAGGTCATAGGAAGCTGAGTAATTCCTTGATATCTGCAATTTATTATCTTATTTCAGAGAAGTCCACATTTTTCTTAATATGTAAATGATCTGTTAAGATGTATGGGTGGGACCCATCTTCCCAAGTTTGTCTCTAGATCTTATTTTAAATAGAAAGGGGGGCGTTACCATATGTAATGCCTGACTGTCTGCTCTCCTGATCTATATGTTTCACACTGGTTATTCTACCCCTACAGCCCCCTTTCATTTAAAATGAGCTCTGGAGGTAGATCCTCAAGAGATCAGTGTCCCGTCCATAGATCTTTAACAGTTCATTTACATTTTAAAGCTGTTGTTCACTACTCAGACAACTCCCTCCTGAATTGCTGTGTTACCTTTCAGTAAAATAATACCTATACTCACCACCTGTGCTGTTCTAGCGGTGTCTGCACGGGATCTCCCGGGAAACTGGTGACAATGTCACATGATCCCTGCGACCAATCAGTGGCCACTTCACTGACCCCTCCCTTCGGGTGTAATTGACATCTGCAGGAAGTCAGATCTGCAGCTGCTCTTGCCTCTTTCGGATGTCAATTATGTCCGAAGGAGGGGGTCAGTGGAGTGGCCACTGATTGTCACACGATCCCTGCGACCATTGGTGGACAACCCCTTTAAGAAAAACACGGATTTTTCTGGAACAAGGTATTGGATTGCAGATATAAAGGTAATGTTTTATTCTGCTTCCATTGACCTGCATATCCACATAGACTGCTTAGGAGGGTTGAGGCAGATTCCCTTTAATATGTATACATGAATGCTTCACACTCCAAAGTATACTGTAAACGTTGGGCAACTTTCTAAGTACAAAACCCATATAAAAGAAGGGTGTGCAACATATTATAATTCTGGTCTGAAATATGCACTGACTTGTACAAGCTCTGTTCCCTGGTACAACAGGAGCTCTTCTAGTTTTTTGCCTGTGACCGTATATTACGGGAGAGGTGTGTGTGAAGGAGGCTGGCTGATGGCTCATTTCTGTAGCTAAGCCCAACCCCCTTCTGTCTACATCAGATGTGGCATACAAGGGGCCTGACTTGGCTATAAAATGAATAGTAAAGTAGCAACAAAAGTTCAACTGTGCTGACATGCAGCTGTACAGCCCCTCGGCATACCTAACCAGCAGGTCAGCTAGTTTGAAAAGGGTATGAGAAATAAAACAGTCCTACCACCTCGTATCCAGGCTTCTCATTGCTGATGTGCACAAGAGCCAGCTGGCCACGCAGATGCTTGCACTGATTCTAAAAGATTCCACGGTCAGATTCCAGCACTTTTCCTAAATTGCCTTTATTCTTTAACAGTGCAGATGTAAATGTAGGGAGCATGTTGTTCTCTCAGCGCATTTCAAACACCCCAGTTCTGATTCCTGGCTAAAGAATCCTCCTTTCTTAGCCATGAGAGAGAACTCCTATTATGTTTGCATGGTGTTTTTAAAATTGAAGAATAAAGAATACATTTTTATTTATTTTTTATTTTTATGGAGAATGCTGGGATGCAATTATGCACTCTTGGAATTATTTACAAAAGGAAAAAAAAAACTACTGAGTGGGCTTGCTAAAGAGCCAAATGGTCAGCTGTTATCACCTAATCATGCCATACATATGTGGATCCAACCCACAATGGACAGAAAAAAAATCTGACTTGGCAATTGACCTTTCTGGCTGTTGATCAGCTGATACATTTATACTTGAAGCAAGCTTTGCTGTTTAATGGTAATAATAACCTTCTCTTGCATTTTGCCATATGTATTTTATGCCAATTACCAGACTGTACATGTGTGTTGTGATTGCTGGTGCCAGTTGGTGTATGGCTGTGATTGCCACACTTACCTGGCAACCATGATCAAAGAACTGTTATTGGCCATTTAATGTTAGAAAGTACTGATCACATAGCTGTCAACTGCAGGGGACTTTGTTCTATACGGATAGCCTTGCAAAAGTTGACGCTACATGAAATGGCAAAAAATTAAAGTGAGATCTCTTTCAATCTTACTTTTTTGTTTTCTCCTCTCCATAAATAATTAAATTTGTATGTCTCCTTCCAGATGCAAAACTTTAGCCCTTCACCAGGGTCACCAGCATACCCAAGTAGTCTTGGTCCATTGGAAAACAGTGGCTTGAGATCTCGGTATCGCTCATCACCATTTGCTTACAGTTCCCCTGCTGGAAAGGATGACTGCATGACCGATCTAAAATTACTGGATACATTCATCCGTAGTGAAGAAGAAAAGCAACAGCGTTCTCAGCTGGGTATGAGCTCTTTGTGAAGAAGCTTTATGGTGATTTAAATTGCTAAATGTGTTAACCCCCCCCAAAAAAAAAAAGGTAGTGTATAATATTTGTATGTACAATATATATTACCAGTGTATGTATACTCTGTGCTCTTGGTCATAACTTGTTGTCTGCACAGTATGACCTAATAAAGAGTTTATTTTAATTAAGCATAATCTTGTACTATAGGGCACCTTTTCTACATTCCCGCCATCTTTAGTATATAGTAGTATATGTTTACTGTTTGATTCATATGGGACCCTGCAGAACTGGTGTGTTTGTCCTATGGGAATTTTCTCTTCAATACCCTTTCTGAATGGAAATTTAGGGAGTCCAGAATCCAGCTCAACATCAAACAGCCCAACCTTCTGGAATTATAGCCGCTCCATGGGAGATTATGCTCACACTCTCAGGAAGTACCAGTACCAGCTGGCATGCAGGTCTCAGGCCCCTTCTGCACACAAGGATGAGGCAGATCTTGGCTCCAAACAGGCAGCAGAAGAGGTACAGTAATAAATCCGGCATGCTGTTTGTGGTTATGCACAGGGCTGTGGAGTCTGTAAGCCAAACCTTCGATTCCGACTCCTCAATTTCCATGACACCGACTCCAACTCCGACTTCCTCATACATGGCTCATGTTTAACCTTTTCATGCCAGAGCCTGTTTTCGCCTTCGTGACCGGGCCAATTTTTTCAACTCTGACCACTGTCACTTTATGAGGTAATAGCTCTGGAACGCTTCAACGGATTCCCCTGATTCTGAGATTTTTTTTGTGACATCTTGTACTTCATGATAGTGGTAAAATTTCTTCGATATCAGTTGCGTTTATTTGTGAAAAAATCGGAAATTTGGCGAAAATTTTGAAAATTTTGCAATTTTCAAACTTTGAATTTACATGCCCTTAAATCAGAGAGATATGTCACACAAAATAGTTAATAAATAACATTTCCCACATGTCTACTTTACATCAGCACAATTTTGGAACCAACATTTTTTTTTGTTAGGAAGTTCTAAGGGTTAAAAGTTGATCAGCGATTTCTCATTTTTCCAACAAAATTAACAAAAACATTTTTTTAGGGACCACATCTTATTTGAAGTGACTTTGAGGGGCCTTTATGACAGAAAATACCCAAGAGTGACACCATTCTAAAAACTGCACCCCTCAAGGTGCTCAAAACCACATTCAAGAAGTTTATTAACCCTTCAGGTGCTTCACAGGAATTTTTGGAATGTGGAAGAAAACAATGAATATTTAACTTTTTTTCACAAAAATGTTACTTTAGACCCAATTTTTTTTTTTCACAAGGGTAACAGGAAAATAATGGACTACACAATTTGTAGTGCAATTTCTCCTGAGCACGCTGATACCCCATATGTGAGGGAAAACTACTGTTAGGGCGCACTGCAGGGTTTGGAAGGGAAGGAGCGCCATTAGACTTTTTGAATGTAAAATTTGTTTGAGCACCTTGAACCCCCAGGTCCTTCACAGAAGTTTATAATATTGAGCCGTAAAAATAAAATTTTCACATTTTTCCCACAAAAATGTTTTTCATCTTCTAATTTTGCATTATCATAAGGGTAACAGGAGAAATTGCACCATGAAATTTGTTGTGCAGTTTCTCCTGAATATGCAGATACCCCATATGTGGGGGAAAACCACTGTTTGAGCGCACTGCAGGGTTCGGAAGGGAAGGAGTGCTATTTGACTTTTTGAATGTAAAATTTGTTTGAATAATTAGCAGACGCCATGTTGCATTTGGGGAGCTCCTGATGTGCCTAAACAGTGGAAACCCCCCCACAAGTGACACCATTTTGGAAACTAGACCCCTAGGAGAACCTATTTAGATGTGTGGTGAGCACCTTGCACCCCCAGGTCCTTCACAGAAGTTTATAATATTGAGCCGTAAAAATAAAATTTTCACTTTTTTCCCACAAATGTTTTTCATCCCCTAATTTTGCATTATCATAAGGGTAACAGGAGAAATTTGTTGTGCAATTTCTCCGGAGTACGCCGATACCCCATATGTGGGAGAAAACCACTGCTTTGGTGTACGGCAGGGTTCGGATCGGAAGAGAAAGGAGTGCTATGTTGGCTGGGATAGGTGGCAGACACCATGTCACATTTGAAGAGTCGCTGACATGCCGAAACAGCAGAAACCCCCACAAGTGACCCCATTTTGTAAACTACACCTCTCAAGGAATTCATCTAGGGAAGTAGTGAGTATTTTTTAATTTTTAAATTTATACCATTGGGCAGTGAAGAAAACATAATTATATTTTTACCACCAAAAAATGTTTTACCCTCAGATTTTACATTTTCACACAAGGCAATGGGTAAAAATGGTTCCGAAATGTGTCACACAATTTCTTCTAAACGTGGCAATACCCCATATGTGGCTGTACCACTTAGCCATACGGCGAGATCCGGGAGGGACGGAGCGCTATTTGACTTTTGGAGAACAAATTATTGTAGAATAGTTTGCAGACTCCATATACACAGCCCCTAAGTGCTAGAAGAGCAGAATCCCCACTCAAGTGACCCCATTATGGAAATTATACCCCTTTGGGAATTTACTTACTGGTGGTGTGATGATTTTGACTCCATGGGTGTTTTCCAGAAACAAGCGGCAGTAGATGTTGCTGAGTGAAAATTTCAAACTGCCGTTGAAGTGACCAGTATGCTGTAGTGACCAGTACGTTGTGCCCAGCTCGTGCTTCTGGAGACATGCACCTGTAAATTAGGCAAGCTCTCATCACTACAGGAATGCCAAACATGTGGACCCTAAATGTAGTTTAGGCACATTGTGGGGCTCAGAAGGGAGGGAGGCATTTGGATTTGGGAGCACAAAATTTTCTGAATTTCTTTTGGGGGGCAAGGGCCATTTCGCTTTTCTAGAGCCTTTGTGCTACCAGTAACTTGGAAGTCCCTTATATTTTTAACAGATAACGGACCTGAGTGGGGACTAGCTTATTTTGAGGACTGAGTTGAACCTTTTTATTAGGAACATTTTACGTAACATTTATCCGGCGCTCTAGGCTGAGCACTTACATCGGGTTTTCCATCTAAATTTCCAAGTGATGTAATTCCGATGAAACCCCTGCGGGATCCATTCACTATAATGAGGCAGCAGAGTTACTCTGGACTCCGTCTGTCCTCTGTTTAGCGGTGTCCTTTTTTTTTTTTTTTTTAAGAAGTGCACAAAATTGTGGCCAACCGCACTTTTATGCACGCCTTAAAAAAACTGACACCGTGAGATCGCAGGCCAGTCGGCATCCACAGTGCCTCTATCTGCCTTATTATAGGGAATCTTCCGTCATTGGTTCCGTCTGAATCACGTATTTTCAGAGATTTACACGGAAACTCTGGTGTAAGTGCTCCGCGCAGAGCGCAGGATAAATGTGTGCCGAGCCTTACTGTGATCTTTGGGAGACCTAATAAACAAATCAGTAGTAGGTGAAGAATTCTGTTTATTTTCTATGCCGTTCCTCGTGTGGTATAAGTGATTAGATTACTTTATTCGGTTCGGTACGATTACAGTGATACCAGATTTATATCGGGTTTTTATGACTGACAGCTGTCACACACTAAACGCTTTTTTTTGCAAAATCTAGTTTTTGCATCACCATATTTTGAGAGCTATAATTTTTCCATATTTCGGCCAACAGCCATGTGAGGGCTTGTTTTTTGCGGGACGAGTTGACATTTTTATTGGTACCATTTTTGGGCACGTGACATTTTTTGATCGCTTTCTATTCCGTTTTTTGGGAGGTAAAATGAAAAAAAAACAAAAAACCAGGAATTGTTTTTTGAGTTTTTTTTTTATGCTATTCTGCGTGTGGTAAAAGTGAAAAGGCAGCATTATTCTTCGGGTCAGTACGTTTACAGCGATACTACGCTTACCATATATTTTTTTTTTTATGTTTTGGCGCTTTTACACAATAAAACAATTTTATAGAAAAAATATTTTTTTAAATAGCTTTATTCTGAGAGCTATAACTTTTTTATTTTTCGGCTGATGGAGCTGTATGGCGGCTTTTTTTTTGCAGAACAAGATGACGTTTTCAGCGGTACCATTTTTATTTCCATTTGGCTTTTTGATCGCATTTTATTCCACTTTTTATTTGGCGATATGATGAAAAAGCATAGTTTTTTTGCTGCGTTTTTTATTTTATTTTTTTTACCGTGTGCACAGAAGGAGTTAATTAGTGTGACCGTTTTATAGATCGGGTTGTTTCGGACATGGCGATACCAAATATGTAGTTTTTTTTTTGTTTTTGCATAAATATATGGATTTATTGGTTTAATATTTTATTTATTTTGTGATATTTTTTTTTATTTTTTTTTAACAGTTTGAAAAAAAAAATTTTAGACTTTTTTTTACATTTTTACTCAGTCCCTGTATTGGACATCAATTTTTATTTTTCTAATCACTGTTCTCATGCAATGCAATAGACATGTATTGCATTGCATGAGAGCTCTGCTGACAGTGTAAAACTGTCATTATCTCCTGCTAGACTCAGCTGCAGGCTGAGCCTAGCTGGACATCGTACATGGCAGACCCGGAGGCGGTCATGTGACCTCCGGCTGCCATGACAACGCCAGGTCATCTCAGACATCGGGGGCCGTCGGAGAGGTAAGTGGACGACCCCCTCTCCTCTCACTATCTTCTAAATGCCGCAATCGCTATAGATCGCAGCATCTAGAAGATAGCAAAGGGTTAACATCATTGGGACCTGATCCAATCAGGTCCCGATGATGTCCCCTGTCAGAGCTGTCGCTCTGCACCGCACCTGCAGCGCTTACAGGACCCTGGGGGTCCTGAGTGCTGCGGGACCACCGACCGTTTATAAACAGAGCCCAGGCAGCGCTGACGTTTATATACAGTGGGTGGTCGGGAAGGGGTTAAGTGATAAATTTACGGTAGGACACATTTTTCTCAGCTAAAAGTCTAGACCCTTAGATCAGGAATAGGACAGACATTTATAGGACATTTCATAACTTTCCCAAATTCTTATGAAAAAACATTCCCCACAAACTGCATTGAACTACTGTACCCAATTTATTATATATTTTAGGAGTCGGTCCATTTTATATTGACTCCGACTCCACCAAAATAGGCACCGACTCCACAGCCCTGGTTATGCATCTAAACCATATATAGTATTTTTTTTATTACATTCACTTAATATTCTTGATGGTTTATTATGCTAAAGATGTTCTGAACTATCATATAGTAATGAATGTTCAATTCTTTCCTCAAATGATTTTGAAGCTATTAACTATCCTTTCTTTATGAACGTTCATACTCATGATTTTTATTGTGTTCCAGAATATTAAGATTTGAGAGTCCACAGTGGTTGATACCTTTTTAATGGCTAACAAAAGATGGTAACAAATAGCAGCTTTCAAGACTACTCAGGTCTCTTCATTATGATGAAGTAGTCCTGAGTAATCTCGATATCTTGCAATTTGTTACTATCTTTTCAGTTGGCCGTTAAAAAGGTATCAACCACTGAGGACTCTCAAATCTTAATATTTTTCTATCTACTGGCTAACACGGTAAAAGATGTATCTTTTTCCTACATTGTGTTCCAGTTAAGAAGTAGCTTGCAATTTAAATCTACTCATGCAATTTGTAACCTTTAAAGAGGTATTCCCATCTCCAAGATCCTATCGCAATATGTAGTAGGTATAATAATATTAGCAAATACCTCCAATTAGAAATGTAGTATAGTTTTTCTGATTAGCTATGTCTCTTTCCCTCATGTGCAGGCATTGCAGGACCTTAGATATCCATTGTTGCGACGACTTGCAACTAGGTAACTAAGGTCCTGCAATGGCCTGCACACGAGTAAAGAGACATAGCGAATCCGTAAAACTATACTACATTTCTAATTGGAGGTATTTCCTAATATTATTATTACACCTACTACATATTGAGATATGATCTTGGAGATGGGAATACTCCTTTTAAAGAGGTGGGAGTTTGACACCCTGCACCTCCTCAGATCAGCTTTTATTGGTGTTGGCTGGAAGTTCTCAGATGTCCAGATGAATAGGGGGTGGACCTGCAGTACCCAGCCATGGCAACTATAGTTTTGACAGTTGCTGTGTTTCCGCAGCATAGAAAAATTTCCTAAGGATAGGAGGCCATCAATAATAAAGAAAAAAAAATGACCAATCTATTTAATAGAATAAATAACTCTTTATTTTTGTTTTTTGTAGATCTGGGCAAGAGTAACAATGAACCGTCAACTTTTGGATCACATGGATTCATGGACAGAAAAACTCCGTAATGTATGTCCTACTTTTATTATTTAAAATTTGTAATTTCTGCCAGAAAAAAATACCTGTTTAATTTTCCCATATTTTTTTTTTAAGTGGATAAATGAAACCATTTTGGTTCCATTGGTCCAAGAGATGGAAACCGTTAACATGCAGATGAGAAGGCTTGGGTGTCCTGAGCTGCAAATAGGAGGTAAATAACTTGAATCACTGAGTGCTGTTAATATGTATATATTATAGTAGAACAGAATGTACTCGCCAGAGCTTTTGAAATACAATTATTTAAAGGTAACCGGACAGCTAGGTAATGCTGCCCGAGTCACTGCAAGCATGAATCGGCCACTCGCTCTGTCATTTCAAGCAGGTATGTATGCTGCAGTGTTTCAGAAAAAAAAACCCCGACTTTTAAATGTATGTTCTCTTTGCAATGCGGCAGCAGCTCAGAGTGAAACATATCTGCCTGACATGACGGTGCTTCATACTGAATCTGTACCCTCCTCTGTGTGGGCGACCAGCTAAGAGCTGAGCACTCCTGTCTCCTCTCGGGTAAGGTGGGTTATGTGATCGTTGGGAGGCCCCACCAATCTGCTTGTAATTATTATGGCAATGAAATATGAAAATACATTTCAAAGGTTTAACTACTTTTTAACATGCAAATTGAGGACTATAGAGTATGAGCTCCTGTTTGTTTTTGTTTTTTTTGCAATTTCTGAGCTTTTGCGCTGTCTGAACTTGGAGTGAATTTGCAGGGACTTCCACTCCAGGAAAATGGTCAGCTGTCTTGAATGTCTTTCACTTGGAAATAACCTTTCTCATTTATGGACTCCAAATTGTTTGGCAATAGCCTTATAACCAACTCTGTAATGGGCAGTAGCAATTGCTTCTCTAAGATCATTTCTGTCTTTCCTCCTTGGCATTGTGTTAATACACCTGAATGCTGTGTTCACATTTTGTGGCTGCGCTGCATTGTTTTTGCCACTATTGCTGCCACAGTGTTTGAATGCATCTTCATAGATGTGATCACACTTGCTAATGAACTATTAATCAAGTGCTTTTGATTGGCAGCACCTAACCGCTACATACACTCTCAATTTCTATGGAAGCTCAATTTCTATGGAAGCAGTAAGGGTGTTCTTAATTTTCTAACTGACTGCTTCTGCTTGGGGTGTGTATGTGTATGTATATGCAGAATTATTAGGCAAGTTCTATTTTAGAGGAATATTTTTATTATTGATCAACAACTATGTTCTCAATCAACCGAAAAGACTCATAAATATCCAAGCTTACTATTTTTGGAAGTTTTTTTTTTAGATTTGGCTATCTTAGGAGGATATCTGTTTGTGCAGGTAACTATTACTGTGCAGAATTATTAGGCAACTTAATAAAAACCAAATATAATCCCATCTCACTTGTTTATTTTCACCAGGTAAACCAATATTAGTGCACAAAATTTAGAAATAAACATTTCTGACATGCAAAAACCAAAAAAATGAGTGATGAATATAGCCACCTTTCTTTATGATGACACTCAACAGCCTTCCATCCATAGATTCGGTCAGTTGCTTGATCTGTTTTCGATCAACATTGCGTGCAGCAGCCACCACAGCCTCCCAGACACTGTTCCCAGAGGTGTACTGTTTTCCCTCCCTGTAGATCTCACATTTTATGATGGACCACAGGTTCTCTATGGGGTTCAGATCAGGTGAACAAGGGGGCCATGTCATTGTTTTTTCTTCTTCTAGACCTTTACTGGCCAGCCACGCTGTGGAGTAGTTGGATGCATGTGATGGAGCATTGTCCTGCATGAAAATCATGTTTTTCTTGAACGATACTGACTTCTTCCTTGCCACTGCTTGAAGAAGTTGTCTTCCAGAAACTGGCAGTAGGTCTGGGAGTTGAGCTACACTCCATCCTCAACCCGAAAAGGTCCCACAAGTTCATCTTTGATGATACCAGCCCATACCAGTACCCCACCTCCACCTTGCTGGCGTCTGAGTCGGAGTGGAGCTCTCTGCCCTTTATTGATCCAGCCTCTGGCCCATCCATCTGGCCTATCAAGAGTCACTCTCATTTCATCAGTCCATAAAACCTTTGAAAAATCAGTCTTAAGATATTTCTTGGCCCATTCTTGACGTTTTATCTTATGTTTCTTGTTCAAAGGTGGTCGTTTTTCAGCCTTCCTTACCTTGGCCATGTCCCTGAGTATCGCACACCTTGTGCTTTTTGATACTCCAATAACGTTGCAGCTCTGAAATATGGCAAAACTGGTGGCGAATGGCATCTTGGCAGCTTCACGCTTGATTTTCCTCAATTCATGGGCAGTTATTTTGCTCCTTTTTTGGCCAACACGCTTCTTGCGACCCTGTTGGCTATTTGCCATGAAACGCTTGATTGTTTCGGTGATCACGCTTCAAAAGTTTGGAAATTTCAAGACTGCTGCATCCCTCTGCAAGACATCTCACAATTTTGGACTTTTCACAGCCCGTCAAATCTCTCTTCTGACCCATTTTGCCAAAGGAAAGGAAGTTGCCTAATAATTAAGCACACCTTATATAGGGTGTTGATGTCATTAATCAACACCCCTCCTCATTACAGAGATGCACATCACCAGATTTACTTAATTGGTAGTTGGCTCTCAAGCCTATGCAGCTTGGAGTAGGGCAACATGTATAAAAAGTATCAAAGTGATCAAAATACACATTTGCCTTATAATTCTGCACACTGTGTGTGTGTGTGTGTGTGTGTGTGTGTGTGTGTGTGTGTATATATATAAAAATATAGATATATAGATATAGTCACAATTTTAATGAGAGGATATTTGTGGGAGATAATAATAATCCTACAAACCTATAAAATATTGGTGTTGCATTTTGTAGATTTTTTTTCCAAAGTATAATTTATTTACATAAAGAAGCTTAAAATCAATTTAAAAAGATCAGAGGACTGAGGCTGATGTACAAAAATATCATGATCATATTATAAATCTAATGAAAATAGCAAACAAGGACACTAGGTGGTGGAATGTAAATAGGGCAATCCCTATATTTGACTTCTGAAAGACAGGTGCATCTCACTAAATTAGAATATCCTCAAAAAGTTAATTTATTTCAGTTCTTCAATACAAAAGTGAAACTCATATATTATATAGTCATTACAGAGTGATCTATTTCAAGTGTGTATTTCTGTTAATGTTGATGATTATGGCTTACAGCCAATGAAAACACAAAAGTCATTATCTCAGTAAATTAGAATACTTTATAACAAGAGCTTGAAAAATGTTTTTAAAATCCAAAATGTTGGCCTACAGAAATGTATGTTCAGTAAATGCACTCAATACTTGGTCGGGACTCCTTTTGCATCAATTACTGCATCAATGCGGCGTGGCATGGAGGTGATCAGCCTGTGGCACTGCTGAGGTGTTATGGAAGCCCAGGTGGCTTTGATAGCAGCCTTCAGCTCGTCTGCATTGTTGGGTCTGGTGTCGCTCATCTTCCTCTTGACAATACCCCATAGATTCTCTATGGGGTTAAGGTCAGGCGAGTTTGCTGGCCAATCAAGCACAGTGATACTCAGGGCTGTGGAGTCGGAGCCCATTTTGGTGGAGTCGGTATAGAATGGACCGACTCTGACTCCTAAAATATATACTAAATTGGGTACAGTAGTTCAATGCAGTTTGTGGGGAATATTTTTTTCACAAGAATTTGGGAAAGCTATGAAATGTCCTGTTCCTCATCTAATGATCTAGATTTTTAGCTGAGAAAAATGTGTCCTACCGTAAATTTATCACTTAAATATGAGCCATGTATGAGGGAGTTTTGGAGTCAAAGTTGGAGTCGGTGTCATGGAAATTAAGGAGTCAGAGTCGAAGGTTAGCTTACCGACTCCACAGCCCTGGTGATACAGTTGTTTTTAAACCAGGTATTGATACTTTTGTCAGCGTGGACAGGTGCCAAGTCCTGCTGGAGAATGAAATTTCCATCTCCAAAAAGCTTGTCAGCAGAGGGAAGCATGAAGCGCTCTAAAATTTCCTGGTAGACGGCTGCACTGACTTTAGTCTTGATAAAACACAGTGGATCTACACCAGCAGATGACATGGCTCCCCAAACCATCACTGATTGTGGAAACGTCACACTAGACCTCAAGCAGCTTGGATTGTGGCCTCTCCACTCTTCCTCCAGACTCTGGGACCTTGATTTCCAAATTAAATGCAAAATTTACTTTGCATTTACTTAGTGTCAATGACTGCCTTCTGAACATCTGTTAAGTCAGCAGTCTTCCCCATGATTGTGGAGCCTACTGAAACAGACTAAGGGACCTTTTTAAATGCGTAGGAAGACTTTGCAGGTATTTTTTGTTAATTATTCTAATTTACTGAGATAATGACTCTAGTGTTTTCATTGGCTGTAAGCCATAATCATCAACATCAAGAGAAATAAACACTTGAAATAGATCACTCTGTTTGTAATGACTCTATATAATGAATTTCACTTTTTGTATTGAAGAACTGAAATAAATTAACTTTTTGATGATATTCTAATTTAGTGAGATGCACCTGTATATAAAGTGGCCAAATAATTTTTTAAATAGCAGGCAGTTGATGTAAAAAAAATAAATTTGGCCAAGAAGTAAAAAAATATAACCTGAAGTGTGAACATGGGTGGTTGGTGTATATTCTCTCAATTCACTTTATTTTTTTACCTTGGTCTTTTATAATAAATTGTTTGGTCACTTTATATATATATATATATAATATATATATATATATATATATATATATATATATATATATATGTATATATATATGTATGTAAATATATATATATATATGTAAATATTTATATAGCAATTGGCTATTCTGTTCCACCACTTAGTGACTTTGTTTTTATATTTTCATTGTAGTTATAATTATATATAACATGATCATTGTATTCTTGTACCTTGGCCTCTGTCCAGTGTTTTTTTTTTTTTTATCCCCTTAATCCCATAATTATTTTCCCTACACTCTGTGGTGGAGATACAGGGTGCCTAGTCTGTTAATTTTCTTATTCAACTGTACGTTTAATTTCCTTCAGCTCTGCGGGTGTGACAACCCCTTCTCATTCCTCTTGTTTGGCCCCCTTTGCCTTCAGACAAATTGAACATCAAGAGGAAGTCGGAAAGCAGCCGCAGCCCTGGCTTCCTGTTGATGGTCAATTTGTCTGAAGGTGGGGATAGTGAAGCTGGCACTGATTGGGCGCAGGTCTAGTATGGCATAATAACCTCACTTGAGACCCGGGAACGCGAGTGCCGACACCGTTGGAACGGTTAGGGGGGCGATTATAGCTGATTTTTATTTTAGCAGGGCCAAACATGAGGCATGAGAAGGGGTTGTCTAAGTAGTGGACAACCCTCTTTAAATGCCGCCCCCCCCCCCCCCCCCCCCAAAAAAAAAAAAAAAAAAAATCCTGTATGACGTTATGGGGGCACACTGTACATTAAATGAGAAATTCTCACAGGTAAACAAAAAAGCCACGGTCTATCTAAATCACTCTTACTAGCCCCACATAAAAATATTTGTAACAGAATTGAGAGCACTTTTTTGAATGTATATTACTAATCATGTGTGCTCATAAAACATTGGAGATACACTTATTTCTCCACCAATATCACCCTATAACCACAAAACTAAAAAGAGAATAAGACAGTGATGTAAAAACGAAGCTCCATGTATCTTAAAAAAAAAAAAAAAAAAAACTTAAAGGGGTATTCCCATTTCCAAGATCCTATCCCAATATGTAGTAGGTGCAATAATATTAGAAATGTAGTATAATTTGCTGTCGCTTACCCCATGTGCAGGGCATTGCAGTAGCTTTTGTATCCATGGTTACAACCACTAGCAACTAACAGTCACTATATGAGTGGTCGTAACTATGGATACCTAAGCTACTGCAATGCCCTGCACATGAGGGAAGATATAGCGAGTCACAAGAACTATACTACTTTTCTAACTGGAGGAATTTGTTATCATCATCATCATTATCCCTTTTAACAATTACTTGAATAGCCAAGCATGAAAATATTTTTATAGCCATTTTAAACCGCATGTATGAGAATAAACAAATGTGCCTGGTTAGGAACGGCTATAAATTGCCCGGTCTTGAGCTGGTTAAGTGTCGTGTATATTTTTTTTAAATTATATTTTGTAAGATATTGGTGTTTCATTTTGAAGGTTATTTTTTAGAAGGGATAAAATTATATTGTAGTATTAGTATTTGCTTCCTTCTGCATTTTGGCCTAGTTTTTGTTAAATAATGACTGTGTAATTTGTCATGTGGTGTTAATCTGAGGTTGTATGTGTTGTCTTGTCCGGTTGTATAACACTATTGGATTCAAAGTCTGGGTACTTTATCTCATGACTTTACATCTAGTATTGTGCCTTCTAGATAATTGGTTTGTATTTTAAATTCGTCATGTTGAATGTGGAGCATGAGAAGAATGTGAAATGTGTACCTGACTTATAGTAAACCCTGGAAGACGCAGAATTGCTTTGTGTTTATATCTAGAGTCCAGTATTAGCAGTTTAAAGCAAGCGGCTATTGTAAAGGCACCGCTGATCCCTTCACTCAATGTTATTGTTCAGTACCTGGACATCACCCCAAATCAAGAATACCTCTTTGAAAGAATTAAAGGTAAGGACTTAAGGGGTATAATGTGCTGAAGAAGAATCAAGTGATGGGTGCATACACCCCTCTTGGGTTGGAAATTCCTACTACCAAATTACCCAAAGGGTAAATAGACCCAAATAAGGGGATGTAATAAAAATTAACTTTTATTATATTTGTTTTAAAAGTGTTGAAAATTTTAAATTTCAATAGTGAACACGCAGCCATGGTATAGTTAGGACAGCAAATGCCTCATCAGCAGAGAGAATATGGCCCAAAGTACGTATGAGTCCTTTTTGAGAAGGAAAAAAAAAACTGGTTCACTACTGTAATTTTTATGTATTGAAGAGACATATCTGAAACATATTTTTTTATGCAAATTAAAAGCTGCTTTTTACATTACCAGCAAAGGCTGAGATTTCAGAAATCTCATGCAGACACATTGAGATTCTTTCCTGACTGAATTGGAAAACTGCAGCATGTCACTTTCAGAATTTTTGCAGTTTTTTTCACCATAGAAAGCAATGAGAATGCCACAAACACAAACAAGTATTTTTTGTTGAATGAAACTAACTTTATAAAACACTTACTGTAGACAAATGACACACACAATCTACACCAAAAACGCAGCAAAACCTTGTTTTTTTTTTGTTTGTTTTTACTGCCAAGAGAGCAGGTTTTGGCTGCAGATTAAAGCAAAGCAGCAAAAAGCAATGTATGAATATGGCCCTTTGGTGCCCCTCGATCATGTCACAGGGCAGCTGATGAGCGCAGACAATGACGCGCCCCCATTCTGGCACGCTGTTGATGCCACTGTCAGAGATTGACAGCAGCATTTAACATGTTAATAGTAGCAGACGGAACTCTGCTCCACTCACGACGGTTTGTGGCTGCATGTCGCAGCCAAGGTTTGGCTCCATACACCCGCTCCTGTACATGTATGGCGGGAAGGAGTTAGTGTAATTGATGTAGGGCAATAATGTATTTGGTTTCCTGCATGTATTTTTCTTCTAGAACTGTCCCATGGTGGATGCATGAGCTCTTTCCGGTGGAATGGAGGTGGTGATTTTAAAGGCCGGAAATGGGACACTGACCTTCCTACAGACTCTGCGGTATGACAGTCTTAATAAACATCGGTTCCTTGAATTTAACAGTTGTCATTGTGAGGAGAATAATACAACATTCACACGTTTATTTGTTGACCAAATTTTGTTGCTAAAATCTGCAGCAAAACAGTCTTGTAAATGTGGTTTATAAAACAAGTTAAAAAAAAATATCCCAGATAAGGTGTTGCCAGTTATACAAGTCACAGGATGCTGTATTCTGCCAGTGATTTTCCTTATGGATTTGCCATGGATTTCATCCATATCTGTGCAGAGGATAAAGACACACAGCCTGGAATCCATTACAAAATAGATCTGTGTAGCAGACATTTTCATGGCCTGAGTGAATTTCAGCTAAAACAGATAAATGCATTTTTTTTTATATACTTCCATAATGAGCTGCTCATGACTTGTGACAAATAAGAAATACATTTTGTCTGCCTTAATATCACAAAAACTAATTGGGGATCCATCCTTATTTTCTTTTCAGGTGTGGATCTGTCTAATTAATAAGCTGTCACACTTTTAAGAGGTTGTTGGGTTATGTAATTGGGTCATCAGGATCTGACCTGTGGCTGTGTGACACCCCCACTGATCAGCTGTTATTAGTTCTGATCAGCTGTATATGTATACATTGAAAAGACCTTTGCTGTTCAGCTGCATCAATATGTTGAGGCTGCAGCTGAAAACTGAGGTCCTCTCCAATTCTCTTTAAAATAGGAGTGATCTGCAGTAGATAGCAGCAGCTTCTACACCTTGAACAGATCTGTGCTATTCTGCTCCGCAAATTGCTTTATCTGTTTACCACAAGGACTATCAGATGATTTGTGGCGCCTGGTGTCGAACCCCCTCTGATGACCAAGCCCAAGGATTGGTCATCTGATTTATATTCCCTGGATAGGCCCTAAAACCAGATCTATAACCAGATTTAAAAATACAATCTCTACATCAGACGTGATAAATGTTTTGTCAATAAACACATGTTTTTGTTTAATGGGAAAAAAAAATACACATTATCAGGCCGCATCTGGAATGACCTGTTCTACAAAACTGTCACGCTATTTAATGAAGCACTCCTCCCTTCAAAATTGTTATCCTCTTAATATATTTCAATATTCATATTACATAGCATTGTGTACTTACAATTGTTCATTTTGCCTTTCTACCTAGCTGAATCCTTCTAAGCTCTATGTAGAAACAGGAGGTCAAATTTCCCTATGAGTCAGAAGTCACTGCAAAAGTCCCTGGTAAGGGGAGGAGCAGAGCAGCTGGGTCAGGGATTGAAGAGGAGGATGATAAATGCATGGACAAGAGACATCCTGTTCCACATAGAGGCGAATTAGCTGAGTAGAAAGGCGAAATGACCAATTCTAATTACATGGTGGTATATAATATGATTGCAATATATTAAGAGGATAAAATCTTTGAGTGTTTCTTTAACCCGTATAATGACCAAAAATGGCGCTTCTCACAAAAAAACATGGGGTATGCTGCGGTCACCAGGAGGCTGACACTTAGACCGCTCGTACCTTACAAAGAAAGGAGAACTTCTCTTCTAGGACATGCGACCCTCTAGTCGACAACACCTTGGTCAGAGGTCATCTCCGGATGCAAAATAGCGTTTTCTTCCCTCCCTCACGACCTCTACTTCAGATCTTGTCCTTCATATACTCCTTGCTTTGCTCCCGTTTTTTCCAGGCCATCTCCTCCCTTTGCTGATTAGGCATTACTAAACATCTGAAGCCCCATAAGGGCTTCGGAGATTTTTTTTTCCAATCTTTTGTCTAACCCAAGAAGGATGGCTCGGTCTGGCCCATTCTAGATCTAAAACTGCTGAAAAGTGGGAGGATGGAATCTTTATTCTTTTGTATACAAACAAAAGAATATAGAAGCACTCTGTAAGCGCTAGGATATATGCAAATATTAAATACATGAAATTTGAACTGTTATCGCTATATAGAATATACCTATAATAATGAAGGAACTCGGCACATAAATTGATCTATTCATGAGAAACTCATCAGCCATGACAAGGTGATCTTTCTTTGATGGGACCCTAAACCTAATATTTATCAAATATGCCTCTACTGGGCTAAAAGCCTACAACTTTAAAGGGCTGGTAAGATCCAGTATTAATTAAAAACAACCTTAGACCATGTTCACACATTCAGTATTTGGTCAGCATTTTACATCAGTATTCGTAAGCCAAAACCAGGAATGGAACAATCAGAGGAAAACTATAGAAACACATCACCACTTCTGATTTTTCACCCACTCCTGGTTCTAGCTTACAAATACTGATGTAAAATACTGACCAAAAATGTGAATGTGGCCTTAGGCTGATGGGAAGAGTGCACAGTCAGAAAAGGAGGCAGTCAAAACCTCCATTAGTATACAACAAAAATGTTTACCTTACTTTTGAGGTATATCCTTTATAGCAGTAATGCAGTTCAAATGTCGTATATTCACTGTTTGCAAATATCTTGACACTTAAAGTGCTACAGCACTCTTTTGTTTGTATATTGTGCAGTCATAGCAGCTTGCACCTATTCAAACTTAATTTATTCTGTTCGGAGGTGCTGGTCAGGTTGTTTTTTATTCTGTCGTGGACTCCATGGAACCTGTGGAATTTTGTGCTCAGTGGACATTCAGGATACCAATCTCCACATCCTCCTTTTTCCAGCGCACCAAATGTTCCTGTGCTTCGCAGTCCATTATTGTCATTTCCAGTCCATGGCTCTCCCATTCATGCTGGCTACCAGCGTGTTAACGAAGGCCATGGCCGCGGTCTTGGCCATCTTCTGTTCCAGGCAGAATGTAGTTATCCTCTATCTGGACACATTCTTTTCATATTTCCCTCTTACTCAGCAAACCTAGAGGCTATAGAGATCACCAGTGTTGCCAACCATCCAGTAATTCCTGGACGGTCATTAAAAATAGGGCACCATTTTTACCTGTCTGTAAAAAAATGTAATGTGGACATGATTTTTTTTTTTTTAAGTTGAAGAGAACTCTACAGATTATCATGACTGTATTTATCCACCTTATTACAGTTTACAGCAGGGGTCTCAAACTCAGCTGGGCATATGGGCCGCACACGGAAAAACATTTAATTTGGGGGGCCGCATTATTTGCATGACAAAGTGACATTTTTAGTGATACCATTTTATTTTCTATACACCTCTTGAACTGGTCCCCCGTATTGCAGACGTGGTCTCCCATCCAGGTCCCCCGTATTGCAGACGTGGTCTCCCATCCAGGTCCCCCTTATTGCAGATGTGGTCTCCCATCCAGGTCCCTCTTATTACAGACGTGGTCTCCCATCCAGGTCCCCCTTATTGCAGACGTGGTCTCCCATGCAGGTCCCCCGTATTGCAGACGTGGTCTCCCATCCAGGTCCCCCGTATTGCAGACGTGGTCTCCCATCCAGGTCCCCCGTATTGCAGACGTGGTCTCCCATCCAGGTCCCCCCCGTATTGCAGACGTGGTCTCCCATCCAGGTCCCCCCCGTATTGCAGACGTGGTCTCCCATCCAGGTCCCCCCCGTATTGCAGACGTGGTCTCCCATCCAGGTCCCCCCCGTATTGCAGACGTGGTCTCCCATCCAGGTCCCCCCCGTATTGCAGACGTGGTCTCCCATCCAGGTCCCCCCCGTATTGCAGACGTGGTCTCCCATCCAGGTCCCCCCCCGTATTGCAGACGTGGTCTCCCATCCAGGTCCCCCCCCGTATTGCAGACGTGGTCTCCCATCCAGGTCCCCCCTGTATTGCAGACGTGGTCTCCCATCCAGGTCCCCCCCGTATTGCAGACGTGGTCTCCCATCCAGGTCCCCCCCCGTATTGCAGACGTGGTCTCCCATCCAGGTCCCCCCCGTATTGCAGACGTGGTCTCCCATCCAGGTCCCCCCCCCGTATTGCAGACGTGGTCTCCCATCCAGGTCCCCCCCCCCCCCGTATTGCAGACGTGGTCTCCCATCCAGGTCCCCCCCCCCCCGTATTGCAGACGTGGTCTCCCATCCAGGTCCCCCCCCCCTGTATTGCAGACGTGGTCTCCCATCCAGGTCCCCCCCCCCCCGTATTGCAGACGTGGTCTCCCATCCAGGTCCCCCCCGTATTGCAGACGTGGTCTCCCATCCAGGTCCCCCCCGTATTGCAGACGTGGTCTCCCATCCAGGTCCCCCCCCCCCCCGTATTGCAGACGTGGTCTCCCATCCAGGTCCCCCCCCCCCCCGTATTGCAGACGTGGTCTCCCATCCAGGTCCCCCCCCGTATTGCAGACGTGGTCTCCCATCCAGGTCCCCGTCCCCCCCGTATTGCAGACGTGGTCTCCCATCCAGGTCCCCCCCCTCCCCCGTATTGCAGACGTGGTCTCCCATCCAGGTCGTCCCCCCCCCCCGTATTGCAGACGTGGTCTCCCATCCAGGTCTCCCCCCCCCCCCCCCCCCGTATTGCAGACGTGGTCTCCCATCCAGGTCCCCACCCCCCCCCCCGTATTGCAGACGTGGTCTCCCATCCAGGACCCCCCCCCGTATTGCAGACGTGGTCTCCCATCCAGGTCGTCCCCCCCCCCCCCGTATTGCAGACGTGGTCTCCCATCCAGGTCCCCCCTCCCGTATTGCAGACGTGGTCTCCCATCCAGGTCCCCCCCCCCGTATTGCAGACGTGGTCTCCCATCCAGGTCCCCCCCCCCCCCGTATTGCAGACGTCTCCCATCCAGGTCCCCCCCCCCCCGTATTGCAGACGTGGTCTCCCACCCAGGTTCCCCCCCCCGTATTGCAGACGTGGTCTCCCACCCAGGTCCCCCCCCCGTATTGCAGACGTGGTCTCCCATCCAGGTTCCCCCCCCCCCTGTATTGCAGACGTGGTCTCCCATCCAGGTCCCCCCCCCCCTGTATTGCAGACGTGGTCTCCCATCCAGGTCCCCCCCCCGTATTGCAGACGTGGTCTCCCATCCAGGTCCCCCCCCCGTATTGCAGACGTGGTCTCCCATCCAGGTCGTCCCCCCCGTATTGCAGACGTGGTCTCCCATCCAGGTCCCCCCCCCCCCCGTATTGCAGACGTGGTCTCCCATCCAGGTCGTCCCCCCCCGTATTGCAGACGTGGTCTCCCATCCAGGTCCCCCCCCCCGTATTGCAGACGTGGTCTCCCATCCAGGTCCCCCCCCCCCCGTATTGCAGACGTGGTCTCCCATCCAGGTCCCCCCCCCCGTATTGCAGACGTGGTCTCCCACCCAGGTCCCCCCCCCGTATTGCAGACGTGGTCTCCCACCCAGGTCCCCCCCCCGTATTGCAGACGTGGTCTCCCATCCAGGTCCCCCCCCCCCTGTATTGCAGACGTGGTCTCCCATCCAGGTTCCAGGTCCCCCCCCCCCCCCCGTATTGCAGACGTGGTCTCCCATCCAGGTCCCCCCCGTATTGCAGACGTGGTCTCCCATCCAGGTCCCCCCCCCCCGTATTGCAGACATGGTCTCCCATCCAGGTCCCCCCCCCCCCCCGTATTGCAGACGTGGTCTCCCATCCAGGTCCCCCCCCCCACCGTATTGCAGACGTGGTCTCCCATCCAGGTCCCCCCCCCCCCCGTATTGCAGACGTGGTCTCCCATCCAGGTCGTCGTCCCCCGTATTGCAGACGTGGTCTCCCATCCAGGTGGTCCCCCCCCGTATTGCAGACGTGGTCTCCCATCCAGGTGGTCCCCCCCCCTATTGCAGACGTGGTCTCCCATCCAGGTGGTCCCCCCCCGTATTGCAGACGTGGTCTCCCATCCAGGTGTCCCCCCCCCCCCCCCCCCGTATTGCAGACGTGGTCTCTCATCCAGGTCCCCCCCCCCATATTGCAGACGTGGTCTCTCATCCAGGTCCCCCGTATTGCAGACGTGGTCTCTCATCCAGGTCCTTATTTTGCTGACATGTCCCCCCCCACACTGCGCACAGGGTCCCTCCCCCCCCACCATACTGAGCACAGATCCCCTGTGCTGTATTTCACATGACCGAGAGAGAAAAAAATTCTCACCTGTCCTCCGTTCCCTCGGCGTCCTTTCTGCACCTGCGGCCTGCAGGCACAGACCCTATAACGATCACGGCTGTCTCCAGCAGCCGCGGATATCAGCGCTGTAATGCAGTGTATTGCCGCGCAGAGACCGGCTCTCTGCGCGGCAACACCAGTGTCAGCCGCCGGCCTATCAGAGGCCAGCAGCTGGCATCTGCACATGGCAGTGACTCATACGCCGCTGCGCTGGGACGCAGATGTCAGCTGCTGGCCTCTGATAGGCCGGCGGCTGACACTGGTATTGCTGTGCAGAGAGCCTGTCTCTGCGCGGCAATACACTGCATTACAGCGCTGATGGCGGCTGCTGGAGAGAGGCACGATCGTTACGGGGTCTGTGTGCCTGCGGGCCGCAAGAAGCAGCCGGAGGGGCCGCATGCGGGCTGCGTGTCTGAGACCCCTGGTCTACAGTGAATGCAGCTAATATGTTCATGTAGTTTTTATGGTCTGTAGACATGTATCACTTTTTATGATTTATCATGATCAACTAATGTGTTCATAAAAAGTTGGCAGTCTGTGATTTGTTTGAGAAGCTGTCCAGAAAAAAATTAAAACAAGTTGGCAACCCTGGACACCAATCTCGCTTTGGATAGATTGTCAATTAACTAAAGTCCTCTCTGATTCACACTTTTTTTTTTCTTGTGATACTGCTGAAAACATAATCTCATTCCTCAAAAATCAAGCCCTCACTCCACTCCATTAGTGGGAAAATAAGTTATAGCTCTTAGAATATGACAATGTGTATACTTTATTTTTTTTACCTACAAAATTGTTCTTGGTGTACACAACTAGCAAAACTAGCGCTATCAAAAATGTAAAAACAATTTTTGAATTGCTACTTTTCTCCTAAAAATTTGAAAAGAAAGTGATCCGAAAATTTTATTTACACCAAAATGGTAGCAATAAAAACTTGTTCATCCTGCAAAAAAAACAGGGTTATAATAAATAAATCTTTTTTTCTTTTTTCTTTCAAAAAAGCATTTTTAATATGTAGAGGTAGCAAAACATTAAAAGCCTATATAAATCTGGTATCACTGTACTCATACTAACCTGAAGAATAAAGTTGTTTCATACCACGTGGTGAATAGTATAAAAGAAAAAATAAATGAAGTTCTTGAACTGATATTGATTTATTCTCCACCCCCCCCCCACCCACCCAAAGTGTCCCTTGCAGTAAGGTTTGTTTGACATTTATCTTGTGCTGTGTGCCATCTAAATCCCCAAAAAAACGTTATTCAGGTGAAACCTCTGACAATTTCCGTTTTTGCGTTTCCGTTTTTTCATCCCCCTCTTAACAGAGCCAAACATTTTTATTTTTCTGTCCACATTGACATAGGAGGGCTTGAAAAAGATTCAAAGTGCGGTGAAATATGAAAAAAACGCAATTCTGACATTTGTTTTTTGGTAATTTTGTTTTTACGGTGTACATTTTGTGGTAAAAATGACCTTGCAATATGATTCTCCCCATCAACACAATTACTGCAATTCCCAACATATCCAGTTTTTTAATTATTTTAGTGGTGGAAAAAAAATCAAGTTTTCCCCCAAAAAATTTGTTGTCACTATTTTCCGAGTCCTGTAACATTATTTTTTGGCCCATGGAGCTGTGTGATGGCTTATTTCTTGCAGCGCAAGACAATGTTTTTAATATATTTTGGGATAGATATGACTTTATGATCGCTTGTTACAGCCTTTTTTGTGTAAATGCAGAAACCAAAAAAACTTAATTATGGCGTTCTTGAATTTTTTTTTGTGTTTACCAATCGGGTTAATTTGTTTTTATATTTTGATCTGACTTTTCTGAACTCGGCAATACCACGTGTTTGTTTTTGTTTTTTTGTGTGTGTTTTTTAATCATTATTTTGGTGGAAAAAATGAGAGATTTGAACTTTGTAGGGCTTTATTTTATTTTTTTTATAGTTTTTAAAACCTTTATTTTTTTTTCTTTTCACTGTTAGCCCTCTTAAAGGACTTGAAGATGTGATTGTCTTATCGCTTGTGCTTTATACAGCGATGCGACAGGATTGCTGCATATAGCAGATATCTCGGTCTCCTTTGAAGCCCGGCCACAGGCAGGGTTTCAAAGGAGCTCCATAATGACAAGCACGGGGTCACAGCTGATCCCCGGCTGTCATGACAACCAATCAGCGACCTGCGATCATATCACTGGCACGCCAATGTGCATACAAAATGACATGCACGCATGTCTGCGCATGTTAATTGCCACTATCAGAGATTGACAGCGGCATTTAACAGGTTAACAATCGATGGCAGAGCACAGCGGCAGGTCCTGGCTGTAATAAACAGCAGTTACCTGCCTGGTACTGGCCGGGCTCGCTGTGGGAACCTGCTCTATACACCCGCTTCTGTCATGCACCGTACATGTACAGTGGGTGCCGTGAAAGGGTTAAAGTATATTTTAAAGCGTTTGGCTGCAATCGTGCTGCCAGCAGTTCGGGCAGCATGAACCAGGTGACAGGTTCACTTTAATTGTTTACAAAGATAGCCACTTGCTTTTCTCTACTAATTGGCCTTCCAGACCATTGAGCCAATGTACTTAATGAAAAGCAGTCATCAGAAAATGACCTATTTTTAAATCAGGTTTTTAGGGTGGAAATTTGTGCTAAGTATATTTGATAGATTGTGATGTTGGAAAAATATTGCCAAAAATTAAAAATATATAATACTAATCTCATGTTTACTACCCATTTGACAATATGAAAATGAAAGCAATTATAATGTTATCCTCATGGTAAAGTCTAGTAAATCTTTTTTTTCCACTTATTTTTTTTAAAGATACTTATTCATGTGTTCTGTACATACCTTGACTCTCGACTGCCGCCTCATCCCAAGTATCCCGATGGCAAAACTTTCACCTCTCAACACTTTGTTCAGACACCTGATAAACCTGGTATGTAAAACGAGACCTCTACTTTTCTTAGCTCGCTCATAATTCATGCATAAATGTATTTTTTTTTATGTTAAAAGAAAACTGTTTTTAAACAAAATATATCTTAACCAGAGCTGATATTTACTATAAGGATTTCACATACTCTCACATTTTCATCTATACTTACCATATTATATTTCTTTGCCATAAAAGATCTTTTTGTAATGCCACGTGAGATCCTGGTCCCTACCACCATGACAGTATGTTATAGGGGATTGGATGGTTATGACAATCTATAGAGCAAGCTTCTAGATAGTATTGGACCTGTAGGGGAATATATGTAACACATGCTAATGGCTTCATTCACAGATACTATTGTACGTGGGAGAAATCTTAATGTAATTTAATTCAATTTTATTGTAACTTCTCTATTGGTTTTAATTCTTTTCTCTTCCTAGATACAACAAATGAAAATGTCTTTTGTATCCACCAGAGCAACATCAATCCCCCCCACTATGAGCTTGTCTACCAAAAGCACATTTACAACTTGCCAAAGGTATCATTTTTATAAAAGCCTACTGTCTAAAAAAGAAAGAAAAAAAAATCTACGAACCCCTTTTAAAATGCCAGGTTTAAAAAAAAAAAGAATTTGATCATCCAAGCAAAAAATGTAACCTCCAAAAGATATGAGGCCATGGGCCTCATAGAAATCAATACCTAATAAAATAAGCAAAAAACTCGCAAGACATAACATAATTCCTACTAAAATATGGAGTCACACATCCTTGTACTTAGTATAAAAATTAAATTTTGTATTAAATAGTTATTGAAGCCAATTACAATAAAAGGTCATATTCAGAATGGTGAGAGCACAGAGACATAGGGGTACACCTAGGAATATTGTATAAAGGGGTAGAAACTTGTGTCACAAAGAAGCGATTGATAACAGTGCAGTAACAGTCACTTGATTGTATAGCAGTATGCAAATATAAAACAAATCATATAGCAAATCTATATATTGTAATCATCTGTAATACTGAGGCAAAATTGTACCAGCACGAATAGGATTACCAAGTAAATATAGAGGAGCTTACCCATGATTTTGTATGTCTTTGTGTAACCCACAAAACCCGACGCGCATTTCACATGGCCTTCCTCGGGGGGCTGTGTGAGTTCGTGCACATCTGCCGGATATAGGACTCCCAACAGGTGATGATGATGACCCGGAGTGGCGTATGCATAGCGGCGTCCACAACGTGTGCACATCACTTTCAGCCATTTCGGTGACACATCGGGTCAAAGGAAAAGTTTCCTGTGACATCATTGACCCGCACACATCACCCAAGGATGCCGTTAGTGATGCACAGGACGGAAGGACTGCAGTAGGCATGCACACCAGCGGTATCCAAATTAGAAAAGGGCAAACAAAGCATACTACATAATGCAGGTTCTGTTTTTATGCTTCAAAATATTTCTCATTGTTTCCCACTGACCATTGTATGTAGATATAAAACAGATTTTTGAGTCATAATGAGATTTATTTTGGGAAGTAACAAGTAAATTAAGGCTGGGTGTGACTCTAGCACGATGATGGCCTTTCTTGATAATTCTATTGCTTTACCCCTGTGAAGCAAATCACTCCTTTTAGATCTGATGCTTGCTCCTCAAAACGTGTCCGAGGAATAGATATGTCCTGTGTAATGACTGTGTCTGACCGTACAGGAACACGGTTTGATCATACCACAGCTCCTGGGGGCAGGGGAGAAAGCAAAAAGAGTATACAGACAGGACAACAGGGGAACACAATTGATTCCTTCTTTGAGGTAAAACATTGTTTGAAAACAGGCAGGGAAATGTTTTACCTCACAAAAAGAATTAACTGTGATCCCCTGCTGTAATGTCTGTATACTCCTTTATTTCCTCCCCTGCCCAGGAGATGTGGTATGATCAGACCATGTTCCTGTACGGTCAGGCACAGCCATTACACAGTACACAGCAGGGGCACATTTATAAGATTATCTCAGCACAAGAACTTTATTTTTAAACACATCCAATTGTGGAAGTTATTATTATTCCAAGATCTATTGTTTTAAAATATACTTTTGTTTGTTACACAACCCCTTTAAGAACTCTTTAAGCTGAGATGGATAGATAGATGAGAAGAACCATTTAAGCTAAATATAATATTCCAATATAGTATTGTTTTTATATATTTCAAGGGGAGAAACAACTTGTTCCATACGTTGCTAATGTTTTTGTACATAATAAAGACTAAAGAATCTGGAATGCTTGGGTAAGTGTAATTTTGTTTCTTCAAATGCTAATCCCTGAATTTACTACCACTTTTGGTGAATAACATATTCTGAAATTAATTAATTCACTTAATTTTTCCCATAAATAAGTATTGCATGCATAGATTTATACTCTTTAGGCTTCCCTTTTTCCAGATTTACTTTGACAATAATTATTGTGATTTCTGGACCAGTTGTAGGTATCCTGACACAAATTCAATAGCCTCATTATATGCCTAAAAAGCTGTTTAGTTCAGGTCACATGTCCAGTATTCATCCATTTGAAATAAAACCGGTAAGCAAAAAAAAAAAAAAAAAAGTGTGCACCACTTACTTGTCCTACGAAGATACTGGATTTCTTCCAGATATAATAATAATAATTTTTTATTTAGCACCAACATATTCCGCAGCACTTTACAATTAAGCGGGGACATGTACAGATAATAAATTCAATACAAGTTAAGACAGTTTACACAGTTACATTAGGAGTGAGGTCCCTGCTCGCAAGCTTACAATCTACAAGGAAATGGGGGGAGGGGGGGGGGGCAATAGGTGAAAAGTGCTTGTTCTTTCAGGTCTGGCAGTTATAAAAAATAGGGATTTGCATATAAAGCTGCATGATCGTGTGCAGTTATCGTGTGCATAGAGGGTGTAAAAACAGATGGACAGTAGGGAGCAGAATCTGAATAATATTTAGGAGGGAATAGGGGGGGTAGTTTACTGAATAGTTGAGGTGGTAGGCTTGTTTAAAGAGATGGGTTTTTAAAGCACGCTTGAAGATGTGGGGGCTAGGCATCAGTCGGATTGTCTGGGGTAGAGCATTCCAGAGAACTGGCGCTGCACGAGAGAAGTCTTAGAGATGGAGGTGCGAGGTTCGGATTATGGGGGATGTTAGTGTTAGGTCATTTGTAGAACGGAGGGCACGTGTAGGGCGATAGACAGAGGTGAGAGAGGAGATATAAGGCGGTGCAGAACTGTGGAGAGCTTTGTGGGTGAGAGCGATGAGTTTATATTGGACCCTATAGCGAATGGGTAACCAGTGTAATGACTGGCACAAGATGGAGGCATCGGTGAAGCGGCTGGACAGAAATACGACCCTGGCTGCCGCATTCAGGACAGATTGGAGAGGAGAAAGTTTCGTAAGAGGGAGACCGATCAGAAGAGAGTTGCAGTAGTCCAGATGAGAGTGAATAAGAGCGACTGTAAGAGTTTTAGCAGTTTCAAAGGTGAGAAAAGGTCGGATTCTGGAGATGTTTTTAAGATGCAGGTGACAAGAGCGAATGAGTGATCGGATATAGGGAGTGAAGGAAAGGTTAGTGTCGAATATGACTCCAAGGCAGCGGGCGTGCTGCTTGGGAGTTATAGTTGAACCCTCCAAGGTAATTTCGATGTTAGGTAGAGTTAGGTTAGTAGAGGGGAGAAGCACAAGAAGTTCAGTTTTGGAGAGATTCAGTTTAAGATAGAGGGAGGACATGATGTTCGAGACAGCAGACAGACAATCCTTGGTATTTTGTATTAGGGTAGGGGTGATGTCAGGAGAAGTGTATAATTGGGAGTCATCAGCATAGAGATGATACTGGAACCCAAATCTGCTGATTGTTTGTCCAATAGGGGCAGTGTATAGAGAGAAGAGGAGGGGGCCTAGGACTGAGCTCTGCGGAACCCCGATAGTAAGGGGACGAGGTGAGTAAGAAGAGCCGGCAAAAGATACTGTGAAGGAGCGGTCAGAGAAGTAGGAAGAGTACCAGGAGAGAACGGTTTCCTTGAGGCCTATAGAGCGGAGCATAGTGAGGACAAGATTGTTATCCACAGTGTCAAATGCGGCAGAGAGATCCAGGAGAATCAGCGGGAAGCAGTGACCTTTGGATTTAGCTGTTAGTAGATCATTATAGACTTTAGTGAGGGCAGTTTCAGTGGAGTGTAAAGAGCGGAAACTAGATTGTAGAGGGTCGAGAAGAGTTATCTGAGATATAGCGGATTAGACGGGAGTGTACCAAGTGTTTCAGGAGTTTAGAGATGAAAGGAAGATTAGAGACAGGTCTGCAGTTAGCAGTGCAGTTCTGGTCCAGGGATGGCTTTTTAAGTAAAAGGGTTATGATGGCATGTTTAAATGAGGAGGGAAAGATACCTGAAGAAAGAGAGGTTAAATATTTTAGTCAGGTGAGTGGTGACCACCAGCGAGAGAGACTGCAGCAGATGTGAAGGAATGGGGTCACTGTTGCAGGTTGTAGGCCGAGAAGAAGTGAGGAGCTGGATAACTTCTTCTTCTATAACAGGCTCAAAGATGGCTATTGAGCTTGAAGTGTGGCAGGGAAGGGGATCCAGGCATTGAGGAGATTGGGCTGAGATGTTCTGATGGATGTGGTTGATTTTTTCTAAGAAATAAGTGGCCAGATCCTCACCGCTGAGGTTGGTGATGGGGGCCTATGCTTTAGGTTTCAGGAGGGAGTTTAAGGTTTCAAAAAGTTGTTTTGGATTGTTGGACATTGAAGTGATGAGGGTGGTGAAGTAGGATTGTTTGGCCAGATCAAGGGCAGAGTTACAGGTTTTGAGAATGAACTTATAGTGGATGAAGTCTTCTGCTAAGAGATTTTCTCCACTGATGCTCAGCACACCTTGAGCAATGCTGAAGAAAGCGTGTTTGCATCTTGTGCCAGGGCTGCCGTTGTCTGTGTCTGGTCTTTTTTGTAGAAGGTGCTGCTTCGTCTAGGGCACTCTTCAGTATATTATTGTAGTGTGACAATGCTAAGTCTGGACAGGAGATGGGGGCTAAAGATGTGTGGAGATTGTCCATAAGCTGTTGGGTATTAGTGGTATGTGTATTCCTTTAAGTGGGGGTGTCTCGGGTGAGGAGACAGTTCTTGATAGAGAAGGAAAGAAGGTTGTGGTCCGAGAGCGGGAGAGGGGAGTTAGTAAAGTCATGCAGAGACTGGAGAAGACCAGGTCAAGAGTATTCCCGTCTTCATGCGTAGGAGAGTTAGTAAACTGAGAGGCCGAGTGAGGAGGTTAGAGAAAGTAGATGAGCGGCAGATTGGGAGAGGGGATTATCAATGGGTATGTTAAAGTCTCCCATGATGAGGGTGGGGATGTCACAGGATAGAAAGTGAGGAAGCCAGGTGGCAAAGTGATCCAGGAACTGGTGGGAGGAGCCTGGATGGCGATACACAACCGCTACTCGCAGGGAGAAGGGTTTAAAGAGTCTGATGGTGTGGACTTCAATGGAAGGAAACATAAGTGAGGGAACTGGGGGGATGACCTGGAAAGGAGCAAACCAACACCTCCACCCTGACTGTTCTCAGGTCTGGCGGTATGTAAAAATTTCAGCCCACCAAAGGAGAGAGCAGCAGCAGAGGTGGTGTCTGCTGGATCCAGGTTTCTGTAATAGCCAGAAGGTTAAGATCCGTTTCGATTGGATGATTACTGGACATATGAACTCGGCCTTACATTTTTCTTGTGCTGTCTTATTTATGCTTAAATTTTAGGCAAATAAGGCTTAAACCTACCCTCCAATTGTATATCTTGGTAACAATTAAAGGAACCGGTCATGTCTGATAAGGCTATTAACCTGCAGATGTAGGGTGCTTCACGGAATTTTAAAACCTTTTCCAAAAAAAATATTTCTTTAGCCTCAAATTTTTTATTTTCACAAGGGTAACAGGAGAAAATGGACAACCTAATATGTTGTGCAACTTCTCCTGAGTACGCCAATGCCCCATATGTGGGGAAAACTACTGTTTGGGCACACTTTAAGACTCTGAAGAAAATGAGGACTATTTGACTTTTCGAGTGCGGATTTGGCACGGAATATACTGTCGACACCGTGTTGCATTTGAAGAGCCCCTCAAGGTTCCAAAAAATGTTGCTTTAGCCCCAACTTTTTAATTTTCACAAGGGTAACAGGAGAAAATGGAACACCCAATTTGTTGTGCAATTTCTCCATTGGATGCTGATGCCCCATATGTTGGGGAAAACTACTGTTCGAGCACACAGTAGAGCTCCAAAAGAAGAGAGTGCCGTTTTGGGAAGAAGACTTTGATCATATGGTTTGTGGGCACAAACCGCATTTGTAGAGCCCTTGTACTGCCTGAAGAGCAGGAAACCCACACACATGACCCCATTTTGAAACCTACACCCCTCAAGGATTTCATCTAGGGGTGTGGTGAGCATATTGAACCGACAAATGCTTTACAGAATTTTATAATATTGGGACGTGAAAATGAATTTTTTTTTCCCATGAAGATGTTTTAGACCCAAATTTTTGGTTTTCACAAAGAATATGATGAAATGGACCCAAACATTTATAAAGCAAATTCTTACGGATACAGCAATACCCACGATGTGGTCAGAAAAGACTATTTTTGCACACAACAGGGCACAGAAGGGAAGAATCGCTATTTGGCTCTTGGAGCACCAATTTGGCAGTACTAGTGTGTTTGTGCCACTTACAGAGCTCATGAGGTGCCAGAACAGGAGAACACCTCTCCCCACTACTGACCCCATGTTGGATGCTATATTCCTCAAGGAATTCATGTAATGAATATTTTATCACATAAGTGTATGACCAGTTTCTTTACCCTTGAGATGTGAGAAAAATGAAAAATTAAATTTTTTACAATAAGTACATGTAGATTGTTTCTTCTTTACCTTGGCTATAAAAAAAAATTTAAAAAGTTCACCGTAATACCCGCACTATCTCTAGTACGGAAACGCCCTATATGTGGTTATACACTTCTGTTTGGGCATACAGCAAGGCTCAGGAGAGAGGGAGCGCCATTTGGCTTTTAGGGAGCAGAGTTTCCTGGAGCAGTTTGTGAGAACCATTTGCAGAGCCTTGAAGCTTCCAAAACAGCATAAATCCCCAAAAAGTGACCTATTTTGCACATTTCAGTCAGGGAAATTATCTAGAGGTGTAGTGACTATTTTGACCCCACTGGCATTTTCCAGAAATTAGTGCGCAATGGATGTTGCAGAGTGGAAATTGCAAATATGCCATTTTAGTGTCCAATACATAGTGTCTGGATTGTGCTCCTGGAGTCATGTGCCGTATAGGTTCTGGACAACAGTTTTAACTAACAATAGACAACTCATTTCAATATAAGATTGCCCAACACTATATTATACTATACTATGCCCAACACTCACAATCAGCTGGAAGTGCTCCAGCAGCTGCCCGAACTAACGCTGGGTCCACACTACGCTTATGGAGACTGTTGGCAGTTATATGTCCATTAGTGTGCACTGTCAAGCTAGATCTCGAAGCATCTGTCTGGCATAGGGACCCCCTGAAAGAGATGTATATTGCATGGTATACATCTTTACAGTGTCCCTCTGTATTGGAAAGTGCAATTTGCTGCACTTTCCTATACAATTACAAAGGTGCATTCCGGCCAGACAGAGGCTGAAAGAACACATTTTTAGCCTGTGTCTAGTGAATGGTCAGCCATGATGACTGTGAGGAACTGGCCACAGACTCTCTCCACCACGGAGCACCGGTACGTGGAGCTTTTTTTATGTTTGCTTTTTTTTCACACTACTATTCTCTACAAACAATTTTCACATCTTTATATTCAGCTATATAAGGGCTTGTTTTTTTGCGTGACTGGATGCTTATGTTGATTATATATCGATATAGAGATAGATAGATAGATGGATACATACACATGAGGAATGAAGCGTGGAATCTGATTGGTTGCTAAGGGCAACTGAGCCAGTTTCACTTTACACCATGTTTGATAAATCTCCCCCTTCATAACCTTAATAAACTTTCTGTCCACCTACTTTTGGACAACCATGTATGTATGTGCATACATACATACATACATACATACATACATACATGTCCAAAAGTAGGTGGACAGAAAGTATAATAAGGTTATGAAGGGGGCGATTTATCAAACATGGTGTAAAGTGAAACTGGCTCAGCTGCCCTTAGCAACCAATCAGATTCCACCTTTCATTCCTCACAGACTCTTTGGAAAATGAGGTGGAATATGAGAGGTGGAATCTGATTGGTTGCTAAGGGCAACTGAGCCAGTTTCACAAATCTAGTTTTCATAGATAGATCTCCCCAAATCTGTTTTCTTTTCAGATAGCACATAATGGCAAATAATTTAAATACAGATCAAAGAAAATGGATTTTAACAGAGTATTGGAAATTTCAAAGTGCTGAAACCGTTAGAGCAAATTGGGTTGAAACATTTGGTACTCAAGCCCCAAAGAGACAAACCATTTACCGCATTTGTGACAAATTCAATGCCACTGGCTCAATCCTTAATGCTCCAATAACTGGTCGACCCCAAACAGTCTGTACAGAAGATAATAAACAACTTGTTGCTGAAACATTTGCTCAGAGTCCAAAAAAGTCACCAGAAGAGCCTCTTTGGAATTGGGAATTTCACGAGCTTCTATCATGCGAATCCTGAAATCTATTGGGTGGAAAGCTTATCGTCCACATCTAATTCATGGTTTATTGGAGAATGATCCTGACAGGCAGCTGCAATTTAGTAAGATTATGCTTAACGAAATTGAAGAAAATCCAGTAATTTTAGATAACATTATGTGGAGTGATGAAGCTTCTTTCAAATTATCCGGCCATATTAACAGACACAATTGTATTTACTGGTATAATGAGAACATGCATTTAACATTAGAGCAACAACTAAATGAGCCGGGTGTCAATGTTTGGGGTGTTTCATCAAGATACTCGCAGACTACTCTTGAATAATGTGGAGGGCCCCATCTTGTTGGAAATAAAGGTCATTTGAATTAGGCTGTTGCTGTAACTGGGGAACAACTTGATTCATTAGAATTTCGATACTTATCTCCTGTGACTGTTCCATCAAAAAATATTGGTCCTAAAACACCAAAACTTGAAATACCACCCCAAACATTGACACCAGGCTCATTTAGTTGTTGCACTAATGTTAAATGCATGTTCTCATTATACCAGTAAATTCAAATTATCCGGCCATATTAACAGACATAATTGTAAGAAGCTTCATCACTCCACATAGTTATCTAAAATTACTGGATTTTGTTTGATAAATCTCCCCCTTCATAACCTTATTACACTTTCTGTCCACCTACTTTTGGACCACCCTGGCAGCGATACATAGGTGTACTTTTTTTTTTACTGAAAAAAAGTACATGCCATCCATTTTGCCAATTTCTTTTTCTTACTTTCCAATTCATTTGTTCGCTTTTTTACAAACTTTATTTGACTTTTTTTTTTCTAACTTGGCCCCAGTATGGGACATCAACTTTCCTTGCTTTGATCACTTGTCTAATACTCTGCAATGCTTCTTCATTGCAGGGTATTAGATCAGTCAATCGCAAGGCAAGGCTGGGCCTTAAAGGCTAGGGTCACCATGGAGACATAATTGCACGCCGCAATTTTGGTGTGCCTCTCTGAGCAGAGGAAGCCCCTTCCATCTATAAGCAGATTAACGCCACAGTCGCTATTGACAGCAGCACCACAGGGGATAAATGCCCGCGATCACTGCTTGCACTGTTACTGCAGGGTGTCAGCTATGATATATAGCTGACGCCTGCTGATGATTTTGCCGGCTCTGCTTGTGAGCCGGCATGATCATCGCGCCTTACATGTATGGCAGATGTCGGGAAGGGGTTAATGTATGGTAGCCATTAGTACTTTCTCTGTGTGTGTCTTATTAGTACAATGTTTGTTTGGTTTATTCTATACTGAAATAATAACAATGGCTATATATGAATAAAGGTTAAGGCCTGAGAACAAAGTAGACTGGAAAGATTCTTTCCTGTATTTTGGAGGACCTGCAGTATATTAATCAGTATTTGTGTGGTCTTTTGCATTACGATAGCTGTTTACTCTGCTGTCTTGTGTATCCCTGCTGATTTTTTTTTGCTTTAAATTGTATTGGTTGCCAAGAGGTGGACAAAAAATATATTTTTGCCCTGGAAACTTACATGATATCTATCTGTTTGTTATGCATGCATATCTCCTAATGCTCTCTGTACCATCGAGATTGGCTAAAAATGAATTGTCAACTCCAATCGAATGCTATGACTTGTATCTACTGTATGGATCTAATACTGTGTAGTCACCAATTTTTCATTTTTTTTCTTTTGTAGGAGAGTCAATCTTGGCTTATCCGGAGTGAACATATTGTGGATTTTTGGCGACCATTGATAATAGAATGTATTCTGAAATCTCTGACCTCCATAATATCAAGGTTTAGTGTTACTTTTTATCTCTGGAGAATAGTGAAGAACCTCATCAAAATAGTGATTTCAGTAGGAATCCTATTTTCAGTGTGATCACTGAGGGATGCATTATTAAATAAAAGAATTGCAGTGAAGTGGTTGCAGTGTTTCCAGTGGTGCATTTTAGGTGGAAGATATATATTTATCAAGTTAAAGCAACATAAAACGTGAGCAGTATTTAAATAGCCCTTTCATTGCTGTACAATGCTTGTTTTGTAAATCCTCTTTTAGGTAAAGATAGATATTTTATATGGAATGGTCTATGTAATAAACTTTATAAATTTTGACTTTGTTATTGTTTTTTTTTTTTTAAACTATGGCTCCTCCCTTCATGTGGAAGGTAAACTAATACTGGAGGGTGGAAAAAAACAGCCAATTCGAGTCAATTTTCTAAATTCTTGTAGAAACATACATGCTGATTGCTTGTTATGATCAACAAGGCTACTTTCTCTATGATCATTTTACTATATTAAACCCTTAGTGACTGAGCTAATTTTGACCCTAAAGAAGGATTCCCACAAAAATGTTTTTTGCCTGAACCTGTGTAAATGCATATGTATTGTAAATGCAGTAGACTGCAATCGATGTGTATATTACTGCATTTACACATGTTTGGGCAATAATTTTCATGGGTGCCCTTTTTTTTTCAACAGTACTTATTAGTTCCCTAAGGGAACTTTAACCTGCGATTGTCTGATTTCCAACTATATGCATCAATAAATCAGTCGCCTTTGAAGCTCAAACACAGGCTGGGTTTCAAGGGAGCTCTGTAATGACTATCACTGAGGTCTTCATCAGACCTTTGACTGTCATAGCAATCCATCAGCGACCCGGTATCACGTCTTGGGCGCCGCTGTCAGTAGTTTAGCAGGTTAAAAATCGTGGGTAGTACTTCGCGCCACCCACTGTTGTGTGGGCAGGTCCTGGCTGTAACACACATATTATCTGCAGAGTATGGGGGTGAGCTCACCCTCTAAGCCCACTCCATACACTCGCCACCGAACTGCGCTGTACATGTACAGCGGATGTCTTTAAGGGGTTAAAACTTTTCTAAGAAAGCTTCAGTCATGTTTAATTATCGCTTAGCTACTAGAAGCACTTCAGAGCAAGCACAGTATTTTCCACTTAAGGCTATGTGCCCACGATGCAGAAATGCTACATATTTTTTCTGCTTCTCCCTGGCAGGAAAAACACATGCGGATTTTACGTGCGTTTTTCCCGGCAGGTAGAAGAGTTTGTCAAGCGTTCTTCACATGCATTTCTGCATGCGGGTTATCAAGCGCTTGTCCAAGCGATTTTAGCATCACTTGGAAAAGTGCTTGACCACTTGTTCGCACTATATAAATCCATGCAACCGGCATATATAGTGTGACCAAGTAATAGTTAAAAAAAAAAAAAATAATAAGAATGGTAAAAAATAAAGATTATACTTACTTTCCGATGTGTCCGGTCTCTTGTACGGCTTGCGGTGGTGTGAGGACATGCGATGACGTCATTTAGTCATGTGACAGGTCACGCAATCGCTGACTACGGCGGTCGCGTGACCTGTCACATGACTGAATGACGTAATCGCATGTCCTTCACACCACCGCAAGCCGTACAAGAGACCGGACGCATCGCTGAGGAGGCCGGGGGACATCGGAAGGTAAGTATAATCTTTATTTTTTATTTAATTTTTTTTACTTACAGGTTCTATGGTACCCGGGTCTGGAGGAGAGTCTCCTCTTCTCCAGACCCGGGTACCATCCGCACATAGAATCGTTTAATATCCGTGTGTGCAAATGTGCTGAGACGGATATTAAGCGTTTCAATGCAAGTGAATGGCGGCAATTACGCTGCGTGTCCGCAAAATTAATGGACATGCTGCGTATTTTTACGCAATGATAATCCGCAGCGGAAATTTCCGCAGCATGTACACAGCACATGCGGATTATCATTGGGGACCATGGGGCACGTATTACCAAGCGTTTTTTAATCATTTTCGCTGCGGAAATTCCGCGGCAAAAACGCTGGAAAACGCATAGTGGGCACGCAGCCTAAAACTGGAAGATCAAGAAGAAAGAAATAGAAATAACCAGTTTATATTTGAAAGTGTAACGTATAACCCAGCAGTGCCCCCTTTCCTCGCCCTTCCTTGCCTATTTAATAATTTGTTGCATTTTCAATAAAAAAAAAATTCTGGATCATCTTACCTTTGAATTCTGCATTGTACTGGAATATATTTTCAGTTTAGGAGTTTTTTTTTATTAAAGTGGATACCCATTTGTCTTAGCAAATATATACATCTATACTTTAGGCATCGCTTATTCATTCCCCCCCCCCCCCAGCCCTGCCTCTATGCTGTTACTTCAAGCCAAGGACCATCGGTCAAGCAGGAGGAGGTGACGCTGAGCGGAGAATAGAGCTGGAGTGACACAGGCTTCAGATCTACAAATAGTTCTTAAGTCTCATTTTGGTATCAGTTTAACCCCTTAAGGACTGAACTGTAGGTTAATGATCGGGTCTCATTTTTTTAATCTGACCAGTGTCACTTTATGAGGTAATAACTCTGGAATGCTTTAACAGATCCCAGTGATTTTGAGATTGTTTTCTCGTGACCTATTGTTTCTCATGATGGTGGTAAAATTTGTTCTACATGACTTGTATTTATCTGTGAAAATATTGGAAATTTAGCAAAAATTTTGAATGTCACAATTTTCAAACTTTTAATTCTTATGCCTTTAAACCCTTTCTGACGTGGGGCATATTAATATGTATCTGCTCCCTTGACCTATTGGACCAGATACTTATTAATACGCAGAGGCTGTGCTGGCACGATCGCCGCCGGATGTCAGCTGATCGTCACAGCTGACATCCGGTACTATGTGCTAGGAGCGGTCCCGCACCGCTTCCAGCACATTATCCTCCAAAATGCTGCAATCGAAGTCGATCGCAGCATTTCTGGGGCAAGCAGCGGTGAGACTGCCCCCTCTTACCTCTATCCGCCGTCCCGCTCTGTGTTTGCCGGGTGTGAATAGTTGCCATGGTGACCCGATGTCTTCATGACGACATCCGGGTCACCAGGCATCAGCAAAATGGGTAAATCATGCTCAGTGCACAATCTACCTAGCTTGTGTGTGCACGGGCTGACAGCCTGCACAGCATAGGGGCTGATGCTTAATTCTTATGCTGTGCAAGCAATCAGACTCCAAAAAATGAAAGTTCCATAGTGGGACAAAGTGTAAAAGTTAAAAAAATAAAAAATTTAAAAGTGTACAAAAAATTAGAAAATTATTCAAAAAATATACTGTACCCATAAATAAATATTATAATGAAAAAAAATCAAAAGTACACATTTGGTATCGCCGCATGTGTAACGACCTGACCTATAAAATTGTCCCACTAGTTAACCCCATTTAGTGAACACGGTTAACCCCTTTCTGACGTTTGACCTAATAGTACATCATGATGACCTGGGCCGATTGGACCAATGACGTACTATTAGGTCATACTGCGATCGCGCCTGCACACAAGTGGTGCGGGGCGATCACCGCCGGGTGTCAGCTGTGACAATGTGCAGGGAGCGGTCTTACACCGCTCCCTGCACATTAACCCCCTCAATGCTGCGATCGAAGTCGATTGCGGGGACAAGGGGAGGTGATCTCCGATGCCTCTCCTGCCGGCGTCCAGCACTGTCTGCTGCGGCTCCCGGATGTTGCCATGACAACCCGATGTCGTCATGACAACATCCGGGTCACCAGACAGCAGGGAGATACTTTGGTCATGCGCAGTGCATGACCAAAGTATCTTCTCCCTCTGCAGCAGTGACAGCCTGTATAGCACAGGGAGCTGCTGCTGCTCTCTATGCTATACACGCGATCTGAAAATGAAATGTGAAAGTCCCATAGTGGGACAAGGTGTAAAAGTAAAAAAAAGAATCAGAATGTGAAAAAAAAAATAATTGTAAATATATTTAAAAAAAAATGAGAAAAAAAATCCAAAAAAATTAATATATTGTACCCATAAATAAATATTATTGTGAAAGAAAAAACAATAAAAGTACCCATATATGGTATCGCCGCATCCGGAACGACCTATCCTATAAAACTGTCCAACTAGTTAACCCATTTAGTGAACATGGTAAAAAAAACAAAGCAAAAAAACATGCTTTATCATGCCGCCAAACAAAAAATGCAATAAAACGCGATCAAAAAGACGAATGCAAATAAAGATGGTACCGCTGAAAACGTCATCTTGTCCCGCAAAAAAACAAGCCGCCATACAGCTCCATCAGCCGATAAATAAAGGTGCCAAAACAGCAGAATCCCCCCATAAATGACCCCATTTCACAAACTACACCTCTCAATTAATTCATCTAAGGGTGCAGTGATCATATTGACACCACAGGTGTGTTACAGAATTTGATACCATTGGGCAGTGAAAAAAAAAATAATTGCATTTTTACCAGAAAAATTTAGTTTTAGCCCTTGATTTTATTTACATTTTAACACAGGGAAATGGATAAAAATGGTACCAAAATTTGTCACTTTCTGCTGAACGTGGCAATACACCATATGCGGCTGTACAATACTGCCTAGCCAAACTGCGACACTTGGGAGGGACGGATCGCTATTAGCTTTCTGGAGCACAGATTTTCCTAAAATAGGTTGTGGACTCCATATACAGAGCCCCTAAGTGCTAGAAGAGCAGAATCCCCCCATCAAGTGACTCCATTTTGGAAATTATACCCCTGCCAAATATGTGGTTTAGGGACACTGTGGGGTTCAAAAGGGAGGGAGGCATTTGGATTTGGGAGTGCAGAATTCTCTGGTTTTCTTTTGGGGGTGGGGAGGCGTAGCGCTTTTCCAGAACCTCTGTACTACCAATAACGTGGAAGCCCCCTGTATTTCCATTAACCGATGACAGACCTGAGTGGGAGCTTTTTTTTTGTGGATGGAGTTGAAGCTTTTATTGGGAACAATTTTACATAACGTTTGGGATCAGATTTATCCTGAGCACTTACTTTGGGGTTTCCATCTAAATCTCCAAATGACGTGATTCAGATGAAAATCCCGAGGGATCCATTCACTATGAGGCAGCAGAGTTACTCTGGACTCTGTCTGGTCTCTGTTCAGCAGTGTCTTTTTTTCAGAAGTGCACAAAATTGTGGCTCACCACGCTTTTATGCACGCTTAAAAAGACTGACACCGATGGATCATAGCCCAGACGGTGTCCACAGTGTCTCCATCTGCCTCATTATAAGGAAACTTCTGCTGGGGCTCCATCTGAATCAGGTATTTCAGAGACTTACACAGAAACCCCTGTGTAAGCGCTCGGCATAGGATAAATGTGAGCCGAGCCTTACTGTGATCTTTGGGAGACAGAATGAACAAATCAACAGCAAGTCAAGAATTGTTTTTTGTTTTTAGCTTTTTTACGCCTTTCCTCGTGCGGTACAAGTGATTAGACGACTTTATTCTTCTGGTTGGTGTGATTACAGCGATACCAGATTTATATTGTTTTTTTATGTTTGGCTGCTGTCTCACACTAAAAGACGCTTTTTTTTTTGTTGGAAAAGCTAGTTTTTGCATAGTCATATTTTGAGAGCTATAATTTTTCCAGATTTCTGCCGACAGAGTTATGTGAGGGCTTGTTTTTTGCAGGACGAGTTGATGTTTTTATTGGTACCATTTTCGGGCGCATAACATTTTTTGATCGCTTTCTACTCCGATTTTTGGGAGGCAGAATTAACAAAAATTAGCAATTCAGGAATTGTGGCTTTTTGCATCACAATATTCTAAGAGCTATAACTTGTTAATTTTTCAGCCGATGGAGCTGTATAGCATCTTGTTCTTTGTAGGACAGGATGATGTTTTTAGCTATACCATTTTTATTTACATTTGTCTTTTTGATCACGTTTTATTCCACTCTTTTTCCAGAGGTATGATGAAAAAGCATAGTTTGCCACCTTTTATTTTTTTTTACGCCATTTAATGAAAGGGTTAACTAGCGTGACAGTTGTATAGATTGGGTCATTCCGGACGTGGCGATACCAAATATGTACTTTTTTGGGGGGTTTTACCTAAAAATTTGGATTTATTAGTGTAATATTTTTATGTATTTTTTTTATTTTGTAATTTTTTCTAGAATATATTTTTAAATATATATTTTTAGAAAATATTTTTACAATTTTGTTTTACTTTTTTTTTTTTTTTTTTTTTTAACTTAGTCCCTCTATGGGACTTTCACATTGATTGTAGGTATAATGCATTGCAATGCACCATTCGCTCATAACCTGTTATGTGCGTCATTAGTCGTATAGGGGTTAAATGCGGATTTCTCAGTAACTGAGGAATGGACTGGCCATGTAAGGTATTGCTGGGCTTGTCTTTGAAAGAGCTACATGCACATATTGTTTTGGGGGTGCAATCCTGACAGATTCTCTTTAATATAAACTGATCACCTTTGCTCTTTTACTATCTTTATTGTATCTTTTTTTACGGATGAGCGAGCATTAAAATGCTCGGATGCTCGTTACTCGAACCGAGCAATTCCTAATGTTCGGGTGATCGTTTCGAGTAACGAGTATAATGGGAATCCGAGCATTTTTCCTGCAGACCCTCCCTACAAGGAGGTCTGGGGGGCAGTGAAAATGTTCAAATGGGTGGGGAAAGTGCTGAATTAAAGGAGAACAGCATGGGGAAAGACACCTGGTAGCATCACTGACTCCCCGATCGCTGCTGCAAACAAATGGTGTCACACCTTTACTCCACTTTAATGACTGACCATAAAGCATTCAAAATCGAAGAGAAATTGGAGTTTACAGGAAAACAAATGTTACAAAATATTTTTCCTGTATAATGACTTGTATATAAGGCAAGATTTAAAAAAATAATTTAAGTAAACCAAAAGTGAAATTTGTATTAAAACATTGGAATGCATAAATGCTATTCACGAAGTGCAAAGTCTGCCAAAAATTAACAGCAGGGTCATCCATACATCCTTGAAGGCACCAACTGTAGTGCCTCATTCAAATATTGTGAACAAAGTGTTGTTGTGGTACTTCTACACTCGTAAAAGCTCTGCATACAGTGCAAAGCCTGCCAAAAATTACAAGCCGAGTCATCCATACACCTTCAAGGCACCAACTTGCCTCATAAAAAAAATATGAAAATATAGCTGTGGCACTTCTACACTCATAAAGGCTCTGTACACAGTGCAAAGCCAGGAAAAAACTATAAGGAGAGTAACACAGTCACCTATAGACCCTTCAAGGCAACAACTGGCGGGCCTCATTCAAATATTGAAGAATGAAAACACCTTATGTGCTGCTGCCATCTCGTGTGGAAAAGTCGGGGCTAATCCATGCTTTAATATTTATCAGAGTGAGCTTGTCAGCACTTTCTGTTGACAGGCGAAAGTGCCTGTCTGTTCTGACCTCCCTCAGTAGCACTAAAAACCAGCTCAAACAAGATGCTAGCGGCAGGGCAGCACAACACCATACCTCTAAGGTATAGCGGGACAGCTCATGCCAGGAGTCCAGCTTTGAGACCCACTAGCTGAAGATCGCAAAGGAATTAGAGAGCATGCTGGTTTTGCAACCAGGTATTGCTTGACCATCTTTAAAAACTTTTCCCTCCTTGTCAAAAATACCTGGTCATCAGGGCCTGGACTCTGGGAGGATGTCATAAAATTGACCTAGGCCTTTGACAGTGTATCCCTGCCTCTGGTATGTGTCTCCCTCGCCTCTCCTCCCTAGTTGGGCAGGAAAGCTTGTCCCCTGCTCTAGTGTTGTCTGATGGGAATTTTTTCAACATATTTTCCACAATGGCCTTCTGGTATAGTACCATTTTAGTAGACCTCACTGCCTCAAGAAGGAGAGATGCAAGGTTCCCCATGTAGTGTTGGTCTAGCAGGGTGAATAACCAGTACTCTCATTTGTCCAAGATGAATTTAAGGCGATGATCACGGGAAAGGCAGCGGTACATAAAATCTTCCATATGTGCCAAGGTCCCTAGAGCCAGCACTTCCCTGTCTCCACCATGATGACTACTCTCCAACTCCTCCTCATTCCCCTCCTCAGCCCAACCATGTAGGACAGCCAGCTCCTGTTCCTCCTCCTCTTTCTCAGCCTCCACCTCCTGATTGTTACCTAATCCACGCGGAGCAGATGAGATGAGGCTGGGTAGTAAAGTCCTGCTCATCGCTATTGGCACCTATGAAGTTTAAGTACATAATGTGGAACATCTGAAAAAATGAATCAAGTGAAACAGTTTTTTTTCTATAGAGCAGGAAAAAATTATAAGGAGGGTCATCCAGTCATCCATAGACCCCTGAAAGCCATCAACTGGGCCTCATTCAAATATTTTTTAAAGTGTAGTTGCTTTACCCCTACATAATGTGCATCGCCAGGAAAAAATTATAAGGAGGGTAGTACAGTAATATTCTTCAGGTGTCTGCTACTTCTTCCTCGATAGGTTGGGGGGGACTGCCTCCACCTGCTTCCTGGAGCCTGATTCCCAGGTGCCAGAGCTATAAGTGACCTGCCTTCGGGTAGTGCCGGAGCCCCCGACATGTAGAATTGGGTGACAAACCCCTGTGTCACCGCATAGGATGTGGTGAACCACAAGGACAGTCCGATCTCTCAGGGGCGGTAGCCCCATCTTGAGCCGCTGCAAGGAGCCTCTCCATGGCCTGTTCATTTCTCAAGAAGGGTTCACCCTGCTCCCATCCTTCTCTGATTACGCCCACCGCATACCACCGATGTTGCCCCTCCATTTTGAGGAACGTGACCCTGGTTCCAGCCATCAGCTCTTGCAGCTTTCGAGGCAAGTATTTCGTCTCTACTGCTCGCTGATTGAACGAGATGTGATGACGGGTCCCAAACTCTTCTATGGATCCCCATCTCCGCTGCCGGTCGTACGTAACAACCTCCCCCCGGGATGCTATCTCTTGGTTCCTTGCGGCTAGCGGGCCCACTGGCATTTCTCCAGCCCTGGTCCTGCCTCGCCTTGCCTCCTTTTCTCTTCCGACCAGCCAAACCCCTGCAGTCCGCTCACCAATTCGTTGATCCTGGCTCTCCCATCCGCAAGAACACCAGCAGTGAATTCTGCAGCCTGGGTTCGGGCCTTGGTGGTTATGGAAAAGCGGCGGGTTCTGGACCACAGGCTCCTGCCACCTCCGTTGTCGCACCAACTTGGTCTGGCTCTGATATTCCACCTGTTAGTCCCTCGGGAGTCTCACGGGATTCTGCTATCTTAGTCGACTTGTCGCCCACTAAGTACTGTATGGATTACTAATTCAATCCAGAAACATTTTTCAATGGTTTTTTGAAGTGTTATATACCACCAAAATTTAACAGAAAGCATGTTATACTCTATGGATGACAATATAGTCAGTTTTCTCACCCAAAAAATAAAGAATATGGTCATGTGTAGCAAATATATATTTAGCAAAGGACTGCAAAGCCCTAAGCCCTGCCTAGAGGCTGTATTCTGCCACTCTCCCTGCTCCTGTGACTGTCCCTCCCTAGGCTAACTGCAGTATGTATCTGATACAAACCGCAAACTACAAGATTGGCCCTAAGAAGGACTGTTAGTTTGATTCAGCTTCAGCACCAGTATCAACACTAGATGACTCTAATTTGTTAAACTGTGCACACACAGGCCAGAACAATTACTCTCTCCCTCTTATAAGAATTGTCCCTATGCTGTGCAATGGCGTTAGTGTGCCGAGCGTGGCGGCACCTGTCCTTTTATAATCCCTGATGATGTCATATGGCCAGCCAATCACAGTAATGCCACTACCAAGTTGGCTAAGGCATTACAGTGACTGGCAGGCAATCTCAACATGTTTATTGGCTGTGTAACAGGCGCCAAACATTCGAGCATCGGCTAATGCTCGCTGAGCACATCCGAGCACCCAGATACTCGAGTGATATCCGACTATTACAAAGCACATTCGCTCATCCCTAGTCTTTTTATTTTCTACTCTTTGAGAATTTAAAGGTATAAAAAATATATTGATGTATGCTGTAGTGGAAGTGTAACTACTGTGCATACAGTGCATTGTGAAAGTGTTTGGCCCCCTTGAACTTTTCTACCTTTTGCCACATAAAGATATAAAATTCACATTTTTTGGGGAAGAATCAACAACAAGTGGGACACAATCGTGAAGTAGAACGAAATTTATTGGATATTTTAAACTTCTTTAACAAATTCTTCTTTAACAAATTAAAAACTGAAAAGTGGGGAGTGCAATATTATTCGGCCCCCTTCAGTTAATACTTTGTAGCGCCACCTTTTGCTGCGATTACAGCTGGAAGTCGCTTGGGGTATGTCTCTGTCAGTTTTGCACATCGAGAGGCGGAAATTCTTGCCCATTCTTCCTTGCAAAACAGCTCAAGCTCATTGAGGTTGGATGGAGGGCGTTTGTGAACAGCAGTTTTCAGCTCTTTCCACAGATTCTCGATTGGATTCATGTCTGGACTTTGGCTTGGCCATTCTAACACCTGGATACGTTTATTTTTGAACTATTCCATTGTAGATTTTGCATTCTGTTTGGGATCATTGTCTTGTTGGAAGATAAATCTCCTTCCCAGTCTCAGGTCTTTTGCAGACTCCAATAGGTTTTCTTCCAGAATGGTCCTGTATTTGGCTCCGTCCATCTTCCCATCAATTTTAACCATCTACCCTGTCCCTGCTGAAGAAAAGCAGGCCCAAACCATGATGCTGCCACCACCATGTTTGACAATGGGGATGGTGTTTTGAGGGTGATGAGCTGTGTTGCTTTCACGCCAAACATATTGTTTTGCATTGTGGCCAAAAAGTTCGATTTTGGTTTCGTCTGACCAGAGCACCTTATTCCACATGTTTGGTGTGTCTCCCAGGTGGCTTGTGGCAAACTTCAAACGAGACTTTTTATGGATATCTTTGAGAAATGGCTTTCTTCTTGCCACTCTTCCATAAAGGCCAGATTTGTGTAGTATGAGAAGACATTATCTCCATCATCGAAACAAGTAAGATTTGTTACATCATACCATGGACAAACGGCCGCAGTACGGAATAGCTTAAATAAGTTCTGGCCTCTTTTAATGGCGGACCCTATTATATCCAAATATTTGGGCTAGTCCCCTAATATCACATTCCGGACATCACGTAATTTGGGTGATAGTCTTGTTAAGAGTCATTATGTGAATAATCAGACTACTTTCCTGGATAGTTCGAGACCTACCTGGTGGTGTAAGCCCTGTGGGAGATGTGTTGCTTGCCCAAATATGGTACGAACAGATTCCTTTTCTAATGCGGATGGTTCCAAGAATTTTAAAATTACACAATCTATCACGTGTACCTCCAAAGTAGTGATATACCATGCCACGTGCCCCTGCTCCTTGATCTATATTGGACTTAGCACACGCTAACTTAAAGACCGGATACGGGAGCACTTGAATGGTGTCATTGCTGCTAAGGAGATTACTGATGTGTCACTGCTCAAAACACTACCAAGCCATTTAAAAAAATTTCATGATTGCGATGCCACACAGCTACTAGTACGTGGCATTGATATGATATTTCCCCATGAACCTGGGGGTAACATTAGCAATCGATTGGCTAGACTTGAGGCCAAGTGGATTTGGACACTTGACACTGTATGTCCCCGGGGCCTTAATGAAAACCTCAGTTTTGTTCCTTTTCTGTGAATCTTTCCAGTTTTAGCTTGGGATTGTGTTTATTGGTTTAGTTTTAATGTTTGTTTTTAATATTGCATGTTTCACCCACAGCTCTCCTTTGAGGTATGGAGTCCTTTATAATCTGGTCTCTATAACAAAGGACTGGACGAATAAGACGGATGTTCTTAATTATTGAATATTTTGGATGGTTCTATCAAGGCACATTGGAGTCGTATTTATATAACTTTCCCCTGAATGGACACATTGGACCATGTGTGATATATTTTAATATATATGTGTACTGTACAAAGTGACCATTATACAGCCTGGCAAATATTGTTTATCCATTTCAAAATGTGGGTTATGTACGGATATACGGAGGCATGAGGTATGAAATAGGGACTATACTAATGATAACTTGTGATTGCTATATCTATCTAGTATATTATACCTATCCAGCCTGTATATGGTTGCTTAGTGTATGGAATCTGTTTATGCTTCTAGACTTACTATATGGATATACATATATATATTTTGTGTATATGCTTTCTATGTCCCGATTCACTGTAAGGGACTACATACTATAAGTATATTCACATGGAGATATTTTTTTCTGTTTCCCAATCCTTTATATGGGATTGGATACTTTAACTATATTTGTATAGAATCATTGTTGACCTTCCACTCCTGTGGGATACGCTATGACATATTATCTTACACTATATGATATATATTATTTAAATCTATGATCTGATAAACACACTTTCCAATGTAACGGGTCTGGGAGGTGGAACCTCTGTGCAATTATACAAGGGGGCAGTCCTTGTGAGGAAGCGGGTGGCTCCCAGGGAAGACGGGCAGGCAGTCACGGCAAGTGACAGGGACAGTCTCTGGGTAGAGGGGCAGGTAGTCACGGCAAGTGACAGGGACAGTCTCTGGGTAGAAGGGCAGCGGGCTGGTGGCTGGTGAGCGCTCCTAGGTGAGCGGGCGAGAGTCTCTGGACAGGCAGGTGGTCACGGCAAGTGACGGCAGAGCCTCCAGGTAGGCTAGCAGGCAGGTAGCAGGTGAGTGGGCAAGAGTCTCTGGACAGGCAGGTGGTCACGGCAAGTGACGGCAGAGCCTCCAGGTAGGCTAGCAGGCAAGTAACAGGTGAGCGCTCCCAGGTGAGCGGGCAGGCTGGTCCATAGACAGACTAACAGGCGTCGGAGAGCAGACCATCGGACCGCAGGCTTGCATGCTGGTAAGCGGATATCAGGCAGGTATCAAGCAGGAATCTGGCAGATGACTGGCAGGTAACAGGCAGGAATCAGGCAGGTAACAAGCAGGAATCTGGCAGGTAACTGGTAACGGGACCTGAGGGCTGAAGCAGAGTGAAGGCTTTGCAACAACATTGCTCGGGCACCTCCATTTTGGAGGAGGTGCCTTATATATGGAGAGGTCCTCCGGCCATTGGCCGGGGACTCCTTAGGACGGCGCGCACGGCCCCTTTAAGAGAGGGGGAGCGCGCGAGCCCTAAGCACAGAGCCCGGGAAGCAGCGCGCGCTGCCAGCAGAGCGGGAGGAAGCCGCCGGGCACGGAGTGGAGAGGTGAGGGGAACGGCGTCCCTGCCTAGCAGGGGGCAGGGACGCCAACGCTACAGTACCCCCCCTTTAGGCCCCCCCTTTTTTAGGCCAGAGAGAAATTTAGCAAGGATGAGAGGGGCATGGATGTTCTCCCAGGGCTCCCATGTTCTCTCCTCAGGACCAAACCCCTTCCAATCTACCAAAAAAAAAGGTCTTTCCTCTTACCCTCTTAGTGGCCAGAATACTCTCTACCTCAAAGACGTCTTCAGCGGAAACCGGAGCAGGAGGAGTACCTGGATTGTTGGAAAAAGAGTTAAAGACAATGGGTTTGAGGAGAGATACGTGGAAGGAGTTGGGAATCCATAAGGTGGCTGGGAGTTTTAATTTGTAGGCTACTGGATTAATTTGCCTGAGGATTTCGAAAGGACCGATGAAGAGAGGACCTAACTTGTAGGAGGGTATCTTGAGCCGTACATGTTTGGAAGAGAGCCAAACCTTGTCTCCCGGACGGAATTGAGGCGGATCCAGACGTCTCTTATCAGCATATCGCTTCATCCGCTCGGAGGACTGAAGAAGTGCAGACCAAGTACTCTCCCAAATGGTAGAAAACTCGCTGACAAGAGACTGCGCGGCAGGGTTGTCCACAGAGGCGGAGACGGGAAACGGAATCCGGGGGTGCTGGCCATAGACAATAAAGAACGGGGACTTGGAAGAGGATTCGCTCTCGTGGTTATTATAAGAGAACTCGGCCCAAGGAAGGAGGTCCACCCAATCAGAATGGTGGGCATTAACAAAGTGCCGGAGATAGCTGGTAAGGATCTGATTGATCCGCTCCACTTGACCATTGGACTGAGGGTGGTAAGCGGAGAAGTCCAGGGTGACGTCCAGCAGTTTACATGTGGCTCTCCAGAAGCGTGAGGTAAACTGAACCCCTCGATCCGACACGATGTGGAGGGGTAGGCCATGGAGACGGAAGATATGGCGAATAAAATCCTTAGCCAGCTCAGGTGCAGACGGAAGACCAGGCAGGGGAATGAAGTGGGCCATTTTAGAGAAGCGGTCCACGACCACCCAAATGACAGTACACCCGGCAGAGACAGGAAGATCGGTAATGAAGTTCATAGCGATGTGTTGCCACGGGGCAACAGGTATGGGAAGCGGCAGGAGATGACCAGCTGGTAAGTGTCTGGGAACTTTGTTGCGGCCACAAGATGAACAGGCAGAGACGAAGTCTACCACATCCTTACGCAGGGTAGGCCACCAGTAATGCCGGGAAATGAGTAGGAAGGTCTTCTTTTGGCCGGCATGGCCGGCTAGTTTAGAAGAATGACACCAGCGAAGAACCCTCTCACGGTCTGGAGGCGCCACGAACGTCTTGCCGGGTGGAAGACTAGTCAAATCCAAGGGGGCCACATTCATCACTTTGGAGGGGTCGATAAGGTGCATAGGCTCCTCCTCTTGGTCGGAGGACAGGAAGGATCGGGACAAGGCATCAGCTTTGACATTTTTGTCCGCCAGGCGGAAATGAAGGATGAAATCGAAGCGGGCAAAAAACAAAGACCACCAGGCCTGACGTGGATTAAGTCTCTGGGCATTTTGGAGATATGCCAGGTTCTTGTGATCCGTGTAGATGATCACCGGGTATAGAGCCCCTTCAAGCAGGTAACGCCATTCCTCCAGCGCCAATTTAACGGCAAGCAGTTCTCGGTCTCCTATGGAGTAATTGCGCTCAGAGGAGGAGAAGATTTTAGAGAAAAAGCCGCAGGTTACCATTCTCCCGGAGGAAGACTTTTGGGTGAGCACCGCTTCGGCTCCAGAGGAGGAGGCATCAACCTCCAGGTAGAACTGTTTGTTGCAGTCCGGACGGTGCAGCACAGGGGCAGAGGAGAAGGTTTGTTTCAGGGAAACGAAGGCCTCCTCAGCTTCGGATGACCATACCTTGGGATTTGCTCCCTTACGGGTGAGCGCAGATATGGGCGCAGTCCGTGACGAGAAGTGAGGAATGAAGAGACGATGGTAATTAGCGAAGCCCAGGAATCGCTGTATCGCCTTCAAGCCCTCCGGACGGGGCCACTTTAGGACAGCAGAGAGCTTCTCGGGATCCATTCGCAAGCCTGTCTGGGAGATAACATAGCCCAGGAAAGGAAGAGAGGTCTGCTCAAAAAGGCACTTCTCGTATTTAGCATAGAGGTGGTTCTGCCTGAGCCTAAGCAGGACCTGACGAGCATCCCTCCGGTGTGTGGGAAGATCCGGAGAGAAGACCAAGATGTCGTCCAGGTATACCACCACGCAGGAGTAAAGAAGGTCACGGAAGATGTCGTTGACCAGTTCTTGGAAGACGGTGGGAGCATTGCAGAGACCGAAGGGCATCACACGGTACTCATAGTGTCCGTCCCGGGTATTAAATGCTGTTTTCCACTCGTCTCCCTGATGGATACGGACCAGGTTATATGCTTCACGTAGATCCAGCTTGGAGAAGATCCTGGCGCCTTTAAGACGATCAAATAACTCAGAGATGAGCAGAAGGGGGTATTTATTTTTAACCGTGATGAGATTGAGTCCTCTGTAGTCAATACAGGGACGTAGCGAGCCGTCTTTCTTTTTGACAAAGAAGAATCCGGCTCCAGCCAGGGAGGTAGATTTTCGGATAAATCCCCTAGCCAGATTCTCTTCAATGTACTCAGACATGGCCCGGGTCTCGGCTGCAGACAACGGGTAGATATGCCCACGGGGAGGAGTGGAGCCAGGTACCAGGTCGATCGGGCAGTCATATGGCCTATGGGGTGGCAACGTCTCTGCTTCCTTCTTACCGAAGACGTCCGCATAGGGCCAGTAAGGAGCCGGGAGACCTGGTAAATTAGTTGGAGTTGGCGGAGGGCGAGCTGGGCGGACCGGAACCAGGCAGGTCTTATGGCAGTCTGGACCCCATCGGAGTACTTCACCGGATCGCCAGTTCAATACGGGTTCGTGTGTCTGGAGCCAAGGTAGACCTAGCAACAGGGAGTGAGAAAGTCCGGACAGCACATGGAATGAGATTTCCTCAGAGTGCAGCATTCCCACCTGCAGGGTTATGGGTTCAGTGACGAGCAGGATGGTCTCCGAGAGAAGTCTTCCATCCACGGAGGCGACTGATAATGGTTCAGCCAGGGACTTGGTGGGAATACGGTATCTCTCTACCAGAGACTGGGAGATGAGGTTTCCAGCAGCTCCAGAATCCAGGTGGGCGAGTTCAAAGTGACGGTTTTCTCCCCAAGCAATAGAGACCGGTAAAGTCAGAGACGGAGAGGGCTTACTTTTGTCTAGGACGACCTCTCCGAGCGGTCCTAGACACTGGCGTTTCCCGGCTTTTCCGGGCAGGAACGGATGAAGTGCTCCATACTGCCACAATAGAAACAGCTTCCCTCGGCTCGGCGAGATTCTTGGCGAGATCTGACCATCTTGGTCTGGTCGATCTGCATAGGTTCAGGCGAAAGCGCCCGCGGAGTGACTGGTTGAGAGGCAGGTCTCAGGGAAGTAGGAGCAGAGCGAGAAAAGTCTTTCTCCCAGGTAGTCTCTTTGGCACGTTCTTGGAACCGGATGCCAATCCGGGTAGCTAGTGACACCAGGTCATCCAGAGTGGTAGGAATGTCCCGACCAGCTAACTCGTCCTTAATCCGACCGGAAAGACCCTCCCAGAAGACGGACACCAGAGCCTCATTTTCCCAGGCAAGCTCAGAAGCGAGGGTGCGGAACCGTATGGCATATTGGCCCACGGTGAGACTCCCTTGGCGGAGACGTAGCAGAGAGGAGGCAGAAGAGGTTTTCCGTCCAGGTTCATCGAAGACTTTCCGGAAAGCAGCGAGGAAAGACGGCAGGTCGGACACCAGGGGATCCCCTCTCTCCCACAGGGGATTTAGCCATGCCAGTGCCTCCCCAGTGAGATGGGACATGATGAAGGCCACCTTGGCCCAGTCAGAGATGAACTGGTATGCCAATAGCTCAAAGTGCAGGGTGCACTGGTTTATGAAACCCCGAGCTAAAGTAGGTTCGCCGGCAAAGCGTGGAGGTGCCAGAAGCCGAGGTCCATAGTCGGGTACCATGAAGGGACTGGATTGCGGTACCGCAGGAATGGGCATGGCTGGACCAGAGGTAGACATAGACGAGAGTTAACGGACCGTAGATAGGACAGTACCACCTCCTGCTGAGTTTTCTGACGTAAGACTTCCTGGTGCAGATCGGAGATCTGGGGGCCACCGGGTTCCATGGCCCGAGCAAACTGTAACGGGTCTGGGAGGTAGAACCTCTGTGCAACTATACAAGGGGGCAGTCCTTGTGAGGAAGCGGGTGGCTCCCAGGGAAAACGGGCAGGCAGTCACGGCAAGTGACAGGGACAGTCTCTGGGTAGAGGGGCAGGTAGTCACGGCAAGTGACAGGGACAGTCTCTGGGTAGAAGGGCAGCGGGCTGGTGGCTGGTGAGCGCTCCTAGGTGAGCGGGCAAGAGTCTCTGGACAGGCAGGTGGTCACGGCAAGTGACGGCAGAGCCTCCAGGTAGGCTAGCAGGCAGGTAGCAGGTGAGCGCTCCCAGGTGAGCGGGCAAGAGTCTCTGGACAGGCAGGTGGTCACGGCAAGTGACGGCAGAGCCTCCAGGTAGGCTAGCAGGCAAGTAACAGTTGAGCGCTCCCAGGTGAGCGGGCAGGCTGGTCCATAGACAGACTGACAGGCGTCGGAGAGCAGACCGTCGGACCGAAGGCTTGCAAGCTGGTAAGCGGATATCAGGCAGGTATCAAGCAGGAATCTGGCAGATGACTGGCAGGTAACAGGCAGGAATCAGGCAGGTGACTGGCAGGTAACAAGCAGGTATCTGGTAACGGGACCTGAGGGCTGAAGCAGAGTGAAGGCTTTGCAACAACATTGCTCGGGCACCTCCATTTTGGAGGAGGTGCCTTATATATGGAGAGGTCCTCCGGCCATTGGCCGGGGACTCCTTAGGATGGCGTGCGGCCCCTTTAAGAGAGGGGGAGCGCACGCGCGCCCTAAGCACAGAGGCCGGGAAGCAGCGCGCGCTGCCAGCAGAGCGGGAGGAAGCCGCCGGGCACGGAGCGGAGAGGTGAGGGGAACGGTGTCCCTGCCTAGCAGGGGGCAGGGACGCCGACGCTACATCCAATATATATTACTATTCATTGAAATTCCATTTTTAAATATGGACGTCTGACTTCTTCCGTCCGTATATTGTAAGAACTGGTCCATGTGCGTTGCCATTGATATATAGTATTATCTGTCCGTGTGCCTCTCTTCAAAATGGAGATTCGGCTATTTCCGCCCTTCCTCTGATGGGACTGGCACGCGTGCGCTGTCTTGGATCCGTAGGCCCCGATACCTGTGTCTATACGTCGGCGCGTGTCATCGGGTCACCTGACCTGATGCGACACACACGAGACGCGGCTTCCTGATGTACTCCTGGATGGCGCGCGCGTCAATTAAGCCCCAGTACACACTCATTGGCTGCGGACACATTTTTAAACCCCTCTCTTTCCCTTTAGCGCCACCCCCTGATGAAGGCTTTAAGCCGAAACGCGCGTCGGGGTAGGCACCACATAGTTCTCTTGGACCATATAGGTATGATTATGCAGCATGCTGCAGTACATTGTATATGAATAATACACCTTTGGCTCTTTGTGCTGGGATTGCTAGGCCTAGTGGTTACAATTATGCACGGCACTTTAACTATTTATTGATTGCACTAAGGCACTTTGCTCAGTCTAGTGAAGCCATTTCAGATTTATCAGTTTATTAATGCAAAGAAGTGGAATATTCTTGAATGGCCAGGTCAGTCACCTGATCTCAACCCAATTAAGCATGTATTTCACTTGTTAAAGACTAAACTTCAGACAGAAAGGCCCACAAACACAGCAACTGAAAACCACCGCAGTGAAGGCCTAGCAGAGCATCAAAAAGGAGGAAACACAGCGTCTGGTGATTGTAGCATCGGCGTCTCTGCCCCCTGCTAGGCAGAGACGCCGTCCCTCTCACCTTCCTGTTCCGGGCGCGGCGTCCTCCAGCGCTCCTTCCCTCGCTGCTGCCGGCGTGCGCTCCTTCCCGGGCACTGTGCTTAGGGCGCGCGCTCCCCCTCTCTTAAAGGGACCGCGCGCGCCGTTCTAAGGAGACCCGGCCAATAGCCGGAGGACCTCCCATATATAAGGCACCTCCTCCAAAATGGAGGTGCCCGAGCAAAGTCGTTGCAAAGCATACTCACCTCTGCTTCAGCCCTCAGGTCCCGTTGCCAGCCTGACTACCAGTCCAGTCTGCCTGCTTGTCTGCTCTTCAGCCCGACAGTCGGTCTCAAGCATCCACCAGTCTGTCTATGGGCAAGTCCACCTACGGACCAGGAAGCACCTGCCAGTTACCTGCCTGCTACCTGCTGTACTTGCTAGCCTGCTCACCTGGGACCGCTCACCTGCTAGCCTACCTGGAGGCTCTGCTGTCACTTGCCGTGACCACCTGCCTGCCAGACAAGAGACTCTTACCTGCTCTGCCGTCACTTTCCATGACCACCTATCTGCCTGCCAAGAGACTCTTACCCGTTCTGCCGTCACTTGCCGTGACCACCAGCCTGCCTGCCAAGAGACTCTTACCTGTTCTGCCGTCACTTGCCGTGACCACCCGCCTGCTCACCCAGAGACTGCTACCCTCCTGTTGTGTCCACCCGCTACACCGGTCAGTCCCCGCTATCTGACCCGTGGGAGCCACCTGCTCAATTACAAGGTCGTCCCCAGACTAACATCTGCCCCTCGGGGTCCCTCCTTGTTCCAAGGCACAGAGGTTCCACCACCCTGCCCCGTTACAGTGATGTCCATGAGTTCAAGACTTCAGGCAGTCATTGCTAACAAAGGGTTTTCAACCAAGTACTAGAAATGAACATTTTATTTACAATTATTTAATTTGTCCAATTACTTTTGGTCCCTTTAAAAACAGGGTGGCACATGTTAAGGAGCTGAAACTCCTAAACCCTTCATCCAATTTTAATGTGGATACCCTCAAATGAAAGCTGAAAGTCTGAACTTCAACTGCATCTGAATTGTTTTGTTTAAAATTCATTGTGGTAATGTCTAGAACCAAAATTAGAAAAATGTTGTCTCTGTCCAAATATCTATGGACCTAACTGTATATTCTATGTCCATGTAACATGTACAATGAGAACTTATACTTTTCACTTATGTATATAATTATGTTGTGTGAGCGCCTGTCTGTACAGTGCCACCTACTGGCCTAACCATGATTCATTAAAGGTTTTTTAATTTATCTTGATCTGTTTTGTTCGGTTTTCTTTGTTGGTTAGCAGATTTGTGCAGTGTACGACTGATTGTTGCCCTATGGACAGACTCTCCCACCTCAGCTGTAGATCTCTGCAGTTCATCCAGAGTGATCATGGGCCTTTTGGCTGCATCTCTGATCAGACTTCTCCTTGTTCGAGATGAAAGTTTAGAGGGACGGCCGGGTCTTGGTAGATTTGCAGTGGTCTGATACTCCTTCCATTTCAATATGATCGCTTGCACAGTGCTCCTTGAGATGTTTAAAACTTGGGAAATCTTTTTGTATCCAAATCCGGCTTTAAACTTCGCCACAACAGTATCTCGGACCTGCTTGGTGTGTTCCTTGGTCTTCATGATGCTCTCTGCACTTGAAACAGAACCCTGAGACTATCACAGAGCAGGTGCATTTATACAGAGACTTGATTACGCACAGGTGGATTCTATTTATCATTACCAGTCATTTAGGACAACATTGGATCATTCAGGGATCCTCACTGAACTTCTGGAGTGAGTTTGCTGCACTGAAAGTAAAGGGGCCGAATAATATTGCACGCCCCACTTTTCTATTTTTTTTTTTTAAAGTTTAAAATATCCAATAAATTTCGTTCCACTTCACGATTGTGTCCCACTTGTTGTTGATTCTTCCCACAAAAATTAGAATTTTATATCTTTTATGTTTGAAGCCAGAAATGTGGCAAAAGGTAGAAAAGTTCAAGGGGGCCAAATACTTTCACAATGCACTGTATCTCAGCCACAGAGGACTCCTAAAGCAAGAATATTATGTAGATTAATAACTATTATTTAAATCTAACATTTTCATGATCTATCTTATGCAAGTCTCCTCACGGTGTAGTCTTCTTAGTCTGTAAATAGAAATCGTAGCTATTAGAAAAGCAGTAGTTATTTAACAGCTTGTGACTCCTGACTACATAAAAAGAGGTATCTTCCCTTTATGATGGATGCAGTGTATCATATTGCTTATCTAAACTGTAATTAATTTGTAACACCATAAATAGTAAAACAATCATAAGCTTGGTTCTTGAATTGAACGACAACCAAAGCAGCTTGTGATTAACATGGCATGTGTATCTGATTGAGGTAGTCATGATTTGTGGTTTTCCTGTCATTCACAGTCAGCAACCCATTTACATAACAGACAGGACCTTCTGCCTCTTGTCTGGACCAAACAGGTTTAATTTGCATACGTTACTGGTCTCACACAAATAGCATGGCATTTGATCTGAGAGTTAAAGGCTTTTTGTTATTGCTCATTTGATTCCTAATTGCAGGGTTAAGCAACTTCTTAAATAGTCTTGATCAACTAGCTGTACAAGGGAGAGCAGTGCAGCCTCATATAAATCACAGCACTTGGAAAACTTCATCTAGTTCCATTTTTATTGCTTTCCTTGTACAGTGCAGAAATCAGGCTTGATTACAGCACTGAGAGGGTTACCTGCTCGGATTCTCCAATAACTGACATCAACCCCAAAAAAATATTACCCCAATTGCCACCGCACCAGGGCAATCGGAAAGAGCCAGGCAAAGCGCCAGAATTAGCGCATCTAATGGATGCGTCAATTCTTGGCCAATATCTATGGACCTTCCTAGCTTGATAATATCAGCCACCAGCTGACTGCTTTACCTTGGCTGGTTATCAAAAACCCCACATAATTTTTTAAAACTTGCGTTTTTGATGCGTTTCCACCACAGAAATGCACTGGAAATGCATGTGCATTTTTTACTTTGGGTGTCAAAAACTCATCGTGGGCACACAGCCTTAAAATTCTAGCAAAGTGGATGGGATTTATAGAAATCTCTTGTCCACTTTGCTTTTTTTTTTTATTTATCGTAAACTGATCTGCGGTGCGTGTGTCAAATCCGCAACATGTCAATTTCTCTTGCAGGTGTGCTGAGTTTTATGTTCAGATTTTTCAGACTTGCATTAGATGCGGAAAATCTGCAGGTAAAAAACACGCGTTCTTAGCGTGTTACAGCTGCAGAAACGCATAATAAACGCAAGTAATCCGCACATGACGTCATCAATAAAGTTTTGTCAACGCCAAATACCAGGAATTATCAAAAACCAAGCAGCTTTATTTAAAACATGATATACCAACAACAGACAAAAACTCCAGCACCAAAAACGCACTCAAAACCACAATGAAAAAAAACGGCAAGTAACCTAATTTACCTAATAGGTGAAGAAATAGTGCAGAAAATCTGCAACATCAAAAGCTCACCAAAAGCTCATCGTGGGAATGTAGCATAAGCCCTCATTTCTTTTTCAAACATTCGAGAAAAACGGACCGATTATTCTGATCAGACTTTGACCATCGAGTTTGGCCCGAGTATCATCGTTTTTTCTCGTACGTGGAGACATAAAAAAAAGTTTCTAATTTTTCTCCTTTCTGACAGTCTGTGAAAATTGGATCATACTTAGATGGCATCCGAGAGCGGGTCGATTTTTTCACGGACCCGTAGATTTGTATTACTAATTTTGATCAGACCTGCGGATCAAAATCAGACACCACCCCGCGATTTTCGGTAGACCGAAAATCACGGATATGTGAACGACCCTATAGACTATCACAGTAATGCTATCGGTGAAAACCACGGATCGCACTTGTACATGAAAATCGGATGTCTGAATGAGGTCATAAAGTGATTTTAACTATATACTGCTATTTTGTAGTATATAGTACAAGCGATCAGATGGTCACAAATTCAAGTCCCCTAAAGAAACTAAAAAATATTGTGAAAAAAAACTAGGTAAAATTTTTATATATTAAAAATATATAAAAATTCGAATCACCCCCCTTTTTCTCACTTAAAGATAAAGAAATAAAAAAATGCACATGTCATATCTCTACGTCTGTAAATGCCTGAACTATCAATATATAAAATTAATTAACGTGATTGGTAAATGTTATAAACATAAATAAAAAATCAAAACGGCAGAATTTTTTTTGTTTTTGGTTGCCACAACTACGCCAAAAATTGTAATAAAAACACCAGTTTGCACATAAAAACAAGCCCTCACACAGCTCCATCAGCGGACAAAGTTTTGGAAAATGGCGGCATAAACTAATTTATTTTCCCCACTTTAAAAAAAAAACAATAAAAGAAAACTATACAGGCTTAGTAACTGGACCGACCCGGAGAGTCATACTGACAAGTCATGTTTAAAGCACAATCAATGAAATACCTTTCCCAGAATGTAAAGGGTCATTCCTTTAAGCCATATGTTACCAACCAGCACAGACATAATCAGATGTACAGGCACCAGTAACCGCTAATATCTAGTGACAGAACCGTTTCCAATGTTCCAATAGACTGTACTCAAGTGCGCCCCCTTTTGCTCTTACACTGAAATTACAACTACAGATCCCGCCGTGCGCCTGAGCTTCACGATCGGCGCATGCGCACTTGCGTGATCCTATTTCTTAGGGCAGCGCTGAGGGCTGGATGGCGTGTGCGTGGCCGGGCGGAGGGCAGCGCGTAGCAGTCATGTCAGTGGACCGGGAGTACACGCGCCGCAGGCGGTACACACATGACACTTTCGGTAAGAGCTACCCTGTGGCTGGCTGTATGCTGATGTTTACGTCGTGACTATTGTGATTGGATCTGTGTATCGCGACTTGCAGGTAATTAGTGTCAGCTCCTGGGAATGATGTAGCGCATACACCTGTTCCTTGGCTGCAGATACCGGACCTGTGGAACTACAAGTACTATGTGGTCCTGAGATTGTAGCAGAGAATTAGCTGTTGGTTTCTATTGTTCTGCTTATGTTTAAGATATTATTTTCTGGCTAATTTTAAAATCCTAAGTAATATGTATAAATGTAATGTGTGAACTGGGCAGAGACCCCCGATGCGTTTCCACCGGACAGAACTTGATTCCGGTGCAGCTTTGTAGTGGAATTTGCATCACGATCCATGAGTTTTACTTGCAGATTTTGTTACGGTTTTAACCCTATGTGTTGCAGGGGGTGAGATCTGTGGGGGAAATCCGCAGCATAACTTGACAGGCTGTGTAGTTAAAATCCGTATCCCAGGGCAATGTCCGTGCGGATTTTATATGCGGACGAGGCTTAGTAAAATGTCGCCCTCTTCCCCGATACTGTGATATACTGTGGATTTTCTGGAAAATGTTCAGCGTAAGGGCTTGTTCAGACATCTTGTGATTTGTTTATTTTATTGTATGAGAGAATCTTTCATTAGTGATATATTGTGTATGTATGTATGTATGTATGTATGTATGTATGTATGTGTGTGTTTTATTTTTTTTTCTCGGGTGGGGGGTGGGGGGGAAACCCCACAGCTTATAGTTCCACCAAAGTGGATGGGAATTATCAAAATCTCATGGCTACGGTCCTTTTTTTAATTCTATATCTAAGATCGTGACAACTTGCAAGCTGAATAATCGAACAGTCATTTTTTAGGCTTTCACAGCATGAGCCTGTTACAACCTATGCACAGTAAGTGGTTTTTATTATGTGCATATCTCCATTATGTTTATTGAGCCCTTTTTCAGACCGCATCCACCTGATAAAGACTTTTTGCGCAGCATGTGAGAGAGCTCTCGCTGTACACTGTCAGCCTCGCTCCCTAATGTGGCAGCCAGAACAGGTCCTGTCTTCCTCTTGTTTACTATACAATGGACTCCTTGAGTCAGTGTTTTGAGGATGTAACTGTTTGTTTTTACTTTTTTTGTAGGTGGAATTTTTTTATTATTATTCTGCATTGCAATTTTGTTGTGTTGAAAGGTGAAACAACTTTGTATCATGTTCATGATACCTATCAGTCTGGCCAGTTTCCCACACACTAGGAAAACCCCTGTGTTTGTGTTTCTGTTTTTTTTAAAGCACCATTTCGGCATTATTATTATTATTTCACCGTCGGACTGGCATCATGTTCCCTGCCCGAAGTAAAATACTTACCTGCCACCGTCTTCTGCCGACTGCGGCTAGTAACTATATTAATAAACCTATATATGTAAAGTGAGCATGGAGCCAATGTGCACATTTGAATAAAAGAAAAAAACTATAAAGAATAAGTGCAAGCCAGAAGGAAATGAAAATAAACCATTATTTTTATTGAAGAATTAATTAAATCAAGTAAGACACGTAATAATCAAAGCTGATGAGCATACAAGCAATAAAGACGGCATGATACACGCTTGAAAGCGAGTTAATACAAAATAAATATCTACAATGTAATGGGTAGCTTATTGCAGACTGATATCAGTACATCAAAAATAACATGATATAGTCATGCAAAAAGGCTCAGTAAATAGAAATATAGATACCATGAGTGGGAAGTGTAAACATTCACAGGGTCTCCCCAGACAAGGAAAGAAAACGTACCCCCCGTGGGGAAGATATGGCTTGGATGACTTATGCAAGAGGCAGGTCCCCAGCATTGCCTCTCCCCTAGTTTCCCTTGACTGACAAATCTTTCTCTATAGAGGCTCAGTCTAAAAAATCGGACCTTGGAGATACTGCTGGGGACCTGCATCATCCCCAATCACAATTTGAAAGTCTTCCGCAGCATTTCTGGGTGAAACATGGCCACAATAACTAAGCCACCCTCTGATTCTAGCTGTCTCTGGGATGGGCACCATGAATCAGCTGACAAGTTCTCTTTTTAAGTCCACGTTCACGCATTCAGTATTTTGGTAATTCTTTTTCCAGTATGTCCCCATGACAGCACCATAGGAGGAGTAATCCCATATCCTGTCTAGGGACAGGAAGCACAAGAGGTTAAAAGCCCTCCCACCCCCAACCTCCTCAGTGGTTTTCCTGTCCCTACACAGGACAGGGAGTACAGGAGGAGCGCTGGTGTGAAGGAAAATATACCTCAGGCGATCAGGGGGGCCACGGCTCTCTCCTTCCCACCGCCAAGTGGGTTCTGGGTCGACACTCCCTGTCGGGAGTCCCTCAGCCCTCCGGTGTGCTGGAGCCTCCGGGTGCCGCTTCCCCATTGCTTGGGCTCTGGGCGGGTCTGGCTTCTCCGCCCAGCGTCTAAACCGGAAGTTCGGGGTGGCTACTTCCGGTGGCGGTCGCACAGGAAATTTAAACCGCGGTTAAGACCAGACGCCAGGGAGCAGGGAAAATGACTGGATGACCAGGTAAGGTATAAGAAGGGGGGCTGGGGAGCACAAAGACAGGCTTACAGCTTGGGCACCCCTGACAGCAAAATGGCAGAGATGTCTCACCCTGATACATTCCCTGGATCGCCCCTCAGTCATGTGAGTGTACCATTACCTCCTTTATATGGTTAATGGAGCTTACTCTTACCAGGCCCTCCATATTTTTTTATAGGATCTATCTGGGCAGTTACCACCTCCTTCTGAGAAAAAGAAGGATACAGGGAAAAAGGCCACAGTAGAATCCAAGAGGTGCCTGGATTGTAACATCAGACTTCCCAACTCATATACAAAGCGTCTATGTGCTGAGTGTAGAGCCTCCATGCTAAAGGAGAAGCACGGGGCTTTATTAAATGACATGTGTAATATAATCAAAGAGGTTCAGGCTTCTATTACGTCTCTGCAGCCCCCAGGTTCATGAGTCCAGAATGTCCAGGGACCCAAAACACCCAGAGAAGATATAGCACCATCTTCTGAGGGTGAAATCGACCCATCTGGCGACTCTGACAGTGAGACTATTAGTCCACCTCAGGGCGGGGAACGGAAAAGATACATGTTCCACTCAGATGGTATGGATATTCTTCTACGAGCAGTCCGAAACACGATGCAGGTAGAGAAAACAGACAAGAGCAGTAAAATTCAGGATGAGATGTTTGGTGTTCTTAGAACCCAGAGATCCATGTTTTTTCCTGTTAATGCCCATGTGAAGGACATGATACTAGAGGAAAGGGAGGATGCGGAGAAGAGACTCTCTATACCACGAGACTTCCGCGCCCGAATATCTTTTAACCCTGAGGACACGAATGTGTGGGACACTATTCCTAAAATTGACGTCCCTGTGGCTAAGGTGGTCAAGAAAACCTCTATCCCCTTTGAAGACTCATCAGGACTTAAAGATTCTATGGATAGGAAGGCGGATGGACTATTGAAAAAAGCCTGGGAAGCTTCAGTAGCAATTATTAAATCTAATATCGCTGCTACATCCATTGCCAGATCCATGAGAGTCTGGCTAGAAGAACTAGAGAGTCGCCTATGGGATGGCACCCCGAGGGAATCTCTCCTTCAATCATTGCCCCTATTAAAAAATGGCAACAAATTTTATGGCCGATGCTTCAGCTTAATCGGTCAGATTTGCGGCCAGAAATAATTTGCTTTCCAACTCAGCCCGTAGAGCTGTTTGGTTAAAGACATGGTCTGGAGATACAGCTTCTAAGAACAAACTGTGCTCCATTCCATTTTCAGGGCTCAGAGTATTCGGACCTGTACTAGATGACATGCTAAAAAAAGCATCCGATAAAAAGAAGGGCTTCCCTGAGGACAAAAAGGAGCAGCCCTTTTGTAAACCGTTCCCCCTCCCGTAAATATATCACGCAGAAAAAAGGGAGGTCCACAAGCTGGAGTTTTAATAAGGGAAACAAAAAGATAAAAGATTCCAGCCCAGTACTAGTTCCCGTCCAAAACGACAATGACTGTGTCAGAGTAGGGGGGCGATTTAAAGTTTTTCAGAAACAGTTGGCATCTGGTAACTCAATCCCTGGATACCAACAACTATAGCGCAGGGTTACAGGATAGAATTCTCTCAAAATCCCCCTCAAAAATTCCACCTGACGAGAGGTTCCCCTACCTCTTTCCCGTCTGCAGGCAGACATAGAGAAGCTGCTGCATCAGAGGGTTATTGTACCAGTTCCAGAACACGAACAACATCAGGGCCATTACTCCTCCCTGTTTTCAATAAAGAAACTGTCAGGGGAGTTCCGTACGATTATCAACCTGAGACCTCTAAACCGGTGGGTCCGCTACAAGAAATTCCGCATGGAATCTATAAGATCAGCCATCCCTCTAATAAGCATGGATGTGGTAATGTGCACCCTGGACCTCAGGGATGCATACCACCACCTGCTAATACATTCCTCAAGTCAGCAATATCTGAGGTTTGCACTACCATCAGGCAGTCATATTCTACACTACCAGTTCCGATGTCTTCCCTTTGGCCTGTCATCTGCTCCCAGAATCTTTACAAAGATCATGGTTGAGGTGGTGGCCTATATCCGACTCAGGAATATTACCATCATTCCGTACTTGGACGACTTCCTGTTGGTAGCAGGATCTCCTCTAGATATGACGCAACATCTGGAATTTGTCCTACGGACATTAACCAGCCTGGGTTTGATTGTGAACAAAGAAAAATCCAGTTTTGTCCCTAGTACATCACACATCTTCCTAGGAGTCCATCTCGACTCCCGAATACGAATGTCTTGTCTCCCAGAAGGAAAGATGCTCTCAATTCCACAAAGGATTCGTTCTTTTGCAAGAGAGAGGAAACCTTCAATCTGGAAGGCAATGAGTATTTTGGGAATCATGACGTCATGCATCTCCTGCGTTAGATGGAGCCAGTTCCATTCCAGGCATCTACAGAAATGCATCCTGGAAATGACAGACAGACATCAGAATTGCCTAGACAGGAAGATATCTTTGTCCAGAGACGCCCAGGACTCTCTACACTGGTGGCTCGACCAGAAGAATCTACGGAAGGGAGTGCAGTGGATTCTAGAACCTTGTCTGTTAGTGACCACGGACGCAAGTCTCTCAGGATGGGGATCTCGAATGGGAGATTCTTATCTCCAAGGAACATGGTCCACGGAGATTCAGACCCGATCATCGAATTTTCGGGAACTACAGGCAATCTGGGAAGCCCTACAGAGAAGCCGGGCGGTCTTAAAAAGAGAAACGTAAAAATTTTGTCGGACAACATCACGGCAGTCTCTTTCATCAGACATCAGGGCGGATCAAGACGTCCCTGGCCAGCAGGATATTCTTAGGTATAGAGAAGATAGTGAGCTCCATTTCAGCAGTTCACCTTCGGGGATCCGACAATCAGGAGGCAGATTACCTCAGCAGGTGTCAGATGAAGGCTTCAGAATGGGAACTGAAGGAAGAGGTGTTCCAGCAATTAATCCGCAGATGGGGTCAGCCGCACCTAGACCTTTTTGCATCCAGAACAAATGCGAAGACGACATCTATCTTCTCTCTCAACCCAGGAAATCATCCTTTTGGCAGTGGACGCACTCACAATATTGGGGAGAGGGCCTAACATATGCCTTCCCACCTGCTCCTCTAATTCCGAGAATACTGCGGAAAATTCAGAAAGATCGGGCGACCGTCATAGTAACTGTCCCGTTCTGGCCAAGGAGAAGTTGGTTCTCCCTTCTATGTCATCTAGCGTTGGAAGACCCAATCATTTTACCTTTTCAGGAAGATCTTCTGACGCAAGGTCCACTGTTTCATCAGAATCTTCAGCTCTCAGCTTGGCTTCTGAAGGGGAGATCCTGAAGAACAAGGGCTTATCTGCCAGAGTGATTCAGACTATGCAGGCTAGTAGAAAACCTGTAACCCAGGCTATTTTATATATATATATATATATATTAGTCTGGAGGACCTTTTGTCATTTCCACAGGACGATAGATGCCTCCCAGCCAGACATCCCTGTGATCCTTGATTTCTTGCTGGCAGGATTTGATGCAGGTCTTAGACCAAGTACCTTGAAGGTGCAGATTTCGGCACTAGGTGCTTTCTTTGACACATCATTGTCCTCACATCCCTGGATAATCAGGTTTGTCAAGGCAATCCAGAGACTTAGGCCTACACAGAACACAGAGAATTTCTTCCCCTCCGTGGGATCTGAATCTTGTCCTGAGAATCCTTTGCAAACCTGCCTTCGGCCCAGTTAATGATTTGGGAATAAAGAACTTGACTCTGAAAACAGTCTTCTTGGTGGTTATCACCACAGCTAAACGGTTGGGTGAAATCCAGGCTCTATCTGTCGTCGAGCCTTGTATGCAGATTCGGGATGATTGCATCATTCTGAAACTGGATCCAAGTTTCTCCCCGAAGGTGGTGTCATCAATGACCTTAAACCAAGAAGTGGTTCTTCCATCATTCTGCGAAAAACCCTAGGAATCAGAGGGAGGAAGAGTTCCACCATCTCAATGTCCGCAGAGCAGTGTTGGCCTATTTGGAGGCCACTCGAAACGAGATTAGACTCAATTTTTTTTCCCCCAAACTGTATAAAAAGGTTAGAGGCAGGAAGGCTTCAAAACCATCCTTAGCTTAGATGGGTGACATCCATGATTCATCTAGCATATCTTTCAGGACAGCCTCCCCCTGAAATTATTAAAGCCCATTCCACCAGAGCAACTTCCACGTCATGGGCAACTAGAGCAGGGCTACCATTGAACAAATATGTACCGCAGCCACATGGTCAGGACATACTACTTTCTGCAAACACTACAAGCTAGATGTTCTCTCACAGCAGAGCTCTGCATTTTTGGTAGGAAGGTACTTCAGGCAGTTATCCCACCCTAAGCTATGAGTTCTGGGTATACTCCTATGGTGCTGTCATGGGGACGTACTGGAAAACCGGAATTGGTCTTACCGGTAATGATGTTTCCAGGAGTCCACATGACAGCACCCTTATTTCCCTCCCTCCCTATATTGCTACTGTATGTGACTCTAACATATGTCTAAGCAGTCTAAAATAAAATTTTGTTGTACCCAGCCAATGTGGTTCTTGGAAAATCACTGAGGAGTGTGGGAGGGCTTTTAACCTCTTGTGCTTCCTGTCCCTACACAGGATATGGGATTACTCCTCCTATGGTGCTGTCATGTGGACTCCTGGAAACATCATTACCGCTAAGGCTATTTCCGTGTTTTGTTTTTTTTTGTTTTTTTACATCAGTATTAGTTGCGTTCCCGATTTATGGCTTACAATCAGAGGACAAGTATAAAAGAAATATGTGCATCATTTTTCACCCACTCCTGGTTTTGGCTTACAAATACTGATATAAAAGGGGCCTAAATGTTCCGAAACAAACGTTTTCAAAATGTTTGGAGCTTAAAGGGGTTACCCGGTCTAAATTGATAAGTCTGCAGTCACTCTGTGTGACTGAAGACTTATGAATTCCCTCCCCTCCTCCCCCAAAGCACGCACTGTGCGCTGCCGGGATTTGCTGGTTTGAGCCTGGACCGGCAGGTACGTATTCGTTATGCATACTCCCAGCCAGAACCCATCCAGCGGGTGCGGACTCGCTCCATTCACTTCTATTGAGCGAGGCTGCGCCCCCATCTAGCACCCTCCCAATACTGGTGGCTGCAGCGAAGCCACGCCCACTAGTCGGGTTCTGGCCAGGAGTATGCACATGCGTACCTGCCGGTCGCGGCTCAAACCGGCAAATATCCTATGGTATGTTTTACAAGAGTTTATGAACAAAGTGTGTGTCGGCCTGTCTTTACGGGACGTTGACTTATTACGTTTCAGTGTATCTGCAGTTTTTCAGCAGTAAAATATGTGCATGTTACCAGGGCCGCTACAAGGTATTTTGGTGCCCTAGGAAGATGAAGCCAATGCTACACCCCCAAAGCAAAGGAATGGCTCAGACTAAGGTAACAGGACCCCTAATGCAGCTCCTCCACCCTTTTCCTCCGATGGGTTAAGTAGCAAACTCTGATGACCACTTCCGCTAGAATTGTTACCATTTTCACAAAAAAAGTCATCAAAGGTAAAAAAAAAAAAAAAAAAGTGTACTGTAGGGATGTGACTGAACAGGGAAGGGAATTTCAAAGGTAGATACAGAATCAGTCATTATATATTATATATATTTTTTTTTATTTTTATTTTTTTTTTTTTTTACGGACCATACACACAATACAGGGGAAAAATGGCTATATTCATCCCTGACGTTCTATATTTTAAATGTAGAACCCAAGGATAGTTATAAAAACTAATAGTGTAATTATAATCGGGGTTGTTTAATTTCTATTAAGGTGCCCAGCATTGGGCCAATACCCTAATGGAAAATAAACAGACCCCCCCCCATTATAAATAAAGGGATACGTATGATTGTTTTTGCGTCCATCATGCGACAAATACAGCTTACACAAAACTGATGTTGGTTCTGGTGATGTATTCCGGTGACCTATTCATGTAGTGATGATTATTCTGGTGATGTATTCATGCACTCATGGTGGTTCTGGTGATGAATATAAGAACCAAACTTAGTACAAATATCAATTGTAATATCAAGTCAGCCCCATAAACCATTGTATCGCATGAACCTACAAGCCTACAACTCTCAGCATGTCCTTAATAACTCCCACTATCCCCTTACCATTGTTAACAGCTATCATCAGACTGTCGACCATACATGAACCACATTACTGTTGAGAATTAGTCAGTATCCCAAATTAAGGCCACGGCCCCACCATCAGTATTTTTCCTGAGGAGTGGGAGTCAAAACCAGGTGAGGAACAATCAGAGAAAAGGGATAATAGAAACAAGTCACCAATTCTGCATTTATCACCCACTCCTGAGAAAAAATACTGATGGTGGGGCCGTGGACTTACATTTATGGTACATCCAGGTACCTTTTATAGATTATATCTTCTCTGGAGCAGTCTGTCTTTTTTTATCTCCATCTTGTCTAGATGAGTTTTCACATCCACATCTCGGCTCTGCAGACCTCCCTCTTTGGTCTTTTCCAGCATATCCCCACACAGTGCCCTTAAAAATAAGTGTTATTAAATTGCTCTCTGCATGAAAATATCTGTTCATATTATGACCTAAATAAGCCTCCTATGGTTTATGGCCTCCACACGGTCTATCATTATCAGCTATAACCGCCTCACCATCCGCCCTTATGAACCATGACCTATTCCATGGCTGTCCTCTCTAATTTATAAAAAAAAAAAAAAAGTTTATACTCACATAATCCCAGCTCCCGTCCACCGTCTCCTCTTCTGTGAGGTGCAGCAGTGGATGCTGGACGGCGCGGTGACATGACTCCATTGCGCCATCCAACAAGGCGCAGGCCGGAAGCGTCTTGCATCTTGCTGGAGATCCCGTCAGAGCAGGGAGCTGATTACAGTTCCTCTGCTCCTGTCCCGGGTGGCGCACACACCGATTGTATTTGCGTCTGACAGACGCTAATACAATTAAGTGCAGAGAGAGCCAGACGGCTGGGACACTGGAAAGAGGGGTGAGCGTTGTCAGTGACTGACAAAGCTCACATTTGTGCCTGCGCTCCATCAGTCACTGTGCTGAATGTCTGTGGACGGAGAAAGGTGCTGGGGTGGCTGCAGACATTTGGCGTTGTATGTGTTTTTTTTTTTTTGTTCGACCTACCTCTGGTCACGGCTCTACATGTTACATGTGGGTATCACTGCCTATTTGGTGCTTGCAGTGTTCCCCTTTTCTATTACAAAGGGTGAAATCTGAGTTGATCCTTTTGGGGAAAAAAAGTTGACAAATCTGCGGATTTTAAAGTAGATGAGACTTGTTGACATCTCCTCTACTGAGCTGGCACTGTATTATACTGCAAATTTTCTGCTCGAAAATCTGCACTGAATATGCAAATGGAGAAATATCGATCTAAAGTTCCCATGGACCTCATCCTAGTCAATGTTAGGTCATTCTTGGGACAAATCCACCATCGTTTTTATTTTTCTTTTATGAGAGAAAAGGACACAATTTACGCTCCTTAACATTTTATTCCAGCTGCAAATTTGGAGTTTTAATTTTTATTTTGCAAATCAATAGTACATGTGAAAATAAGTAACTTAGTAGTATATCTTGCGCTTCTACTTGGTGTATTGCTCAAAGTAGCTCTTTTAAGAATGCTGTGCAGAGCTTATTAAGACATCAGTGATTTTTCTTGTAAGTTAACCCCCTCCCCTCCAAAAAAAAAAATAAATTAAAAAGCATTCGGATGTCCTCCATGTCATCTCTGATTTTCACTAAATATTTGCTGGGAGAAACTTTTTTTTTTTTTTTCTTGTTTTGTAGAGGAGAAAATCTGATGAAACTAAGGGCTTATACAAACGTCCGTGCAAACTGGTCCAAGTACAAACTGACCGCTGCTCTCCCAACCCGACCGCGACAGCCTTACCGAAACATATGAAGCTGTCGTGTTCGGGGCAGGAGGGCCGCCGCCAGGCAGTGCTTTAGCAGTCCGATTTGCAGGGACGTCTGCATGAGCCCTACTAGTAAAAACTAATGGGCTGACTTTACATACTCTCACACATAGATTAAAAACAAATCCAAAACACTTATGGGTTTGTTTGTTTTTCATGGACCCATAGACTTGTATTGGTGTGTTTTTAGAATCTTTTTACTCGTATCAAACTCGGACATGTCACCATACTTTGGAGTGGACAACTCTGTGTGTCTTTTGCAGACCTACATGTGAACAGCCCAACAGACTATAGGCACAAGATCTTTCCATGAAAAACATGGATAGAAATCATACAGTATATGATAGATTAAGACATCTGAATCAGCCCTTGGGGTACATTTATATGATCGCATATTTGGTCTGTGGGGAAAACTTACATTTAGCAAATCCAATGTTAGTCTGTGCTCATTCACACAGGCTGTTTGTAAAGTGGTTAAAAAATAAAATTGGCATTCCGATAATATCAATCCAAACTATAAATCAAAATCATTCTCTCATATGATGAACGTCCGAAGTAAAGAATATGAAAAACAAACAATACTAGACTTGGTTTGGTTTTATTCACCCAGCCTCTCAACAAACAAAAATGAAATCCAAAAAAAAATAATCAAATTATATTTATACAAAAAAATATTACCAGTGAAAACTAAAGCGTCTTCTGCAACATTTAAGCCTACACACAACTGTCTACAGAGAAATTAATAATTGAGATATGGCGACACCACTCCCACTCTCCCCACAAATAAATAAAAATAACCTGTTTCTTTGACTTCTTGGTGACAGAGCCAATTATGTCCTTAATGACCAGGCCAAATTTTACATTTCTGACCTGTGTCACTTTATGATGTAATAACTCTGGAAAGCTTCAATGGATCCCTCTGAGACTGTTTGTTTTTTTGTGACTTCATGATAATGGTAAAATTTCTTTGATATGACTTGCGTTTATTTGTGAAAAAAAAACAAAACGGAAATTTGGCGAAAACTTTGAAAATGTTGCAATTTTCAAACTTTGAATTCTTATGCCCTCAAATCAGAGAGATATGTCACACAATAGTTCATAAATAACATTTCCCACGTCTACTTTACATTAGCACAATTTTTTTTTGCTAGGAAGTTAGAAGGGTTGAAAGTTGACCAGCGATTTCTCATTTTTCCAGCGACATTTACAAAACCATTTTTTAGGGACCACATCACATTTGAAGTGACTTTGAGGGGTCTATATGACAGAAAATCCCAAAAAGTGACACCATTCTAAAAACTGAAGCCCTCAAGGTGCTCAAAACCTCATTCAAGAAGTTTATTAACCCTTCACGTGCTTAACAGGAACTGAAGCAATGTGGAAGGAAAAAATTAACATTTATCTTTTTTCACAAAAATTGTCCTTCAGACCCCAATTTTTTTATGGACCACAAAATGTGTTGTGCAATTTCTCCTGAGCATGGCAACACCTCATACATATGGGGGGGGAACCACTGTTTGAGCGCACAGCAGGGCTCTGAAGGGAAGAGGCACTGTGACTTTTTCAATGCAAAACTTGGATGCCATGTTGCATTTGGAGAGCCCCTGATGTGCCTAAACAGTTCAACCCCGCTAATATATAAAAAAATATATATATATATATATATATATATATATATATATTAGTACAGACCAAAAGTTTGGACACACCTTCTCATTTAAAGATTTTTCTGTGTTTTCATGACTATGAAAATTGTACATTCACACTGAAGGCATCAAAACTATGAATTAACACATGTGGAATTATATACTTAACAAAAAAGTGTGAAACAACTGAAAGTAAGTCTTACATTCTAGGTTCTTCAAAGTAGCCACCTTTTGCTTTGACTGCTTTGCACACTCTTGGCATTCTCTTGATGAGCTTCAAGAGGTAGTCACCGTGCACTGTTCGTGCACCAAAATCATAACTGGATTTTTTTTTCTCAGTAATGGTGAAAATTAATGTTAATACGCAGTTTGAGTGTACAGCGGGGGGAGGGGCAGGGGATGGATCTCTGCAGGAATAATGAAGATCTACATTTTATTTTTTTTTCTCTTTCCCGCATTTACAGTGGGGAGGTGCAATCTGTCAGCCTATCAGCAGCGCACACACGGAGCGAACTGCTTTTTTTCACACAAGCTAGGGCATGTCATTGGCAGTGTATGTCACATGTCCTTGCCCTATAAGACCCAGCCATTTTCCCCGTCGCCACCATTTTCTCACTGCTGCAGCTGCGTGTTAGACGGCACCGCTGTTGCTGTGTGCGCTATACTTTGTTAATTTCAAGCCAATGTTCGCACAAATCTACAGCTAGCTTGGGAGTAGGGAATAGTTGTGATTGCAGTCCTTTTAAGGTCTAGGTTACATCATTTCCTACAACTTTTATCAGGCAGGTCTGTGCTCTTAAATAGATAGGTTGGGAGTAAAGACTAATTGTAATTGCAGTCCTTTTGAGGGCTAGGTTACATCAGTTCCTATCACTTTTTGCCAGGCAGGTCTGTGCCAGTGCTGTGCAAGTTTTTTTCACAGCATTTGGCTAAATCTAGCAAAGCAAATCCTTTTTGTCCTCTTGCAGTGTGTGTTAGTCAGTGGAGAAGCCTATCTGTGTTGCAAGCTACACCACCTGTGTAGAGAATACAAATTTTTTTTACTGCACCTAGTGAAGTAAAACCTTTTGGGCATAGAATGATGCTATTAGTCCATCTATACTAACCTCCACCAGGTTGCAAATTCAAAATAATTTTTATCTGCATCTAACCCAGCCAATACTTGGGCTAATACCACAGTTTGGCCACTCAGCTCTGCTCGGTTCCCATCCATTGTTTTTGTGCAAACAACTCCAGAGTTGTGAATTAGTTAACCACCAAAATGAGTGGAAAAAGGCCTGCTGCTGGTGGAAAGGGGAATAGGCGTGTTGGGAAGGGGAAAAAAAAGGTTGTGTCCGTGGGGTAGGTGTTAAAGCAACAGTAACATCTGCAGAAGAAAGACCATCTTCCAGCCAAACTAAGATGTCTACTTCTTTTAGCGGACAATGTGATAAGATCCCTTTCTTGTGGCCACGCCAATCGCTACAAATTCCAGATGAGGCACAAAAACAGCAGGTGCTTCAACGGATATCAAGTGCTCCTTTAAGTGGGCTCTCCTCCACATCAACTTCAACATCACAAATACTCCAGTCCTCAGAGGTGTCACCCCAATCGCACTTGCTTCCTCACAGCTCCCAAGTCTCCAGCTGCCCGTCTGAGTATGGGGTAGAACAGATGGTTGAGTCTGCAGAGCTGTTTACTCATACTATAGCCTGGGAATCAGAGGTCGGCTCCAGAGCTTCTGTGAATCCAGACGAGGAAATGATCTGCACTGATGCCCAGAATCTTTGAGTCGGATCCAGGACCAGACGCAGAAGGTTCTGACCATAATGTAGACCCTCGTTCCCAAACTGTAACTTCTGTTGGTGGAGACAATGAGGAAGACGATGATGAGACTCAAATACCTGATTGGAGCGACAACTTTAGTTTTTTGTCAGGGCAGGAAGAGGTTGGCTCTGAGGACGACGGGTGTGATAACACACAGGGTGATGATGACGAGGTTGGAGATCACATTTACGGTCAACCCACAGTCAGCCAGTCGATGAGGTCAGCAGAGGAGGTGGAGGAGGATGCTAGTGACGACGAGGTCAGGTTGCGCCTTCCTGGACAGAGACGTAGTACTGGAAGCACGTCAACAACTGCATCCTCAAACACAACTCTGCCTCTGACCACAAGTCATGGTGGCTCTTCAGGTCGCATGGATGCTAAGCCTTGCATAGCCTGGGCATTTTTTCAGATCGATAAAGATAACCCAACTCGTGTTATCTGTAACATTTGTCAGCAAAAGCTAAGTAGAGGCCAAAAAATACATAGTTTGAGTACTTCATGCATGAACCGGCACATGGATATAAAGCATAAGTTGCAGTGGGAAGCTCACTGTGCTACAATGCGGCCTAGCCGGCCGGGCCAACCACCGTCTGCCACATCTTGTGCATCCGCGGCCTCTTCATCCTCTGTGACTGGGGAGACAGCAGTCACACCTGTTTTGGGACGCAGACCTGCCACCTCTTTACCCGCAACAGCCAGCGTGATTGGCAGGTCATCATTTTCTTTGGAGGTGGTAACACCAGCTGGTGTTCAGCGCTGTCCAACATCGATAGCACCACCTTTGGATCAAGGCAACCTAACATGTCCGCCTGCATCTTCCTCACAGACCGGCAGTCAACCCCATCTAAGCACAACAGCCAGCCCTCGGTCCCTCAGATGTGGACAAGTAAAAGACCATTTCCTCCTAGCCATGAGAAAGCTAAGAGGTTGAATTTCACCATCTGCAAGCTCTTGGCTACAGAAATGCTGCCTTTCCGCCTGGTGGACACAGAGGATTTTCGAGACCTTATGTCCGTCGCAGTGCCCCAGTACCAGATGCCCAGTCGGCACTACTTCTCAAAGAAAGGTGTGCCTGTTCTCCACCAGCATGTCGCACACAACATCACCGCTTCTTTGAGAAACTCTGTGTGTGACAGGGTGCATTTCACCACAGACACTTGGACGAGTAGGCATGGACATGGGCGTTGCATGTCGCTGACTGGGCACTGGGTAACTATGGTGACAGCAGGACAAGGGGCTGCTGTCCAAGTCTTGCCGTCCCCACGAGTTGTGCGTCAATCCTCTTTATCTCAAAGTTCCTCCACTGCTTCTGCCTCCTCAACCTTCTCTCGGTCCTCCACCTGCACCCAAAGCCTGTTTGGTCATGCCACAAGCTTTCTAACTGCGCAGAAGGGATCCTGCACACCTCCTTACTATGCTGGCAGCAGGGCTCAACGTCATCAGGTGGTTTTTAATTTGAAATGTCTGGGAAATGTGAGTCACACAGCTGAGGAGTTGTGGTCAGCTCTGGAGAACCAGTTTCATGAATGGTTGTCTCCACTGGACCTGAAACCAGGGAAGGCCGTGTGCGACAATGCTGCAAACCTGGGTGCTGCCCTTCGCCGGGGCAATGTCACACACGTGCCTTGTATGGCTCGCGTGTTGAACCTGGTTGTCCAGCAATTTTTAGCCCACTATCCCGGACTAGATGGCCTTCTGCAGAGGGCACGGTCGCTGTGTGCTCACTTCCGCCATTCGCATCCCGCAGCTCAGCGACTTACATCTCTACAGAAGTCGTTGGGCCTGCCACTTCACCGGCTAAAATGCGGTGTGCCTACCCGGTGGAATTCAACTCTGCACATGTTGCAGCGACTGTGGCAGCACCGACAAGCCCTGGTGCAATACGTTCTGACGTATAGCCTGGGCCAACGAGATCCAGAGGTGGGGCAAATCACGCTGGAGGAGTGGTCTCAGATCAGGGACCTATGCACACTTCTGCACAGTTTTGAAATGGCGACGAAGATGTTTACTGCTGACGATGCCATTATCAGCATGACTAATCCGGTGATTTACATGCTGGAGCACATGTTAAACAGAATTTGGAGTCAGGTGGTGGCACAAGAGGAGGAGGAGTTGTATGCGGAAGGGCTAACATCTGCAAGGTCCAGATGGTCGGCAGCATCAAGGCGGCAGGCATGTGAGGCTGGGGGAGATGGTTTTACCAGGGCGCATGGTAGCAGCCAAACTAGTGAGGAAGGTGGAGGACGAACTGATGGAAGACCCATCAGATGAGGGAGACCTTGATCACATTTCTATTGTGCGAGGTTGGGGGGATAGGGCTGAGGAAGGAAGCATGATTGTTACCTCGCCACCAACACAACAGGGACTTGGTGCTCCTGGATGCGCAAGACACATGAGTGCCTTCTTGCTGCACTCCCTGCAACATGACCCTCAGATTGTCAGAACTCAAAATAATCCTGACTACTGGGTTGCCACACTCTTAGATCCCCCACACTCTTCGATCAACCTTTTCATTTTAATAAAGAACAAAAATTATAAGCATTAGCAGGTTATTACAAACTGAAATCAAACAGTTTTCAACTCAAAACTTTATTCTAGGTGATGTTACATTTGCACATAGGACCCCTTGTTCGAAAGGAGCTTCTGAACTCTCTCGTCCATTGAATTTGTCAGATTTTGGATGGTTTCTGCTTCAATTGTTTTTCATGAGGACAGAATACCCTCCCAGAGCTGTTGCTTAGATGTGAACTGCCTCCCGCCATCATAGACACTCCTTTTTGATGATGCTCCAGAGGTTCTCAATGTGGTTGGGGTCAGGGGAGCATGGGGTCACACCATAAGTTTGTCCCCTTTTATGCCCATATCAGCCAGAGATGCAGATGTGTTATGTGCAGCATGAGACGGTGCATTATCATGCGTGAAAATGATCTTGCTGCGGAATACACGGTTCTTCTTCTTGAACCATGGCAGGAAGTGCTGTTTGAGAAACTCCACATACATTATGGAGTTCATCTTTACCCCTTCAGGGATCCTAAAGGGGCCGACAATCTCTCTCCCCATGATTAGAGCCCAAAACATTACTCCACCTCCTCCTTGTTAGCGCCTTAGCCATGTTTGCATGGGGTGTCCATCAACCAGCCATCCTCCACTCCATCCATCTGGACCATCGAGCGTTGTACGGCACTCATCGGTGAACAAAACATTTTTGAAGTCAGTCTTCATGTATTGTTTGGCCCACTGGAGCAGTTTCTGCTTGTGTGCAGTGGATAGAGGAGATCGACAGGATGGCTTACGCACAGCTGCAAACCTCTGAAGGACTCTGCATCTTGTTGTTCGGGGGACGTTGGAGGCACCAGCAGCTTCAAAAACTTGTCTCCTGCTATGACGAGGCTTTTTTGCCGCTGCTCTTTTAACCTGACGTAATTGCCTGTAGGAAAGAGTCCTCAATTTTCCCTTATCAGCACGCACACGTGTGTACTGTGAATCAGCTACATACTTCTTGATTGTGCGATGATCAGGATGAAGTGTCTTGGCAATGTTGATTGTAGTCATGCCTTGACCTAAACACTCCACAATTTGTTGCTTCTCAGCAGCCGTCTCATCCTTTTTCTTTCCCATTTTGGCAGAAAATGTAGGCTGCTTAATAATGTGGGACAGCCTTCTTAAGTAGTCTTGCCTTTCATTGGACACACCTGCCAAACTAATTAGCACAGGTGTCTGCAATTGCTTACAGTGATATAAAGAGCCCTGACACACATCACCATCAATGAGTTTAACTGACAAACAAATTCTTGCCTTATCACTCCTAAACACTTTTGCATAATAATTTGGAACACAGTGTACATGTGCTTTTCCACAAAACACCAGTGGTTCACGTAGTGGTTCTAACTTGCCAACCGTGGTCTGTATGGAGTTGTTCAATAAAGGGCCCCAAATTAAGATAACATAGACGGGATGAATACGAATTGCTAAGTATTTGATACACTGTGAGGGCCAGGCAAAGGGAAAGTTGGACTGGATGGAATCCTGTATGGATTTGGGGTGGGAGACATCGAGGGCCTCAGACTTCGCTGCATTGATTTTAAAATTTGACCATGTAACAAAGTGATCTATTTCAGCCATAACAGCAGGGATGGATATATGTGATTGAGTGATATATACTAGGACATCATCAGCAAATGCAGAGCACTTGTACTCGGTGCCTCCCACCTTAAGCCACCTAATATTGGGGTTATGGCGAATTGATGAGAGCAGGTGCTCCGTCACTAGGATGTATAAGAGAGGGGACAGAGGACATCCCTGCCCTGTCCCATTGGTGATTATGAAAGGTGATGAAAATGTTCCATTTATCTTCAGCCTAGGTGACGTGATGTTTGCCTATAAAAGGGTCCCCTAGACCCCTACCCCAAGCTTTTTAAGAGAATAATATATGGCGTGCCAGGAGACTCTATGGAATGCTTTCTCAGCATCCAACGAGAGTATCTAATTACAAATTTTTAACTGCATCTAGCCCAGGAAATACTTTGTGCCTAGTAGCAGTCTCTGCTAGTCAGCGGATTATCCCAGCTGTTAAGCAAACTACACCACCTGTAGTTTGGACACTTAATTTTTTCAAAGGAAATGGTTCGGGCCCCCGGGACACTCAGTGAAGAGCATCTGGGAGGCACCCCAAGGCACAGGGGCTGGGACTGGCGGTAGGACGCCTTGCGGTAGACCACCAAGCTCGATCCTTATAAAAGCTTTTTAACTGCAGCAGCTTTAGTGGACGCTACTGGAGCTGGAATTACCGTGGCTGCTGGCATGAGACTTGCCCTTCAATAGATCCTTGTAAAAGGATTTAAAGTGTTCTCATTCAAATTAGAGAGAATTTAAATTAAAAAGATTAGACCTGCCTCCACCGCAGGGGGGGCTCGCTCGACCCACCAGCGGACAGGCACCAGTATTGGGAGAGGGGGGCTGGACGTCGGGGTCCAACACGGCTCTGGCTCAAACCCGGCGACACGGAGGTCGCACGGGCAGGAACGGACTGGCCGTGTCGGCTTCGCACTTTTTTGGTTTTAGAAGGGCATGACATGCCTATATTTGTGTCTCCCCCTCCTTTTACTCCTCCACCTCTTTTCTTTTCGCATGACTATATGTACTTGTCACTTTTCCATGTGTTAGGTCTGTCTTCTGAGCAGTTTGTCAGCTTTTGGACACCTTTTGAAGGTGTTTTCTATGTGTTTTTGTTTGCCTACCATTTGGTTTTAACAGTGTTCGGTGAACATACGGGTGTTCGACGAACCGAACTCGAACACTACGGGGGTGGCTCAACACTAGTCGTCATCTTCAGGGTCGTCGTCTTCAGGGAGATCCAGAGTGATTACCATGAACCATTTCAAAAAGTTTGAACTTGGAAATGTAGCAGAAGGTACAAGAAGGCTGAGGAACTGCCGAGAACCAGCTGACGGTACTGGAACCCGGATGGGTAGCAGAAGGTACAAGAGCCAATGGAACTACCGAGGACCAGCTGACGGTACTGGAACCCGGTTACTAAGCAGGATGTACCTGTGCCAGAAAGCTCTACCAAGGACCAGCAGACGTTGGTGGAACTTGGATACCGAGAAGGAGGCACCTAATCCAAAGGCACTGCCAAGAACCAGCTGATGGTACTGGAACTCGGATGGTTAGCAGAAGGTACCCATGAAAAAAAAAGTTTCAAGGCCGCGAGCCGGCCGCAGTTACCGAAACCCACAGTCCTACAGGGGGTGCTTGTCCTATTGGCACTATGGAACCAGCCTTCATTGCCAGATCCCGCAGCCCACATAGGAGTCACCTAAACTGCAGGCACCATAGAGTCGGCTAACCCGACCGCAACACGACAGGACAACGTATTGGAGGCAAAGTGACATTGACATTACCCGGAAACAGCTGGCGTGCTGGAGCCAGGCTGGGCAGGAGGGAGTACCCGTGCCAAAGACACTGCTGGGAAACAGCTGGCGGTGCTGGAACCCAGGGTAAATACTAAAAACAGAGGAGCCAGAGGCCTAATTGGAGCAACTTTAAAATCTGTAGTAGTGAGAATGTGGACAGAGCAGGAGAAATTGCCGTCCGCACAGCAGGGGAACAGCTGACGTTACTGAACCCCAATAACATGGCAGCAAGTGTTGACTGTGCAGACGGCACTTCTGAGCAGCAACTGGCGGTGTTGGAGCTCAGGGATTACAGTTCAGGTGGTAGAAACATGAACACAACAGGAGACCTGGATACTGTTGCCAAACAATTTATTCTGGAAGAGGACTGGCAAATTCATGCGAGATCCAGGCCTTGTTCATTTTCAGAAAAGTAAGCCGGTCAACGTTACCGGAGGATAGATGCATGCGACAGTCTGTTAGTACACCACCTGCGGCACTAAAGACGCGTTCCGATAATACACTAGCAGCAGGGCAAACCAGCACCTCCAATGCATACTGGCTAAGCTCTGGCCATGTATCCAGCTTAGAGACCCAAAACTTGAAGGGAGAAGAGACGTCTGGGAGTACACTAAGAGGGCAAGACATGTAGTCTGTCACCATCTGACGGAAACGTTGCCTCCTGCTGACTGGAGCCGTCTGTGATGGTGTAGACCTTTGTGGCGGCGGGGACACACAACTTTGCCACATTTGGACCATACTGGTCTTGCCTTGTGCTGAGGCGCTGCTTCTGCTCCCTCTTTGTGCAGAGCTTCCTCCACTGCCTCGACGCACTGAGCTGCTTTGTAAAGCACTAGCAGCACTGCTCTCGGTTGGAATGGAGAACATGTTGGAATGCACCAGTGCGTCTTGGTACTCCCGCATTTTACGCTCCCGGTTCAACGGTGTTATGAGGCTTTATAATTTGTCCCGGTAGCGAGGATCTAGGAGGGTGGACACCCAATAATCAGCCATGTTGAGAATGTGGGCGATGCGGCGGTCGTTTCTCAGGCACTGCAGCATGAAATCAACCATGTGCTGCAGACTGCCAACTGGCCAAGAAACGCTGTCCCCTGCTTGGGGCGTGATCTCTGCCTGCTCTGCATCACCCCACCCTCGCTCTAGATACTGACTACTAGAGCATTGTGTACCTCCCTCCTCTGGACAGATGTCTTCCTCATCCATTGACTCCTCCTCATTATCCTCACAAAGTGTCCCCTGCCTAGGCCTTTGTGAGGAACCACGTTGCGCAGACTGTAGAGAAGCAGATGGCATTTGTGACTCCTCATCCTCCACCTCTTCCAAAACCTCGTCCCTTAGTGCTTGCAGTGTTTTTTCAAGCAGGCAGATAAGGGGGATAGTCATGCTGACTAGTGCATCATCTGCACTCTCCATCCGCGTGGAATAATCGAAGGCACGCAAAACGTGGCAAATGTCCTTCATAGAGGCCCACTCAGTGGTGGTGAAGTGTGAACGGCGCGCACTGCGACTTGTTTGCGCCTGCTGCAGCTGGTACTCCATTACTGCTGCCTGCTGCTTACACAACCTCTCCAACATATGTAACGTTGAATTCCACCTGGTGGGTAGGTCACATATGATGCGATGTTCCGGAAGACGTAATCGGCGCTGCAGAGCTGGAACGCCGCAAGTGAGCGCATTCTATGCGTACCTTGTGCAGCAGTGCATCAATATCCGGACAGTCCCTCAAAAAACTCTGCACGACCAAGTTGAGCACATGTGCCAGACATGGGATGTGAGTGAGGTTGCCTAGGCCCAGAGCTGCCACCAGATTTCGGCCATTGTCACACACTACCATACCTGGCTGGAGATTCGCTGGCACAATCCACACGTCGCTCTGCTGCTTGATGGCATTCCTGAGCTCCTGCGCTGTGTGGCTTCGATTCCCCAAAGAAATTAATTTCAATGTGGCCTGTGGTCAGGTGGACCTTGCTACTGACGGCGTTTTGTAGCGCATGTTTAATTTTTCCCTCCACATGCTGTTTGCAGGGCAGGCACAGCTTGCCTGCTGAAATAAAAGCGGGCACGTTGTATTGTCGGACTGCCAATGCCATAAAGTTACGGAAGGTGTCAGTCTCCACCAGCCTGAATGATAGCATTTCAAGGGCCAGTAGTTTTGCAGTGCCAGCATTCAGAGCCTGTGCTCGGGGGTGGTTTGCCGAGTATGGGCGCCTTTTCTCCCATGCCGGTGCTAACGATGGCTGTAGACTGGCCTGGGAGTGTGAAGATGACAGGGACCGTGGTGCTGTGGGTGGAATTACACTGTGTCTCTGTGTCATAAAAGGACCTGGCACTGCAAGTCAAGAGATTCAGAGAACAGAAGTAGAGATGGCTCCTGTCCAGGACTCTCTGACTGCCTGGGCAATTTGGCAGGTGGTGAAGAGACAGATGGGTGCTCTTCAGTGCTCAGGACCTGAGAGGATCTGGAACTAATTAAAGTCTATGCGTTAGCTGCCATCCATCCGACAACGGCTTCAATTTGGTCCTCCCGCAGCAGTGGGGTACGGCTAGCTCCTACAAAGCTGCGCATAAAGGACTGTTCCCTGGTAAAACTGGGGGATGCTGAGTCACTGGTGCCTGCAGCAGGCACAGAATCCCCACGTCCTCTCCCTGCAGGCACAGAATCCCCACGTCCTCTCCCTGCAGGCACAGAATCCCCACGTCCTCTCCCTGCAGGCACAGAATCCCCACGTCCTCTCCCTGCAGGCACAGAATCCCCACGTCCTCTCCCTGCAGGCACAGAATCCCCACGTCCTCTCCCTGCAGGCACAGAATCCCCACGTCCTCTCCCTGCAGGCACAGAATCCCCACGTCCTCTCCCTGCAGGCACAGAATCCCCACGTCCTCTCCCTGCAGGCACAGAATCCCCACGTCCTCTCCCTGCAGGCACAGAATCCCCACGTTCTCTCCCTGCAGGCACAGAATCCCCACGTTCTCTCCCTGCAGGCACAGAATCCCCACGTTCTCTCCCTGCAGGCACAGAATCCCCACGTCCTCTCCCTGCAGGCACAGAATCCCCACGTCCTCTCCCTGCAGAAACTCCACGCCCACGACCACATGCCTTACTCCCTGCCTTCTTCATCTTGGTAGACTGATAAAGATAGGCAGAAAAGTACTAAGGGCTTAGTGTGCTTATTCCTGAACAGCTGCTAACAGGTATAAGAAACACTAATTTTATAAAGTGTGGACTAGACTTTAATATGAGCTAATGTGGCCTACACAACTGTAAAGTGGAGTGTTTGGTGAACTTTATTTAGTTTTTTTTTTGTTACAAAGACACTGGATGTGCCCAAAGATGTAATACCGATAGCTACAAAAAGTTTGTGATACTATTACAATGCAGGAAGGTAACCTACAATGTAATAGATGAAGCTACAAAAAAATGGGCTAATACTAATCTGGCTGGGGCTGCAGGGCACAATGCTGCAGAAAGGCTCCTCTATCTACTCCTATATAGTGTGTTTGGAACCAATTTAGCTGAATACGGATGGAACCACCACACTAATGGGAGAAATCAGGAAAAATTATCAATTAGAAAAAAAGGACAATGTATGCGGCAGTGACGCACGCTGAGCGCACTACAACCAGACGTGGCTGAAGCACACACTACAGTGTGAGCTACACACACACACACACACACACACACATACATACATACATACATACATACATACATACATACATACATACATACATACATACATACATACATACATACATACATACATACATACATACACACATATACACATATACACACATATACACATATACACACATATACACATATACACACACACACACACACACATACACACATATATACACACACACACACAGACCTTGCAGACTGCGGTGAACCACAGAGAACTGTGCACTAGCGCTGCAAGGCATAGCGATTTATAAAGTAGCTTGGGTAAAGCAGAATAGAGCAAATAGGTAGCTAAAACTGTCCCTCAAAACAGCGTCCTATCCCTAACTGAATTCACAGCAGAGTGAGCTCAAAATAGCGGCGGCTTTTATAGTGCATCATAACCTCATTTCAGCAGCCAATCACAGCCATGCCATTAGTTAAGATGCCTACATGCCTAACAGGATGTGCCCACACTTCTTAGGATCCTCATTGGCTGAATAAAATGAAACTGGCTCATTGCATTATGGGAACTTCCGATATCCGATATTCTAAAGGTATCGGAATTCCGATACCGCGAATATCGGCCGATACCCGATATTTCAGTATCGGAATGCTCAACACTACTCGTAGTATAAGGATAGCAAGCCAATTAAACTGATTATTCATCAAAAATTGAGACCACTGAATACATCTTGTCAGTCCAAAAGTAAGCATTCATACAGCTCACTTGATAGAAAATTTTGAAACGTATGGCTTTCAGAATATGGTGGCACAAAATCAAATGGCTTTTTTTTTTTCTTTTTTTTTTTTTTTTTTTTTCCCAACAGCATATTTGCTGTTCAAAAGTCATAAACTATGTAATTGCCATAATCATTCCAAAAGATTACTCTCTCGTACAGATTAGGAGTTGCAAAAATTTAAAATGTCGTAAAATGGCAGAATTGCTGGTGTGTGGTTTTTTTTTTTTGGGGGGGGGGGGGGGGTTTGTTTTGTTTTTTTTTTCCTTCTAAATTCTCTCCAGAAAGAGTTAATCCTATTAATTACACACAAAAACAAGCACTCCTACAACAATGTTAGGGTTGGATTTAAAAAAAATGTCTCCTGGAATGTGACAATGAAAAATATGAAGAGAGAAGGGGGTGGGGGAGGTGAGGAGGTGTGTACTAAGAGCCTAAAGTGGTCCTGCCTTTAAGGCAGTGTTCCCCCCCCCCCAACTCCAGTCCTCCAGAGCCACCAGCAGATCAGGTTTTCAGGATTTCCATAGTATTGCCCTGGTGATAATTCCATCACCTGTGCAATACTAAGGATATCCTGAAAACATGACCTGTTGGTGGCTCTTGAGGACTGGAACTGGGGAACTCTGCCTTAAGGGATACTGACTGCTTCTGTTTTATCAATTGGGTACTTTTTTTTTTTTTAAAGTAATTTTATTTTTCTCTTAGACTTCCCAAGGGAATTTGAACACCGTGCTGACCCAAACCATCGTAGAGGGTCCCTTTGTGACAGATATTGTGTCTTAAATATGCAGGGTGATTTGGTAGACACTCATTCTGGATCTCATCAGCATAGTCTGCTGACTCCAAGACTACTGCCAGGTGAGTGAAAAGAATGATTTTATTATAATGGGTTAATATTTATTATTGGAACTATAAGAAATTTATATTTTTTTTTTTGTTCTGTTGCACTACACACAAGTGATACCAAAAATTCCTTTTTTCTTCTTCTTAGGATTACCTTTCCCCTGATATACAACTTCACCTTTTGTAGTAGTTTGTTCACTTCTATAATGCACTGCAATAGTTTTTTTTTTTTTTTTTTTTTTTTTTTTTTAATAAAAACTGTTCTCCAGAGTCCAGGCCTATTAAGATGGCATACCTGGGTTCCTTTATTGAGCTCATGGCTGCCATGACAATTCTTCATTTTGCAACGCAGCCTATGGGCTGAAAGAGGGCGCCTATTCCTTCCTATCTAACTACTTAGTTGCCGTGCTCATTACTGATTGTAGCCATAGAAGCAGGTTGTCGGCTACATGTTACAGCTGATGCTCGCTCATGATAATGGCAGCTCATTGTCTGCATTGTTCGCCCTCTTGTGGCTGCAAGAGCAGAATTGTAATATTTAACTCTACATAAGGTTTTTAATGTATATTAAAAATTGCCCACAAACTTCATTGCTCAAAGATACAATTGAAACCAGAAGTTTACATACACTGAGAAAAAACGTGCATGTCTTTTTTTTTTTATATGATGTCTGACATGAAATCAGAATAAATCTTTCCTGTTTTAAGGCAATTAGAATTACCATATTTTTTAATATTTGTCAAATGCCAGAATGAGAGAGAATGTTTTAAGGCATTTTTATTACTTACTGCAAAGTCAAAAAATTACATACACTAAGATTACTATGCCTTCTGATAGGTGTTTTTTTTTTTTTTTTCTCAACATCTGAATTAGGGACACATGTGCATGTATTTTAATGCACACCTGAAACACACTGCTTCTTTGTGTAGCATCATGGGAAAGTCTAAAGATATCAGCCAAGATATCAGGAAGAGAATTGTGGACTTGCACAAGTCTGGCTCATCCTTGGGTACAATTTCAAGATACCTGAAGGTGCCCTCGTTCATCTTTACAAACAATTATATGCAAGTACAAACAAGATGGGAATGTTCAGCCATCATACTGCTCAGGAAGGAGATGGGTTCTGTGTCCCAGAGATGTACCTGCTTTGGTCCGACATGTGCATATCAATCCAAGGACCAAAGCAAAAAGACCTTGTGATTGGGGAAGCTGGTAAGATTGTGTCAATATCCACAGTGAAACGATTACTGCATTAACATGGGCTGAAAGGCCACTCTGCCAGAAAGTCATTACTCCAAAAGAAACACAAAGCCAGATTAATGTTTGCAAATGCACACAGGAATAAATACCTTAATTTTTGGATGAAAATTAGTCTGATGAAACTAAAATGGAACTTTTTGGGCATAATAACCATCGTTTTGTTGGAGGAAAAAAGGGAGAAGCCTGGAAGCCTAAGAACACCATCCCAACTGTGAAACATTGGGGTAGCAGCATCATGCTGTGGACTTGTTTTGCTGCAGGAGGGACTTGTGCACTTCACAAAATGGCATCATGAGAAAAGAAGATTATGTGGCAATACTGAAGCAACATCTCAAGACATCAGTTAGGAAGTTAAAGCTTGGGCGGAAATGGGTCTTCCAAATGGTCAATGACTTGAAGCATACTGCCAAAATGGTAACAAAGTGGCTTAAGGATATCAAAGTCAATGTTTTGGAGTAGCCATCACAAAGCCCTGATCTCAATCCTATTGCCCCTTTTAATATGGCAAATTAATTTCCCTCTCCCATAGTGTATGTAAACTTCTGGTTTCAACTGTAAATACGTAATGGTCATGAAATGGACAAGACCAAACAGCATTTATAGTATCTTGCTATAGAGCAGTGGTCTCCAACCTTTGTTGACTTGAGAGCCACATTCAGCTCTGAGAGATCATCCCGGGCCACGTTCTATGCAAAGAAATTATAGCAACCATGTACATCTGAATAACTAGGCACTCCATAGTTAAACTGATGTGATCTTTATTTGTAATCTATTATGCATGTTCATAGTACATTTCTGTTAAACTCACACCTCCTCCCCGCGTACACAGATTGCACGTAGGAGAGGTGTGTATGATATAAAATCACAAATGGAAAGGTGGCATACCTGCCGTTTGTTGCTCTTTACCCAATTAAAGACCAGGCCACTTACCTGACAGGCACATTTTTGGGTCTCTTTCCCTTTTTTTTTTCACATTTATACATGGGGCTGTATGTTGTATAGTCATGGCCAAAAGTGTTGGCACTTTTTAAATTTGTTCCTGAAAATGAAGCATTTCTCCCTGAAAATTATTGCAATTACACATGTTTTTATAATATATTTTTAGCAGTGGAAAAAGTCTGATATTTTTGTTTTTTTTCTTAATGACCACAAAATTACTAAAATACATTTTTAAAATCTGTTACCCATTCTGTAACAAATATTTTGATATATCGGACACTTTTTTTTTTAGTTTCTTTACATTACGCACTGTGCCCCTTCATAAGGTCATAAAAGTCCTTTGGGGGACCATAAGATCTTTCTGGGTCTCCTATGACCCAGCAGCTTCTGGTCACACCCATCTCTCCTCCATAGCACTGTCGGGGCTTCCAATTACAGCATACACTGCTCCTCTTCAGTGCTGTGTAAATTTGCCTTTTATGATGGGCATGTCACCTGTAATCTAACATTTCATTATGGCAGAAAAAAAACCTGTTTTGAGAAGCATAACAATCATTGGCACATTGATAATTTGTAGGAGCACCTTCAACTCCGACCTGTTGTCCCCATCACTCGGAAGAAGTCCAGCCTTGTAACATCTGTCTTATTAAGACCACCATAACTGCAGAGAATGAGGTGGAAGCTCATAAGCTGTCTAACAACTACAAGGCAAGTCTGAGAAGGATAATGGAAACTTTATTTAGCTTGTTTTGCTATGAGAACCTGTCAGCTTTGATATGTTGTGTGATCTATGGACAGCATGTAGGAAGAGCTGAATAGTTTGATATGTAGGCTTATAGAAAATATTTACTTATAAGGCCACAGCCCCACGATCCGTATTTGGTCAGTATTTTCTCTCGGGAGTGGGAGCCAAAACCAGGTGAGGAACAATCAGAGAAAAGGTATAACAGAACCAAGTCACCAATTCTGCATTTATCACCCACTCCTGAGAAAATACTGATAGTGGGGCCGTGGCTTAACTTGCATTCTATTTATTGAAATCGCTGCTCTTTCTGGGTTTAGCAGTCAAGGAGGTGACACTAAGCAGTAATTCACGGTCTTCTCTGTAAAGTGTGTGCACGGAGATAGATTTCCTACACCAATTAAGCTCCCCCACTGATGTACTAAGTGCAGAATTAGCAGACCTGGTCAACATTATTGAATATTAAGTACACTTTGTAATATCTCCTGAACTAAAGTGTTTAGTGAAACTACTCGTGTGTGAATATAGATATGATGTATATTAGATATCATGTCTATCTATTATACACTGCTCAAAAAAATAAAGGGAACACTTAAACAGAATATAACTCCAAGTAAATCAAACTTCTGTGAAATCAAACTGTCCACTTAGGAAGCAACACTGATTGACAATCAATTTCACATGCTGTTGTGCAAATGGAATAGACAATAGATGGAAATTATTGGCAATTATCAAGACACCCTCAATAAAGGAGTGGTTCTGCAGGTGGGGACCACAGACCACATCTCAGTACCAATGCTTTCTGGCTGATGTTTTGGTCACTTTTGAATGTTGGTTGTGGTTTCACACTCGTGGTAGCATGAGACAAACTCTACAACCCACAGAAGTTGCTCAGGTAGTGCAGCTCATCTAGGATGGCACATCAATGCGAGCTGTGGCAAGAAGGTTTGCGGTGTCTGTCTGCATAGTGTCCAGTGGCTGGAGGCGCCACCAGGAGACAGGCCAGTACACCAAAAGACGTGGAGGGGGCCGTAGGAGGGTAACAACCCAGCACCGCCTTTGTGCGAGGAGGAACAGGAGGAGCACTGCCAAAGTCCTGGAAAATTACCTCCTGCAGGCCACAAATGTGCATGTGTCTGCACAAACTGTTAGAAACCGACTCCATGAGGGTGGTATGAGGGCCCGACATCCACAGATGGGGGTTGTGCTCACAGCCCAACACCGTGCATGACGCTTGGCATTTGCCACAGAATACCAGGATTGGCAAAGTCGCCACTGGCGCCCTGTGCTCTTCACAGATGGAAGTAGGTTCACACTGAGCACATGTGACAGAGTCTGGAGACGCCGTGGAGAGCGATCTGCTGCCTGCAACATCCTTCAGCATGACCGGTTTAGCAGTGGGTCAGTAATGGTGTGGGGTGGAATTTCTTTGGAGGGCCGCACAGCCCTCCATGTGCTCGCCAGAGGTAGCCTGACTGCCATTAGGTACCAAGATGAGATCCTCAGACCCCTTGTGAGACCATATGCTGGTGCGGTTGACCCTGGGTTCCTCCTAATGCAGGACAATGTCAGACCTCATGTGGCTGGAGTGTGTCAGCAGTTCCTGCAAGATGAAGACATTGAAGCTATGGACTGGCCCGCCCGTTCCCCAGACCTGAATCCAATTGAGCACATCTGGGACATCATGTCTCGCTCCATCCACCAATGTCACATTGCACCACAGACTGTCCAGGAGTTGGCGGATGCTTTAGTCCAGGTCTGGGAGGAGATCCCACAGGAGACGATCCGCAACCTCATCAGGAGCATGCCCAGGCGGCGTAGGGAGGTCATACAGGCATGTGGAGGCCACACACAATACTGAGCCTCATTTTGACTTGTTTTAAGGACATTACATCAAAGTTGGATCAGCCTGTAGTGTGTTTTTCCACTTAAATTTTGGGGGTGACTCCAAATCCAGGCCTCCATTGGTTAATAAATGTGATTTTTGTTGTCAGTACATTCAACTTTGTACAGAGCAAAGTATTCAATGAGAATATTTCATTCAGATCTAGGATATGTTATTTGAGTGTTTCCTTTATTTTTTTTTAGCAGTGTATACCTTTCTCTACAGCAAGGCATAAAAATATAATATATAATATATACAGTACAGACCAAAAGTTTGGACACACCTTCTCATTTTAAACATTTTTCTGTATTTTCATGACTTTGAAAATTGTACATTCACACTGATGGCATCAAAACTATGAATTAACATATGTGGAATTATATACTTATCAAAAAAGTGTGAAACAACTGAAAATATGTCTTATATTCTAGGTTCTTCAAAGTAGCCACCTTTTGCTTTGATGACTGCTTTGCCCACTCTTGGCATTCTTTTGATGAGCTTCAAGAGGTAGTCACCGGAAATGGTTTTCACTTGACAGGTGTGCCCTGTCAGGTTTAATAAGTGGGATTTCTTGCCTTATAAATGGGGTTGGGACCATCAGTTGTGTTGTGCAGAAGTCAGGTGGATACACAGCTGATAGTCCTACTGAATAGACTGTTAGCTGCTTTTTTCTTGCCATAATACAAATTCTAAGTAAAGAAGAACGAGTGGCCATCATTACTTTAAGAAATGAAGGTCAGTCAGTCCGAAAAATTGGGAAAACTTTGAAAGTGTCCCCAAGTGCAGTTGCAAAAAACATCAAGCGCTGAAAAAAACTGGCTCACATGAGGACCTCCCCAGGAAAGGAAGACCAAGAGTCACCTCTGCTTCTGAGAATAAGTTTATCTGAGTCACCAGCCTCAGATATCGCAGGTTAACAGCAGCTCAGATTAGAGACCAGGTCAATGCCACACAGAGTTCTAGCAGCAGACACATCTCTACAACAACTGTTAAGAGGAGACTTTGTGCAGCAGGCCTTCATGGTAAAAAAGCTGCTAGGAAACCACTGCTAAGGACAGAAAACAAGCAGAAGAGACTTGTTTGGGCTAAAGAACACAAGAAATGGACATTACACCAGTTGAAATCTGTGCTTTGGTCTGATGAGTCCAAATTTGAGATCTTTGGTTCCAACCACAGTGTCTTTGTACGACGCAGAAAAGGTGAACGGATGGACTCTACATGCCTGGTTCCCACCATGAAGCATGGAGGAGGAGGAGGTGTGATGGTGTGGGGGTGCTTTGCTGGTGACACTGTTGGGGATTTATTCAAAATTGAAGGCATACTGAACCAGCATGGCTACCACAGCATCTTGCAGCGGCATGCTATTCCATCCCGTTTGTGTTTAGTTGGACCATCATTTATTTTTCAACAGGACAATGACCCGAAACACACCTCCAGGCTGTGTAAGAGCTATTTGACCAAGAAGGAAAGTGATGGGGTGCTACGCCAGATGACCTGGCCTCCAGTCACCAGCCCTGAACCCAATCGAGATGGTTTGGGGTGAACTGGACCGCAAAGTGAAGGCAAAAGGGCCAACAAGTGTTAAGCATCTCTGGGAACTCCTTCAAGATTGTTGGAAGACCATTTCCGGTGACTACCTCTTGAAGCTCATCAAGAGAATGCCAAGAGTGTGCAAAGCCGTCATCAAAGCAAAAGGTGGCTACTTTGAAGAACCTAGAATATAAGACATATTTTCAGTTGTTTCACACTTTTTTGATAAGTATATAATTCCACATATGTTAATTCATAGTTTTGATGCCATCAGTGTGAATGTACAATTTTCAAAGTCATGAAAATACAGAAAAATCTTTAAATGAGGTGTGTCCAAACTTTTGGTCTGTCTGTATGTATGTATGTATGTGTGTATGTATGTGTGTGTGTGTGTATGTATATATATATATGTATATATATATATATATATATATATATATATATATATATATATATATATATATATATATATATATATATATATATATATATATATATATATATATATATATATATATATATATATATATATATATATATATATATATAAAAATAATATATAGTTGGTCCATTTTATACCAACTCCGGCAAGACAGCCGGAGGTCAAATGATGACTACCTCTGGGTCTGCCAGCTACGGTGGCCTGTTAGACCAGGCCATAAGCATTGTCCAAAAAGGTGTTTGTCACCCTTACACCTCTAATGCATTGTGCATGTGTATTGCAATGCATTACAGCAGTAATGAAAGAAAAGTTGAAGTCCCATAGATGGGGTTAACCCTTTTTTTTAAAAAAAACAAAAAAAAAAAAACTGCAGAAATAAATACTGTGACAAATGCGCCAAATGCCCATCTCTCTTCTGATCCCAAGTGTGCCTCAAGTTAGCATCTATATGTTTGGCATTACTTTAGTGAGGAGAGCTCGCTTAATTTGTGGGGTGCATGTCTCCAGAAGCACGAGCTGGGCACAGTATCTTGGGCTTTACAATGGCATATTTGCTATCTTCATTCTGCAGCGTTCACTGTGTCTGACACAATGGATGCTTTCCAGAAAAAAAATTGCAAACTATTCTAGGAAAATCTGTGCTCCAAAGGTCAAATAGCGGTCCTTCCCTCTCGAATCTTGCCATATGGCTAAGCAGTACTGTACAGACACATATGGGGTATTGTCACATTCTGGAGAAATCGTTTAATTATGGGGCCATTTTTAGCTATTTCCCCTTGTGAAAATTGAAAATCTGAGGCTAAAACATTTTTAGTAGTGTAAATAATTTTATTTTTTCTTCATTGCCCAATGGTATAAAATCCTGTGACACACTTGTGGAGTAAATAGTGCTGTGAGGCTTCATTTTCATGGCACAATATTATAACATTTTGTGAGGCACCAGTGGCTTCAAGATTCTAATTGCACCCCTAGATGAATTGCTTGAAGGCTGTAGTTTCCAAAATGGGGTCACTTTTGGGGGGGGGGGGGGTGTGTATGCTATTTTGGCACCTCCGGGGGCTCTGTAAATGTGACAGTGTCTGCAATCTATTCCAGCCAAATTTGCGCCGCAGTTATCAAATGGTGCTCCTTCAATTCCCTTCCTATTTATATTAGATTTTTTTAAACTTGTTTTTATTGAATAGAAAAAATTTACATACATCAATACAAATATTACCCGAAGCTTATATACTAATGACAAGGATTAACAAAAGACTACGATCATATGTATGCTATACTGTTATGAGATGGTGAGTAGCAAAGTACTTATTCCAGGCATAATTACATTAATTCGAAAGGAAAATAAATCAAAAAATGGGAAGGGGAAGGGGGAGGGGAGAAGAGAATGTCTGAAACGGGTACATCTGTTACATATTGATCACCCAACATGGGTAACCTTAAACTTTTTTTTTTTTTTTTTTAAGGGTTGTGCTGCAACACCAGAGTAGACCTCTCCCACCCCCCACCACCCAGAAGTGTGTCTACGCAGCGTTTCTCTTAATACACTGTGTGCAGAATTATTAGGCAAATGAGTAGTTTGATCACATGATACTTTTTATACATGTTGTCTTACTTCAAGCTGCATAGGCTTGAGAGCCAACTACCAATTAAGTAAATCTGGTGATGTGCCTCTCTGTAATGAGGAGGGGTGTTGACTAATGACATCACCCTATATAAGGTGTGCTTAATTATTAGACAACTTCCTTTCCTTTGGCAAAATGGGTCAGAAGAGAGATTTGATGGGCTCTGAAAAGTCCAAAATTGTGAGATGTCTTGCAGAGGGATGCAGCAGTCTTGAAATTTCCAAACTTTTGAAGCGTGATCACCGAACAATCAAGCGTTTCATGGCAAATAGCCAACAGGGTCGCAAGAAGCGTGTTGGCCAAAAAAGGCGCAAAATAACTGCCCATGAATTGAGGAAAATCAAGCGTGAAGCTGCCAAGATGCCATTCGCCACCAGTTTTGCCATATTTCAGAGCTGCAACGTTATTGGAGTATCAAAAAGCACAAGGTGTGCGATACTCAGGGACATGGCCAAGGTAAGGAAGGCTGAAAAACGACCACCTTTGAACAAGGAACATAAGATAAAACGTCAAGAATGGGCCAAGAAATATCTTAAGACTGATTTTTCAAAGGTTTTATGGACTGATGAAATGAGAGGGACTCTTGATGGGCCAGATGGATGGGCCAGAGGCTGGATCAGTAAAGGGCAGAGAGCTCCACTCCGACTCGGACGCCAGCAAGGTGGAGGTGGAGTACTGGTATGGGCTGGTATCATCAAAGATGAACTTGTTGGACCTTTTCGGGTTGAGGATGGAGTGAAGCTCAACTCCCAGACCTACTGCCAGTTTCTGGAAGACAACTTCTCCAAGCAGTGGTACAGGAAGAAGTCGGTATCGTTCAAGAAAAACATGATTTTCATGCAGGACAATGCTCCATCACATGCATCCAACTACTCCACAGCGTGGCTGGCCAGTAAAGGTCTAGAAGAAGAAAAAATGACATGGCCCCCTTGTTCACCTGATCTGAACCCCATAGAGAACCTGTGGTCCATCATAAAATGTGAGATCTACAGGGAGGGAAAACAGTACACCTCTGGGAACAGTGTCTGGGAGGCTGTGGTGGTTGCTGCACGCAATGTTGATCGAAAACAGATCAAGAAACTGACAGTATCTATGGATGGAAGGCTGTTGAGTGTCATCAAGAAAGGTGGCTATATTGATCACTAATTTTTTCGTTTTTTGCATGTCAGAAATGTTTATTTCTAAGTTTTGTGCACTGTAATTGGTTTACCTGGTGAAAATAAACAAGTGAGATGGGATTATTTTTGGTTTTTATTAAGTTGCCTAATAATTCTGCACAGCAATAGTTAGCTGCACAAACCGATATCCTCCTAAGATAGCCAAATCTAAAAAAAAAAACCACTCCAACTTCCAAAAATATTAAGCTTGGATATTTGAGTCTTTTGGGTTGATTGGGAACATAGTTGTTGATCAATAATAAAAAATAATCCTCTAAAATACAACTTGCCTAATAATTCTGCACACAGTATAGTAGTTGCTCTTGATACCACACTGTTGGTGGAAAACAAGTTCTAATGTCATCCTGAATGTGTTGTGGAAGCAGGGAGATGAAACTTTCCCAAGTTTCCAAAAAAGGACCAGCGACCTGACGTGTGCAAATGCGCATGCGCCTCTCAAACATCACGCTTGCCGGGAGCAGTATTCAAATGTCATGGGCGGCGTCAGCACTAGCTGAACGCGGTGCCGCCTATGACTGAATACGAGCAGGTAAGATAAAGTATATAAAACGATAGTATAATGTTATATCACTGATTTTCATAAGAACAGCTCGTTAGTGATGCACATTGCATCACTAACAAGCCAATGGGAGCAGTTTTCATAGCTACTAGGACGTGACAGGTTCCCTTTAAGGAAGGAATTTGTGGGCTTGATCTAGAGCTTTCGGGATGGTGCTGCAGGACAAGGTAGGGTCCTCTATCTGCCATTTTGTTAGCAGAAATTGGGATTGCTCATAATCCAGGGAAGTATGGATGAATTTGTAATTGGTGGCTGTTTGGCCAAGTGAGAAATTAGATTTAGTGAACCATCTAAGCAGGCATGGTTTCCACTCCTGCTCAGGAAAATGTGCTAGTATTTGTATTTTTGTTATGTAACTCTTACCTTGTAGGTATTGGAAAGAAGGGAATATAGCGGTAGGGTATTTAGACTGCATCTCCTCTATGGAGTACATATGGTATTCCTCTAAGTGGACAAGCTGTTTAATAGATATTGTACCTTGAGAGTTCCACCGATTTAAAAGACAGGGTGAGAATGTCCATGTTGAAAATTAGGGTTACCAACAATTGGGAGAAGGGGAGAGCGCCGAAACTGTCGGCATATTTTCTGCTATTCCTTCCATGTAGACACCAGGAGTGGGTTTGCTCTTACTTCAGCCGGCAATTCAGTATAAGGGAGGTGTAAGAGGGCAGGAAGAGCCAGCTTCGGTGTGAGACATGACTCTAGAATGTCTCTCCCAGCCAGTCCACCACCACCACCCGGAATAGGGATGCTAGGTTAGTGTCTAATATCAGGGAAGTTTATCCCCACCCCCCATTTCCCTTCAACTGTAGGAGTAATTTTATTAATTTTAAAGGCTATACGGGTTTTTTTTTTTTTTTTCCCTCCCAGATAAATGAGCGGTATAAATAGTTGATACTTTTCTCCTCTTTGGGAGCTAAATAGATAGAGAAGACGCTGAAATTTTGTCATTTTTATTGGCTCTACCTAGGTTTGACAGGCTAAAATCCTGCCATTCAGCCAAGGTGGATTTTAAGTTAGAGATATAAATTGATATTGTACAATTTAGCTGGATTTTTCGTCACCTGTACTCGCAAGTAATCCATTGACTGGAATCCCGATGCCCATAACGGTCTGGAGGGGCCACATAGCATCATCAACTGTTTTATCCCAATTGATATTATAGCTCAATAAGCCTCCCACATCTTCTAATTCTCTTGTAAGGGAATGCAGGACTTGTTTGGGGTTAGTTACTACCAGCAAAATATCATCCGCAAATTCCGCAACCCATAACTCTCTAGACCCCACTATTAAGCCCCCTAAAGTAGGGGGTTCTGCAATGGGTGGCGTAGTAAGGGGTCTATAGAGAGGTTAAATAAAGGGATGACAGAGGGCATCCCTGTTTGGCCACCTGAAAGAGTACGATTGCTGGTGCAGTACATCCATTAACAGTCACAAAAGTATTTGCATTTATATGAAGGTATTGAATATATTGCAGGTACCTTGGGCCAAAATTTCCCCTGCCTAAAACTACATACAAAAAAAGCCATGCCACTTTGTCAAAGGCCTTTTCGGCATCTGGACTCAACAGCATTGCGGGTGGTCATGATGTGTCTTGGGCTAAGACCGTGGCTGCGACTGCCTGGCGTATATTTGCCACACTGCTCTGTCCCTGGGTAAAGCCCATCTGAGCCTCACACAGAAGGCCAGGCAGCAGTATTTGTAGACTGTTTGCTAAGATCTTTGCCAGGAGTTTATAATCATGGTTGAGGGGTGTAATTGGGTTGTAGGATTGTGAAAACCAGAGCAAAATATACCCAATAAAAATTAACTTTTAATTAGTTACCATTAAGTGTCCTTAATAGTCCAAATGGGACACATCATAACTAAACATATCATATAAAAACAAAGATAAGGGAGAAATGAGGATACCAGAGAAATCAGACAAGCTAGCCCTATATGGCCCTTATAAGGTAAATACCCCACCTGACAGCGGAGTGTTTTCACCCTAACGAACGGTTTGGTGTCCCCGCTCCACGGAGGCTGTCCCTTGTCTGACCCTAAATCTCCCTAAACAAACACACAATCATATTTCATAGGCGTTGACCAAAATAAGAAATGCCATAATTGACATTTTGTGGGGGAAAAATGACAAAAAAAAACCAGAGGGAAATATCCTATAAATATTTATCAATCATGTTCTAACCAGTCCTCTGCCATTAGTGCACATAGGTGGGGGCTGTATATAGAACCACACAAAAAACAAACAAACATTTAAACAGATATAGATTGGTCAGAATGTAGCGAAAGGAATGGACTTATCTGATCTTTAGTCCATTCGAAGGTCCCAGCAGGCGTCTCAGATAGTGATTCTCTAGGCCCCTCAATAGGTGACTGCATGCTTCCAATAAAAATTCACAGTTAGGAATTCACAAAGAGTTTACGATCAATCCGGGCTCCCACTTTCCTGGTCCTTCAAGGTGGTGTAGACCCATAAGCTGCTGGGACCTTCGGATGGACTAGAGATCAGATAAGTCCATTCCTTTCGCTACATTCTGACCAATCTATATCTGTTTAAATGTTTGGGTTTTTTTTTGTGTGGTTCTATATACTTCCCCCACCTATGTGCACTAATGGTGGAGGACTGGTTATAACCTGATTGATAAATATTTATGGGATATTTCCCTCTGGTTTTTTTTTGTCATTTTTTCCCCCACAAAATGTCAATTATGGCATTACTTATTTTGGTCAACGCCTATGAAATATGATTGTGTGTTTGTTTAGGGAGATTTAGGGTCAGACAAGGGACAGCCTCCGTGGAGCGGGGACACCAAACCGTTCTTTAGGGTGAAAACACTCCGCTGTCAGGTGAGGTATTTACCTTTATAAGGGCCATATAGGGCTAGCTTGTCTGATTTCTCTGGTATCCTCATTTCTCCCTTATCTCTGTTTTTTATGTGATATGTTTAGCTATGATGTGTCCAATTTGGACTATTAAGGACACTTTTAATGGTAACTAAAAGTTAATTTATATTGGGTATATTTTTCTCTGGTTTTCCTAATATTGTATACCCTCTTTCTTGTCGACTTGGTTTGGCTTGGTCTTGTTTGATGTTGTAGGATTGCGACAATAGTAGGTCTCTATTAGGTTTAGGGCTAACTATGGGGCGTGATTTGGTATATTAATCGATAGAAGCCCCTTGAAGGAAAGCTATGTTGAAAAGGTTAGTCAAAATGTGTACTAAGTCAGGGGATAGAATCTTATAATCAGCAGAGAGACCATCAGGGCCCGGGGTCATACTGTTGGATGTCTATTATGTCTTGTCTTGCTTCATCTTCCATTATCCATTGAGTCTAACATCACTTGTTGTTCAGTGGTCAGGGATGGGAGATTACTCAAGTTCAAAAAGGAGTTAATTGCCAGGAGGTTGGCAGGTGAGGCTCTGTATAGATCACACAAATTTTCAGTGGTTATTATGATTATCTCTTCACGGTCGGTCGTCTGCAGTTTAATGACTGGCAAATTGTTAGCTGCCTTAACACAAGCAACCATACAAACCAGTGTTGTTGTTGTTAAATCATCTGATTCTGCCAGGTAGGACTTAAACCTCCAATGTCGAATCTGGGGGTTTGGAACCGTTAAGTCAGAAATAGGAGCATGATCTGAGATCAGTATTGGGTGGATGCGGGAATCATGATGTTGTGTGGAAATGAGGAAGTGATCAATACGAGAGAAGGACTGAAGGGTAAAGGAGTGGCACGTGTACTCTCTAGCTGCGGAACGGAATCCGTCATTCTCCATGGGTCGCAGAGTGAAAGCTGTTTCATGAAGTGTAGGAGGGAAGCGGTGGCTGAGGTCTGTGTAGAGGGTGAGGAGTAGTCTAAGGTAGGACATTGTACTAAGTTAAAGTCTCCTCCTACTATTAGATGATTAGGCCCAAGTCCCAAAAGAATCTGGAGAATCGATGTGTAAAAGTAATGTTGGTCATGGTTGGGAGCTAGAGATTGACCAAAAAATATATTTTGCTCGTTATTTCCACATTCAGAATAAAGTATCTCTCCTGGCTGTCGCTAATAGAATCTTGAATGGAACATGCCAGGCCCTTCTTAATAAGAATGGCTACTCCGCGTAATGAGTAAGTATGCGAGGCAGCATGACCATTGCTTATCCAAGGTGCTAATAATTTACCAGGCTTGTCAGCTCTCCAATGTGTCTCTTAAAGAAAAAACACATCTATCAATAATTGTCTCTCAGGTGGATTAAACCTTTTTTGCGTTTAAGAGGGGTGTTAAGGCCCGCCACATTCCATGACAAAAACAGCAAGTATGGTGAGGTGGTGTTGGTGTCTGAGGGCAAGACACAGGGCAAGGTCTGAGTAGTATACAGCAACAAGGTGTGTTCATCCCTTTCTGTCCCAGCGAGCTGCAGGCATGAACAAATATTAAAGGTGTCATCAAGGGTGGGTTCCCCACAGATTAGTACCGGAGCTGAGAAGGGGATAAAAAGCATAAGAGGGTGAAAACGATATGCTCAACTTTACGTTAGCTAAAGGTAGCTAGTGCTGCGTGTTATCGGTGGGCACTTGGGTCCTTCCAAAACCTGTAATGTGTCAGCTAAATGTTTTGCTGTGGGGTATTATTGAGCCTGGACTTCTCCTTTTTTTTTCAATATTTCTCGGTTGCTTTTTATTTATTTATTTTCTTTTTCGCACACCTTCTCTCCTCTTCACCCCTCACTTGTCCTCTTCTCCCCTTTCTCCTCTTGTAATATGAAGAGAACCCCACGGAGGAGCGGGACCTTCTGTTTCTCCCAGCAGCTCTGTACACTCAGCCTCAGCACAGAGCTGCGTTCTCACAAGATGGCGCTGGAAGAGCAGGAGAGCGGCGCATCCGAAGCCTCTGTGCAGCGGCGCCCCTCCAAGCAGCACCACCGCCAACAGAAGCTGGGATGGGGAGCGAGACAGCCAGAGGTGGAGGCCCCTGCGACCGGACCACGGTTGGAGCGCGCGCTCCTAGTTGTTTCGGTGGGAGGACGGAGGGCGGTTGGCTTGCTTTGAATAATCCCTGTATTGCGCCCAGAGCCACAGGCAAGCCTGCACATTAGGTGTTTTAGGGGCACAGGGTGGTCAGGCAACTGGGTGATGGGAGTCTGGGAGCTATGTGGGTTGTTCACAGTATTTGTGGGACTCGCTAGTACTGCAGGGAGTATCCCGCCTTCTCCTTCCCTGTTAAGTATCAGGAGCTAAAGGGGAAATATGGCATCCGCCTTCTCCTCGTGGGTCCCGCTGTTTCAACTCCCCGATGGTCTGTGGGGCTAGAGGGGTCCTCCTATAGTATCCCAGGGTCTCCCCTAGATGTTTTTCTAGGGATCCAGCAAGACAGAGCTCTTGAGATGTGTCTTCTCCTCAGTGCAGCTGAGGGGCCATGCCCCTTCTGAGCACTCGAGAAAAAGGACCACACAACTTGTATCTTCTCCTTTTACCCTTGTGAAAATTGGATATTTTAGGCTAAAGCAACATTTTCATAGGGAAAAATTTGTAATTTTTCATTTTCACGGCTCAATATTATAAAAAATATTACAAAAGCTTGCAAATCGCCACTATTAGTTTAAAATGCTTACTATACCACTAGATAAATTCCTGAGTGTAGTTTCCAAATTGGGGTCACTTGTGGAGGAGTTTTTGCTTTTTTGCCATCTCAGGGGCTCTCTAAATGTGACATGACATCCACAATCTGTGTCAGCACAAATTGCATTCAAAGTCAAATGGTCTTTTCCTTACGGCCCCTACCATATGCCCAAACAGTAGTTATTAACCACATATGGGGTATCTGTGTACTCTGGAGAAAACAAACCCTTCATTCTATTTTGCAATTTCTTTTGTTACCCTTGTGAAAATAAAAAAATTTGGAGCTGAAGCAACATTTTGCTGTGGGGAGAAAAAAAAACATTTTTCCCCAACACAATATTATAAAACTCTTTTGAAGCACGTGTAAATTCAAGATGGTCATCACACAGTCTATAAACTCCGTGAGGGATGTAGTTTCCAAAATGGGGTCACTTTTGGGGGGTTTCTGCTGTTTTGTCACTTGGGAGGCTCTGAAAATGCAACATGGTGTCCGCAATTTATTCCAGACAAATTAACTTTTCAAAAATTGTATAGGGCTTCTTTGCTTCCAAACCCTGCTGTGTTCTGAAACAGTTGGGGTATCTGTGCACTTGGGAGGAAATGTGCAACAAATTGTGGAGTTTTATTTTCTCCTTTTTTTTACCCTTGTAAAAATGATTAAAAATTTGGGCAAAAGCAACATTTTAGTAGGATTTTTTTTATTTTTTATTTTTTTAATACTTTCTTCCAATTTGTAGTAGTTTTTGTGAAGCACCTAACTGGTTAACAAACTTTGAGTGGTGAGTACGTTGAAGGGTGAAGGTTTTAAAATGGTGTCCTTTTTTTCTGGGTTTTCTGACATGGGCCCCTTTTTTAAAGTCACTTCAAAAGTGAAATGGTCCTTTAAAAATATGGGTTTTGTAAATTTAAAAAAAAATAAAAAAAATTAAATGTTAACTCCTTCATGATCGGGACATTTTCCGTGTTTTTTTTTTTTTTTTCGTTTTTTGCTCCCCTTCTTCCCAGAGCCATAATTTTTTATTTTTTCCTGTCAATATGGCCGTGTGAGGGCTTATTTTTTGCGGGATAAGTTGTACCTTTTGAACGACCTCACTGGTTTTATTATATCGTGTACTGGAAAATGTGAAAAAAAAAAAAAAAAAAAAATTCCAAGTGCGGTGAAATTTCAATTCCACAGTTTTTGGTTTTTTTTTCACCACATTCACTGAATGCTAGAACTGACCTACCATTATTATTCTCCAGGTCATTACAAGTTCATAAAAAAAAAAAAAAAAAAAAAAAAAAACACATGCATGTTTGGTATCTATTTAAGTAGTGAAAAAAATCCAAATTTTGCTTGGAAAAAAAAGATGGGGAGATCGAGAGGGATCTGGCCGTGACAACCACAGGGTTCTCCTGCAGACTCCGGGTTGTCATGCCGACCCATCGGCGACCCGTGATCACGTGATGTGGTCAGCGATGGGCAGGGCCTATGACATGCTTCCGGAAGCTTGAGTTAAATCCCGCTGTCAGTGATTGACATCAGCATTTAACTAGTTAACAGCCGTGGGTGGATCGCGATCCCACCCATGGCTGTTGCAGGCACATGTCAGCTGACATATGCCTGGAAAGGTGCGGGCTCAGCGCCGGAGACTGCACCAAACTGTGATCTAACGTGGGGCGTACTATTACGCTCCATGTCAGAAAGGTGTTAACACCTTTTAACATCGTAACAAAAAAAAAATCCTAGATTGATACTTAATATATAACATACCCTACCACATGTCTAGTTTTTACATAACCATTTTGTGATATGACAGGTTTTTAAGGCCATAAAAATTCATAAGTTGAAAATTTTAAAACATTTGTGAAACTTTCAATAATTTCGTGAATAAACGAAAATCATATGGACCTAAGTTTGCTGCTAATATAAAGTACAATCTGTCATGAAAAAAAAATTTCATAATCGCTGATATGTTGCAGCATTCCAGAGTTATTACCACATAAAGGGACACTGGTCAGATACGAAAAATTTGGACTGGACAGGAAGGTGAAAACAGTCTTCGGTGTTAAAGGGAACATGTTGCCAGGTTTTCCCAATATAAACTACATATAGAAAAAGGGAAGGAGAATAAAGGGTCCCTTCACCTATATTTTGCCAAAGGGGACAATCCAATCCAAAATTTGTAACCGCAAAGAGGATTGTCTCATTAAAACGTAACCGTTTTAATGTTAATATTAAAATATCTATAATTAGACTACCTATAATTTAAAATTTGTTAGTGCAGAAAAAAATATATATTCAAACCAATAGGATGTTAGTCCTAAACTGACCTAGTCAGTAAAAGAAAATTAGTGACAAATCTCCCCATTCCCCCCCCCCCCACCAGAACCAAGAGGTCAAACGACCACCATATGGCTCTGTAAATCACACAACTATAAAGATGGACACTGACAGTGGTCAGTACTCACATAGGTAGTTTTACACATTAATGTGACCGTTCCATAATCAGAAGGAATTCTAACCTCTTAGAGATTTATCCCAATACAGGAATGCCAACAAAGATACAACAGTGGGGGTATAAAATATAAACTGTCTCACCAACATTCTCATGCAGTTCTGGGATACCCAATCTGGTGTCTTAGGTTCCTGATCGCCATCAACAATAAGTCAGACACTATCCCTTTTGCATTCCATGTGGACTAACAATTGCCTTTTACATCCCCGTTGCTCCCACTCTTACAAGGTCAGTCCACAGCTATCCCTCACACCAAAAGCCCTAGACTAATAAATATATATATATATATATATATATATATATATATATATATATATATATATATATATATATATATATATATATATATATATATATATATATATATATATACATATATATATATATATATATTATAAATTTTACACACTGCTCAAAAAAATAAAGGGAACACTTAAACTACAGAATATAACTCCAAGTAAATCATACTTCTGTGAAATCAAACTGTCCACTTAGGAAGCAACACTGATTGACAATCAATTTCACATGCTGTTGTGGAAATGGAATAGACAATAGATGGAAATTATTGGCAATTATCAAGACACCCTCAATAAAGAAGTGGTTCTGCAGGTGGGGACCACAGACCACATCTCAGTACCAATGCTTTCTGGCTGATTTGGTCACTTTTGAATGTTTGTTGTGCTTTCACACTCGTAGTAGCATGAGACTTACTCTACAACCCACAGAAGTTGCTCAGGTAGTGCAGCTCATCCAGGATGGCACATCAATGCAAGTGTGGCAAGAAGGTTTGCTGTGTCTGTCAGCGTAGTGTCCAGAGGCTGGAGGCGCTACCAGGAGACAGGCCAGTACACCAGGAGACGTGGAGGGGGGCGTAGGAGGGCAACAACCCAGCAGCAGGACCGCTACCTCCGCCTTTGTGAAAGGAGGAACAGGAGGAGCACTGCCAGAGTCCTGCAAAATGACCTCCAGCTGGCCACAAATGTGCATGTGTCTGCACAAATGGTTAGAAACCGACTCCATGACGGTGGTATGAGGGCCCAACGTCCACAGATGGGGGTTGTGCTCACAGCCCAACACCGTGCAGGACGCTTGGCATTTGCCACAGAACCCCAGGATTGGCAAAGTCGCCACTGGCGCCCTGTGCTCTTCACAGATGAAAGCAGGTTCACACTGAGCACATGTGACAGAGTCTGGAGACGCCGTGGAGAGCGATCTGCTGCCTGCAACATCCTTCAACATGACCGGTTTGGCAGTGGGGTAGCATTTCTTTGGAGGGCCGCACAGCCCTCCAGGTGCTCGCCAGAGGTAGCCTGACTGCCATTAGGTACCGAGATGAGATCCTCAGACCCCTTGTGAGACCACATGCTGGTGCGGTTAGCAATGGGTTCCTCCTAATGCAGGACAATGCCAGACCTCATGTGGCTGGAGTGTCAGCAGTTTCTGCAAGATGAAGGCATTGAAGCTATGGACTGGCCCGCCCGTTCCCCAGACCTGAATCCAATTGAGCACATCTGGGACATCATGTCTCGCTCCATACACCAACGTCACGTTGCACCACAGACTGTCCAGGAGTTGGCGGATGCTTTTGTCCAGGTCTGGGAGGAGATCCCACAGGAGACCATCCGCAACCTCATCAGGATCATGCCCAGGCGTTGTAGGGAGGTCATGCAGGCACGTGGAGGCCACACCCAATACTGAGCCTCATTTTGACTTCTTTTAAGGACATTACATCAAAAGTTGGATCAGCCTGTAGTGTGTTTTTCCACTTTAATTTTGGGGGGTGACTCCAAATCCAGGCCTCCATTGGTTAATAAATTTGATTTCCATTGATGATTTTTGTGTGATTTTGTTGTCAGCACATTCAACTTTATACAGAACAAAGTACTCAATGAGAATAATTCATTCATTCAGATCTAGGATGTGTTATTTGAGTGGTCCCTTTATCTTTTGAGCAGTATGTGTGTATGTATATGTGTATATATATATATATATATATATATATATATATATATATATATATATATATATATATATATATATATATATATATATATATATATATATATATATATATATATATATATATATATATATATATATATATATATATACATATACACAGTGCCTACAAGTAGTATTCAACCCCCTGCAAATTTAGCTGGTTGACACATGCGGAATTAACTTGGCATTGTGACATTTGTACTGTAGATCAGCCTGGAAGTGGGAAATGCACTGCAGCAAATATTGTTGTTTTTTTAAAAACGTTAAAAGTTAATTCAGAGTGTCATTTATTATTCAACCCCTCAAACCACAAGAATTCTGTTTGGTCCCCCAAAAGTATTAAGAAGTAGTTCAGGCACCAAGAATAATGAGCTTCACATGTGTGGATTAAAGATCTCTTTTGCCAGCCTTTTCTGACTATTTAAGACCCTCCCCAAACTTGTGAACATCACTCAGACATGGTCAACATGGGAAAGACAAAGGAGCATTCCAAGGCCATCAGAGACAAGATCGTGGAGGGTCACAAGGCTGGCAAGGGGTACAAAACCCTTTCCAAGGAGTTGGGCCTACCTGTCTCCACTGTTGGGAGCATCATCCGTAAGTGGAAGGCTTATGGAACTACTGTTAGCCTTCCACGGCCAGGACAGCCTTTGAAAGTGTCCTTCCGTGCCGAGGCCAGGCTTGTCCGAAGAGTCAAGGCTAACCCAAGGACAACAAGGAAGGAGCTCCGGGAAGATCTCATGGCAGTGGGGACATTGGTTTCAGTCCATACCATAAGTAACGTACTCCACCGCAATGGTCTCCGTTCCAGACGAGCCCGTAAGGTACCTTTACTTTCAAAGCGTCATGTCAAGGCTCGTCTACAGTTTGCTCATGATCACTTGGAGGACTCTGAGACAGACTGGTTCAAGGTTCTATGGTCTGATGAGACCAAGATCGAGATCTTTGGTGCCAACCACACACGTGACGTTTGGAGACTGGATGGCACTGCATACGACCCCAAGAATACCATCCCTACAGTCAAGCATGGTGGTGGCAGCATAATGCTGTGGGGCTGTTTCTCTGCCAAGGGGCCTGGCCATCTGGTCCGCATCCATGGGAAGATGGATAGCACGGCCTACCTGGAGATTTTGGCCAAGAACCTCCGCTCCTCCATCAAGGATCTTAAGATGGGTTGTAATTTCATCTTCCAACAAGACAACGACCCAAAGCACACAGCCAAGAAAACCAAGGCCTGGTTCAAGAGGGAAAAAGTCAAGGTGTTGGAGTGGCCTAGTCAGTCTCCTGACCTTAACCCAATTGAAAACTTGTGGAAGGAGCTCAAGAATAAAGTCCACATGAGACACCCAAAGAACCTAGATAACTTGGAGAAGATCTGCATGGAGGAGTGGGCCAAGATAACTCCACAGACCTGTGCCGGCCTGATCAGGTCTTATAAAAGACTATTATTAGCTGTAATTGCAAACAAGGGTTATTCCACAAAATATTAAACATAGGGGTTGTATAATAATTGACCCACACTTTTATGTTTAAAATTTAATAAAATTCAACTGAGCAACATAACTTTTTGGTTTGTAAGATTTATGCTTCTGTTCATCAATCCTACTCTCGTTTGCAGTTTGAAGGCTCTAACTTATTTGCATCTTATCAAACCAGCTAAATCTGCAGGGGGTTGAATACTACTTGTAGGCACTGTATATGTGTATGTAATATATATATATATATATATATCTCTATCATTGATTCAACGGTGCTGGATCAGACTGGTCCATCAGCCATGTGAGGTGTTTTACAGTAGGATTTGGTCGATGGATTGGTCTGGTCACGTGCTCCATTTTTTTTCTAGTTGGTGCAGATAACACCTTTTTGAAAAATAGCTGCAAAAATAAAAGCAAAACATTTGTAATCTTTTTCTGTTCCCATAATTTATACACAAGAACCCTTTTTTTTTTTTTTAAATCCTGTCCATGTCATGTGCTAGGCTTTTTTTTTAGTGTATTTAGACATGCTAATAGTGGGTAAGCAAATATTTATGTACCGTATATATTTTTAATGTAGCTCTGCAGGGTACAGGTGCTGATTGCTGGTAAGTGCTCTGCTTTGGAGAGAGTAGCGCTCACATACACAGTTGCTTATGGCTGCAGTAGAAAGCCTATGACTTTCTATTGCATTTGTACTGGGCCATGTGTGCTCTGATCTCCTGAGCTGAGCACTTCTCAGCAATCTTTTGAGCAATTGGTACCCATACCCCACAGATCTACATGCAATAAAAGTGACTGAAAAAATGAAAAGAAAAAAGTTAAACGTGTAATTTTTAATGTTCACCAGATGAAACACGAGGGGGGTATCTATCGATCTACCTCGAAAGTGTTGACACCCTTGAAATTGTTTCAGAAAATGAAGTACCGTATTTCTCCCAAAAAATTATTGCAATTGAACGTTTTATTACTCACATGTTTAATTCCTTTTGTGTGAAAATGTTTTGGCGTGGCCTAGTCCAAGCACAGACCTTAATCCAATTGAGAATCTGTGGTCACACTTGAAGATTGATGTTCACCAGAAGAAAGCATCTAGCTTGAAGGAGCTGGAGCAGTTTTGTCTTGAGGAATAGACAAAAATCCAAGTGGCAAGATGTGGAAAGTTCAGAGATTTATCCAAAGCAGCTTGTAGCTGTAATTGCTGCAAAAGGAGGCTCTTCAAAGTACTGACTTTAGTGGGGTGAATAGTTATGCACACTGAAATTTTCAGTTATTTTGTCCTAACAAAGGCTTTTGTGCAAAGTATTAAATTTCAGTAAGCGTGTTTAATACATGTTCCCTGTGTCATTTCTCGTTATTACACATATATAAGTTAATTTATGGACTTTGATGGTTTAATTTCTTTGTCTGTGTGGATTGGATGGGTTGTTACTGGCATCTGGTGAGAATTTCATGTCAATAGTACCTTTTTAGAAATATATTTACTTAGAAAATTGGTGACGTGTTCAGTACTTATTTCACCTGGTGTGTGTGTGTGTGTGTGTGTGTGTATAGATAGATATTTATTTTGAGTATTAAACAGTCCATGGTACAGATACTGTTGACCAGAACTGTGAATATAAATTATTGATAGAATAATGATATGGTGGTTTAGTTGCCTCTAGCTTGTGAAGGTTATTCACTATACTTGTTATAGTTGCCTAGTAATCTACTAAGTATATTGAGACAAGCAATCCTTGATAATAAAGGGCCTGGATTTCTTTTTACGTACCCCTTATTATGCATGTGCGTGTGTGTTTTTGCTTTTTGTACATCGTGTACTGTTTCATTATACTTTGTTATTTAGACAAAGAATGGTTTTCGAAATCTCTAGATGCCCACATACACTACTCCCAAAAAGGTAGGGATATTTGGCTTTCGAGCGAAATTCATGGAAAACTTAAGTTCATGCTGCAGTGATATTTTATCATGATAATGGGGCATTTAAGTAGAAGCATGCAATGGTGATTTGAATTTACTCATCTCAAACAATTTATTGAAACAAAAGTAAATACGGGTTGGGTATATCCCCCCCCCCCCAAAAAAAAAAGTCAATGCCTCTAACTTGTCATGTGGCCTATAGCATTAATTACAGCTTGACAGCGAAGTCTCATGCTGTACACAAGTCGAGTTATTTTCTGCTGAGGCATGGCATCCCACTCTTCTTGAAGGCCGGCCCTCAGGTCATTGAGGTTCTGGGGTAGAGCTGAGAGTCTCTACATGGCGACTCAGCTGATTCCATAGGTTTTCTATGGGATTCAGGTGTGGAAAAAGTGCAGGCCACTCCATTTGAGGTACCCCATTTTCCAGCAGCCGTCCCCTAATGATGCGACCTCGATGAGCAAGAGCATTGTCGCCCATGAAGATGAAATTAGGCCTGTTTGTGCAGAGACACACTGACTGGATTAATGATGTGTGAAGTGTAGGGCAGTTCTGTATTGACTAGACACACCTGCCTAAACTGTAACCCCACCACCACCAAAGGCTCAGCTGGTTACAACAGTGGCTGATGCATAGTGCTCTCCTTGACATCTCCAACAAAATTGTTGGCAGCCATCATTTCTGCTCAGCGTGAATCAACTTTCACCCGTGAACCGCATTGCGGCCCACTGGTCCCTCGTCCAGCATAGATGCTCCCTGGCTCTTTAAAGATGGTCTGGTACCCTTCCAGGTCGTCTAGTATGCAGACCATGCTGGTGTAAATGGTTTTGAATGGTCTGACGTGACACTTGGGTGCCGCTCACCTCCGTTAAATTTGACTAGACTTGTGTGGCATTGTTCACAATGAAGCGGTCATCAGTGTGGAATGTGGCCAAAGGACGTCCACTTCTATACTTTTCTGTAACTTTTCCAGACTGTCTGCATCTCTGCTCCAACTACTGATGAGACTCTCTAAGCTGAGTGGCCACTTCCGCCTGAAAACATCCTGCTTGAAGCTTCATAATGGTGAGGTACTGTTGATCGATTGTCAGGTGTCCTCTTGGTCTCATGATGTCAAAATGTGAACAGCTTGATGAGTAGGACTGTTTAAATACTAATTCTAATTGAACTTCGAAATTTATTGGGTGATTCATGAATCAAACACCTGTTGTGAATTTTGCCATTGAGCTCCTAGTTAGAGAACATCAAGTTATGCAAAAAGTACTGAAACATTGAACAGTTGGACATGTGTATTCAAAAGTTTAGAGAAGGTCACATTAAGTTCACCTGAAAAGGTTAGATTGCATTTTAGGTTCATCCTGAAATTTCTAACGAAAGCCAAAAACACTTTTTGTGAGTAGTGTAATCATTATCACTTCTGTTTTAAAGGTAATCTGAAAGTTGTTTTAACCCTTCAAAACTGCTGCCAGTGTTAGATGGGTGGGGCTTATAGCCTTTAATACATGCCTTAATCCTTAATGGATGGACCTGATTGTAGAGGTGTGTTGTTTTTTTTTTTTTGCGCTGAAGTGGCACTTTAAATATAAGCCACCTGCCATCTTGTGACCACAGCTTCTGACTGGCCGAAAGTCAGAAGCTACGTCACAAGCCCTCAATGCAAGTCTGTGAGAGCCAGAACAAAGCTCTCATAGGCTTGTAGTGAAAAGTGACCTATGAAATATAGGAGCTGCTGGCAAGTTCCTTTTCGCCAGAGACCACCGGGAGCGACACTAGAAAACGCTGATGGCTATGGCAGGGGACTAACATTTAAAGCACCAGCGGTACCATAAAAAAAAAAAAAAAAAAAACGCTGGAGTGGTGCTTTTAATTTTGTGGCTTGCTCCACTGAATGCGTCCTGACCCCTTTACTCTGCTTTTGAGTGCTGGCAATAGTAGCGATATCCTGCAGTTGTCACTTGGGGTTGGATAGAGTTCAGTGCACACAGCCCAGGAATTTTCACAGCATGTACATTCGCTAATGTGGCACTGAGCAGATTATATATCCATTTCTCTCCTTTGTCCTGCAACTAGTGTATGACCATCTACATAAGCGATGTTTTAACCACTTTTTACATTTCACCTAAGTAGTGCTCTCAGTCCTTACTTGACTAATTCAATTCCTCTTTTCTATTTCACAGTTTGGTTTCAAGAAATGGAAAAGTCATGTAACTGAGAGACGATGGGAGGATCGCTCTGATATTGTTAGAGAACTGTACTCTGAACTCAATGTAGTGAAAACATCAGTTGGTATGAGAACCTTAACACTAACTTGACTAAGTGTGGATAAATTTGTTCCCTGAGATGTCCGATGTGACTTAGCAGAAGCAGACACTTTAAAAGAATTGTCCCATGAATACAGTGCACTTTAATCAATGGATCTTGGAATAATAAGTTGCACAATTTTATAAATATTCTGTAGAGACAGGATAGCATGGGATCGCAGCTGATTCTTTGACAGTCTTTGATATGTTTATCAGATGACAATTTCTTTCAAAACTCACTTCAATAATACTCCTACAATACTTGACCAAGGAGTAAGATAAGTAGTCATCAGGCTTATCTATGGGTCTGTTTTACACTGGCCAGAAATATTTGCTGATCGGTGCTCTGTTTACACAGGAAGATTGCACTAAACAATGTTCTGAACATGACATTGGTATCGTCAATTCAAGGTGAGATGGCCCCTGCCCCCATCTTAACTCTATCCCCCCGAAAAACGACACACCATGGCTTGGATGTAATTGGCCATAGTGGCCTTTTATTATCGCAGTAATAAAAAACGTGTTATATCTATCTATATCTGCATTGAGGTCCTTGAAGCTAAGAAGGGTCTTGTGATCCCAATGACACAAGTCTACTTACTCCCAGCCGCGCACTTCTTCAAGCTTGGGAGTACCAAGAACCCCTAGAAACAAGGGGTTCAAAAAACTGTTTGATAACCGCCACACCCGAGACTCGACATTCCTTTGCCGTGAGTCCACAAATCACCAGACCCCAATACCACACATAACCGAGGGATCCATATCCTGTGGACACTCCCATACCAATTTATAACCAACTTCAAGGACATTAAGCATGCCACCACGAGAGTACTTGATACCTTAAGTACTCGAGACCCCCCCCCCCCCCTTCCTCTCATAAAAATCGCCTGCTCGATGCTCCTCCACAAGGCTAACCATACGTCAAGACGGCTCACTAACCCTTAGTGCCCAGGAAAAAGCTAGCCGGAGGAGCATTGGCTCATACTCAGAGCTGCAGATTCCTACGAGTTCCTTCCCCAACCGTTCCAGAAGCTTAAACGACACCAGGCGCCGACCATCCCTCTGTGCCTGTCCCTGACGAAACCCTTTAACTGCCTGCTTTACTAAGGGGTTCTTGTCAGATCTCTAACCCCCCCTTAATCCTAAAGCCGAATCCCATGCCCGTGATTAACCGATTTACCTTGGATACTGACCAATTCTCCAGAGCCCCTTCGCTTAACCATAGGAGTAGCAAGCCTACCTGATCCTCTTCGGACAAAGTATTACCTATACCCGTCGGCCGACCCTCCCACAGCCCCCAAGCTGTTTGATAGGCCTTCCATGTGCTAAGGGATAGGGATGATTTAATTAATGGTTGGGCTGCCCAAATGCCAAGTTCCCTAAGTGTTGCGGGCACTCGAGCCCCCTCTCCTCCACCTCTGGAGCCAGTGACCGAAAGCGATCCCACTGAAAATGAGAGTGCGTCAGCAATCGAATTCTGCGACGCTGTTATGCAGATGTTTATCAATAAACACTCCAATACCACTTGCCTTAATACCCTGATTTACTGGTGGGGACGATGCCGACATATTGTTAACAGCCAGGAGTACCCCCATGTTGTCGCAGCGGAAATTAATAATTTTTTTTTTTTTTTTTTTTGCGAAATTGCTGACCCCACAGTGTAACTGCTACCAGTATCGGGAAAATTTCAAGCAATGCTATGACTTTTACCAGCCTTGCCTCCTTCCAAACCTTGGGCTGCGCACAATTGGCCCATGAAGTAAACGCCGAACCCTGTCCTATCTGCCGCGTCCGTGAACAGCTCTAAGTCAACATTGTCCGTCACCTCTTCCATTATCAATGAACGCCCGTTATACCCTTTGAGGAAGGTGGTCCAAACCAACAAGTCCTCTTTATGCTCTTTTGACAATCTGATGTAGGGGTGAGGTGCCTTTACGCCTGCCGTCGCTCCTGCCAACCTACTGGAGAAGATGCGCCCTATGGGAATCACCCTACATGAAAAATTCTGCTTGCCTAGGAGCGATTGTCTCCCTCAGCGTCATCTTTTTAAGCCGCTTAGCCCTTGCCACTTCTGCCCTTAATGCCACCACCTTCTCATCCGGTAACTGGAGTTCCCACTTAGTCGATAACTATTCCCAAATTTGCAAGGCCGGGCCCTCAGTTTTCCCGGGTGCCAAGGGGACTCCAAATAACCCTACCACCCATTCTATGGTGTGCAATGTGGACTCGCATCGTGTTGAGTCTTTTGGGCCGAAGCACAAAAAATCATCCAGGTAATGAATGATTGGTGCCCCCCCCAACCCCCAGACACGTCCTGGATGACCCATTCAAGGAGCCCACTGAATGCCTCGAACAACTAGCAAGAAATGGAACAGCCCATGGGTAGGCAGCGATCTAGGAAGTATGCTCCTTCCCAGAAGCAACCCAGCAGTCCAACATGATCAGGGTGTACCGGCAGTAACCTGAATGCCCCTTCAATGTCCGTCTCGGCCAGCAGCGTACCTTTTCACGGACTGAGACTGAAGGGATCTTAAAACTCACCTCAAAGCCTACCGCCAGCAGCTCTATTTCCCTATCTGGGAATCTATTGAGAAAAGGAAGTATTTTTGCTAGTTTCAACAGTGTCGCTCCTTTAGGAATTGCTGGAAGTGGCCCCCCCTTTTCCTTTCTTGAAACCTCTATCTGCCCCGTGTGAGGACCCATTACTACATGAGCAGGCGTGCTTGTATTTACCGCCGGCACTGAATTTGCACTGGCTCTCATTGAACTGCCTGCATAATCCTGACCTCTGCCCGCTCACTTGTCCCGCCTGTCCATGATCTCTTCCCCTAAAAAGGACTGCCCGAACCTCGCCTGGTCCAATACCCTCAACCACAGCCCTATATCTTTCTGGTCCCATCTGATTGATGGTCTAACTGCCTTTCTTTGTTGAAATTGTTCGTCATATCTAAGCCAGGTTTGCCACCTGTAAACTCTATGCTTCTCCCCTATAGCGTCTAGGTAGCAAAACGGGGCCGAACAGTTTTCCGTTGACTTCTTCCCTATAAAACTTGCTAGGATAGTGAAAGCCTGCAACCAATTGGTGAAGGCTTGTGGGATTAACCTCCACCTCCATTTTTTTTTTTTTTTTTTTTTTTTTTTTTTTTTTTTTTTTTTTTTTTTTTTTTTTTTCTTGTCTGGATAAAACTTCTCTAACGGCAGAAGGGAAAATATTTCCACATACTCATTGTTCCAGATCTGCTCTTTTACCTCTTTCTTTAAATGGGCACTTAGGGCGCAGTATAAGTCTGCTACGAGGGCCCCCTATCATCCTGATGAACCTTATCCCCTTTCTCTTTCGTGGTCTGATCCAACATGGGAGCAGGGTCTGTTGCTGGTGCCTGCGAATCCCCTTCCCCCTGTCTTACCCCCTCGCTCCTCCCGACTCCACCTCCCAGTGGGACCCAGGCTGACACTGGAGCTGGTTGTTCTGGATACCCGCCCTTTTCTTGTGGTGATACTATTTCGGAGGAGTACCCTGCTGGATTCCCTCCCCCTGCCACTCGCTGTAACTCACCCGCCCTCTGACTGTGCACTACACTCTGACATTAATATGGGGGGAAACGGACAAGACATCGTGTAATACTCACCAGGCTGCGTGGGCGGTGCCGCCACACCGGCCGGAAATCCAGCATCCAGCCGTCCGTCACGTTCGCCTGCTGTTGGCCGTCCTGGTGCTCCTGATATGAAGAAGGCATCTCCCGCCATGTCCGCAGGGTGGACACGGGGAAACTCCCCAGGGGGCAAGGTGCTGGGATGGCCAGGGGGCTGTGTGGGGTTTGCAGGCACCGGGGACGAGGAGGGGGCTACCAAAGCCAGCCTGCATGAGACTGGCAGGCAGGGGGGGCAGAGATGGGGCTATGAAAGCCTGCGTGTGACTGGCAGGCACGAGGGACTGAGAGGGGGCTATGAAAGCCTCCGTGTAACTGGTAGGCAGGGGGGATAGAGGAAGCTACATGACCGTGCGTGACATCCAAGGGTAAAGGGGTGCGGGAGGGGGGCTACAAAAACCTGTGGGGGGCTAGAGGGGGCTGTGCAACCTTAACCTTGTCCAAAGCTGGCCCCTCCAGGCCTCGGTTGCCGGACCAGGCTGCAGCATATTGTGTGCATTCCTGCGGCGAAGGGCTGGCCAGGCGGCCCGGCCAAGATGAGACGTCCCTTCCCCAAACCCCGCCACTGCTGTGCTGCCAGGGGGGACATCTCCCATCTTGGCCGGGCCGGCCAGCCCCTCACTGCCACGGCCCGCCGCTGGACTGCTCTCTGCCGCGTCTGCATCGGCGGGCGCAGGCCCCGCCCACCCCGCCGATAAAGGCCTGCTCTATGCTGTAGATACAGGCCACGCCGGCTGATTTCCTCCCAGTGTGGCCTCGGGCATGGGGTCCAGGAGGGGGTGCCAGAGGGTCTCTGCGGGCGCAAGGTCTGGCGGGAGGGGGTGATGGCAGAGGGTCTCTGCGGGCACGGGGCTGGCAGGGGATACTGGAGGGGCTCCCCCACCGGTGCCTGGGTTTTGGAGCCCAGTCGGGGGACTGTTTTACCGGCGGCCTCGTGCGACGGAGGGGACGGTGATCCTGATCTGCAGCCGGCGATCCGGGCCACTTGATCCTCCAGCCAGCCAGATGGGTGCTCCATGGCCGCCATCCTTAGGGCCTCCAGCAGCTGCTCCCCGACATGATCCCGGCAAGGCCAACTTGTGTTGTGCCCTGAAAGTGGGAAAAGAGACCAGACCACTCCCTCGGTGGCCTTATAAGTGACCCCCACCTATGCCGCACCCCCGTCATGCTGGCTTCCGCTCCACTGCCTTAGGCCAGTGAGCCAGCCTTTATCTGTAATGGCATTAGCTGCCATTGTTCTATGCAGTGCACGTCCTGTTTACGCCGTACAATGCGCTACTGAGGGATTTATTGTTTATATCTGCTGAAAAATCATTTTGCTCTTTCATAGGGTAATCAGCAGCCTGTTTATGCTGCATGATCGTGAAGCAAGCATTCCAAGGAATGTTTGTTTCACGATAATCTTTAAGTGTAAAATGCAGCACGGATGAAAAGTGCAAATATAAGTCTATGGGTCTGGAAAATACGGACTGCTCATGAATGGCATCCCTGTTCTGTCTGTGTTTTGTAATTTTATTTTATCCATATGTGAAAAACACTGACACGTAAAAAGTAATGACATCTGAATTAAGCCTTAGTTTGTCCCCTTAGCCATGTAATTGTTGCGCGCTCTCAAAATCATTGACACACATCTCTTTTCTATACAGAGTATATAGGTCCTGTTTTGTACATAAGATGTGCATGGAAATTGGAATCAAATGTATGGTCTATTATCGTGAAATTTTATTCATTTATTTATTTTTTTTCTTCCCTCCTTACAGACTCCACTGTAACATTTGGGAATATTCTGTATCTGCTCCTGTTTGGATGGTGGATCAGCCTGTTTTATCTAATCATTTCAGTTGTGATGTTTATCTCCATTATAGGATACCCATATGGTATGTTAAACAGCAGAATTTATTAATTTTCTGTGCTTGTGAATATAGAACATCAGAAAAAAAAATGCTCACAATTGTTGGGTATGTAATACTTTTGGGTTTATTCACACATTGTGGTTAAAATGCAGTTGTTGCTTTTTTTTTTTTTTTCTTTTTTTTTTGTAGTAGGGTAATTGGCTGTGCAGTATATAAAACTCTTAAAATAAAAGGATTCTCATCTTAACAAGCCTCACAGCACAATACTGTATAGCAAATCTGCTGTAACTCAAATTAAATTTAAGATGGCAACTCAATCCAGCTTGGTCACCTGTATTGGGTTGGCACAGGTTGCTTAAAAATGTATTGGATTTGCCTAAAAAAGTACAATGTTTAAAATGTAAAAGAAATGAAGCACAAATGCTATTTTAAATAACATTTATTTTAAGTTACTTTGAAACTTTCACCCATGTTAACCATGCAATCAGAAAAAAAAATTACCACTAGGTAATAATAATATTGATGGCATTTCAGAAATGTGACTTTAAGTGTTACTCTTAATTTAGGTGTGCTATGTTGGAGGCTTGGAAAGTTCTTTATTTGGCCATTTGGAAAAATTATTTTGCAGGTAAGAGCAGCTATAATATGTGGTGTGTGTATTTGCACCTGAATTGTATATTTTGGAATACTGTAGCTTTTCAGACAACTACATGGTTTTTTGTATGACGACTGTTTTTTTTAACCCCTTAAAGTGAACCTGACAACTGATACATGCTGCCCGATCCCTGGGCATACTGCATGCATGTATTAGACACTGGCTCAATTAGTTCAGCTAGGTATGTTATTGACCCTGAAACACTGTGGTGTTTTAGAGAAAATTACACTTTAAAAGCCGTCCAGGGACCGAGACCGTGCTGTAGACTAGTCGGACAGGCGGGTCACCGGTGGCTTCTCCCCACCCACTGCCCTGAATTAAGCCACCCTGGACCCGCCTGCTTTTAAAGTGTGTTTCAGAGTCAAACATATTTGGCTGAGTTAATACAGCCAGTGTTTGGTACATGCTTAGTTTTTAAGTACATAAGAAAGGAAAAAAAAAAAAAAAAACAAAAACAGGAAGGTAGCTAACGACCTGTCTTTTGTACCCAGCGTCAGCGGATCACCGACCACTCCTGCCGGAGATACAGCTGCTCCATGTATGCAGGGCAGCTCTTCTTCCGGCCTGCTCTTTTGGAGTGTGACTGCTGGCGTCATGCTGATTTACTGCGGGAAGCTGTTGGCAGGGAGCCGGATGTCAATCACCAGGACTTTGGCATTCAAGCCTTGTCACAGTAGAAAAGAAGCGGCTGCTCCATTAACATGATGACCGTGGAGGCCACTAAATCGCCAGTGTCGGCAGCGATCGGTGCTGGCACAACAGGCAGGTAGTTGGTAACTACCTGCCTGTTAGTTCTTAAACAGATTGCACAAAAAAAGTCCAGAATAATCACTTTTAATAAGTGTATTGCAGACCATAAATGGTGATCGAAATGCATTGATGCAATAGGTGGGGGTGTGGTTTATTTTGTTTTTTTGTTTAAGACCAATTGGTCTAGGCAACATATCATCTGTCCTCAATCTATATTCCCAGCAATCACATCCAGGTCCTATTATGTTGCACCTAGGATGCTTGTCTATATCTAATTTAAATTGGTATTTTGGGGTACATATAACTCTGTGATGACATTTGTATTGAAAAATACAGCTCTAATGGGATAAGTACAGTGTGAAGTCTGTAAACTGTATTTAGTGTTTTGTGTTGAGTTCTGACCCCACAATAAACGCATCATGACTTATTCTATCACCATGGTGGAAAAACTTTCCGTGTCCATTAAAAGATTGTATCCGCTGCTCATCGATATTGCGTCATAGTGGACGTCCGCTCTGACGTATTAGTAAAGGCTGTGGCAACTGATTGACTGCAGTGGTCAAGTGACACAGCAATGCCATATTAACTGCTGGGAACAACAGTGCCATTGTGGGGTGGAAGTATTCATTTTTATTTTACATGGGCAACTAAAGTGATTAAGCAGGGATTATCCAGTTGTGAATAACCCTTTTAAATGCTGGGACATTTTTGTAATGCAATTGGTGTCTGTTCTATCTAGAGTGGTAGACTGCACCATAGAAAATGCCTTGTGAGGTTCTCAAAGTGTGAGGCTATACCAGAGGTTGATGAGTTGGAGAAGACTCTCCTTATAGAAAAAAGGGAGAGACTACATGCAAATTCCCACAGCTGCGAAGTCAACTACTGGGTAAATCTATCGATGTCAATTGGAATTGTATTTACAGCTCTTGGTATGTTGAAGACTCTTTACCTTGTGTGCATGGTTTTTTTTTGTTTTTCTTTTCTCCAGATGCGTCTCAGCACTTACATTTGGTTATTTGCGGGATATCCTGTGCTTGCAGTAGTCCATGGGCTTGCCTGTTTAATTTCCTGGCTCTCAATATTTTTCATCCCTGTGTCTAAGATGAATGGCAGGGTTTTATCCACTGTGCTTTTAATGCCTCCGGAGCATGTGCACATACGCCGAGAAAACCAGGTGCGATGAGCGAGGTACACCCTTGTAAATCAGGTCATAAAAACTAGAATTATATTTTGTTGTTTTGGATTGCATTTATTTATTTTTTTACCTCTTCAACAGTGTTTTAAGTGTTACTATTAATTTTTTCTTATGCCGAGGTCTTCAGCAGTACATCTACTGTTTTTGACCTTCAATCTCAGAATGAAGTCATCTCCTATTCTAGGGGATATCCAATTTTTGAATGCTGTGGATCTGGCTTCTTGAGCTTTCAGAAGTCCCAAAAACAGGGCCCTAGATCGCAAGATACACAATGAAATGGAGCAGAGACCGACCATCCAGTTCCCTGATCTCAGAGCTTGAGACCTAATTTGATAGTTTGACCATCCATCTACTGACATATACATTGTTTGTTATAAGACTGGTGTTTTGTGTATAATACCCTCCTTTTTTTTCTCACTTCTTTTTTAAAGGGAATTTGTCACTCGAGAAACGCTGTTTATCTGCAGGTATAGGGGTAAATGTTGTTTTTAAAGAGAATCTGTCAGTTAATTCATGCCACCCAAACCACGGGCAGAATGAATCAGAGCCTGACTGCCTGATTACAGCCGAAGCGTTTCAGAGAAAACATTGGGCCAAATTCATTAAGAGTGGTGTTGTGGGGGGGCATGGCCTAGCAGGGCATGTGAGAGGACATGTGTTGGAGCTCTCCCGCTGCACATACCGAATACAGGGCTGAACGGAGACGCCGCCGAACGCCAGAGATAGCTGCTCTGGTTCCCGAGATTGCGGTGAGCTTGAGGAACCCGCCGGAGGCTACATCTGAGATCCAGATGACTCGCAGGAGGCAGAAAGAGCTGAGGACAGAGGGGAGTACCCGGACCTGGAGCTGGATCAGCAGAGGAGGCGGTGGCCAAGGCAAGTGCTGCATACAGGAGGAAAATTGAGGTGATCTCAAGCCTGGAGAAGTTTGCCAGAGTGGAGGGAGCAGAGAGGCCGCAGCAGGGAGGTGAGGAGGCTGGAGGTGTAGAGGACACAGGGGAGTTGAACAGAGAGCAGTCCCAAGCACAGTACAGCCCCATTACTCAGCAGATCCCCATGCATGCTGATAATTCACAGGATAAGTGTGACACATCCCCCACTGCAGCAACCTCACAAGCCCCTGCACACAGTGAACAGCCCATAGACTCATGTGAAGCAGCTGTGAATGAACCAACACTGAAGGATGTATTCTCAGTAGTGACATTTTGCAAATCTGCACTCACAGCCGTGACCCTGCAGGTTGATGGCTTAAAGGGTGAAATGGCTAATTTCCGTACTGCCATGCAGAAAGCTGAGGAGAGGACGGAGGCTGTGGAGGAGCGTGTAGGCAGTGCTGAAGATCAGATTGCTGAACTGTTAAAAAGGGAGAAAAAATGTCCAGCGCATTTCGGAGCTGGAATTTAAAACAGACTATCTTGAAAACCGTTCCCGTAGGAACGATCTAAGAAGAATTGGAGTGCCTGAAAAGGTAGAAGGGAACAACCCAGCAGATTATATCGAATCATGGCTGAAAACCAAAGTGGGAAGAGACAGCCCTACAAAATTGTTTGCAGTGGAGAGGGCTCATAGAGTACCATAAAGACCCTTACCCCCAGGGTCGGCCCCGAGATCTATCCTGGCAAAAATCCTAAACTACCGGGACTGCGATCTCCTACTTAGAAGGGCCAGAGACATGGTAGACTTAACTATTGATAGCAACCGGATATCTATATACCTGAACTATTCCGCGGCAGTTCAAAAGCTCAGAATGAAATTCGGAGACGTCAAGAGGAGACTACGGGGACTGGGTTTGGCTTACTCAATGCTATATCCGGCCAAATTAAGGGTGGTGGCTTTGGGAGGGGTACACTTTTTTTTTTTTTTTAAGACCCCTGAGGAGGCGGCAATTTGGCTGGATCAGAATGGCAAACGTATCAGTGCAGATGGGGCCCGTTGAAGGCTCTGGTTGTTCGAGGGTTAATTGAGATTGTAAAATTTGAATGGTTATAGGATAATTGTCCTTTGGTACTGCGGGACGAAAATGTTTATAATGGTTGTGTTCGGCGCAACAGGCATTTTATTCGGTCATCGGTGGGCGGGAGAGACGAAGAGGTGGAGACTTAACTAGAAGAGTAGTAAAGTGTCCGAAATATCAGACCCTAATAATTGCTAGGTTGTGGAAAGGCGTTCTCCTTTCTCATATAGAGTGCGGTATAGGTATTAAAACAAAAGGTTGATAAAGTTCCTGTGGGGAAAGGGTTGGGGAAGTTTGAGGGATAGTTTAAGTTGAGTTTTAAAATGGGGAATCGGGGGGGCGGTAGGTGTTAGAGAAGGGAAGGTAATGGGGGGGAGAAATACTGATATCACTGACTGTGATGGGAGGAAGAGTTAACATTTTGAGCTGGAATGTTAGAGGCCTATCTAACAACACGAGACGAACAGCAATACTGCAATATATTATGCAACAGAGGCCCTTGGTGATATGCCTTCAGGAAACACACCTGGTTAGTGAAAAAATAGCTGTGCTACAGAAGAAATGGGTGAGGAAGGCGTATCGCTCGACATTCTCGCCTTACGCTAGAGGGGTGTCAATACTGGTACACTCAATTGTGCCGTTTGTAGAGGTGTCGATAGACAAAGATGGTCAATATGTATTTGTAGTGTGTAAACTTTTCAATAGACTATTATGCATTGTGTCTGTATATATCCCTCCGCCATACTCGGTGGTGGGGGGGGGGGGGGGGGTTGTTGGAAGATTCATCCTTTTTGGCTGCAACTCCTAGACATGGGGAAGATTGGTGATGAGGTCACTGAATTTTTTAGGCTTAACGAGGGTAGTGCAGAGCAACACATTGTTTGGGACACTATGAAGGCATATTTAAGGGGGATTTTGTTCAGAGACCTATCAAGGCATAAGACTACACCCAGAAACAAGGATATAGCGGTAATGGAGGAATTGAGGGCAGCGGAGGGAGCGCTGAGTAACCAGAATTCACAGGACATGCAAAACCGCATGAAGGCTGCTCAGGTAGAGGTAAATAAACTACATTTGCAAAAGGCAGAAAGGTTGTGGGCATTTCAAAAAGAAGCTTTCTATGCAGAGGGTGAAAAAGTAGGACATCTGTGGCTTCTGCGCAGCAGGACTCGGCACCTGTATATGCATTAAAACAAGAGAATGGCAGTGTAGTTACTCAGGGGGAGCAAATTTTGGAAGTCTTTAGGGGATTTTACAGGAAGTTATACTCCTCTCAGTCGCAGCAGGTGGAAGGGGAGATTGATGCTTTCCTAGGGGAGGCTCACCTACCTAAGTTAAGCAACAAAGACAGAGAACAGCTAGACTAACCGCTTTCAGCAGAGGAATTGGGAGAGGCTTTGGCATTAATGGCGGGGGACAGGGCACCGGGGGCAGACGGCATCCCAGCTGAAGTATACAAAAACCTCAATGAGGAAATAACTAAATTGTTAGGGGTATTTGATGAAGCATTGGAGAGAGGAGTGTTACCCGCATCTGAGGAAGGCCACTGTTGTGGTCATTCCCAAAGCTGATAAAGATCCACAGCTGCCAGTCATATAGACCAATATCACTTTTGACTGCAGATATCAAAATATTGGCCTAGGCTCTGGCGAACAGACTAATCCGGGAATAGACTAGGTAGTCCACTCGGACCAATCTGGCTTCATGCCAAATAAATCCACCTGTCAGTTTAAGGAAGCTGTACTTAAACATGCAAATTCCAGCTGAAAATGCGGTTAAGAGTGGTGGTATCTCAAGATGCACATAAAGCCTTTGACAGTGTGGAATGGAACTACCTGTGGTCGGTGCTGAGTAGCTTTGGGTTTGGGCCAGTGTTTACCTCATGGGTAAAATTGCTGTACTCCTCTCCAACAGCCAGAATTAAAGTGAATAACAAGCTGTCGGAAAGCTTCCCTCTGTTTAGAGGTACAAGACAGGGGTGTCCGTTGTCACCCGCTGCTATTTGCCCTAGCTGTGGAGCCATTAGCTGCCAAAATAAGATCGCAGGAGGTGAAGGGGTTTGTATATGGGAAAACAGAGGAGAAGATGGCTTGATATGCTGACTATTTTCTACTATTTTTGGAAAATCCTGGGGAAGCCTTGAGAAATGTAGTGACACTAATTGAGGGATTTGGACAGATATCAGGACTACTCATTAACTGGGATAAGTTGTGTGTTCTGCCGATAGATGGAAAGGGTGACTTCATCGGGGAGATGGAACTATTCACCCAATTAATGGTGGTCCAACAATTTAAGTACTTAGGAATTCATATAGCTTTTCCATTGACGACATTTGAGGAGCTTAATATATGCCCTTTATTACAAAGACTGCGCACTAAAATCACAGCGTGGAATAAGTTACATTTATCGGTGGTGGGCAGAGTGAACCTCCTCAAAATGATTGTGATGCCGCAACTATCATATGTGCTGCATAATTCCCCCATCTGGATCCCAATGAGCTGGTTCCGTAGGATAAAATCACTATTTGGAGAATTAGTGTGGGGTAAGAAGAGTCCCAGACTTAAACAGGAAACACTGCGGAGACCAAAAGAGCAGGGAGGCCTAGTGCTCCCGAATCCCTGGTTATACTTTCTTTCTGCACAAAGCCAACACCTCAAGGGCTGGGGGGAGACTATGGGAAAGGGACAGGTACCTGTCAGTTTGGAGCACTTACTTAATGGCGAAATCTTAATTAATTATGGGACTGGAGGCGGGAATCTTCAAGAAATGGATCGCATTACCATACCATAAATCTAATACATAAGATGTGGCAGAAAATCAAGCAGATTAGGGGGGGGGGGTTACTCACTTCACTAAGTTTTCACCTATTTGGGATAACATCTATTTTCAGGAGTTCAGTAATATGAAGGGGTTTGGTGAGTGGAAAGAAATGGGTATTGGCCTGATCTATCAGTTGATTTACAGAGGGAAGCTTAAATCATATGAAATGTTGCAGGAAGAATTTCAATTCCCAAAACTAAACCTCTTGCAATATAGACAGGTTCAGCACGCATTTCAGACCCAAAGCCGAAGAGGGCCTATTGGAATACAAATAGTTCTGATGTTAGATTTTATACTTAAAAACAGGAACGAAAGGGGCAATATCTGAAGTGTATAGAGACCTGCTGCACGCCTTTCTTGGAGGACACCCTATCAAAGCTAGAAGGAAGTGGGAGAAAGACTTGGGTATATATTCTAGAATAGACTCCCACTTATTGTCGTTTATCTCTCCCAAGTTATCCATGAGTGAGCCTGGTAGAATGTCACAGCTGTATGTGATCCACAGGGCGTATAGAACCCTTGATATGTTATTTAAAGCAGGGTTGAAGTCTAACTCCGACTGCCCAAGGTGCTCGCAATCGCACGCAGACATACTGCATATGCTTTGGCATTGTCCTAGATTGTCCTCCTTTTGGATCGTAGTGTTGAACCGTATTGGAATGGTGTATAGATGTATTGTCCCTAGGGACCCACTAACATGTATATTAAGGTACATTGAGGAAACAAAAACGGACAACTTGACCAAAATGGCAATTGCGAGATTGTTTGTTTATTTCCAGAAAATTGATTGCAAAATATTGGATTAGTGAGGAGCCCCCGTCCAGACGCGAATTCATTGCCCAAACGAACTATATAATTCAACTTGAAAAAAGTATTTACACCAAGAGGAATAAGGAGGAATACTTGCATAAATTATGGCAGCCATGGTTGGATAGGATTAATTAGAGTACACCTATATATACTACTGTAGAGTAAAACTCTTGGTAAACTGTATGGTGGAGTGGAGAGGGGGGAAGGTAAGGAAAGGGAGTAGGGAAGGAGAGAAAAGGAGTAAAGTAGGGAAGAAAAGCAAAGGAAAGAAGTGGAGTTGCCGATCACGTGCCTCGCCCTACTATCCCTAGCATAAGGCTATAGCTGGGGGGGTGGAAGGAGATAAGCACTAGTCAACCTCCACTAGCACTCTAAAGACCAAAGGGGAAGACCACACAGGGGAATAACAACTTAGCTTTTAGAGGAACTCCAACAGGGCACACTGCCTCAAGACTCCAGAGAGGATGTGATGCTGCTTCAGCCAAGTTCCAAGTAGAAATGAGTATAACCGGTGATGCCCACCTAGACACACCAGGTATATATACACCCAGACTAAAGGGAAGTAGTCGCTGGGTCCTAAACACAGCCTCCTATCTAGGCAGCTGTCTGCATTGCCAAACGTGGAGATCTCCTGCAAACCACTGCAGGGCGATTGTCTGTCACCTCTGACACACCCATGACAAGAGCGGAGAGGGCTGTCAGTGCAGAGAAGTGCTCACTGTAGTAAGTTGTGACTGTAACCGCTCACTAAACCACCTGAAATGGAAGCTAGCAGCTAATGGGAGCATAAAACTTAATTTTCTCCCTGTAGCCTGTGCTTCATTAAACCAGCTACTCAGGGTTTAAATTTACTTGCAGATTACCCCTACATCTGCAGGAAATGGCATTTCTCAAGATCTCAGGTTCCCTTTTTAAGATCCTATGGTACTAGATCATAAAACCATTATGTGACCGAGGTTTCCTTGTATAGTTTACGATGTGCACAATTTTGCAATGTGTAATTCTGATATAGTGATCATACAATATGGCTCTTATGTAACGCTTTTAATTCTTCCTAGGTGGACGATTATAATGCAGAGGTTGTTCTGTGCTGCTATTATGCGATTAATGTTTATTACTACAAGTACTCTGTGGATGGACTCAACGTGTTTGCTGTTAGTATCTTTTCTGCTGTGTATGAACATGTTCACTTCTATTTTTTTTTTTTGTTTTACATGCTATTCTTATCTGCTATTACATGTAAAAACGTTATGTCTATCACAGGTGAGTGCTAGTTACTCCTGATATATCAGTTACTATGATTTTGTAGGTTTAGCCCACCCCCTATCCCATCAGATTATTAAACGAGTGTAGCTAAAATATACAGAAAGGTGAATTGCTAAACTGATAGTTTAGAAAAAAAAAGTTTGAGTGACATTTGGGTGTCTTAAAGGGAATCTGTCAGCAGGTTTTTCTATTTAATCTTATAGCAGCATGATGTAGGGGCTGAGACCCCGATTTCAGCAATGTGTCACTTATTGGGCTGCTTGTTGTAGTTTGAATAAGTGTTGTATCCGCATCAGATTATCACTAGAGGGCTAGTTGTCTCAAGCCATGTAGTCCTCCTGCTCTGTAACCCCACCCCACCACTGTTTACCAGCTTTCTGACACTATACTGTATAGTGTACACAGAAACCTGTCAATCAGGTTTGTAGGTGGGACTATACCGAACGCTGCATTCAGAGAACTGCTAGATTTGTGGCAGAAAAAAGTGATTTTTATCAAAACAGTACGCAGCCCCGTATGATGGACATCACTGGAATCTGGTTCTCTGTCCCTACATCATGCTGCTCTCAGATTACATAGCAAAAGCATTAAAACCCTGTTGACCCATTCCCTTTCAGTGAGGGAGCTTGTTCCCCTTGGTTGTACACTGAGTAACTTCACTGAATTTTTAAGCTCTCATTTTTCCTCATGAAAAGTGATGGTACATGCTGATAATGAGTATTTTGCGACACTTGGTCCTCGACAGCAGTAAGTTTTTTATATTAAAACCACCCCACTGTACTTACTTTTTGCACCTGTCTTATAGACCAGAAGGTGAGGTAGTCAGCTCACCGGTCACAGAGCAGAGTAATCACGGTTGAAGCTCTCGCATGTAGCTGCCCGGGTCCAGGCGTGATAAAAGAAAAAGGATCCTCCAGCAGAGCAGCATGTAATGGCAGAAGCTTCACTTTTATTGTGTCATATCTGCCATTACGTGCTGCTCTGCTGGAGGATCCTTATTCTTCTATTACTTGTCTTATTGACCGGTTGCACATTACTGACTGACTGTTTATGGGTTATAGCATTTATTGGTTTTAGTCCATGGCCCTGACACTAGAACCCACCTTTCCGACAATAACCCACATTGTTTAGAGCTGGAGAACATACTGCTCCCTTATAGCTGGTTTGTCCTGGATTCCAGTGATTTATGAATATTGGAGATATATATATTCAACCTCTCTCCCACGCCCATGGACGTGGAGAGAGGTTGAATATTCATGCCCTTTAACAGCGGGCACACGCGATCGCCCGGCAGCAGCAGGAGCTGCGCTGCTGATACACTGTGTGCTGCTATTAAGGCGCATGAATACTCAGCGCCCCATGGGGGGGTGTGGGGAGCAGTGAATATTCATTTTCTTTAGCAGCAGGGACAGTGTAGGCTGCAACAGGCGGCTGCTGCCTCCTGTGTCCTCTCCTCCTCCTCAACCGCTCCCCCCACACAGTGTGTGTGTGTGTATATATATTTATATAAATAATCCCCCCCCCCTCCCCAACATTTGGACTATAAGACGCACCCCCCATTTTCCTCCAAAATTTTTGAGGAAAAAAGTGCGTCTTATAGTCCGAAAAATATGGTAATTGGTTTTAAAGTCTCAAACCAAAAGGGGAAAAAAAAAATTCCTGCCTCAATTATACAGTTGTCACTGGTATATGTTGGATGATTTTTATCCATGTACAACAGTTTTGTAAATCCTATTTTTACTGTTCTTGTGAAACTGAAAATAGGTCAGATTTCATTTATCACATTGTAGTTTCAGCAGTCTGAAGACAAAGACCCTTAACTATCGCTTGCAGATCTCATAGTATTGGTGATTGTGTCACTGGTTCTTGGATATGTGGACAGTCACAATTATTATACAAGCTCTCCTGTAAAATTTACCCTTTCTTTGCTGTCCATCATGCCGCTGTCCTACTATATTGGAATGGCTATAGCTAGGTAAGTGCATCTTTTGTAAAGAAATGCATAGGAATAGCAAGTTTTTTTTTTCCCTTACTGAGGAACAGTGGTGAGTGAGCTTCATCACCATTTATTGATGTAAATAGCATCCTAGTGTTGCATAGTAAACTTCTTTAGCTTGTGTGCACCTTTTGTATCACAAATCGACAGCACCAATTTAACAAATAAAAAAATTTAAAAAAAGTAAACCTTATTAAAAGGAAATGATCAGAAATGGCCTCTTTAGTTTGTGTTGTGTGTTTTTAAAATATACAGTGGCATGTAAAAGGTTGGACACCACTTGTCAAAATTACTGTTATTGTGAACCGTTAAGCAAGGTGAAGATGAAAAGATCTTTAAAAGGCCTAAAGTTAAAGATGACACCTTTCCTTTGTATTTTAGGCAGAAAAAAATATATTTTCATCTTTTTTTTTTTTTTTTTTTTTTTTTTTTTTTTTAAATATTTTTTATTGTTGAAACTTATTGTAACACAACAGCGAAACAAATAAAACAACCCAACCAAAGAAGGGACCCAGTCCCTATTCTGTCCCTCTCCCCACAACACATTGCCCTTTCAAACAAAACCTTTTGAGTTAAATGTTCCACAGTTCTGTCCACAGAAAATTAACAATCTTACAGTATGAATAGTCACAATTGTATTAAGGGGTATCTAACTCTTGCTTTGGAGCGGTTGTATACGTGCCTAAAGCAGTCCTATGTAGAATTTTGCACCTGTCAAGTAATCTATACACCAATCATAGCAGACCAAGTCGAAATCTATGCAGTTCTCTGGATGCTAGGCTGGAGCCGTCAATCCATGGAGCCCATATTTTTTCACATTTGGAGATGGCCTTCCTTTTCAGATACATACTTTTTTCCAGATTTAATAACCAATTAATCTTATTTATAAATTCTATCACCGTGGGCGCCATATTTTCATCTTTTTACATTTTAAAAATTACAAAAATGAAAATGGGCCGACGCAAGCGTTTAGGCACCATGCATGGTTAGTACCTAGTGGCACCCCGTTTTGAAAGTATCACAGCTTGTAAATGCTTTTTGTAGGCAGAGTCTTTCAATTCTTGTTTGAGGGATTTTCATCCATTCTTCCTTTGGAAAATTCTTCCAGTTCTGTGAGATTCCTGGGTCGTCTTGCATTCACCACTATTTTGTGGTCTAGCCACAGGTTTTCAATGACGTTCAGGTCAGGGGACTGTGATGGCCATTGTAAAAACTTCAGCTTGCGCCATTTGAGGTAGTGTATTTTGATGTGTGTTAAAGATCTTGTAGAAGCCATCCTTTTTGCAACTTCTGATTTTTTGTGTTTTTTTTTTTACACATGGTGTTATGTCTGCATCAAGAATTTGTTGAATTTTCATTGAATCCATTCTTCCCTCTACCTGTGAAATATTCCCCGTGCTATTGGCTGCAACATAACCACAAATCATGATTGATCCACCTCCATGCTTAATGGTTGGCGAGATGTTCTTTTCCTGAAATTATATGCCCTTTTTTCTCCACACATAACTTTGATCATTATGGCCAAAGAGTTTTATGTTAACCTCATCGGTCCACAGGACCTGTTTCCAAAACGCATCAGGCTTGTTTAGATGTTCTTTTGCATACTTCTGACGCTGACTTTTATGGTGAGGACACAGGAGAAGTTTTCTTCTGATGACTCTTCCAGAAGGCCATATTTGTGCAAATGTTTCTGAACAGTAGAACATTGTACCACAACTCCAGAGTCTGCTAAATCTTTCTGAACGTCTTTTGCAGTCAAGCAGGGGTTCTGATTTGCGCCTCTAGCAATCCTACAAGCAACCCTCACTGAAATTTTGCTTGGTCTTCCAGACCTTATTTAGTCCTCCCATTGTTCATTAACTGCCAGGAAAGGGCAACTTGAAAACTCTTTGCTATCTTCTTATAGGCTAGGCTTCTCATGCTTTGTGGGCCTCCACCATTTTCATTTTCAGAGTGCTAGGCAGCTGCTTAGAAGAACCGATGGCTGCTGTGTTTTTGGCACAAGATTGGAGGAGGCTGAGTTTTTAGAATGCTGGGAAATTTGCATCACCTGACCTTTTTATTGACTATGATGGTGAACAAGCAATAACCCTAACAGGCTAATTGAAGTGTGAAAAATTGGTCAAAGTTATCTGAGCACACAGATCTCCTAGGATGCCCAAACTTTTGTATCTGCCCGTTTTCCCTTTTGTAATTTTTGAAATGTAAAAGTGTATGTGTATGTTGTGGTAAAGCGACTTGCACGGCTCTCCAGAGGCAGACACAGGACATACGGTTCAGATTAAACTTCCTGCTGGTTTTACTCTGTAGCATAAACTCCAGCAGTGATATCAAGCTCCTGGTAGCACAATAAAGTCGCAGCAAATGCCAGTCCTCCGGTGTTGCTCTCTGGCTTCACCCAAACATAGCCTGGAGACTTCACTCTCCAGACCACACACTGCTCAGAGGTAAAAAACTGACTGAACATTTAAACCTTGCTTAGCCACACCCTGAGGGGAGGTAGGGGAATGGTCTCCCACCCTCTTTGCCATTCCCATAAAACCACACCCTTTAAGAGTTAACCCCACAGCATATAATATACTGGCAGAAATTTATTAGGCTTTTGTTCACACAGGAGTGTATCATACCAGTGCCTGTCACTATATATGGTTATATTGTAGTGCGTCGGTGTTCACACAGTGCACACTCCTGCTCTGCTGCTTACAAACACAACACTGAGAAACCCAAACCTTTGCTGCAGGTTTTAATTGAAAACTGTGGACATGAGCCCCATGCAAGACCTGGGCTGGAAGGAGTGAACCGCCCCACTGCCATCCTCTAGATCACTCCAAAATTAAAAGCCCATGACGGGGTTTCTTAAATCTGACTTAGCCAAATAGTTTGACCAAGTCCAAACTTTACTTTTATTTTGCACTGCAACCACAGCTGTGCCTGTGACTGCAATGCACTCCAGTGGGTTCAATATGCCTCTATACTCTCTACTCTTTAGAGATAATTTCATCTTCAACTTTCTTAACTGTTCACAATGACAGTAATTTTGACTCTGAGGACCCAAACTTTTGCATGCCATTTTATATATGTATTTTAATTTATTTAATTTCACAATTTGTATAAAAAAGTGCAATTTTTACACTCCCCTTTGGGGCTATTCTAGTCTCATATTCAATAGGTCATTATCTCATATGTTTACTTTAAAGGGAATCTGTCAGCAGGTTTTTGCTATGTAATTTGAGATCGCATGCGGAAGGGGATAAAACACAGATTTCAGCAATGTCTCTTATCGAGCTCTATTGCTTCCTTGCACACATCAGCATTCTACCTGGTAGTCTGACATGCCTTGCTTTTTGTCGGTATAAATTGTATTTGGGTGCATCTCGGCCATGATATTTTGTTACTAATGTGCTGAATTTTTTTTTTGTTCTAATGCTCTCCTGTGAGGTAGCAAAAACCTGCTGACCCCTTCCCTTTTAAGGGCTTGAAGGTCTACAACACTCTTCACCTGAGTAAGGGTTTGATCATGTTGTAGATTTTTTGTCTTCAGCGAGTTACACTAGCAGCAAAGTGAATGAGATCTGTCATCGAACACCCCCCCCCCCCCCCCCCTCACCCTTTGGCTCATGGGCCCCATAGCAGCCTCATGGCCTGCCGCCGTTGGCGGTACACCACTGGCACCAAGCAGGCTACAGACACTCCCTGGTAATGGTGGTCACAAATATTTCTCAATATACATTCAAAAGCAAGGAGAGAATAAGGCTCAGTTCACTCATTGCATTTTTCAGTGATTTTTCTGCTGCAAAACCTGATCTCTTGGCAGGAAAGAAGCTGCATCAAAAAACGTGTTTTTTTGCTGCATTTTTCAGGATCCCAAACTTCCGCTCTGCTTCCACCACAGAAGCATGAACACAGGTCACCAATGCAATACATATGTGAAACCATATTAACCAGAATTTCAAATGTAACAGTGTGGGAGATGAATTGTTCAGGAATAGTTCACCCAAGACACTGGCAGTGCATTTGTAGGACACTATTTATTTTCACACTATGATCTGCCATTCAGTTGCTCAGAGCATTGTTCAATTTCACACCTCCCTGGACCACAGGTATTGTTAAATCTGACACCTAGCTCAGCCAATGTTTACTAGTTACACATCACTAAGTTAATTACACTGTTCTAATCCAAGCTGCCATCTCAGGTGACCAAGACCAGATGGTAAAAAATAAATGAGTTTCACATACTATTGTACTTGCTTTTTTTCACTAAAAACACAGCAAAACCTGCTAGCTATGTTCACACTAGACGGCTTTTTAGCATGTTTCACTACCCATTACTTTCAATTACGCTGAAAGAAGTGACGTGCTCTACTCTGCAAAAAAACATGCAAAACACAAAATACTGATCAAACAAAAACCAAGGTGTGTGCATGAGATTTCTGGAATCTCATAGACTTTGCTGGTACTGTAAACGCCTCTGAAAATTTGCATAAAAATACTGCAAAATGCAGTGTGTGAACATTGCTTATTAGGTTATTAAAACCTAACTTTTATTAGTGTAGATGATTAAAAGGGCCAAGCTCATACTGACATAAACAAGCTAATATATAAATATTACAAACTAGATGGAGGCCTGATGCTATTGCATCGGGAGGCCGGTAATGTCACAATGGGGGCAGGCTTTGCAGCCTTGAGAATCTCCCCCTCCCCTCCCCATGTGCTCACCCATCTATCCACTCTCTCTTTCCCCCATGTGCTGACTTCTCCCGTTTGTGCTCTCTTCTTTAACCGGTGTACCCCATGTGCTCTCCCCCTTGTCTGCTCTCTCTCTCCACCCCTGCGCTGTCTTCTTCCCTCATGTGTTCTCTTGTTTGAGCTATCTTCCCACGCCAGTAAATCAGACCGCCGCCATCTTTGTGCAGGCAGATGGCGGCAGTCACATTAAAACTGCGCATGTGCTCCTCCTGTACAAAGATGGCAGCAGTCAGTGAATCATTAGACTGATCGCGGCGGCGTGTTCGCGACGGTGTTCCCCTGGTGGTACCGCGCAAGAGGACTCCCATCACTTGGCGGTCGACAAACTTCCACCACTTGGAATTGTGGGATCTGGACGGAACAGGATGTGACGACATTAAAAGGTAAGTATATTATAGATGGTAAAATGGAGAATGGGAGTTTTAAGCGTAAATATATCTAAGTTGGCAGTGTTACCAGTGCAGGACAAGAGGGGTTCAATCTCACCCAATTGCTGCGATGAAATTGTACCCACCAGATGGAACAGGGGAAAGGATATTCTTTCTAATATCTCCTGTCTTGCCCAAACAAAGGCAGTATCCAAATGTGTACCTATACCCAGGGCCGGCTCCAGGTTTTTGTGGGTCCTGGGCGAAAGAGTATCAGTGGGCCCCTTTAACACATACCACAATTCATGATGCACAGATACGGCAGAAAAAAATGTGTGTGTGTTTTTGTATGTATGTATGTATGTATGTATGTATGTATGTATGTATGTATGTATGTATGTATGTATGTATGTATGTATGTGTATGTATGTATGTGTATGTATGTATGTATGTGTATGTATGTATGTATGTGTATGTATGTATGTATGTGTATGTATGTATGTATGTATGTATGTATGTATATATATATATATAATTGTATATGTATTTTTCTGTATTTTCATGACTGTGAAAATTGTACATTCACACTGAAGGCATCAAAACTATGAATTAACACATGTGGAATTATATACTTAACAAAAAAGTGTGAAACAACTGAAAATATGTCTTATGTTCTAGGTTCTTCAAAGTAGCCACCTTTTGCTTTGATGACTGCTTTGCACACTCTTGGCATTCTCTTGATGCGTTTCAAGAGGTAGTCACCAGAAATGGTTTTCACTTCACAGGTGTGCCCTGTCGGGTTTAATAAGTGGGATTTGTTGCCTTATAAATGGGGTTGGGACCATCAGTTGTGTGGTGGATACACAGCTGATAGTCCTACTGAATAGACTGTTAGAATTTGTATTATGGCAAGAAAAAAAGCAGTTAAGTAAAGCAAAACGAGTGGCCATCATTTCTTTAAGTCAGTGCGAAAAATTGGGAAAACTTTGAAAGTGTCCCCAAGTGCAGTTGCAAAAACCATAAAGCGCTACAAAGAAACTGGCTCACATGAGGATGGCCCCAGGAAAGGAAGACCAAGAGTCACCTCTGCTTCTGAGGATAAGTTTATCCGAGTCACCAGCCTCAGAAATCGTAGGTTAACAGCAGCTTAGATTAGAGACCAGGTCAATGCCACACAGAGTTCTAGCAACAGACACATCTCTTCAACAACTGTTAGGAGGAGACTTTGTGCAGCAGGCCTTCATGGTAAAATAGCTGCTAGGAAACCACTGCTAAGGACAGGCAACAAGCAGAAGAGACTTGTTTGGGCTAAAGAACACAAGGAATAGACATCAGTCCAGTGGAAATCTGTGCTTTGGTCTGATGAGTCCAAATTTGAGATCTTTGGTTCCCACCACCGTGTCTTTGTGCGACGCAGAAAAGGTGAACGGATGGACTCAACATGCCTGGTTCCCACCGAGAAGCATGGAGGAGGAGGTGTGATGGTGTGGGGGTGCTTTGCTGGTGACACTGTTGGGGATTTATTCAAAATTGAAGGCATACTGAACCAGCATGGCTACCACAGCATCTTGCAGCGGCATGCTATTCCATCCGGTTTGCGTTTAGTTGGACCATCATTTATTTTTCAACAGGACAATGACCCCAAACACACCTCCAGGCTGTGTAAGGGCTATTTGACCAAGAGGGAGAGTGATGGGGTGCTACGCCAGATGACCTGGCCTCCACAGTCACCAGACCTGAACCCAATTGAGATGGTTTGGGGTGAGCTGGACCGCAGAGTGAAGGCAAAAGGGCCAACAAGTGCTAAGCATCTCTGGGAACTCCTTCTAGATTGTTGGAAGACCATTTCCGGTGACTACCTCTTGAAGCTCCTCAAAAGAATGCCAAGAGTGTGCAAAGCAGTCATCAAAGCAAAAGGTGGCTACTTTGAAGAACCTAGAATATAAGACATATTTTCAGTTATTTCACACTTTTTTGTTAATCTATTGTAAATTCCACAACAGCTCAGAAACCGGCGAATCACTCCACGCAGGATACTGGCCCCCATATAACACTCCACGCAGGATACCAGCCCCCACGCAGGCTGTCCCCCCCCCCCCCCAACACACACACACACACACACACACACACACACACACACACACACACACACACACACACACACACACACACACACACACACACACACACACAATGCCTCATGCAGGATGTCACCCCCTCCCTTTTAATGCCCCACGCCTCCATACATTAAGAAAAAAATCAAATACTCACCTCACTTCTCCTCACCTGCTGCCGCTGCTCTGGACTCCAGCTTTGCCGGCGTCTTCCCGCTGTGCGATGTTACGGCTCAGGAGAGAGCGCAATGGAAAGACGTCACCGCGCCCTCTGACCTGAGACGTCACCGTGCAGCAGCCGCGGAAGAGACTGGAGCTGCTACGGAGACACGGGGAGAGGTAAGTATTGTGCCGGCTGCTGGGGCCCTGAGCAAGCTGGGAGGAGCGGGCGCTGACACTCCTCTCCTCCGCTCACGGGTCCCATAGCGTGGCGGGGTGCTCGACGGCCCTGCCTATACCTTATAGAAAAAATGCTAATTTCATGAGTTTGAGGAGGGTGGGGGAGGGCATGCCCAAATGATTAAGGATATCCTTAACATATCCATTGCAAGACCTATATTAATATAGAGCAGGGTGGGGATATCTCATCTATTAAATTCAGGGGTATTGATTAGGAAAAACCACCTAAGGCCATGTGCACACGTTGAATGTGTTTTTTTTTTTTTTTTGTTTTGTTTTTTTGGGTTTTTTTATCCCCGTATTTGTAAGCCAAAACCAGGAGTAATTAAAAAATATAGAAGTGGTGAGGTGTTTCTATTATACTTTTCCTCTGACTTTCACTCCTGGTTTTATACGGAGTTAAACTCACACTCAACGTGTGGACATTGCCTAAGAGGCAGTGAGTTTGATAAATTGCTGTTACATAGAGAAACTAATTTAATCTTTCACCTTCACTTTTCCTCTTCCCATGGACTTGGCAGCTAAATTTCAGGATTTTATTTTATTTGTATTGGCCTTTCCCTCCTACTTCATACTAACCTTTTCCCATACCTCTACAGAACTCCGCCTTCCTTCATGTTCCCACTTTTTCCCCCACTTTGTGTGGGAGATAAACCCATAACTCATTCTATTTTAATTTCCATCTCTGGGTCTCATTATTGTATGACAGTCTCACTCTCATCAGTGACGGTCTCGCATCTCTGTGCACCTGCAGAAACTGACATGCGGCACATCTTTCAGACCCGCAGCGTGTCCGTTTCTCTTGTGGGTCCGCATGTGGACTTTCCCCATAGACTAACATCAATGAGGAAAGTCCGCATGTGGAAAAAAAAATAAAAAAATTGCGACCGCTCATTTGCATAATGAGGGCAGAAGCCCCGCATCTGTTCTGCAGCGTCGGGGCCTCAGCGACTCCGGATCGTGGGCACGTACCCTAATTGCTACCATGAACTCTGTGCAGCCACTTGTTGTTCCTGACCAGTAATACTCATTTTGCTGGGACTCTTAACCCTAGAACGCATGACCATAAAAATCTACTTTTTCACATACCTGGGGCCTTTTAGGCACGTGTGCAAATAACATGGAATAACTCCAACAAAAATGGCAAACCACTATATACCTGAGGAATACCTAGAGTTTCAAAATTCTAACTAAAGTAATCTTGCAGAAAATAGAAAACAATTAACAGGGCGGGCCTGCGAGGCCCCAGGTATGCGTTCTAGGGTTAATAATTACACACGTTGCCTTGACAGCGCATGTACTTGGTTGCATCCTTGTACTTTGCTGTCATACTTGATTACGCCCCTATTGTGAGTTTCTTTGTACGTGACCACCAATGCACCAGTATCTGGATGTGCCTGAGCGCAAAAGTAGCTCTGACTGCATGGTAACTAATGCATCACAACACAGCACTCCCGCTGGCTGTTTGTACAGGGTGGGCGATTTGTATGGATACACCTAAATTAAATGGGAATGGTTGGTGATATCAACTTCCTGTTTGTGGCACATTGGTATATGGGAGGGGGGAAAACGTTTCCAGATGGGTGGTGACCATGGCAGCCATTTTGAAGTCGGCCATTTTGGATCCAACTTTATTTTTTTCAATGGGAAGAGGGTCATGTGACACATCAAACTTATTGATAATTTCATAAGAAAAGCAATGGTGTGCTTGGTTTTAACGTAACTTTATTCTTTCATTAGTTATTTACAAGTTTATGACAGCTTATAAAATGTGTTCAAAGTGGTGCCCATTGTGTTGGTGTTACGGATCCGGGTGGTGGAACCTCTGTGCCGCGGTGCAAGGAGGGACCCAGAGGGGGTGACTAAGTATCAACTCAGCCCGACCCTGGTCGTACGTCGGCTAACGACTCCGTGACCAGGGAGGGACCGAGCAGAGGGACCAGGTGCTACTCTGGGGACGACCTTGTAAGAGAGCAGGTGTCTCCCATGGGTCAGATGACTGGGACTGACCGGTATAACGGATGGGCACAACAAGCAGGCAGAAGTCTCTGGGTTAGTTGACGGGTGGTCACGGCACGTGACGGCAGAGTAGGCAGGAGTCTCTAGTTTAGCAGACGGGTGGTCACGGCACGTGACGGCAGAGCAGGCAGGAGCCTCCAGGTAGGCTATCAGGTGCTCACGGCAAGTGACGGCCAAGCAGGCTGAAGTCTCTCGGTTAGCAGACAGGTGGTCACGGCAAGTGACTGCAGAGCCTCCAGGTAGGCTAGCAGGTAAAAGGCGAGTGTTCCCAGGTGAGCGGGCTAGCAGGCACGGCAGGTAGCAGGCAGGTAACTGGCAAGTGCTTCCTGGTAAGCGGGCGGACTTGCCCATAGACTGGCGGGTGAACGGAAGACAGACTGTCGGACTGGAACAGTAGTCAGGCTGGCGGACTGGAACAGTAGTCAGGCTGGCAACTGGACCTGAGGGCTGAAGCAGAGGTAAGTATACTGTGCAACAACTTTTGCTCGGGCACCTCCATTTTGGAGGAGGTGCCTTATATATGGGAGGTCCTCCGGCTATTGGCCGGGGACTCCTTAGGATGGCGCGCGCGGTCCCTTTGAGAGAGGGAGCGCGTGCCCTTAAGCACAGTGCCCGGGAAGCTGCGCGCGCCGGCAGCAGCAGGAAGAGGAGCGCAGGAGGACACCGCGCGGGGAGGTGAGAGGGACGGCGTCTCTACCTGACAGGGGCAGAGACTCCGATGCTACAGTTGGCTTGTCAATGCAACCCTCTTCTCCCACTCTTGACACACTGATGGCAACACCGCAGAAGAAATGCTAGCACAGGCTTCCAGTATCCGTTGTTTCAGATGTTGCACATCTCGTATCTTCACAGCCTAGACAGTTGCCTTCAGATGACCCCAAAGATAAGTCTAAGGGGGTCTGATCGGGAGATCTTGGTGGCCATTCAACTGGCCCACAATGACAATTCAACTTTCCAGGAAACTGTTTATGTAGGAATGCTCGGACCTGACACCCATAATGTGGTGGGGCACCATCTTGTTGGAAAAACTCAGGGAATGTGCCATCTTCAGTGCATAAAGAGGGGCAACACATCATTATGTAGCAATTTCAGATATCCAGTGGCATTGAGGTTTCCATTGATGAAGAATGGACCCACTATCTTTGTACCCCATATACCACACCATACCATCAAGATACGAGATGTGCAGCATCTAAAACAACAGATACTGGAAGCCTTTGCTAGCATTTCTTCTGCGGTGTTGCTATCAGTGTGTCAAGAGTGGGAGAAGAGGGTTGCATTGACAATCCAACACAATGGGCAGCACTTTGAACACATTTTATAAGTGGTCATAAACTTGTAAATAACTCATGAAAGAAAGTTACGTTAAAACCAAGCACACCATTGTTTTTCTTATGAAATTCTCTAAGTTTGTGTCACATAACCCTCTTCCCATTGAAAAAAATAAAGTTGGATCCAAAATGGCCGACTTCAAAAAATGGCTGCCATGGTCACCACTCATCTGGAAAAGTTTTCCCCCTCCCATATACTAATGTACCACAAACAGGAAGTTGATATCACCAACCATTGCAATTTAATTTGTGTATTCACATAAATGGCCCACCCTGTAGAATCGTGGCCAGTGGATTAACGTGGCGACTAGCGTGTCACCATGCTGCGCCCCTATGGACTTATCCTGAAATCTTTCGGCTAATGGAATCGTTTGATACCTAGCGCGTCACAGCGCTGCATCTCCATGGGAATTCTTTAGTCTTACACCACGGAGAACATATGATCTACCAGAAATTTCTGATCATTACATCACATTAAGTCAGATGCTATTAAAGTTCACCAATTTATATTCCCTAGTTGGCGACCTCTCCGCCCTTATACCTCACATTGATATAGGTGGCGCAGCACTCTGAACGCCTTTACCAGGGACTCTCACTGCTGCATCCTGATATCTAGGAGCTGCATTTGCTTTCTTTACAAATACACTCCCCCGATGATTCCTCGCTGTTGAGGATAAAACAAGTCAGGTGAGTTATAGGGGTGTTTTTTGTTTTTCTAGAAGGTATCTTTCCACACTTGGGTACTGCTATTGTTAGGGCAGGAGCCATTGCACGAGGCACAACAGGGGATATTGAAAAGAACATTCCTTTCCCTTGCCCAATGGTCTTGCTCCATCTGGGGGGTACATCTTCATCTTATCAACAGGGTGAGATTGAACCTTTCTTATCCTGCACTGGTAACATTAACCACTTTTATATATTGATATTTATATCAAACAAGTCCTATTTGCATGAAAGACCCTACATGCATGGGTAACGCTTCATGGATAAGTAGAATTAGCAAAGAACCGCCTAGTGCAAAATTTTACCTTCGCAATAAAGAAGTGATATTACGATTATTTATAAAACACTAAATTTTATTGGTATTTATCATATAAAAATAGAGTGCTGAATGATATGAGGGACATGAACTCTAATAGTTTGCAAACAGAAAGGTAAAGCATAATTCAATAATTTCAATGTAAACAGTCTGACCTTTATAAAGTCTTATAGTATGCTTGGCCAGGGTATATATAAGTAGGAGTGTAATTGGGTATTAATAACAAACATGGATGATAATTTCTCCCGGCAACAGCATTCAGTAAGGTTACTTGGTGCAAGAAAAGTGCAGTGTGACCAATTAATCTCAAATGGTCCAGTTCATTATAATGTCTTTCAACAATTCATGATATTGCTGATTTCATTTTGAATGGAGCATGGTAAGACAGATGGTTCATTTACATCGCTACTAACTCAACATTTGATGTGGTGGAATACATATAATGGAATGTGGGTACATATAGTATGTATGGTCATGTATATAGAATATAGTAGAATGTTTTGTGCACTTGCTTGCGACTGATTGTTAGTCAAGCATACCACTGCTGGTTGGTTCCTTATTTCTATAACACCCAGGTTATAATTTTAAAGTAAATGTCCTTGATGGGAATGTTTGATTCCATATAATCAAATGAACAGGTGATAAAGAAGGCAATCACCTATCAGTGTGAATTGAAAAAGGTCTCAGGAGTTGCGTCCCTCTGCCCTGATGCGCGTTTTGCCCAGCTTCTTCGGGGGCGTGACGTTTAAAGTGCCATATTCCATTTTACTATTTGTGATATTTATGCATTCGTTTGTCCATGTCAGTATGAGTTCAGCTCTTTTTATCATCTACATTAATAAAAATTAGGTTTTAATTGGCTATTATTCTCTCCTTGCTTTTGGATTGCTTTCAGATTAGGTGACAAAACCCTGGTGACAGATTCCCTTTAAATATATTCAGAGTTCCATTACATCAAGGTCAAGAGTTGACAAAATTAGTTTTGTTTTTTTTCTCCTCTCTTCACTTGAAAAATACCCACATATATAAATTATCTCTATTGTCTTTGGTTTAGTGGCTTATTCTCATTGTATTCTTGCTGTAATTAGTTACACATGTACAAATAACACTCATTCCTGCTTGCTCTTATTGTCTTTAAGTATGGAATTGGGTAAGAGCAGCAGCACAGCACGCATGTAGTACAATTTCAGACTATCTCTGGCTCCCATTAGACAGTATATTGCTGCCAACTCATTGTTGTGCCTTTATGGGATAGATCTCAAAAGTGGCTGCCTCATAAGAAAATTAAAATGGTAAGCATCATTAATAGCCAGGAACCTTTTTAGATAACTTTAAAAATAACAATTATAGTTTAATTTGTAGTATTTATAAAGGGCACATTGTTGGCAAAAAGGAAACAATGTCTTTCCAGTTATTCCTAGGCTCCAATAGCGGACTCCAGTTATTTGTAATGAACTCATGACCTACTTTATTGATCATCTTTTATAATATTTGTGCTAGAAACTCCATGGTTTACTTGAGGTTGTGTTTTTTTTTTTGTATTGTTTAGAGTTATTACAACTAAAATATTGTGCATTGTATATTAACACGTTTTATATTTCCTTCTGCCATCTTGTGGAACACTGTAGTATCTCTGCTCAGAGTAATTTTGCATTGGGAGCAGTGGTGAATGCTACATTTGGCTCCATTATTGAACTAACCTTCTACATCACTGCACTGATAAAGGGGGCGAAGGAGAATGACAAGTGCTATGAAGAAGTGGTGAAGTCTGCGCTGACTGGCACATTGTTGGGGTGTGTCCTCTTAGTTCCTGTGAGTCATTTGCAATAAGAACCCTTGATGTCATGTAAAAAGTGTTTTTTTTTTTTTTTTTGCTTCACTAATTTAAGCTTTTAAACAGTTTGATTTTATCCCAAATAGATTTCTTGCCATTCAATAAAGAACTTCCAGAATACTTATGATGTGTTTACTTACAGGGTTTGTGCATGGTGATTGGAGGAATTAAGCATCAGGAACAAAGATTTAATAGTCGTTCGGCTGGTGTGGGCTCAGCTCTGCTCTTCATTTCTGTTGGAGGTGAGATTCCTGTGAATTTCTAGAAGTAGGCTGTTTGTTGTGGTTTAGGAGAAGTCCTAACTTACAGTATTTAAAGGAACTAAATATACCATTAAGGTAAATAAAAGTATGATAGTGACCCAACACATCCAGTGCACACAGAATGCAAATAGACATGCAGCCTGCCTGTCCCCATATATTGTGGTAACCACTTAGAAAGGCGTAAACACAATTGGTTAATGCTTGCAAAAGTATTTAATTTTTATTTTTTGTACTTTAAAGTTCTACAGAATTAATGTCGCTATATCAGACATCAGCACTGTTTTTCCATTGGAGCTCACAACCTAAATTCCCTATCAGTATGTCTTTGGAGTGTGGGAGGAGAATCTGGCAGCAACCCATACAAACTCAAACTTACAGATGTCATTTATAGGATTTGAACCCAGGACCCCGGCGCTAATAAGGCATCAGTGCCATGTACAGGGGTAGTAGGGTACATAGTGCAAAAACAAGGGAGATTTAACATATGACATCTTATGACTTTGTGTTTATAATATAATTCATGTACTTAAATTTTACACCCTATAGAAATCAGCAGGTTTGTTATTTTGTATACATGATCAGCTGTACATTTTCATATTTCAGGTGTGTTTGCACCCACCCTATTCTCCAAAGTATATGGGAAAATGATTTGTGCAGAGTGTATTAATTTTGGACAAAATGGAACAGATAATTACATCTGCCAGAATTGTCACACTGAGTTGGTAAGTGGTAGTGTATCTAAATTGACATTTGTATGAACAACTTAAAACTAAACTGGAAAATAAATTACATTGTGGCATGACAATCATTAAAACCTTCCGCCGTTTTCTTAAAAAGTTAATCCCACAGGATCGTGTGTGTATTACAGATTGGCAAAGGCAAATATAACCCGAACTTTAAAATATCACTTTTAAACAACTACTAAAAAAAGGAACAATATATTTAAAATTTTGCATAGATCAGTTTGTGTTCTAGGACAATCAGATATTATAATCTTTCTCAATTATATTATAATAGTCGTCATTTGATCAGCTCTTTTTTGTTCTTTTTTAGTAGTTATATTTTAACAGTCTTTAGTTGGGGTTCTATTTGCCTTTGGCAATCTGTAATTGTATATTATTGTGTGTGTATAAATATTACTTTCTGCAATTTTTCTATTAAGCATCATTAACAACTGTCATAGCATAAAGCTGTCATGTTTAAATGCATTAGCTAGGATTTATTTCCTTTTTAAAATAATGCATATGATCTAAAATAATCATTCAAAATATCTTTTCACTTCTTTTAAGATTGGGCAAAATGGCACCGCCTTCTACAGTGATATTAAGTAAGTATGTACGCAATGTAATTTCAATTTCTTACAAAAAAGGTAGCATCTGATCCATTTTTTCCTTGGCGTTCTATAATTTACAGTTAGCAAATTGCAGCAACTGAAAGAAATGGTGTTCAGAGATGACTAAGCTATCAAAGTAACTATGCACATTTGTACAACATTGTTATATCCGATGTTTTATTGTGATCAATGGTCATCCATTCCACTGTTGCATTTACAATTCTGCTAACTTCTGCAGAGAATTTGGGGCTATATGCACTCAAGTCATAAAAGTGCAAAACTATTTTGGAGTAAAGCAACTATGAATAAGAATGTGCTGTATAACAGATAACGTTGAGCTGCGAAAGTGTAATTATATCGTCGTGGCCACAAGTTTTGAGACTGGCACAAAGTTTAGTTTTCACAATTTTCAGCTTCAGTTTTCTAGTGGCAATTTGCATTAAATATAGTTTTGTTGTGGAGAGTTATCAGATGAATTGCAAAATAAAAATCCGTGCCATGAAAATTAATCACGAAAACTAATTTCCAATGAATTACAGCCTTGCTACAAAATGACCTGCTTTCATCATTTCAGTGATTTTTCTCATCTTTGGATAAAGTATTAACAAGGACAATGCAGCTGACAACATTCATGCTGATTTGAATTACAAGAGCAAAATGGGCCCTGGTGCTAGAAAATCACTGTTCTCTTTTGTTAACCATAGTGATCACCAAGAAAACATGTGCAGTCGTCTATGCTTTATAGCCAAGGACAATGCCCCCAAATCAAGTAATTATCAGAGCATCAAAAGGTTCAATTGCTGTGACTGCTTAAGGGTGCTTAAAGTCCAGCAAATGCCAGGCCCAGCTCCTAAAGAGTATTCTGTAAGAGGGATCAGTTCAGCATGAGTGCAGAGCTTGCTCAGGAATGGCAGCAGGCAAGTGTCGGTGCATCTGCACGCACAGAGTCAAAGGCTCTTGTAGGCTGGCCTGATATCATGAAGGACAGAAAAATTCGACTTCTCTCCAAGAAAAACCTCCATAGACATACTTCCTGCAGAAGTTGTCTAGGGATTAGACTGCAGAGGACTGGGATGAAGTTAAGTTTTCTCTGATGAATCCCTCTTCATACTGTTTGGGACATCTGGTTTCCCAGAGAAGAAAAGGTGAGTGCTACCATGATTCCTTTGTCATGCTAATAGCAAAACATCTCGAGACCATTCCTATGGGGTTGCTTTTATACCAAGGTAGTGGGCTCGCTCACAATTTTGCAAAAGAACACTGCTAGGAATAAAGAATGAGGTATATAAACATGCTCCATAAGAAACGTCTCTCAACGATCCATCAGCAGTTTGGTGGTGAACAATGCTTTTTCCAGCATAAAGAAACACCATGTCACAAGGTAAAACTGATAATTAAGTCAACAAAACATTGAATTTTTGGATCCATGGTTGGGAAACTCCCAAGATCTCAATCCCATTGAGAATCTGTGGTCAGTCCTCAAAGCGGGTCGTAAGCAAAAACACATCAATTGTGAAAAACTCCAAACACTGAATAGGCAAGAATTGGTTGCCATCAGTCAGGATTTGGCCCAGAAGCTGATATCCAGCATGCTGGGCACATTGCAGAAGTATCAAAGTCGATAGTGTAAATATTGAACATTTGCATGAACCTTTGTCAATTAAAAGTATAAAAACTTATGAAATGTTTATAATTGTACTTCAGTAACCATAGAAACATCTGACTAAAAGGACTAAGCTTTAAGGCAGCAAACCTTTCGTAAAAAAAAAAATGTATGAGTCTCAGAACTTTTGGCCAAGACTGGATTTTTAGAATGATTGAATGTAATGTTAAGTCTTACCAATAATTTACTTTGTAAACCTATATGATCATTCTATGGGCAGCACGGTGGCTCAGTGGTTAGCACTGCAGCCTTGCAGCGCTGGGGTCCTGGGTTCAAATCCCACCAAGGACAACATCTGCAAGGAGTTTGTATGTTCTCCCCGTGTTTGTGTGGGTTTCCTCCGGGTTCTCCGGTTTCCTCCCACACTCCAAAGACATACTGATAGGGAATGTAGATTGTGAGCCCCAATGGGGACAGCAATGATAATGTATGTGAATTGTCTGAATTGTAAAGCGCTGCGGAATATGTTGGCGCTATATAAATAAAAAGATAATAATAATAATAATAATTAATTATTATTATTCTCTTCCTCAGGCCCTTGGTATACACGGTGTCCATTCTTCTGCCTGCAGCCTATGTCATAGGACTCATTTTCACCCTGAAGACACATTCCCATATTTATGATATTCACATCAGTGACTGTCATGGTAAGATCACACAAAATAAGTTTATACCACCAAACATTTTGTATTTGACATTGCAGTTAACCTTGTGCTAGATCATTCTCCTATGATGACCCCCTAGGAGTAAATCAATTTGAAAGTGTATAACTAGTAAAGTTATAGTTTTAATACTTTTTAAATCGGTTTTCCCATCTTAATAAGTGATGGCATAGCATGTGCAATTACTTGCTGGTCACCAGTTGTGACTTCTTTGACCAGCAGTAGCAAAGAGCTGCAACTAGAGATTAGATCTTTTAAAATTTGAATATGCCAGCTTTAACGTTTAAAACAAAAGCAAATTGGCAGTGAATCGCATGTACTACTGAGAATCTAATAACCCAGAAAATATGTAAAGCTGCATTTACACTGAAATACTGTAGTATGGTGAACGAGCACTTTTAACCCCGTAGTGACAGCCAATTTTGACTTTCATGTACAAGCCCAATTTTTTTTTTTTTTTTAAACCTGGTGTGACTCTTATGTGGTAATAACTCTCTGGAACGCTTCATCATATTTCATTGTTTTTTTTTTTGTTTTTTTTCGTGACACACTGTACTGTATGTTAATGGTAAATTTAGGTTCCTATGTTTTTAAATTATTTGTGAAAAATAAAATATCAGGTTCTTGGTGAACATTTTTTTTAAAAAAAAATTAGCAATTTTCAAACTTTGAATTTTTATATTCCTAAACCAGTTAATCATGCTGTACAAATATCATTTCCTATATGTGTACTTTACATTTCAAATGTAATTTTATTTTGTCAGGCTGTTAGAAGGGTATAAATTTTTAGCTGCATTTTTTTTTCTCACAAAATTTACAGAACTAGTTTCTTAAGGGACCTATTAAGATTTAAATGATCTTTAAGAGGCTTATATATTGGAAACTCCCCAAAAGTGATACCATTTTAAAAACCACACCCTTCAAATTTTTCAAAACTGCTTTCAGGAAATTTAACCCTTCAGGTACTACACAGGAATTAATGCAATGTGGAATGAAAAATTATAATTTTTCTTCTAAAATTTTGTTCATCCCTAAATCTTTCACTTTCATAAGAGTTAAAACGAGAAAGTGGACCCCACAACTTATTACCCACTTTCTTCTGAGCAAGGTGATACCCCACATGTAGTCAAACAGTTCTGTTTGGACAAACTGCCGGTCTCAGAAGGGAAGGAGCAATATTTTTTAATTTTGGAGCACAAATTTAGCTCCATTTGGAATAGATTTTCATATTTGCCGATCCCGTTTGGTTCAATAACAGAAAATCCCTATAAATGTGTTTGATATATAGATATATATAGATATATATAGATATATATATATATATAGATATATATATATATATATATATATATATATATATATATATATATATATATATATATATATATATATATATATATATATATATATATATATATATATATATATATATATATATATATAATTTATTTTTTTTTTCCTACCTTCTCAATGTATTTATGTAGGGATTTAGTGAGTATTCTGATATTAACTTCATAAAAATGGTGGTATCAGCTTAAGGCTGATTTTAGTTGGTTCTGGATCCTGTCTGCCCTTTGAGAATGTGGGCTATTGGCCCGGGGGACATATGATATTAGGTTAGGGTCCCATCAAAGAAGGGGATGCCTTGTCACTGTTGGGCTCTCATGAATTGGCCAATTTATGCACTAAGTACCTTCATTTTTATAACTGTATGCTATATAGTAGTAATGCAGTTCAAAGTTAATATATTCAATGTTTGAGAATTGAGAACATGGCCATAAATGGCTGTGATAATTATCTGTTTACGTATTCATAGTGTAAAGCTGGCCATACATTTTAGATGGCTGTTGGCCAAACTATGCATCGGCCAACAGCGATCTCAGCCATCTCTCCCATACATGGAGAGATGTGTGTGCTCGTTCGGCTGTGCACACCTGTGTTCTGTATGAGAAAGCCGCTGACTGGACACGTTGCCAGTGTTCTGGGAGAAAAATGCGCTCGACAGTCCGATATTGAACATGTGCAATCAACATCTCTGCCAACTTAATCGACAGTCAGCTGAACCCATCTATATTTTCGGGTTCAGCTGAAATTTAGCCAAATGTATATGGGGGCATTAAAAGTCTAACTGTAGTCTGGTTTACTTGTACCCGCTTTATCTTCAGTGCCTGGACATCAACACAGTCCAGTGGTCCACTGGTCCAGATGGCGGGCCGTTGTCATACTGATTGGTTCTACACTGTTAATGTCTGCTTGTGCAGATCTGGCTACTGAACATATTAGCCCTATTCTTAAAGGTGCAACTGTTTCTCAGGTAAGTAGTTCAGGGTAAATTCTGACCAAGAACAAATATAGGGTGACCGTGTCGACCTGAAAGGCCAATGGCTCACCAGTAACCAACTCCAGGGCCCCATTTTTCAGCCACATGCAAATGTGATATTATCCTCAATCACAAATTTTATATAACAATGAACTGAGTAGATTGTTAAATGAATAAGATGCTGCATTTGTCTGTACATAGTGCTTCAAGTGTATTGTGCCAATTACTGCTTATATAAGAGGGTGGTGGCCCACTCCTTCACAGGGGTCCACAGGAGGATTGAAAAAATGGTATTCCAGCTTGAGGATATAAAAATTACAGATTTATTAAAAAAAAAAATAAAAACATCACCCCAAGTCATCAACCTAACCCGAATTCATACATAACCGCAAACGCGTTTCAGACCTGCAGGAATCTGAAGAATCAGCCAGGCCAGTAATCTGTGGCCTCTAGAGGCTTGCAAGTCTCCTTACCTCCCTGCATTCCCTGCTCTTATTAACTAATCAGGAGAAGCTGAGGATGCTGTAGAACAGTGTTCCCCCAACTCCAGTCATCAAGAGCCACCAATAGATCATGTTTTCAAGATTTCTTTAATATTGCACAGGTGATGGAATTATGAAAACACAATCTATTGGTAGCTCTTGAGGACTGGAGTTGGGGAACACTGCTGTAGAGTTAAGTAGATTTGCTGGACTTCAGTTCAGCTGTCACAGATTACTGACCTAGCCGATGGACCAGAATCCTGCAGACTGATTCTCCCTTATCTGCTAGGCAGCATACAATTGTATCCACGTCTCAGGTATGGAAACTAAGCATCCTGAACTTATACAAGACTGATACAACAGCAGCACAAATCCCTCTGCTAGTCTGTTAGTGTATTTACCAACTGTATAGCGAATATCTTTAATGGGGGGTGTCCACTACCTGGATAACCCCTTCTTAACCTTATTTTTTTTTTCCTATGGGGCTAAGATCTTACAGGTAGGTAGTTGATAA